>NC_069505.1:451520214-452253231 GCF_027579735.1 Bombina bombina | reverse complement strand
GTTTTACATGATACAGAGGGTGAGAGAGAAGGGAAGAGAGGGCGTGTGTGTGTATTATTTACATGATACAGAGGGTGAGAGAGAAGGGAAGAGAGGGTGTGTGTGTGTGTATTATTTACATGATACAGAGGGTGAGAGAGAAGGGAAGAGAGGGCGTGTGTGTGTATTATTTACATGATACAGAGGGTGAGAGAGAAGGGAAGAGAGGGCGTGTGTGTGTATTATTTACATGATACAGAGGGTGAGAGAGAGAAGGGAAGAGAGGGTGTGTGTATTATTTACATGATACAGAGGGTGAGAGAGAAGGGAAGAGAGGGAGTGTGTGTGTGTATTATTTACATGATACAGAGGGTGAGAGAGAAGGGAAGAGAGAGGGCGTGTGTGTGTGTATTATTTACATGATACAGAGGGTGAGAGAGAAGGGAAGAGAGGGCGTGTGTGTGTGTATTATTTACATGATACAGAGGGTGAGAGAGAAGGGAAGAGAGGGTGTGTGTGTGTATTATTTACATGATACAGAGGGTGAGAGAGAAGGGAAGAGAGGGCGTGTGTGTGTATTATTTACATGATACAGAGGGTGAGAGAGAAGGGAAGAGAGGGCGTGTGTGTGTGTATTATTTACATGATACAGAGGGTGAGAGAGAAGGGGAGAGAGGGCGTGAGTGTGTGTATTATTTACATGATACAGAGGGTGAGAGGGAAGGGAAGAGAGGGTGTGTGTGTGTGTATTATTTACATGATACAGAGGGTGAGAGAGAAAGGAAGAGAGGGCGTGTGTGTATTATTTACATGATACAGAGGATGAGAGAGAAGGGAAGAGAGGGTGTGTGTGTGTGTATTATTTACATGATACAGAGGGTGAGAGAGAAGGGAAGAGAGGGTGTGTGTGTGTATTATTTACATGATACAGAGGGTGAGAGGGAAGGGAAGAGAGGGTGTGTGTGTGTTATTTACATGATACAGAGGGTGAGAGAGAAGGGAAGAGAGGGCGTGTGTGTGTATTATTTACATGATACAGAGGGTGAGAGAGAAGGGAAGAGAGGGCGTGTGTGTGTGTATTATTTACATGATACAGAGGGTGAGAGAGAAGGGAAGAGAGGGCGTGTGTGTGTGTATTATTTACATGATACAGAGGATGAGAGAGAAGGGAAGAGAGGGCGTGTGTGTGTATTATTTACATGATACAGAGGGTGAGAGAGAAGGGAAGAGAGGGCGTGTGTGTATTATTTACATAATACAGAGGGTGAGAGAGAAGGGAAGAGAGGGTGTGTGTGTGTATTATTTACATGATACAGAGGGTGAGAGAGAAGGGAAGAGAGGGTGTGTGTGTATTATTTACATGATACAGAGGGTGAGAGAGAAGGGAAGAGAGGGCATGTAAATAATACACACACACGCCCTCTCTTCCCTTCTCTCTCACCCTCTGTATCATGTAAATAACACACACACGCCCTCTCTTCCCTTCTCTCTCACCCTCTGTATCATGTAAATAATACACACACACACCCTCTCTTCTCTCTCACCCTCTGTATCATGTAAATAATACACACACGCCCTCTCTTCCCTTCTCTCTCTCCCTCTGTATCATGTAAATAATACACACACACGCCCTCTCTTCCCTTCTCTCTCACCCTCTGTATCATGTAAATAATACACACACGCCCTCTCTTCCCTTCTCTCTCACCCTCTGTATCATGTAAATAACACACACACACCCTCTCTTCTCTCTCACCCTCTGTATCATGTAAATAATACACGCCCTCTCTTCCCTTCTCTCTCACCCTCTGTATCATGTAAATAATACACACACACACACCCTCTCTTCCCTTCTCTCTCACCTCTGTATCATGTAAATAATACACACACACGCCCTCTCTTCCCTTCTCTCTCACCCTCTGTATCATGTAAATAATACACACACACCCTCTCTTCCCTTCTCTCTCACCCTCTGTATCATGTAAATAATACACACACACACCCTCTCTTCCCCTTCTCTCTCACCCTCTGTATTATGTAACTAATACACACACGCCCTCTCTTCCCTTCTCTCTCACCCTCTGTATCATGTAAATAATACACACACACGCCCTCTCTTCCCTTCTCTCTCACCCTCTGTATCATGTAAATAATACACACACACGCCCTCTCTTTCCTTCTCTCTCACCCTCTGTATCATGTAAATAATACAGAGGGTGAGAGAGAAGGGAAGAGAGGGCGTGTGTGTGTATTATTTACATGATACAGAGGGTGAGAGAGAAGGGAAGAGAGGGCGTGTGTGTGTGTATTATTTACATGATACAGAGGGTGAGAGAGAAGGGAAGAGAGGGTGTGTGTGTGTGTATTATTTACATGATACAGAGGGTGAGAGAGAAGGGAAGAGAGGGCGTGTGTGTGTATTATTTACATGATACAGAGGGAGAGAGAGAAGGGAAGAGAGGGCGTGTGTGTATTATTTACATGATACAGAGGGTGAGAGAGAAGAGAGGGTGTGTGTGTATTATTTACATGATACAGAGGGTGAGAGAGAAGGGAAGAGAGGGCGTGTGTGTGTGTTATTTACATGATACAGAGGGTGAGAGAGAAGGGAAGAGAGGGCGTGTGTGTGTGTGTGTATTATTTACATGATACAGAGGGTGAGAGAGAAGGGAAGAGAGGGCGTGTGTGTATTATTTACATGATACAGAGGGTGAGAGAGAAGGGAAGAGAGGGCGTGTGTGTGTATTATTTACATGATACAGAGGGTGAGAGAGAAGGGAAGAGAGGGCGTGTGTGTGTGTATTATTTACATGATACAGAGGGTGAGAGAGAAGGGAAGAGAGGGCGTGTGTGTGTATTATTTACATGATACAGAGGGTGAGAGAGAAGGGAAGAGAGGGCGTGTGTGTGTGTATTATTTACATGATACAGAGGGTGAGAGAGAAGGGAAGAGAGGGGGTGTGTGTGTGTATTATTTACATGATACAGAGGGTGAGAGAGAAGGGAAGAGAGGGCGTGTGTGTGTGTATTATTTACATGATACAGAGGGTGAGAGAGAAGGGAAGAGAGGGCGTGTGTGTGTATTATTTACATGATACAGAGGGTGAGAGAGAAGGGAAGAGAGGGCGTGTGTGTGTATTATTTACATGATACAGAGGGTGAGAGAGAAGGGAAGAGAGGGTGTGTGTGTGTGTATTATTTACATGATACAGAGGGTGAGAGAGAAGGGAAGAGAGGGCGTGTGTGTGTGTATTATTTACATGATACAGAGGGTGAGAGAGAAGGGAAGAGAGGGCGTGTGTGTGTATTATTTACATGATACAGAGGGTGAGAGAGAAGGGAAGAGAGGGCGTGTGTGTATTAGTTACATAATACAGAGGGTGAGAGAGAAGGGAAGAGAGGGCGTGTGTGTGTTATTTACATGATACAGAGGGTGAGAGAGAAGGGAAGAGAGGGCGTGTGTGTGTATTATTTACATGATACAGAGGGTGAGAGAGAAGGGAAGAGAGGGCGTGTGTGTGTATTATTTACATGATACAGAGGGTGAGAGAGAAGGGAAGAGAGGGCGTGTGTGTGTGTATTATTTACATGATACAGAGGGTGAGAGAGAAGGGAAGAGAGGGTGTGTGTGTGTGTATTATTTACATGATACAGAGGGTGAGAGAGAAGGGAAGAGAGGGCGTGTGTGTGTATTATTTACATGATACAGAGGGAGAGAGAGAAGGGAAGAGAGGGCGTGTGTGTATTATTTACATGATACAGAGGGTGAGAGAGAAGAGAGGGTGTGTGTGTATTATTTACATGATACAGAGGGTGAGAGAGAAGGGAAGAGAGGGCGTGTGTGTGTGTGTTATTTACATGATACAGAGGGTGAGAGAGAAGGGAAGAGAGGGCGTGTGTGTGTGTGTGTATTATTTACATGATACAGAGGGTGAGAGAGAAGGGAAGAGAGGGCGTGTGTGTGTATTATTTACATGATACAGAGGGTGAGAGAGAAGGGAAGAGAGGGTGTGTGTGTGTGTATTATTTACATGATACAGAGGGTGAGAGAGAAGGGAAGAGAGGGCGTGTGTGTGTGTATTATTTACATGATACAGAGGGAGAGAGAGAAGGGAAGAGAGGGCGTGTGTGTATTATTTACATGATACAGAGGGTGAGAGAGAAGAGAGGGTGTGTGTGTATTATTTACATGATACAGAGGGTGAGAGAGAAGGGAAGAGAGGGCGTGTGTGTGTGTTATTTACATGATACAGAGGGTGAGAGAGAAGGGAAGAGAGGGCGTGTGTGTGTGTGTGTATTATTTACATGATACAGAGGGTGAGAGAGAAGGGAAGAGAGGGCGTGTGTGTATTATTTACATGATACAGAGGGTGAGAGAGAAGGGAAGAGAGGGCGTGTGTGTGTGTATTATTTACATGATACAGAGGGTGAGAGAGAGAAGGGAAGAGAGGGCGTGTGTGTATTATTTACATGATACAGAGGCTGAGAGAGAAGGGAAGAGAGGGTGTGTGTGTATTATTTACATGATACAGAGGGAGAGAGAGAAGGGAAGAGAGGGCGTGTGTGTGTGTTATTTACATGATACAGAGGGTGAGAGAGAAGGGAAGAGAGGGCGTGTGTGTGTATTATTTACATGATACAGAGGGTGAGAGAGAAGGGAAGAGAGGGCGTGTGTGTGTGTATTATTTACATGATACAGAGGGTGAGAGAGAAGGGAAGAGAGGGTGTGTGTGTGTTATTTACATGATACAGAGGGTGAGAGAGAAGGGAAGAGAGGGCATGTGTGTATTATTTACATGATACAGAGGGTGAGAGAGAAGGGAAGAGAGGGCGTGTGTGTGTGTGTATTATTTACATGATACAGAGGGTGAGAGAGAGAAGGGAAGAGAGGGTGTGTGTGTGTGTATTATTTACATGATACAGAGGGTGAGAGAGAAGGGAAGAGAGGGTGTGTGCGTGTGTATTATTTACATGATACAGAGGGTGAGAGTGAAGGGAAGTGAGGGCGTGTGTGTGTGTATTATTTACATGATACAGAGGGTGAGAGAGAAGGGAAGAGAGGGCGTGTGTGTGTGTTATTTACATGATACAGAGGGTGAGAGAGAAGGGAAGAGAGGGCGTGTGTGTGTATTATTTACATAATACAGAGGGTGAGAGAGAAGGGAAGAGAGGGGGTGTGTGTGTATTATTTACATGATACAGAGGGTGAGAGAGAAGGGAAGAGAGGGCGTGTGTGTGTGTATTATTTACATGATACAGAGGGTGAGAGAGAAGGGAAGAGAGGGCGTGTGTGTGTATTATTTACATGATACAGAGGGTGAGAGAGAAGGGAAGAGAGGGCGTGTGTGTGTGTATTATTTACATGATACTGAGGGTGAGAGAGAAGGGAAGAGAGGGCGTGTGTGTGTCTATTATTTACATGATACAGAGGGAGAGAGAGAAGGGAAGAGAGGGCGTGTGTGTGTATTATTTACACGATACAGAGGGTGAGAGAGAAGGGAAGAGAGGGCGTGTGTGTGTATTATTTACATGATACAGAGGGTGAGAGAGAAGGGAAGAGAGGGTGTGTGTGTATTATTTACATGATACAGAGGGTGAGAGAGAAGGGAAGAGAGGGTGTGTGTGTGTGTATTATTTACATGATAGAGGGTGAGAGAGAAGGGAAGAGAGGGCGTGTGTGTGTATTATTTACATGATACAGAGGGAGAGAGAGAAGGGAAGAGAGGGCGTGTGTGTGTGTGTGTATTATTTACATGATACAGAGGGTGAGAGAGAAGGGAAGAGAGGGTGTGTGTGTGTGTATTATTTACATGATACAGAGGGTGAGAGAGAAGGGAAGAGAGGGCGTGTGTGTGTGTATTATTTACATGATACAGAGGGTGAGAGAGAAGGGAAGAGAGGGCGTGTGCGTGTGTATTATTTACATGATACAGAGGGTGAGAGAGAAGGGAAGAGAGGGCGTGTGCGTGTGTATTATTTACATGATACAGAGGGTGAGAGAGAAGGGAAGAGAGGGCGTGTGTGTGTGTTATTTACATGATACAGAGGGTGAGAGAGAAGGGAAGAGAGGACGTGTGTGTGTGTATTATTTACATGATACAGAGGGTGAGAGAGAAGGGAAGAGAGGGTGTGTGTGTGTATTATTTACATGATACAGAGGGTGAGAGAGAAGGGAAGAGAGGGTGTGTGTGTGTATTATTTACATGATACAGAGGGTGAGAGAGAAGGGAAGAGAGGGCGTGTGTGTGTGTATTATTTACATGATACAGAGGGAGAGAGAGAAGGGAAGAGAGGGTGTGTGTGTGTGTATTATTTACATGATACAGAGGGTGAGAGAGAAGGGAAGAGAGGGCGTGTGTGTGTATTATTTACATGATACAGAGGGTGAGAGAGAAGGGAAGAGAGGGCGTGTGTGTGTATTATTTACATGATACAGAGGGTGAGAGAGAGAAGGGAAGAGAGGGCGTGTGTGTGTATTTACATGATACAGAGGGTGAGAGAGAAGGGAAGAGAGGGCGTGTGTGTGTGTTATTTACATGATACAGAGGGTGAGAGAGAAGGGAAGAGAGGGGCGTGTGTGTGTATTATTTACATGATACAGAGGGTGAGAGAGAAGGGAAGAGAGGGCGTGTGTGTGTATTATTTACATGATACAGAGGGTGAGAGAGAAGGGAAGAGAGGGCGTGTGTGTGTGTATTATTTACATGATACAGAGGGTGAGAGAGAAGGGAAGAGAGGGCGTGTGTGTGTATTATTTACATGATACAGAGGGTGAGAGAGAAGGGAAGAGAGGGCGTGTGTGTGTGTATTATTTACATGATACAGAGGGAGAGAGAGAAGGGAAGAGAGGGCGTGTGTGTGTGTATTATTTACATGATACAGAGGGTGAGAGAGAAGGGAAGAGAGGGTGTGTGTGTGTGTATTATTTACATGATACAGGGGGTGAGAGAGAGAAGGGAAGAGAGGGCGTGTGTGTATTATTTACATGATACAGAGGCTGAGAGAGAAGGGAAGAGAGGGTGTGTGTGTATTATTTACATGATACAGAGGGTGAGAGAGAAAGGAAGAGAGGGCGTGTGTGTGTGTATTATTTACATGATACAGAGGGTGAGAGAGAAGGGAAGAGAGGGCGTGTGTGTGTGTTATTTACATGATACAGAGGGTGAGAGAGAAGGGAAGAGAGGGCGTGTGTGTGTATTATTTACATGATACAGAGGGTGAGAGAGAAGGGAAGAGAGGGCGTGTGTGTGTATTATTTACATGATACAGAGGGTGAGAGAGAAGGGAAGAGAGGGCGTGTGTGTGTGTATTATTTACATGATACAGAGGGTGAGAGAGAAAGGAAGAGAGGGCGTGTGTGTGTGTATTATTTACATGATACAGAGGGTGAGAGAGAAGGGAAGAGACGGCGTGTGTGTGTATTATTTACATGATACAGAGGGTGAGAGAGAAGGGAAGAGAGGGTGTGTGTGTATTATTTACATGATACAGAGGGTGAGAGAGAAGGGAAGAGAGGGTGTGTGTGTGTATTATTTACATGATACAGAGGGTGAGAGAGAAGGGAAGAGAGGGTGTGTGTGTATTATTTACATGATACAGAGGGTGAGAGAGAAGGGAAGAGAGGGTGTGTGTGTGTGTATTATTTACATGATAGAGGGTGAGAGAGAAGGGAAGAGAGGGCGTGTGTGTGTATTATTTACATGATACAGAGGGTGAGAGAGAAGGGAAGAGAGGGCGTGTGTGTGTGTATTATTTACATGATACAGAGGGTGAGAGAGAAGGGAAGAGAGGGCGTGTGTGTGTCTATTATTTACATGATACAGAGGGAGAGAGAGAAGGGAAGAGAGGGCGTGTGTGTGTGTATTATTTACATGATACAGAGGGAGAGAGAGAAGGGAAGAGAGGGCGTGTGTGTATTATTTACATGATACAGAGGGTGAGAGAGAAGAGAGGGTGTGTGTGTGTATTATTTACATGATACAGAGGGTGAGAGAGAAGGGAAGAGAGGGCGTGTGTGTGTATTATTTACATGATACAGAGGGTGAGAGAGAAGGGAAGAGAGGGTGTGTGTGTGTTATTTACATGATACAGAGGGTGAGAGAGAAGGGAAGAGAGGGCGTGTGTGTGTGTGTGTGTTATTTACATGATACAGAGGGTGAGAGAGAAGGGAAGAGAGGGCGTGTGTGTGTGTATTAGTTACATGATACAGAGGGAGAGAGAGAAGGGAAGAGAGGGCGTGTGTGTGTATTATTTACATGATACAGAGGGTGAGAGAGAAGGGGAGAGAGGGCGTGTGTGTGTGTATTATTTACATGATACAGAGGGTGAGAGAGAAGGGAAGAGAGGGCGTGTGTGTGTATTATTTACATGATACAGAGGGTGAGAGAGAAGGGAAGAGAGGGCGTGTGTGTGTATTATTTACATGATACAGAGGGTGAGAGAGAAGGGAAGAGAGGGCGTGTGTGTGTATTATTTACATGATACAGAGGGTGAGAGAGAAGGGAAGAGAGGGCGTGTGTGTGTGTTATTTACATGATACAGAGGGTGAGAGAGAAGGGAAGAGAGGGTGTGTGTGTGTTATTTACATGATACAGAGGGTGAGAGAGAAGGGAAGAGAGGGCGTGTGTGTGTGTGTTATTTACATGATACAGAGGGTGAGAGAGAAGGGAAGAGAGGGTGTGTGTGTGTGTATTATTTACATGATACAGAGGGTGAGAGAGAGAAGGGAAGAGAGGGCGTGTGTGTGTGTATTATTTACATGATACAGAGGGTGAGAGAGAAGGGAAGAGAGGGCGTGTGTGTGTATTATTTACATGATACAGAGGGTGAGAGAGAAGGGAAGAGAGGGTGTGTGTGTGTATTATTTACATGATACAGAGGGTGAGAGAGAAGGGAAGAGAGGGTGTGTGTGTGTGTATTATTTACATGATACAGAGGGTGAGAGAGAAGGGAAGAGAGGGCGTGTGTGTGTATTATTTACATGATACAGAGGGTGAGAGAGAAGGGAAGAGAGGGCGTGTGTGTGTATTATTTACATGATACAGAGGGTGAGAGAGAAGGGAAGAGAGGGCGTGTGTGTGTGTATTATTTACATGATACAGAGGGTGAGAGAGAAAGGAAGAGAGGGCGTGTGTGTGTGTATTATTTACATGATACAGAGGGTGAGAGAGAAGGGAAGAGAGGGCGTGTGTGTGTGTTATTTACATGATACAGAGGGTGAGAGAGAAGGGAAGAGAGGGTGTGTGTGTATTATTTACATGATACAGAGGGTGAGAGAGAAGGGAAGAGAGGGTGTGTGTGTGTATTATTTACATGATACAGAGGGTGAGAGAGAAGGGAAGAGAGGGTGTGTGTGTGTATTATTTACATGATACAGAGGGTGAGAGAGAAGGGAAGAGAGGGCGTGTGTGTGTTATTTACATGATACAGAGGGTGAGAGAGAAGGGAAGAGAGGGCGTGTGTGTGTTATTTACATGATACAGAGGGTGAGAGAGAAGGGAAGAGAGGGCGTGTGTGTGTGTATTATTTACATGATACAGAGGGTGAGAGAGAAGGGAAGAGAGGGCATGTGTGTATTATTTACATGATACAGAGGGTGAGAGAGAAGGGAAGAGAGGGTGTGTGTGTGTATTATTTACATGATACAGAGGGTGAGAGAGAAGGGAAGAGAGGGGGTGTGTGTGTATTATTTACATGATACAGAGAGTGAGAGAGAAGGGAAGAGAGGGCGTGTGTGTGTATTATTTACATGATACAGAGGGTGAGAGAGAGAAGGGAAGAGAGGGCGTGTGTGTGTATTATTTACATGATACAGAGGGTGAGAGAGAAGGGAAGAGAGTGTGTGTGTGTGTATTATTTACATGATACAGAGGGTGAGAGAGAAGGGAAGAGAGGGCGTGTGTGTATTATTTACATAATACAGAGGGTGAGAGAGAAGGGAAGAGAGGGTGTGTGTGTGTATTATTTACATGATACAGAGGGTGAGAGAGAAGGGAAGAGAAGGCGTGTGTGTGTGTATTATTTACATGATACAGAGGGTGTGAGAGAAGGGAAGAGAGGGCGTGTGTGTGTGTATTATTTACATGATACAGAGAGTGAGAGAGAAGGGAAGAGAGGGCGTGTGTGTGTGTATTATTTACATGATACAGAGGGTGAGAGAGAAGGGAAGAGAGGGCGTGTGTGTGTGTATTATTTACATGATACAGGGGTGAGAGAGAAGGGAAGAGAGGGCGTGTGTGTGTGTATTATTTACATGATACAGAGGGTGAGAGAGAAGGGAAGAGAGGGCGTGTGTGTGTGTATTATTTACATGATACAGAGGGTGAGAGAGAAGGGAAGAGAGGGCGTGTGTGTGTGTTATTTACATGATACAGAGGGTGAGAGAGAAGGGAAGAGAGGGTGTGTGTGTGTGTATTATTTACATGATACAGAGGGTGAGAGAGAAGGGAAGAGAGGGCGTGTGTGTATTATTTACATGATACAGAGGGTGAGAGAGAAGGGAAGAGAGGGCGTGTGTGTTATTTACATGATACAGGGGGTGAGAGAGAAGGGAAGAGAGGGTGTGTGTGTGTTATTTACATGATACAGAGGGTGAGAGAGAAGGGAAGAGAGGGCGTGTGTGTGTGTATTATTTAGATGATACAGAGGGAGAGAGAGAAGGGAAGAGAGGGCGTGTGTGTGTATTATTTACATGATACAGAGGGTGGGAGAGAAGGGAAGAGAGGGCGTGTGTGTGTATTATTCACATGATACAGAGGGTGAGAGAGAAGGGAAGAGAGGGCGTGTGTGTGTATTATTTACATGATACAGAGGGTGAGAGAGAAGGGAAGAGAGGGCGTGTGTGTGTATTATTTACATGATACAGAGGGTGAGAGAGAAGGGAAGAGAGGGCATGTGTGTGTATTATTTACATGATACAGAGGGTGAGAGAGAAGGGAAGAGAGGGCGTGTGTGTGTTATTTACACGATACAGAGGGTGAGAGAGAAGGGAAGAGAGGGTGTGTGTGTGTATTATTTACACGATACAGAGGGTGAGAGAGAAGGGAAGAGAGGGCGTGTGTGTGTGTATTATTTACATGATACAGAGGGTGAGAGAGAAGGGAAGAGAGGGTGTGTGTGTGTGTATTATTTACATGATACAGAGGGTGAGAGAGAAAGGAAGAGAGGGCGTGTGTGTGTGTATTATTTACATGATACAGAGGGTGAGAGAGAAGGGAAGAGAGGGCGTGTGTGTGTGTTATTTACATGATACAGAGGGTGAGAGAGAAGGGAAGAGAGGGCGTGTGTGTGTTATTTACATGATACAGAGGGTGAGAGAGAAGGGAAGAGAGGGTGTGTGTGTGTGTATTATTTACATGATACAGAGGGTGAGAGAGAAGGGAAGAGAGGGTGTGTGTGTGTATTATTTACATGATACAGAGGGTGAGAGAGAAGGGAAGAGAGGGCGTGTGTGTGTTATTTACATGATACAGAGGGTGAGAGAGAAGGGAAGAGAGGGCGTGTGTGTGTGTGTATTATTTACATGATACAGAGGGTGAGAGAGAAGGGAAGAGAGGGCGTGTGTGTGTGTATTATTTACATGATACAGAGGGTGAGAGAGAAGGGAAGAGAGGGCGTGTGTGTGTATTATTTACATGATACAGAGGGTGAGAGAGAAGGGAAGAGAGGGCGTGTGTGTGTATTATTTACATGATACAGAGGGTGAGAGAGAAGGGAAGAGAGGGCGTGTGTGTGTGTTATTTACATGATACAGAGGGAGAGAGAGAAGGGAAGAGAGGGCGTGTGTGTATTATTTACATGATACAGAGGGTGAGAGAGAAGGGAAGAGAGGGTGTGTGTATTATTTACATGATACAGAGGGTGAGAGAGAAGGGAAGAGAGGGTGTGTGTGTGTGTATTATTTACATGATAGAGGGTGAGAGAGAAGGGAAGAGAGGGCGTGTGTGTGTATTATTTACATGATACAGAGGGAGAGAGAGAAGGGAAGAGAGGGCGTGTGTGTGTGTGTATTATTTACATGATACAGAGGGTGAGAGAGAAGGGAAGAGAGGGTGTGTGTGTATTATTTACATGATACAGAGGGTGAGAGAGAAGGGAAGAGAGGGTGTGTGTGTGTTATTTACATGATACAGAGGGTGAGAGAGAAGGGAAGAGAGGACGTGTGTGTGTGTATTATTTACATGATACAGAGGGTGAGAGAGAAGGGAAGAGAGGGTGTGTGTGTGTATTATTTACATGATACAGAGGGTGAGAGAGAAGGGAAGAGAGGGTGTGTGTGTGTATTATTTACATGATACAGAGGGTGAGAGAGAAGGGAAGAGAGGGCGTGTGTGTGTGTATTATTTACATGATACAGAGGGAGAGAGAGAAGGGAAGAGAGGGTGTGTGTGTGTGTATTATTTACATGATACAGAGGGTGAGAGAGAAGGGAAGAGAGGGCGTGTGTGTGTGTATTATTTACATGATACAGAGGGTGAGAGAGAAGGGAAGAGAGGGCGTGTGTGTGTATTATTTACATGATACAGAGGGTGAGAGAGAGAAGGGAAGAGAGGGCGTGTGTGTGTATTTACATGATACAGAGGGTGAGAGAGAAGGGAAGAGAGGGCGTGTGTGTGTGTTATTTACATGATACAGAGGGTGAGAGAGAAGGGAAGAGAGGGCGTGTGTGTGTATTATTTACATGATACAGAGGGTGAGAGAGAAGGGAAGAGAGGGCGTGTGTGTGTATTATTTACATGATACAGAGGGTGAGAGAGAAGGGAAGAGAGGGCGTGTGTGTGTATTATTTACATGATACAGAGGGTGAGAGAGAAGGGAAGAGAGGGCGTGTGTGTGTGTATTATTTACATGATACAGAGGGTGAGAGAGAAAGGAAGAGAGGGCGTGTGTGTGTATTAGTTACATGATACAGAGGGAGAGAGAGAAGGGAAGAGAGGGCGTGTGTGTGTGTATTATTTACATGATACAGAGGGAGAGAGAGAAGGGAAGAGAGGGCGTGTGTGTGTGTGTATTATTTACATGATACAGAGGGTGAGAGAGAAGGGAAGAGAGGGTGTGTGTGTGTGTATTATTTACATGATACAGGGGGTGAGAGAGAGAAGGGAAGAGAGGGCGTGTGTGTATTATTTACATGATACAGAGGCTGAGAGAGAAGGGAAGAGAGGGTGTGTGTGTATTATTTACATGATACAGAGGGTGAGAGAGAAAGGAAGAGAGGGCGTGTGTGTGTGTGTATTATTTACATGATACAGAGGGTGAGAGAGAAGGGAAGAGAGGGCGTGTGTGTGTGTTATTTACATGATACAGAGGGTGAGAGAGAAGGGAAGAGAGGGCGTGTGTGTGTATTATTTACATGATACAGAGGGTGAGAGAGAAGGGAAGAGAGGGCGTGTGTGTGTATTATTTACATGATACAGAGGGTGAGAGAGAAGGGAAGAGAGGGCGTGTGTGTGTGTATTATTTACATGATACAGAGGGTGAGAGAGAAAGGAAGAGAGGGCGTGTGTGTGTGTATTATTTACATGATACAGAGGGTGAGAGAGAAGGGAAGAGACGGCGTGTGTGTGTATTATTTACATGATACAGAGGGTGAGAGAGAAGGGAAGAGAGGGTGTGTGTGTATTATTTACATGATACAGAGGGTGAGAGAGAAGGGAAGAGAGGGTGTGTGTGTATTATTTACATGATACAGAGGGTGAGAGAGAAGGGAAGAGAGGGCGTGTGTGTGTGTATTATTTACATGATACAGAGGGTGAGAGAGAAAGGAAGAGAGGGCGTGTGTGTGTGTATTATTTACATGATACAGAGGGTGAGAGAGAAGGGAAGAGACGGCGTGTGTGTGTATTATTTACATGATACAGAGGGTGAGAGAGAAGGGAAGAGAGGGTGTGTGTGTATTATTTACATGATACAGAGGGTGAGAGAGAAGGGAAGAGAGGGTGTGTGTGTATTATTTACATGATACAGAGGGTGAGAGAGAAGGGAAGAGAGGGTGTGTGTGTGTGTATTATTTACATGATAGAGGGTGAGAGAGAAGGGAAGAGAGGGCGTGTGTGTGTATTATTTACATGATACAGAGGGTGAGAGAGAAGGGAAGAGAGGGCGTGTGTGTGTGTATTATTTACATGATACAGAGGGTGAGAGAGAAGGGAAGAGAGGGCGTGTGTGTGTCTATTATTTACATGATACAGAGGGAGAGAGAGAAGGGAAGAGAGGGCGTGTGTGTGTATTATTTACATGATACAGAGGGAGAGAGAGAAGGGAAGAGAGGGCGTGTGTGTATTATTTACATGATACAGAGGGTGAGAGAGAAGAGAGGGTGTGTGTGTGTATTATTTACATGATACAGAGGGTGAGAGAGAAGGGAAGAGAGGGCGTGTGTGTGTATTATTTACATGATACAGAGGGTGAGAGAGAAGGGAAGAGAGGGTGTGTGTGTGTTATTTACATGATACAGAGGGTGAGAGAGAAGGGAAGAGAGGGCGTGTGTGTGTGTGTGTGTTATTTACATGATACAGAGGGTGAGAGAGAAGGGAAGAGAGGGCGTGTGTGTGTGTATTAGTTACATGATACAGAGGGAGAGAGAGAAGGGAAGAGAGGGCGTGTGTGTGTATTATTTACATGATACAGAGGGTGAGAGAGAAGGGGAGAGAGGGCGTGTGTGTGTATTATTTACATGATACAGAGGGTGAGAGAGAAGGGAAGAGAGGGCGTGTGTGTGTATTATTTACATGATACAGAGGGTGAGAGAGAAGGGAAGAGAGGGTGTGTGTGTGTGTATTATTTACATGATAGAGGGTGAGAGAGAAGGGAAGAGAGGGCGTGTGTGTGTATTATTTACATGATACAGAGGGTGAGAGAGAAGGGAAGAGAGGGCGTGTGTGTGTATTATTTACATGATACAGAGGGTGAGAGAGAAGGGAAGAGAGGGCGTGTGTGTGTATTATTTACATGATACAGAGGGTGAGAGAGAAGGGAAGAGAGGGCGTGTGTGTGTATTATTTACATGATACAGAGGGTGAGAGAGAAGGGAAGAGAGGGCGTGTGTGTGTGTTATTTACATGATACAGAGGGTGAGAGAGAAGGGAAGAGAGGGTGTGTGTGTGTTATTTACATGATACAGAGGGTGAGAGAGAAGGGAAGAGAGGGCGTGTGTGTGTGTGTTATTTACATGATACAGAGGGTGAGAGAGAAGGGAAGAGAGGGTGTGTGTGTGTGTATTATTTACATGATACAGAGGGTGAGAGAGAGAAGGGAAGAGAGGGCGTGTGTGTGTGTATTATTTACATGATACAGAGGGTGAGAGAGAAGGGAAGAGAGGGCGTGTGTGTGTATTATTTACATGATACAGAGGGTGAGAGAGAAGGGAAGAGAGGGTGTGTGTGTGTATTATTTACATGATACAGAGGGTGAGAGAGAAGGGAAGAGAGGGTGTGTGTGTGTGTATTATTTACATGATACAGAGGGTGAGAGAGAAGGGAAGAGAGGGCGTGTGTGTGTATTATTTACATGATACAGAGGGTGAGAGAGAAGGGAAGAGAGGGCGTGTGTGTGTGTATTATTTACATGATACAGAGGGTGAGAGAGAAGGGAAAAGAGGGCGTGTGTGTGTGTATTATTTACATGATACAGAGGGTGAGAGAGAAAGGAAGAGAGGGCGTGTGTGTGTGTATTATTTACATGATACAGAGGGTGAGAGAGAAGGGAAGAGAGGGCGTGTGTGTGTGTTATTTACATGATACAGAGGGTGAGAGAGAAGGGAAGAGAGGGTGTGTGTGTATTATTTACATGATACAGAGGGTGAGAGAGAAGGGAAGAGAGGGTGTGTGTGTGTATTATTTACATGATACAGAGGGTGAGAGAGAAGGGAAGAGAGGGTGTGTGTGTGTATTATTTACATGATACAGAGGGTGAGAGAGAAGGGAAGAGAGGGCGTGTGTGTGTATTATTTACATGATACAGAGGGTGAGAGAGAAGGGAAGAGAGGGCGTGTGTGTGTATTATTTACATGATACAGAGGGTGAGAGAGAAGGGAAGAGAGGGCGTGTGTGTGTATTATTTACATGATACAGAGGGTGAGAGAGAAGGGAAGAGAGGGCGTGTGTGTGTGTGTTATTTACATGATACAGAGGGAGAGAGAGAAGGGAAGAGAGGGCGTGTGTGTGTATTATTTACATGATACAGAGGGTGAGAGAGAAGGGAAGAGAGGGTGTGTGCGTGTGTATTATTTACATGATACAGAGGGTGAGAGAGAAGGGAAGAGAGGGTGTGTGTGTATTATTTACATGATACAGAGGGTGAGAGAGAAGGGAAGAGAGGGCGTGTGTGTGTATTATTTACATGATACAGAGGGTGAGAGAGAAGGGAAGAGAGGGCGTGTGTGTGTGTATTATTTACATGATACAGAGGGTGAGAGAGAAAGGAAGAGAGGGCGTGTGTGTGTATTAGTTACATGATACAGAGGGAGAGAGAGAAGGGAAGAGAGGGCGTGTGTGTGTATTATTTACATGATACAGAGGGTGAGAGAGAAGGGAAGAGAGGGCGTGTGTGTGTATTATTTACATGATACAGAGGGAGAGAGAGAAGGGAAGAGAGGGCGTGTGTGTGTATTATTTACATGATACAGAGGGTGAAGTCTAATTGTAAGGTTATACTATAGATACTCGCCTGCAGAGACATCTAATGGCTGGATATTCTGTTCTGCATGTGCTGCTCTGTCTAGATGTTCTTCACTGTCACCGGTTAGTTCTAATAGAGAATAACATTAGTTGTTTGGTTAAATTGAATAAAGGGACATGAAACTCACATTTTTTTTTCTTTCATGATTCAGAAAGAACATAATAGATAAACAACATTCCAGTTTACTTCTATTATCTAATTTACTTCACTCTCTTGGTATCCTTTGTTGAAAAAGGGACAGTCTACACCAGAATGTTTATTGCTTAAAAAAAGATAGATAATCCCTTTATTACCCATTCCCCAGTTTTGCACAACCAACACAGTTATATTAATATACTTTTTACCTCTGTGATTACCTTGTATCTAAGCCTCTGCAGACTGCTCCTTATCTCAGTTATAGTAATATACTTTTTACCTCTGTGATTACCTTGTATCTAAGCCTCTGCAGACTGCTCCTTATCTCAGTTATAATAATATACTTTTTACCTCTGTGATTACCTTGTATCTAACCCTCTGCAGACTGCCCCTTATCTCAGTTATATTAATATACTTTTTACCTCTGTAATTACCCTGTATCTAAGCCTCTGCAGACTGTTCATTATCTCAGTTATATTATTATACTTTTACATCTGTGATTACCCTGTATCTAAGCCTCTGCAGACTGCCCCTTATCTCAGTTATATTAATATACGTTTTACCTCTGATTACCTTGTATCTAAGCCTCTGCAGACTGCCCCTTTATCTCAGTTATATTAATATAGTTTATACCTCTGTGATTACCTTGTATCTAAGCCTCTGCAGACTGCTCCTTATCTCAGTTATATTAATATACCTTTTACCTCTGTAATTAATAGGTGTGGATACACTAAGCGCCTACTACGTACAGACCTCTGGCTTTGATGGGTTGACACCTAGTTGTCAACTGGAATTAAACAGTAATCAGAAATGTACCAAAGCGCCACCACAAAGGAGGCTGGGTCTGAGTGGGACTATGTATAAAGAGCCACTTGTTACAATACTTATTATTAAAATAACAATTTATTGGATGACAAATTTAAAACAGTACATATATCATGGATCCATGTGGTTAACAATGTTACATATAAAAACACGGTTTATACAATAGATTTTACAAGGTAATTAAAATACAAAAGATGATATAAAAGAGTAAAAACGATAAAAAATAAATAAAAATAGACGATCTTGTTTTATAAGGTGATGCTCAGCAATGTTCCAATACTATATTTCAATAATTCAATCCACAAGCTGATATTGGGAATAATAGAATTCAGTAAGTTGTACCCACATATATCAGAACAGGTGAGATAATACCAACTGTGCTCACTAAGTGTGCTTTGTTATGTGTCAATTAAATGATGGCTGCGATCTTGCACTAGTGTATACGTGGATTCAAATTTGTGTAACGCAGTGACAAATAATAGTGACGTAAAAAATAATAAATAATAAATCAACAGTGGTGATCCAAAATAAATAAAAGTAACAATGTGTTGCTGATGAGTATATAAAACGAATGGGGAAAAATGTGTGTTAATAATAAATCAAATGTGGAAAAATGTGTGTTAATAATAAATCAATGTGGGATGAAAGATGGCTGTGTGCGCTATCTAATCAGAGACGCAATAACTGAAAAAACAAAACTTGAACCAAAAAGGAAAATAGTGATGGTTGTGCCTTTAAATGAAAAGGTCTAATGCACTTGAGTTAGTTCATAAAAAAAAAAAAAAAAAAAAAAAAGAGTATTCCCAAACGAAAAAAGGTGTATTTCAAAACAATGAAAAAGGAGAGGTTGGCTTAAAATCAAATGATAAAATAGTCCTTTAGTGCCCCAACTTCAATGTTTATATATCAGTAACGGCTCCCATGTTCAGTAGGTGAATGTTGTTTGGACGATAAGATGTAAATTTCAATCAGTATTGTTGAATAATCCTTCTGCCAAAGGAAGAGATATACAATAGTGTAGATTGCTTACAAAGGGTATAATAATAGAATTATCCTTACCTAGTCAACGCGTTTCGGTCTCACAGTGACCTTTATCAAAACTAGTTTTCAGTTAGAATATGCGGTCTTAAATACACTCTTAGTTTGAAACAGCTGTGGCGTAATACCGGAAGTAAATCTTTAGTAGTTCCGGTTTTAAGTAAATAATATGTGGCATAAAGCATGTATATATAAAAATCATTATGTGTGTCAAGACGATTCTTATTTCACTACTGCCATATGAAATATGTAGTGTATATTTGTGGCTTGTATCAAGCATAAACAGACGTGTATTGTCTCTGCCGATTTTTGATGGTTTTTATTGGTTCATTGTATTGACAGGCTTGGTTCAATGCATGTTCCTGATTGGGCAAGAAAAAGGCGTGTATCAGATACACCGTCTGATTGGACGGCTACTTCATCCTCAATGGAAAGCTATTTATGTTTAGTTCATAAATAATTAAATATATAGATGTAAATATTGCTTTGCAAATGACTTATAATAGCTAAAAGTACACAGCAGATGTAAGTGTTAATCGGTACATGGTTTTTCACATATACAGCTTCGTAAACGACTTGTGACAGTCTTAGCGTGTCAGCCTTATTTATAACTTGTTACAATTTAAATGTACATAGCATATGTTAATATTGTAAATGGTTTGTGAATAGTTTTTATATACACAGCGTTTCTGCATATAAACAGACCTGACCTTTTGGCTTGGCCAAAAAAGGTGTACATTCTAAAACGGCTACGTTGTCATAAAAACAGTTTTTCTTCGGTTTAACATAGTTGATGTTTAACTGGCTTGTAGCATTATTATAGAGGAGATGGGATATATTGCAAATGAAACTTTTATTTAACTGTCAGAACTTCATTATTCTATCCTGCTAAAATTCTTGTGCATAAAAATAAAAATAGGAGAGATAAGATATATTGCAGAGGTTGTTCCAATTGGGCCTCAAATTTCTTTGTCAACTCTTGTAAATCTTTAGTGCTAGTTTACTTTTATTTTTCTTAAAGTGGACAATATTTATTTAAGATGATCGTATTGGAACTTATATCGCATCTCTTTTTCTTTATATTTATCTGTTTCTGAAAATCTTATCTAGAATGAGAGATTATTTATACATCCTTGGCTGAGTATGTCAGCTTATAGTGAGAAATTTCTCTCTGTGTAGGTTGTACAATTCTCCTAAGAGGTTTTAAATTCACCTCTCATGTAATATAGATGGAGTCAGTCCTTAGTACTCTTAGCTGACCTAATTCAACTAACTTATGTCTATCAAACTCTATAAGTTCAGAGACCACTTTCAACTGATAGCCTTAAAAAATCAATTCCTCCATTGGATTATTATATATATATATATATATTATATGGTACTCTTATATGTGTGTACATACGTGTCTGGATTTCCTAAACACATTGTATGTTTTTGAATGGTTAAAATTCTTCAGATATAGCTATTCTCCGTCAGAAACCTTACACAGTCATATATGTCTCTCTTTTCAAAAAAACAATCCAGCTATATCTGAAGAATTTTAACCATTCAAAAACATACAATGTGTTTAGGAAATCCAGACACGTATGTACACACATATAAGAGTACCATATATGTGTCTCTCTCTATATAACTATTTGTAGACAATTGACCGGGTATACATGCACCCATTTGAACCTATAATGGAAGTGGGATACATAAGAGAAAAATAAAGCCGTTCACTAGTTAAAAGAGTGTTGATACATTAAACTTAAGAGCAAAACTAGAATCAGATTTTTTATATATGTCCATGTAATTTATTTAATTATCCAATGGAGGAATCGATTTTTTAAGGCTATCAGTTGAAAGTTGTTTCTGAACTTATAGTTTGATAGACATAAGTTAGTTTAAAGGGCCACTGTAAGTAAATATTTTCTATGCCTGTTACTAACTAACTACCCCAAATACGCTTTTTATCAATAGCATTTCATTAACATATCTCTACCGTATATCAGAAATCTTGTCTGCAAATTTAATTGTTTTCCAAACCCACTCCGTGGGTATCCTTTGCTCTGTACCAATCCGTTTACAATACCTAGGTTTCAAAATGGCGCTTTAAACACAAAGTTATTGGTTTAAATATTTTGAACATGCAGTGCTGAAAATAGTGGGCAGGATAACGTGACATCATCGGCGAATAAAAGATATAACTTTCAGAACGTTATGAAACTTCGTTTTGGAGAAAATATAGGTCAGTAGGTTTTAATTAATGTTTATTAACTTTAATATGTTAGTTGTTTAGCTTAAAAAATATAACAGAAAGTAATCCTTTAATTAAGTCATCTAAGAGTACTAAGGACTGACTCCATCTATATTACATGAGAGGTGAATTTAAAACCTCTTAGGAGAATTGTACAACCTACACAGAGAGAAATTTCTCACTATAAGCTGACATACTCAGCCAAGGATGTATAAATAATCTCTCATTCTAGATAAGATTTTCAGAAACAGATAAATATAAAGAAAAAGAGATGCGATATAAGTTCCAATACAATCATCTAAAATAAATATTGTCCACTTTAAGAAAAATAAAAATAAACTAGCACAAAAGATTTACAAGAGTTGACAAAGAAATTTGAGGCCCAATTGGAACAACCTCTGCAATATATCTCATCTCTCCTATTTTTATTTTTATGCACAAGAATTTTAGCAGGATAGAATAATGAAGTTCTGACCGTTAAATAAAAGTTTCATTTGCAATATATCCCATCTCTATTTTTGTGACAAGTTTCAGCGAGATATAACAATAATATCTGGCATTTTACCAAAAGGCTAATCTAGGCCAGTTAAAAAGGATAATCTATCCAAAACGATCCCTCTCCTTTGTTGGTAATCAGAAATATACTTAAAGAATTGCCTGGAAGTGTTATAGCTAATATAAGGAAATTTGAATAACCACAAATATTTGTTTTGAATGTTTTAAAACAAAATATAAATAAAACCTATTACAAGTCATATCCACTCCCTATTACCAATTTGGCCATACTAAAAGGCTGGATCTGCTTATCAGCAGGAATAAAGTATATACACACTCTACAAATTAAATTTGCATCGGATGTGTATATAATAATGCTACAAGCCAGTTAAACATCAACTATGTTAAACAAAAACTGTTTTTATGACAACGTAGCCGTTTTAGAATGTACACCTTTTTTGGCCAAGCCAAAAGGTCAGGTCTGTTTATATGCAGAAACGCTGTATATAAAAACTATTCACAAACCATTTACAATATTAACATATGCTATGTACATTTAAATTGTAACAAGTTATAAATAAGGCTGACACGCTAAGACTGTCACAAGTCGTTTACGAAGCTGTATATGTGAAAAACCATGTACCGATTAATACTTACATCTGCTGTGTACTTTTAGCTATTATAAGTCATTTGCAAAGCAATATTTACACCTATATATTTAATTATTTATGAACTAAACATAAAAAGCTTTCCATTGAGGATGAAGTAGCCATCCAATCAGACGGTGTATCCGATACACGCCTTTTTCTTGCCCAATCAGGAACATGCATTGAACCAAGCCTGTCAATACAATGAACCAATAAAAACCATCAAAAATCGGCAGAGACGACAATACACGTCTGTTTATGCTTATTACAAGCCAGAAATATACACTACATATTTCATATGGCAGTAGTGAAATAAGAATCGTCTTGACACACATAATGATTTTTATATATACATGCTTTATGCCACATATTATTTACTTAAAACCGGAACTACTAAACATTTACTTCCCGTATTACGCCACAGCTGTTTCAAACTAAGAGGGTATTTAAGACCGCATATTCTAACTGAAAACTAGTCTTGATAAAAGGTCACTGTGAGATCGAAACGCGTTGACTAGGTAAGGATAATTCTATTATTATACCCTTTGTAAGCAATCTACACTATTGTATATCTCTTCCTTTGGCAGAAGGATTATTCAACAATACTGATTGAAATTTACATCTTATCGTCCAAACAACATTCACCTACTGAACATGGGAGCCGTTACTGATATATAAACATTGAAGTTGGGGCACTAAAGGACTATTTTATCATTTGATTTTAAGCCAACCTCTCCTTTTTCATTGTTTTGAAATACACCTTTTTTCGTTTGGGAATACTCTTTTTTTTTTTTTTTTTTTTATGAACTAACTCAAGTGCATTAGACCTTTTCATTTAAAGGCACAACCATCACTATTTTCCTTTTTGGTTCAAGTTTTGTTTTTTCAGTTATTGCGTCTCTGATTAGATAGCGCACACAGCCATCTTTCATCCCACATTGATTTATTATTAACACACATTTTTCCACATTTGATTTATTATTAACACACATTTTTCCCCATTCGTTTTATATACTCATCAGCAACACATTGTTACTTTTATTTATTTTGGATCACCACTGTTGATTTATTATTTATTATTTTTTACGTCACTATTATTTGTCACTGCGTTACACAAATTTGAATCCACGTATACACTAGTGCAAGATCGCAGCCATCATTTAATTGACACATAACAAAGCACACTTAGTGAGCACAGTTGGTATTATCTCAGCTGTTCTGATATATGTGGGTACAACTTACTGAATTCTATTATTCCCAATATCAGCTTGTGGATTGAATTATTGAAATATAGTATTGGAACATTGCTGAGCATCACCTTATAAAACAAGATCGTCTATTTTTATCTATTTTTTATCGTTTTTACTCTTTTATATCATCTTTTGTATTTTAATTACCTTGTAAAATCTATTGTATGAACCGTGTTTTATATGTAACATTGTTAACCACATGGATTCATGATATATGTACTGTTTTAAATTTGTCATCCAATAAATTGTTATTTTAATAATAAGTATTGTAACAAGTGGCTCTTTATACATAGTCCCACTCAGACCAAGCCTCCTTTGTGGTGGCGCTTTGGTACATTTCTGATTACCTATGTAATTACCTTTATATAAGCCTCTGCAGACTGCTCCTTACCTCAGTTATATTAATATACTTTTTACCTCTGTGATTACCTTGTATCTAAGCCTCTGCAGACTGCTCCTTACCTCAGTTATATTAATATACTTTTTACCTCTGTGATTACCTTGTATCTAAGCCTCTGCAGAATGCCCCTTATCTCAGTTATATTAATATACTTTTTACCTCTGTGATTACCTTGTATCTAAGCCTCTGCAAAATGCCCCTTATTTCAGTTATATTAATAAACTTTTTACCTCTGTGATTATCTTGTATCTAAGCCTCTGCAGACTGCCCCTTATCTCAGTTATATTAATATACTTTTTACCTCTGTGATTACCTTGTATCTAAGCCTCTGCAGACTGCCCCTTATCTCAGTCATATTAATACAATTTTTACCTCTGTGATTACCTTGTATCTAAGCCTCTGCAGACTGCCCCCTTATCTCAGTTATATTAATATACTTTTTACCTCTGTGATTACCTTGTATCTAAGCCTCTGCAGACTGCTCCTTATCTCAGTTATATTAATATACTTTTTACCTCTGTGATTATATTGTAGCTAACACTCTGCAGACTGCTCCTTATCTCAGTTATATTAATATACTTTTTACCTCTGATTACCTTGTATCTAAGAACCTTCTTCCAGCCCCCTGATCACATGACTGTTTATTATCTATTGTATTGCATTTAGAACTTTGTTGGGCTAAATCTTAAATAACTCCCTGTGCCTGTACACAGTGTTATCTATATGGCCCACGTGTACTTTCTGTCTCTGTGTTGAAAAGGAATTTAAAAAGCCTGCGATAAGAGGCGGCCTTCAAGGGCTTAGAAATTAGCATATGAGTCTGCCTAGGTTTAGTTTCAACTAAGAATACCAAGAGAAAAAAGCAAATTTGATGATAAAAGTAAATTGGAAAGTTGATTAAAATTACAAGTCCTATCTGAATAATAAAAGTTTAATTTTGACTAGACTGTCCCTTTAAGATTTGCTGGGGTGTCTGCCTCCTCCTGGTGGCCAGTAGTTGAATCGTGGACGCTCCATGCCATTAGAAAGAAAATGATAATAGGAGTCAATTAGAAAGTTGCTGTTCTATCTGAATCATGAAAGAAAAACATTGGGTTTCATGTCCCTTTAAGTGCCGTTATTTCACACACATCTGATTATATAGTAATAATACACAACATGTGAGTATTTTATTATAGTAATTGGTCTGTGTTAAGGTCTATCATTTATATCATTATTACTTTATCTGAGTTTTCAAATAAACGCTGAGGAAAACATAAAAAGCAGCTTCTGCCCTAGATCTGTTACCTGAAGAGACATCTGATGGGGTCTGCACTGGCTGAACGTTCTGTACAAGTTCTGCATGTGCTGCTGTTTCTAGATTCTCATCATTGTCACCTGTTAGTTCTAATAGAGAACAGAATCAGTTTATTTTGTTGCACCTTAAAAATGTAATCAATTAACAAGAACAAAGCATCTTGCTTTTTGCATAGAAAATATTTGCATCTATATAATTGGTGTAACATTAATCTCTCTTAACCCTTTAAATGTGTTTTCTTTCATGTAATTGGCAAGAGTCCATGAGCTAGTGATGTATGGGATATACAATCCTACCAGGAGGGGCAAAGTTTCCCAAACCTCAAAATGCCTATAAATTCACCCCTCACCACACCCACAATTCAGTTTTACAAACTTTGCCTCCTATGGAGGTGGTGAAGTAAGTTTGTGCTAAGATTTCTACGTTGATATGCGATTCTCAGCATTTTGAAGCCCGATTCCTCTCAGAGTACAGTGAATGTCAGAGGGATGTGAAGGGAGTATCACCTACTGAATGCAATGGTTTTCCTCACGGGGAGATCTATTTCATAGGTTCTCTGTTATCGGTCGTAGAGATTCATCTCCTACCTCCCTTTTCAGATCGACAATATACTCTCATATTCCATTACCTCTACTGATAACCGTTTCAGTAGTGGTTTGGCTATCTGCTATATGTGGATGTTTTTTTTTTTTTGGTAAGTATGTTTTCATTACTTAAGACACTCTCAGCTATGGTTTTGCCCTTTATGCATTAATATAAAGTTCTAAATATATGTATTGTACTTATATTTGCCATGAGTCAGATTTATGTATATTTCCTTTTGCAGACTGTCAGTTTCATATTTGGGAAAAGCATATTTAGGAAAATATTTTTTCTTACCTGGGGTATAGTCTTTTTTCTATTGACTGTTTTCTTTTTAAATTTCACGGGCAAAATTAGGCTCGCGAGGGCACAAAATGCCGAAGTTTATTGCGTCATTCTTGACGCAAGAATTTTTTTTGGTGTGAAGTTACGTCCGATGATGCAAATTCGTCATTTCCGGCATTTTAGTTGACGCTAAGTTCCTTGCTCAAGGTTGCGTCAATGACGCGAGTGTCATTTCCGGATGTTGTTAGTGCCAAAAAAATTTCAGTTACGTTGTGCGTCATACTTGGCGCCAAATAATTTCATTATTTAAAACCCCATTCCTATGTGCCTCTTGCCTTTTTCTATGTTAGAGGGCTATGCGGTTTGCATTTTTTTTCCCATTCCTGAAACTGCCATATAAGGAAATTGATAATTTTGCTTTATATATTGTTTTTTCTCTTACATTTGCAAGATGTCTCAATCTAATCCTGTCTCAGAAACCACTGTTGGAACCCTGCTGCCTGATAACAGTTCTACCAAAACTAAGTGCATTTGTTGTAAAATTTGTGGCGATTATATCTCCAGCTGTGGTATGTAATAGTTGTCATGATAAGCTTTTACATGCAGACAATGTGTCCATCAGTAATAGTACTATGCCTGTTGTTCCTTCAACATCCAATGTACAAGATATACCTTTGAATATAAAATATATTATTACAAATGCGATTCAGAAGGCTTTGTCTGCCATTCCGCCTTCTAATAAACGTAAAAGGTCTTTTAAAACTTCTCATAAAGTTGATGAAATTTCTAATGACCGACAACATACTGAATTATCCTCATCTGACGAGGATCTATCTGATTCAGAAGATTCTTCCTCAGATATTGACACTGACAAATCTACTTACTTATTTAAAATGGAGTATATTCGTTCCTTGTTAAAAGAAGTGTTGATTAAATTGGATATTGAGGAAACTAGGCCTCTTGATTTTAAAACTAGTAAACGTTTAAATTATGTTTATAAACCTCCTGTGGTTAACTCCAGAGGTTTTTCCAGTTCCTGATGCTATTTCTGATATGATTTTTAAGGAATGGAATAGGCCTGGTACTTCTTTTATTCCTTCTTTAAGATTTAAAAAATCGTATCCTTTGCCAGCAGTTAGATTGGAGTTTTGGGAAAAGATCCACAAAGTTGATGGGGCTATTTCTACTCTTGCTAAACGTACTACTATTCCTATGGAAGATAGTACTTCTTTTAAAGACCCTTTAGATAGGAAACTTGAACCTTCTCTAAAGAAAGCTTATTTATATTCTGGTCATCTCCTCAGGCCTGCCATTTCTATGGCTGATGTTGCAGCTGCATCAACTTTTTGGTTGGAAAGTTTAGCGCAACAGGAAATGGATCCCGATTTGTCTAGCATTGTTCGCTTGCTTCAACATGCTAATCATTTTATTTGTGATGCCATTTTTTATATCATCAACACATAGAAATGACAGAAAAATACAATGTGGACCATTAATTCATAAATAACAATGAAGGGTTAAATGTGAGAGCTGCAATCCGGGCCGTTACTCATGCAACAGGCAGCTGGTGATAGTATTGTAGCAAATGATGTTAGCTGTTGCTGCAATAATGCTGGGGTCAATTTTCAGTAGAGCAGACTTAATAAAGCTACCTTTCAGGGTAAAACACTGTCCAAACATGTGCACAAAGAAAGCATTCACATAATCTGCAAGCCAAAGTTCCTGCTTGTCAAAATTAACAGTGTTGCACTTTACCGTAGTTTCCCAGTAGCTGTGATCCGGATCGTCCGTTCGTCTGTGTTGAAACCGCCGTGCGCTGCTCTCCCTTCTGGGCACACCAACACAGGACAGCCTCCTCTCTTCTCCTCTTACCAGCTAACAAGCGGCGATAGCAGCAAACTTTCAGCAGCGTTCAGCCTCTGTGACTCTATCACTTACGCTGCATAACCCGGAAGCTCCTCCCTCTAGTCTCTGGTTTAAAGGTATCAGCTGTCCAGTTCCAGTATAGGAGCCGTTCACACATAGAAATGAATGGAGTCCCAGTACTCCACAATAATATAGAAAAAAAAAAAAAGCCGCAGTGTGTTCAATATGCTCCTCGATATAGACACCAGTGCAGAGATAAGACTTAAAAAGTAGAAAACTTTATTGGGTATAATTCCATAAAACAAAGAAGTGTTCCTCTTGAGTTAAAAATGTGGTACAAAAAGAGTTTGACCGGTTTCGGTCTCTGGGACCGTAGTCATAAACCTAAAAACTGACTGCCAATGCAAGGCTTATAAACAGACTGGTCTTCTCCTATTGGAGAATCCAGTTACTCCCACATATTAACTCTTTGCTTACTCCTATCAATGTATTGCAGACACAATAACGAAGTTAATTAAAACTGTGATGAAAATAGACATGGAATTCATACATTTAAATATGACTAACACAATATACCTAATACAATGGATCCAATATTAAGTTACCCATTATTAGGGAAATATGAATCAACTTTTACATAGATGTTAAAAACCTGATGTGAGGCCATATAAAGGTATATATATATAAACCCACATCAAATTATTCAAACCAATGTGCCCTTTCATAAAATAAACTGTCTCAATCTGTGAGTGATTAAATTATCCCTTAAGTGGGTATATGACATTGAAAGTCATATCAAAATTTAATCAATTCACTATTGTACCTGACATATTGAAATATACTGAAGTATCAGGTTGGATTTATTACGTTCTTGTACTCTTGTACCCTATCGGCCACATGGAGAGAATCCCATGTGAAGGTGCTACACATGACATACTTTACACCAGAAAAGGGTGCCAGATGTGGGAAAACGAATTTTATCATCTGTCCGAAGTGCTCGCTCTCCTCTGCGGGCCTTCTGCACATGTTATGGACCTGCCCAAAAATCAGGAACGTTTGGTTTAAAGTTCAATTTTGGCTTTGCAAAATCTTAAAGCTCCCCTCGTTAAATCTGTTAGATATAAACGTAGTCTTTCTTTTTCCTAAGTCAGAAGATAAGCAGCTCAATACTAAACTGATCAATATAACTATACTGGCAGTTAGATATCTTATTTTTAAAAAATGGAAAAATGCGCTCGGTCCCCGGCATTTCAGATATTAAAAATTGTTTAAAGAAGCAATGTATCCTTGAACAATATAATGTTAGGATTGATAATCATGAGGATATTACCAGGTTTTTTTCCAAATGGTCAGCATTTATTAAAGTATTTCCCACTTTTTATTATTCTTTTTTTTTTTTTTTTTTTTTTTTTTTGTTTGTTTGTGGTTTTGGGTCGTTTGTTTGCTGTGTATTGTTAAGTGTTGTCTTGTGGTGTCTTGGTTTTGGGGGTTTTGTGCTGTCTGTCGGTTTTGTTTGGTTTTATTCACACAAAAAAAATCCAACAAGCTATAGATTGTAAATACAGAGTAGTTTTCTCTACTTCCTGGGTATCGTTTAGTTATGATGGGACATATTGGTATTGTTCTAGAAATCTGTAACCAGAAGTTAGAGCTGAGTATTATTTACATGAAGATGTTTTGTATAATGGCTATGTCCAGGGCATGGGCTAAAAGCTTTGTTTTCTTTGTCTTGTTTTATCTTGTTATACTTTTTTTTTCTTTTTTTCTGTATTGTCATCTGCTAGTTTACTCTGTTGGATATAAATAAAGATTTAAAAAAAAAAAAAAAAAAAAAAAAAAGAGTGCCAACTTTCAAAATGGTGACTATAAGGACTATTCTGCCTTTTGTTCAGCAAGGGCATTATATGTCCACAATAGACTTACAGGATGCTTATCTTCATATTCCGATTCATCCAGACCATTATCAGTTTCTGAGATTCTCTTTTCTATACAGGCATTACCAATTTGTTGCTCTTCCGTTTGGCCTAGCAACAGCTCCAAGAATCTTTTCAAAGGTTCTCAGTGCCCAACTCTCTGTAATCAGAGAACGGGGTATTGCGGCATTTCCTTATTTGGACGATATCTTGGTACTAGCTCAGTCTTTACATTCTGCAGAATCTCACACAAATCAACTAGTGTCGTTTCTTCAAAGACATGGTTGGAGGATCAATTTACCAAAAAGTTCTTTGATTCCTCAGACAAGGGTCACCTATTTAGGTTTCCAGGTAGATTCAGTGTCCATGACTCTGTCTCTAACAGACAAGAGACAATTAAAATTGGTTTCAGCTTGTCAGAACCTTCAGTCTCAGCCATTCCCTTCAGTGGCTATGTGCATGGAAGTTTTAGGTCTCATGACTGCAGCATCGGACGCGATCCCCTTTGCTCTTTTTCATATGAGACCTCTCCAGCTTTGTATGCTGAGCCAATGGTGCAGGGATTATACAAAGATATAACAATTAATATCCTTAAATCCCAATGTTCGACTCTCTCTGACTTGGTGGTTAGTTCACCATTGTATAGTTCAAGAGGCCTCTTGTGTTCGTCCAACCTGGACTGTGATCACAACAGATGCAAGTCTTTCAGGTTGGGGAGCTTTCTGGGGATCTCTGACAGCACAAGGGGTTTGGAAACCTCAAGAGGCGAGGTTACCAATCAATATTTTAGATCTCCGTGCTATCTTCAGGGCTCTTCAGGTGTGGCCTCTGTTGAAGAGAGAACCGTTCATTTGTTTTCAGACAGACAATATCACAACTGTGGCATATGTCAATCATCAGGGTGGGACTCGCAGTCCCTAAGCCATGAAAGAAGTATCTTGGATACTTGCTTGGGCAGAATCCAGCTCCTCTCTAATTTCTCCGGTTCATATCCCAGGTATAGACAATTGGGAAGCGGATTATCTCAGCCGTCAGACTTTACATCCGGGGGAGTGGTCGCTCCATCCAGATGTGTTTTCTCAGATTGTTGAGATGTGGGGTCTTCTAGAAATAGATCTGATGGCTTCCCATCTAAACAAGAAACTTCCCAGGTACCTGTCCATGTCCAGGGATCCTCAGGCGGAAGCAGTGGATGCGTTAGCAGTTCCTTGGTGTTACCAACCTGCTTATATATTCCCGCCTCTAGTTCTTCTTCCAAAAGTGATTTCCAAAATAATCATGGAACAATCGCTTGTGTTGCTGGTAGCTCCAGCATGGCATCACAGGTTTTGGTATGCGGATCTTGTTCGGATGTCCAGCTGCCAACCTTGGCCACTTCCATTAAGGCTAGACCTTCTGTCTCAAGGTCCGTTTTTCCATCAGGATCTCAAATCATTAAATTTGAAGGTATGGAAATTGAACGCCTAGTGCTTAGTCATAGAGGTTTCTCTGACTCAGTGATTAATACTATGTTACAGGCTCGTAAATCTGTTTCTAGGAAGATTTATTATCGAGTTTGGAAGACTTATATTTCATGGTGTTCTTCTCATAAATTCTCCTGGCATTCTTTTAGAGTTCCTAGAATTTTACAGTTTCTTCAGGATGGTTTGGATAAAGGTTTGTCTGCAAGTTCCTTAAAGGGATAAATCTCTGCTCTTTCCGTTTTATTTCACAGAAAGATTGCCAAGCTTTCTGATATTCACTGTTTTGTACAGGCTTTGGTCCATATCAAGCCTGTCATTAAATCAATCTCTTCCTTGGAGTCTTAATTTGGTTTTGAAGGCCTTACAGGCTCCTCCTTTTGAGCCTATGCATTCTTTGGAAATTAAACTACTTTCTTGGAAAGTGTTGTTCCTTGTGGCCATCTCTTCTGCTAGAGCAGTAATTCAGAAACTCTTCTTTCTTGTGAATCTCCTTTTCTGATTTTCCATCAGGATAAGGCAGTTTTGCGGACTTAATTTAAATTCTTACCTAAGGTTGTGAATTCTAACAACATTAATAGAGAAATTGTTGTCCCTTCTTTGTGTCCTAATCCTAAGAATTCTTTGGAGAAATCCTTGCATTCTTTGGATGTGGCAAGAGCTTTGTAATATTATGTTGAAGCTACTAAAGATTTCAGAAAGACTTCTAGTCTATGTGTTATCCTTTCTGGTTCTAGGAAAGGTCAGAAGGCTTCTGCCATTTCCTTGGCATCTTGGTTAAAGGTTTTGATTCATCAGGTTTATTTGGAGTCGGGTCAGGCCCCGCCTAAGAGAATTACAGCTCATTCTACTAGATCAGTCTCCACGTCGTGGACTTTTAAAAATGAAGCTTCGGTTGATCAGATTTGAAAAGCAGCAACTTGGTCTTCTTTGCATACATTTACTAAATTCTACCGTTTTGATGGATTTGCTTCTTCAGAAGCAGGTTTTGGTAGAGAAGTTCTTCAGGCAGCTGTTTCAGTTTGATTCCTCTGCTTATGTTTTAAGTTTTTTTTCTTTTTTTTTATGAGAAAACGTATTTTTTTGGTTGTGGATTTAATTTTCTCAGCGGAAAATGGCTGTTATTATTTTATCCCTTCCTCTCTAGTGACTCTTGTGTGGAGTTCCACATCTTGGGTATTTTTATCCCATACGTCACTAGCTCATGGACTCTTGCCAATTACATGAAAGAAAACATAATTTATGTAAGAACTTACCTGATAAATTAATTTCTTTCATATTGGCAAGAGTCCATGAGGCCCACCCTTTTTTGGTGGTTATGATTTTTTTTGTATAAAGCACATTTATTTCCAAATTCCTTTGTTGATGCTTTTTACTCCTTACTTTTTCACCCCACTACTTGGCTATTCGTTAAACTGAATTGTGGGTGTGGTGAGGGATGTATTTATAGGCATTTTGGAAGTTTAGGAAACTTTGCCCCTCCTGGTAGGATTGTATATCCCATACGTCACTAGCTCATGGACTCTTGCCAATATGAAAGAAATTAATTTATCAGGTAAGTTCTTACATAAATTATGTTTTTTTTATTTTTGTTATGTATAAAACTAGCTTATAATCAGACAGCTCATTAGATCACACATGACGGATTCACTGTAAATTTATTCTCACGATAGTAGTGTCTACATTTCCTGAGTGAGAGATTTATTACTACACTGCGTTACCTGAGTGAGATATTTATTACTACACAGCATTACCTGAGTGAGATATTTATTACTACACAGCGTTACCCGAGTGAGATATTTATTACTACACAGCATTACCTGAGTGAGATATTTATTACTACACAGCGTTACCCGAGTGAGATATTTATTACTACACAGCATTACCTGAGTGAGATATTTATTACTACACAGCGCTACCTGAGTGAGATATTACTAAACAGCGTTACCTAAGTGAGATATTTATTACTACACAGCGTTACCTGAGTGAGATATTTATTACTACACAGCGTTACCTGAGTGAGATATTTATTACTACACAGCGTTACCTGAGTGAGATATTTATTACTACAAAGCATTACCTGAGCTCTCATTTCCTGGGATCTCCATAGTCCTTGGTACTTGGTGAGTCTCCATCATGACGTCTTTGTAAAGATCCTTGTGCCCCTCTATATACTCCCACTCCTCCATAGAGAAATACACGGCAACGTCATCACACTTTATAGGCACCTGAAACACACACAACTCATTCAGCGCTGACACAGGGACTGGTTCTGTCACACACTTAATAGGCACCTGAAACACAAACACACAACTCATTCAGTGCTGACACAGGGACTGGTTCTGTCACACACTTTATAGGCACCTGAAACACACACACACACAACTCATTCAGTGCTTATACAGGAACTGGTTCTGTCACACACTTTATAGGCACCTGAAACACACACACACAACTCATTCAGCACTGACACAGCGAGTGGTTCTGTCACACACTTTATAGGCACCTGAAACACACACAACTCATTCAGTGCTGACACAGGGACTGGTTCTGTCACACACATTATAGGCACCTGAAACACACACAACTCATTCAGCGCTGACACAGAGACTGGTTCTGTCACACATTTTATAGGCACCTGAAACACACACACACACAACTCATTCAGCACTGACACAGCGAGTGGTTCTGTCACACACTTTATAGGCACCTGAAACACACACACACACACAACTCATTCAGTGCTGACACAGGGACTGCTTCTGTCACACACTTTATAGGCACCTGAAACACACACACACACACACAACTCATTCAGTGCTTATACAGGAACTGGTTCTGTCACACACTTTATAGGCACCTGAAACACACACACACACAAACACACAACTCATTCAGTGCTGACACAGGGACTGGTTCTGTCACACACTTTATAGGCACCTGAAACACACACACACACACAACTCATTCAGTGCTTATACAGGAACTGGTTCTGTCACACACTTTATAGTCACCTAAAACACACACAACTCATTCAGCGCTGACACAGCGAGTGGTTCTGTCACACACTTTATAGGCACCTGAAACACACACACAACTCATTCAGTGCTGACACAGGGACTGCTTCTGTCACACACTTTATAGGCACCTGAAACACACACACACACACACAACTCATTCAGCGCTGACTGTCAGGGTTTTTTCCTGACTTGTTTGCCATGTGCTGCTGGCAGCCATTTTACTCACCTCTCTTGCTGACTTTGGTGCATTCTGGGAGATGCTGCTCACTTCCTGTACTTCCTTTTATGGTCAGACTGGTTTACATCATCCATGTGAGACAGGATGCAGTCTCAGAATTGTGATGTCATCACTTATTATTTAAAGGGCCTTTGATCAGTATGCTTTGCCCTTGCGTTGTCTCAAACCTGTTTGTGAGAGCTCCTGTGTATTACCTGGCTGTCTGACGTCCCTCCTGGTTCCTGATCCCTGGCTTGTTCCTGACAATGCTGTTCTCCTTGTTCCTGATTCCGGCTCGTCTGACTACTCGCTTTGGCTCCTGACTCGGCTTGTCTGACTACCAGCTCTAGTTTTGACTCCTGGCTTGTTATTTGACTTGTGGACTTTTTATTATTTTTTGCTATTAATAAAGGTGTGATTATTTTTGCACTTCTCATCTCAGTCTGATTCCTGGCACCCTGACATTACGCAAGGGCCATGAATCCTGATGGTGCTAATAATCCACCTTTACCTGTCATAATTTCCAGGATGGATGAACAGGATCACCGCTTGGATCAATTTGCACTAGCCCTGCAAACCCTGCTGACTCGCACTGCACATTTGGACCAAAGTGTCCCGCAAGTTATGGCTGCTCCTGTTTCCACTAATGCACCTAGTCCTACCAGGAGCTTGTCTGGTTCTGCACCTCTACCTCAGCGATATGGAGGCGATCCTAATCAGTGCAGAGGGTTTTTGAACCAGGTGGGCATTTACTTTGAGATGTTACCTCAGGCGTTTCTCTCTGACAGAGCTAAGGTGGGATTTCTCATCTCGTTACTCTCTGAAACAGCTCTTGCCTGGGCTAATCCCTTGTGGGAGACTAATAAACCTGTGATTTCAAATTACCCTGACTTTGTGGCCTCCTTTCGAAGGGTATTTGATGTTCCAGCTCGCTCCTCCGCTGCTGCTAAACGACTCATGTCCATTCAGCAAGGTACAAGATCTGTTGCTCAGTATGCCATTGAGTTCCGTACGCTTGCAGCAGAGGTAGGCTGGAACAATGAAGCCCTTGTTGCCGCCTTCTTTTATAAGCTCTCTGATGCGATTAAAGACGAAGTTGCTACCAGAGATTTACCAGAAGATCTTGAGGCATTGGTGTCTTTTTTGATCCTAATTGACATCAGACTAAGTGAGAGGCCTTCTTTCAAGGAGCGCTTGCGGAAGCCTCCTGTACTGTTGTCTCCTACGTGTTCATTCCCACCCATGCCTCCCTCTCCTCCCATGCCTCCTGGTCCCGAGTCACCAGGTACTGCTGAGCCAATGCAGTTGGGATTCACACATCTCTCCGCGGCGGAGAGGGCCTTTAGGAGGAGGGAGGGGCTCTGCCTTTATTGTGGGTTACAGGGCCACCTTTTGAAGTCTTGTCCTACACGGCAGGGAAACGCTCACACCTAAGGTCCTGTCGGGGGCAGACCTTAGGTGGTTTATCCTTGTCCCCGGAACCGCTAAAGGAGAAACCTTTGGTCACGGTTGTCCTTTCCTGGGTGGACTCCTCCATAGTCACCCAGGCTCTTGTTGACTCCGGTGCTGCGGGCTATTTCATTGGCAGTGCTTTTGTATCGAAGCACTCTATTCCTGTTTTGCCTCGGTCCGTTCTGCTTGCTATTGAGGCCATTGATGGCAGGCCCCTTCAGCCCGCACTCGTTACTCACGAAACCGCTCCGTTGTCCATGGCTGTTGGGGCTCTCCATTTTGAAACCCTCCAGTTCCAGGTGATAAACTCTCCGCATTTTCCGGTTGTTCTGGGTTATCCCTGGCTCCAAAAGCACAATCCCAGTCTCGACTGGCGCAGGTCCGAAATTTTGTTGTGGTCTCCGCAATGTATTTCCACTCGTCTTCAGAAACCAGTTAAAGTCTTGTGCACTTCTTCAGTATCTCAATTGCCAGAGGAGTACCGAGAGTTCCTAGACGTTTTTGACAAGGTGCGTGCCAGTACGTTGCCTCCTCACCGGTCTTACGATTGTGCCATAGACCTGCAACCCGGAGCCATTCCTCCTCGGGGCCGGGTTTACCCTCTGTCTGTTGCAGAGAATTGTGCTATGGAGGAGTATGTTTCCGATGCTCTGACGCGGGGGATCACCCGCAAATCCTGCTCTCCTGCAGGGGCTGGCTTCTTCTTTGTGAAGAAAAAGGGTGGCGAGTTAAGACCATGCATCGATTATAGGGGTCTTAATCGTCTTACCATTAATAATGCTTACCCTATTCCGCTCATTACGGAACTCTTTGACCGCCTCAAGGGAGCTATGGTCTTTACTAAGCTTGATTTGAGAGGAGGGTACAATCTCGTTAGGATCAAGGAGGGCCACGAATGGAAAACAGCATTTAACACCAGGAGCGGGCATTATGAGTATCTTGTAATGCCCTTTGGCCTATGTAATGCTCCTGCTGTTTTCCAGGAATTTATTAATGATGTCCTACGAGATATGTTGCAACAGTGTGTTGTGGTGTACTTAGACGACATCCTCATACACTCACCCACACTTGAGGCTCATCGTTCTGATGTTACACGGGTTCTTCAGAGACTAGGTGAGAACGGCCTGTTTTGTAAACTTGAGAAATGCGAGTTCCATCAGACTCAATTAACCTTCCTAGGTTATGTTATCTCCGTTGCAGGGTTCTCCATAGATCCTGACAAGTTATCTGCAGTTCTGCAGTGGCCTCGCCCAGTTGGTCTTCGGTCTATTCAACGTTTTTTGAGGTTCGCCAATTACTAGGGATGCACCGAAATTTCCGGCCGAAAATGGGCCTATCCCATTTCGGCCGAAAGAGGGGAAAACCGGCCGAAAATTGCATCTTCTATGTAAAATTAAATTAACCCCTATGCCCCACGAAATCATCCCCTGGCAGACAGATTTTTATCCCCCAAAGTGTCCTCCCCCGTGCCTCACCGACCGCTATAAGCAGTTACAAGCTGATCCTAAATTTAGCCCCGTGTGGCTGGGTTATTTCCAGGCCATATTCAAATGAACTACATGCCCCAGAATGCCTCGCGGTTAGAGGGGGTGCGGCACTGCGGGCTGGGCTGTTCACTCACTGTCTTGAAGCAGAGCAGAGCGGCAGAGTGTGAGAAGGAACTTGCCGTGTCAGGTGACTTTTATGATACTTGCCTGTAGAGCCATATAGTTACTTGTGGATCCTCCGGTCAGTGAGTGTGTGAAAGGCGAATACGTATATTTACCCGTATCTGGCTCCCTGTCTAACTGTGATTTTATTTGAAAAAGCAGCTCATTGAGTCCTGCAGGATGAGCTGCTTTTTCAAATAAAGTCACGATTAGACAGGGAGCCAGATAAGGGTAAATATATGTATGAGCCTTTCACACATTCACTGACCAGAGGATCCGTTACAAGTAACTATATGGCTCTGCAGGCAAGTGTCATAAATTTCACCTGACACGGCAAGATTAGGAGACTGTGTAAACAGAGCGGGCTGCAGCGTGGTGTCATTACAAGCAGCTGTCACCTCCTCCTCCTGAGAACTGCACAACGAGCTGTTTGCCAGATAAGAGTGAATATAAACATGTAGGAGCCGTTTGCACCCCGACAGAACTGTAATTGTTTGGGCTACAATCCACAAGCAGTACACTTGTAATACCATCTCCTGCATTCCTCTGTGTGCCTCAGTACCATGTCTTAATTCTTAACCCCATGCTGCCTGCTGATTTAGGATTGTGTCAAATGTTCAAAAGTATGTAATATATATATATATATATATATATATATATATATAAAATAAAAAGTCTTATATTAATAATAAAATTATAGAAAAAAAAAAAACTTTTAAAATAATATGGTGGAAAAAGTCATTTTCGGTTTCGGTTTTCGGCCAAGGGCATCCTGCATTTTCGGTTTCGGTCTAGAATTTTCATTTCGGTGCATCCCTACCAATTACTATAGAAAGTTTATTAAAAACTTTTCTTCCTTGGTCAAACCTATCACAGACATGACCCGTAAAGAGAATGATCCACTCCATTGATCACCTACTGCCATTAAGGCCTTTGATAGTCTTAAGACTGCCTTTGCTGCTGCTCCAGTTCTGGCTCATCCTAACCCTGTCCTGCCTTTCGTTCTTGAGGTCGATGCATCCGAGACTGGAGTAGGTGCTCTCTTGTCTCAACGTCCTACACCTGACGGTTCCTTGCATCCGTGTGGTTTCTTCTCTAAGAAATTGTCTCCAGCGGAGTACAATTATGAAATTGGCGACAGGGAATTACTGGCCATATTTTTGGCACTCAAGGAATGGAGGCATCTTCTCGAGGGTACTAGCGTGCCAGTGCTCATTCTTACTGACCACAAGAATTTAACTTATCTATCTGAAGCAAAACGTTTGTCGCCCGACAGGACAGATGGGCGCTATTTTTGTCTCGGTTTAATTATGTGGTCTCCTACCTGCCTGGTAGTAAGAATGTTAGGGCTCATGCCCTCTCTCGACAATTTTCACCTCTGTCCAAGGAGGAGTCTGTACCTACTCCAGTTATACCTCCTGACCATATTTTGGCTACCATACGTACTAATTTGACTTCTCCCTTGGGGGAGGAGATCCTGGCTTCACAAACCAATGCACCTCCTGAGAAACCTAGTGGTAAGTGTTTTGTTCCTGAGAATCTTCGAACTAAACTTTTGCACACTTACCACTATCCTAAAGCCGCAGGTCACCCAGGGAAGAACCAAATGATTTGGTCTGTAACTCGACAATTCTGGTGGCCAGGTCTTCGTTCTGATGTTGCTGCGTATGTTGCCTCCTGCTCAGTTTGTGCACGGAATAAGACTCCTCTATGTCTTCCTGTGGGTCTTCTTCAACCTATTGCTAATGGTGAGCGTCCTTGGACACATCTTTCCATGGACTTCATTGTCGATCTCCCTGTTTCCAATGGCAATACTGTTATCCTGATGGTTGACCGTTTTTCTAAAATGTCACATTGCATTCCCTTGAAGAAGTTGCCTACCGCTCAGGAGCTTGCTTCAATTTTTGCCTGTGAGGTCTTCCGTTTACATGGGTTACCCAAGGAGATAGTGTCGGACCGGGGTAGCCAGTTTGTCTCCAGATTTTGGCGTTCCTTTCGTGCTCAAATGGGGATCCAGCTCTCCTTCTCCTCGACATATCACCCTCAATCCAATGGGGCTACGGAACGGTCTAATCAAGCTCTGGAACAGTTCCTCCGTTGCTATGTCTCAGATCACCACAATAATTGGTCTGAACTGTTACCTTGGGCAGAGTTTGCTCGTAATAGTGCTATTAATGCTTCCTCCAAGTTATCCCCGTTCATGGCGAATATGGGTTTCAACCATCCTTGTTGCCCGATTCATTCATGTCTCAGGGTATTCCGGCTTTGGAGGAGCATCTCCGGCAACTCCGTTCCACGTGGGTACAGATTCAGGATTGCCTTCATCGTTCTATGCAGCGCCAAAAGTTCCAGGCTGATCGTAGGCGTCTGCCTGCACCTTCCTACCAGGTTGGTGAGAGAGTTTGGCTGTCCTCCCGCAACTTGAACCTTCGTGTGCCTTCCAATAAACTGGCTCCCCGTTATGTTGGTCCTTTTCAAATACTCCGACGGGTCAATCCTGTGGCCTACGCTCTTGACCTTCCTCCTGCAATGCGCATCTCCAATGTTTTTCATGTCTCCTTCTTGAAACCATTGGTTTGTAATCGGTTTACCACTGTGTTGCCTCGTCCCCGTCCTATCTTTGTTGACAACCATGAGGAGTATGAGGTCAGCAGCATTATTGACTCTCGTATGTCCAGGGGCCGCGTACAGTATTTGGTTCATTGGAGGGGCTACGGTCCAGAGGAGCGTTCATGGGTTCCCTCCTCTGATGTTCATGCACCCGCCCTCCTCCGTGCCTTCCATGCCCGTTTCCCCAATAAGTCTTTTGTCCTCCCGCGGTTGAGGGGTCGTTGAGGTACTGTCAGGGTTTTTTCCTGACTTGTTTGCCATGTGCTGCTGGCAGCCATTTTACTCACCTCTCTTGCTGACTTTGGTGCATTCTGGGAGATGCTGCTCACTTCCTGTACTTCCTTTTATGGCCAGACTGGTTTACATCATCCATGTGAGACAGGATGCAGTCTCAGAATTGTGATGTCATCACTTATTATTTAAAGGGCCTTTGTTCAGTATGCTTTGCCCTTGCGTTGTCTCAAACCTGTTTGTGAGAGCTCCTGTGTATTACCTGGCTGACGTCCCTCCTGGTTCCTGATCCCTGGCTTGTTCCTGACTCTGCTGTTCTCCTTGTTCCTGATTCCGGCTCGTCTAACTACTCGCTTTGGCACCTGACTCGGCTTCTCTGACTACCAGCTCTAGTTTTGACTCCTGGCTTGTTATTTGACTTGTGGACTTTTTATTATTTTTTGCTATTAATAAAGGTGTGATTATTTTTGCACTTCTCGTCTCAGTCTGATTCCTGGAACACACTTTATAGGCACCTGAAACACACACACACAACTCATTCAGCGCTGACACAGGGACTGGTTCTGTCACACACACTTTATAGGCACCTGAAACACACACACACAACTCATTCAGCGCTGACACAGGGACTGGTTCAGTCACACACTTTATAGGCACCTGAAACACACAACTCATTCAGCACTGACACAGGGACTGGTTCTGTCACACACTTTATAGGCACCTGAAACACACACACACACACACACACAACTCATTCAGCGCTGACACAGGGACTGGTTCAGTCACACACTTTATAGGCACCTGAAACACACAACTCATTCAGCACTGACACAGGGACTGGTTCTGTCACACACTTTTACTGACAGAGCCAGGATAATGTTGCTGAGAACATGCAGAGACACAGACAGAAGGTAGGAAATACAGACAGGGTCAGATGGGTCAGTAAAGGACGTCACTGTGCCCTGACACTGTATAATGTCACATTCCCCAGCAGTGTCACCTCTCCGCTCAGCCGGTGACTGCTGCTGTGTGATAATGTTACTGAGAACATGCAGAGACACAGACAGAAGGTAGGAAATACACACAGGGTCAGTAAAGGGAGTCACTGTGCCCTGACACTGTATAATGTCACATTCCCCAGCAGTGTCACCTCTCTGCTCAGACGGTGAATGCTGCTGTGTGATAATGTTACTGAGAACATGCAGAAGGTAGGAAATACAAACAGGGTCAGGTAAGGGAGTCACTATGCCCTGACACTGTATAATGTCACATTCCCCAGTAGTGTCACCTCTCCGCTCAGCCGGTGACTGCTGCTGTGTGATAATAGAAGGCAAAATACGCAGGCAGACTCAGAACTTAGGGAAATTTGAGAACTACTGCATGCACTATATGAAAAGCTTTAGAAACAAAACCAGAATAAACCAATGAACTGTAATAAAAAAGAAACAAAAACAACAATTAATTCTCACACAGCCTGAAATCTTAATTAGCACACTATATACTGAACACAAGATGAACAGTCTCAAAATCAGCAGCTGGAATATACAAGGACTCACTTCCTCCACCTTTGGAGACAAAATCAGAGATCCTGATTTTCAACAAAATATAAGAAACCATGATATTATATTGTTACAGGAGACATGGCAAGATAGAAGCACAGCATCAATTTGCCCTATGGACTATAAAGAGTTAATAATCCCTGCAACAAAAAAGAAGAAAGGAGGGAGACTCTCAGGGGGGTTATTAGTGTGGTAGAAAGAGAGTCTCAAACCATTTATCACCCCAGTGAAGAGAGGTGCAACACATCTGTGGATACAAATATCAAAGAGCCTTGTACAGACATCTCACAATCTCTACCTCTGTGCCATATACATTCCACCATGGGAATCACCATTATATGACCCAGAAAACTTCAAGACACTGCAGGGGGAGATCTCAAACTTTCAAACAAAAGGGCAAATTATGCTAATTGGAGACATGAATATTCGCACAAGCAATGCAAAGGACTATACCCTCAACCAAGGAAATAAACATATATTTGGAAAGAGTATGAATTTTGACACTCAGAGACACGCAGAGAAACAGCTATGATAAAATAATAAACACACATGGAAAAAAAACTCCTTGATGTTTGTAAAAGATTAGGAGGCCTATTTATCAAAGGTCTTGCGGACCTGATCCGACAGTGCGGATCAGGTCCGCAAGACCTCGCTGAATGCTGAGAGCAATACGCTCTCCGTATTCAGCATTGCACCAGCAGCTCACAAGAGCTGCTGGTGCAACGCCGCCCCCTGCAGACTCGTGACCAATGGGCCGCCAGCAGGGGGGTGTCAATCAACCTGATCGGGTCGATTTCCGGGGATTCCTGTCTGCCTCATCAGAGCAGGCGGACAGGGTTATGGAGCAGCGGCCTTTAGACCGCTGCTTCATAACGGCTGTTTCTGGCGAGGCTGAAGACTCGCCAGAAACAGGGGCCCACAAGCTCCGTTCAGAGCTTGATAAATGGGCCCCTAGGTCTGTACATTGTAACTGCAAGGGTAACAGGAGACAGGCTGGGAAGTTTTACATTTAACTCATCAAGTGGTAAAAGTGTCATTGACTATGTGATAACTGACCTGGACATCAGAAAGATCAATTCCCTGATAGTAAGACCCCAGTCCTACCTATCAGACCATAACCAAATTGTCCTACACACCAATAGTTCAAAGAAAATTCTAACATGGAAAGCCAGTAAACATCTGTACAGAATGCCCCCTAATTACCTGTGGTCCCAACAAAGTAAGGAAATCTATATGAACAGCTTGGAAACTGAGGAGATAAGAATCAAATTAATGCTTTCATTAATAGAAGCTACAGTTATACTCCATATGACACAAATAAAGCAACACATGATTTAACAACTATTCTCCATAGAGCAGCAAACAAATCCCTTAAACTGTCAGACAAAAGACAAAGGAAGAATAAAAATAAAAATGATTGGTTTGATAAAGAATGTGCAGCCTTAAGACTTGAGGTGAGAAAATTATCAAACCTTAAACACAGAGAACCACTGCGAGAGGATCTGAGGTGCACATATAACCGTAAACTAAAAGAGGACAAAACCACCCTCAAACACAAGAAAATAAACCACTTAAATAAAACACTCTCCCAAATTCAAGAATCAACAGATAATAATTCCTTTTTGAACTTGTGGACAAAAATAACCTCAAAAGCCAATGGGCATATTCCAATCCAAGATGGTGACATATGGACAGATTATTTTCAAACATTATACAAAGATCTAGAACCTAATAAGCTCAGTATGTCAAAAAAAGAAACTCGTGAAAAACTGTTAAATTTAGAAAATGTAATAAAGAACTATCAAACTCCTCTAGACTTCCCCTTCACACTACAGGAAGTTGCAGAAGGTCTGGTTACCCCAATCCACAAACATGGGGATCTAACTGACCCAAATAACTACAGGGGAGTCTGTGTAAACAGCAATGTGAGCAAACTCTTCTGCACAATCCTGAACCAGAGAATATTAAAAAATTCTAATAGACAGCAGAACCCTGCACATGAGTCAGATAGGTTTCCTCCCTAAACAAAGAACCACAGACCACATCTTCACATTACAAGCTATCACTAACAAGTATGTGAAAAGCTCACCATCAAGGAAGGTGTTTGCATGTTTTGTGGACTTCAAAAAAGCATTTGACTCAATCTGGCACCCAGGCCTATACATGAAACTGCTGCAAAGTGGAATTGGTGGGAAGACATATGACATAATAACATAATTTATGTAAGAACTTACCTGATAAATTCATTTCTTTCATATTAGCAAGAGTCCATGAGCTAGTGACGTATGGGATATACATTCCTACCAGGAGAGGCAAAGTTTCCCAAACCTCAAAATGCCTATAAATACACCCCTCACCACACCCACAAATCAGTTTAACGCATAGCCAAGAAGTGGGGTGATAAGAAAAAAAGTGCGAAAGCATAAAAAATAAGGAATTGGAATAATTGTGCTTTATACAAAAAAATCATAACCACCACAAAAAGGGTGGGCCTCATGGACTCTTGCTAATATGAAAGAAATGAATTTATCAGGTAAGTTCTTACATAAATTATGTTTTCTTTCATGTAATTAGCAAGAGTCCATGAGCTAGTGACGTATGGGATAATGACTACCCAAGATGTGGATCTTCCACGCAAGAGTCACTAGAGAGGGAGGGATAAAATAAAGACAGCCAATTCCGCTGAAAATAATCCACACCCAAAATAAAGTTTAAATCTTATAATGAAAAAAACTGAAATTCTAAGCAGAAGAATCAAACTGAAACAGCTGCCTGAAGTCTTTTTCTACCAAAAACTGCTTCAGAAGAAGAAAACACATCAAAATGGTAGAATTTAGTAAAAGTATGCAAAGAAGACCAAGTTGCTGCTTTGCAAATCTGATCAACCGAAGCTTCATTCCTAAACGCCCAGGAAGTAGAAACTGACCTAGTAGAATGAGCTGAAATCCTTTGAGGCGGAGTTTTACCCGACTCGACATAGGCATGATGAATTAAAGATTTTAACCTAGATGCCAAAGAAATGGCAGAGGCCTTCTGACCTTTCCTAGAACCGGAAAAGATAACAAATAGACTAGAAGTCTTTCGGAAATTCTTAGTAGCTTCAACATAATATTCAAAGCTCTAACTACATCCAAAGAATGCAATGATTTCTCCTTAGAATTCTTAGGATTAGGACATAATGAAGGAACCACAATTTCTCTACTAATGTTGTTAGAATTCACAACCTTAGGTAAAAATTTAAAAGAAGTTCGCAACACCGCCTTATCCTGATGAAAAATCAGAAAAGGAGACTCACAAGAAAGAGCAGATAATTCAGAAACTCTTCTAGCAGAAGAGATGGCTAAAAGAAACAAAAATTTCCAAGAAAGTAATTTAATGTCCAATGAATGCATAGGTTCAAACGGAGGAGCTTGAAGAGCCCCCAGAACCAAATTCAAACTCCAAGGAGGAGAAATTGACTTAATGACAGGTTTTATACGAACCAAAGCTTGTACAAAACAATGAATATCAGGAAGATTAGCAATCTTTCTGTGAAAAAGAACAGAAAGAGCAGAGATTTGTCCTTTCAAGGAACTTGCAGACAAACCTTTATCCAAACCATCCTGAAGAAACTGTAAAATTCTCGGAATTCTAAAAGAATGCCAGGAAAAATGATGAAAAAGACACCAAGAAATGTAAGTCTTCCAGACTCTATAATATATCTTCCTAGATACAGATTTACGAGCCTGTAACATAGTATTAATCACAGAGTCAGAGAAACCTCTTTGACTAAGAATCAAGCGTTCAATCTCCATACCTTTAAATTTAAGGATTTGAGATCCTGATGGAAAAAAGGACCTTGCAACAGAAGGTCTGGTCTTAACGGAAGAGTCCACGGTTGACAAGAGGCCATCCGGACAAGATCCGCATACCAAAACTTGTGAGGCCATGCTGGAGCCACCAGCAGAACAAACGAGCATTCCTTCAGAATCTTGGAGATTACTCTTGGAAGAAGAACTAGAGGCGAAAAGATATAGGCAGGATGATACTTCCAAGGAAGTGACAATGCATCCACTGCTTCTGCTTGAGGATCCCTGGATCTGGACAGATACCTGGGAAGTTTCTTGTTTAGATGAGAAGCCATCAGATCTATTTCTGGAAGTCCCCACATTTGAACAATCTGAAGAAATACCTCTGGGTAAAGAGACCATTCGCCCGGATGCAACGTTTGGCGACTGAGATAATCCGCTTCCCAGTTGTCTACCTGGGATATGAACCGCAGAAACTAGACAGGAGCTGGATTCCGCCCATACCAGTATCCGAGATACTTCTTTAATAGCCAGAGGACTGTGAGTCCCTCCTTGATGATTGATGTATGCCACAGTTGTGACATTGTCTGTCTGAAAACAAATGAACGATTCTCTCTTTAGAAGAGGCCATGACTGAAGAGCTCTGAAAATTGCACGGAGTTCCAAAATATTGATTGGTAATCTCACCTCCTGAGATTCCCAAACCCCTTGTGCTCTCAGAGACCCCCAAACAGCTCCCCAACCTGTAAGACTTGCATCTGTTGAAATTACAGTCCAGGTCGGAAGAACAAAAGAAGCCCCCTGAACTAAACGATGGTGATCTGTCCACCAAGTCAGAGAGTGTCGTACAATCGGTTTTAAAGATATTACTTGAGATATCTTTGTGTAATCCCTGCACCACTGGTTCAGCATACAGAGCTGAAGAGGTCGCATGTGAAAACGAGCAAAGGGGATCGCGTCCGATGCAGCAGTCATAAGACCTAGAATTTCCATGCATAAGGCTACCGAAGGGAATGATTGTGATTGAAGGTTTCGACAAGCTGAAATCAATTTTAGACATCTCTTGTCTGTCAGAGACAGAGTCATGGACGCTGAATCTATCTGGAAACCTAAAAAGGTTACCCTTGTCTGAGGAATCAATGAACTTTTCGGTAAATTGATCCTCCAACCATGATCTTTAAGAAACAACACAAGTCGATTCGTATGAGATTCTGCTAAATGTGAAGACTGAGCAAGTACCAAGATATCGTCCAAATAAGGAAATACCACAATACCCTGTTCACTGATTACAGACAGAAGGGCACCGAGAACCTTTGTAAAAATTCTTGGAGCTGTTGCTAGGCCAAACGGCAGAGCCACAAACTGGTAATGCTTGTCTAGGAAAGAGAATCTCAGAAACTGATAGTGATCTGGATGAATCGGAATATGCAGATATGCATCCTGTAAATCTATTGTGGACATATAATGCCCTTGCTGAACAAAAGGCAGGATAGTCCTTATAGTTACCATTTTGAATGTTGGTATCCTTACATAACGATTCAATATTTTTAGATCCAGAACTGGTCTGAAGGAATTCTCCTTCTTTGGTACAATGAAGAGATTTGAATAAAACCCCAGCCCCTGTTCCAGAACTGGAACTGGCATAATTACTCCAGCCAACTCTAGATCTGAAACACATTTCAGAAATGCTTGAGCCTTCGCTGGATTTACTGGGACACGGGAAAGAAAAAATCTCTTTGCAGGAGGCCTTATCTTGAAGCCAATTCTGTACCCTTCTGAAACAATGTTTTGAATCCAAAGATTGTGAATTGAATTGATCCAAATTTCTTTGAAAAATCGTAATCTGCCCCCTACCAGCTGGGCTGGAATGAGGGCCGCACCTTCATGTGGACTTGGGAGCTGGCTTTGGTTTTCTAAAAGGCTTGGATTTATTCCAGACTGGAGATGGTTTCCAAACTGATACCGCTCCTGTGGGTGAAGGATCAGGCTTTTGTTCCTTATTGTGACGAAAGGAACGAAAACGATTATTAGATCTAAATTTACCTTTAGATTTTTTATCCTGTGGTAAAAAAGTTCCTTTCCCTCCAGTAACAGTTGAGATAATAGAATCCAACTGAGAACCAAATAATTTATTACCCTGGAAAGAAAGGGAAAGCAAAGTTGACTTAGAAGACATATCAGCATTCCAAGTTTTAAGCCATAAAGCTCTTCTAGCTAAAATAGCTAGAGACATATACCTGACATCAACCCTAATGATATCAAAGATAGCATCACAAATAAAATTATTAGCATGTTGAAGAAGATTAACAACGCTATGAGAATTATGATCTGTTACTTGTTGCGCTAAAGCTTCTAACCAAAAAGTTGAAGCTGCAGCAACATCCGCTAAAGATATAGCAGGTCTAAGAAGATTACCTGAACATAAGTAAGCTTTTCTTAGAAAGGATTCAATCTTCCTATCTAAAGGATCCTTAAAGGAAGTACTATCTGCCGTAGGAATAGTAGTACGTTTAGCAAGAGTAGAGACAGCCCCATCAACTTTAGGGATTTTGTCCCAAAATTCTAATCTGTCAGATGGCACAGGATATAACTGCTTAAAACGTTTAGAAGGAGTAAATGAATTACCCAAATTATTACATTCCCTGGAGATTACTTCAGAAATAGCATCAGGGACAGGAAAAACTTCTGGAATAACTACAGGAGATTTAAAAACCTTGTTTAAACGTTTAGATTTAGTATCAAGAGGACCAGAATCCTCTATTTCTAATGCAATTAAGACTTCTTTAAGTAAAGAACGAATAAATTCCATTTTGAATAAATATGAAGATTTATCAGCATCAACCTCTGAGACAGAATCCTCTGAACCAGAGGAACCATTATCAGAATCAGAATGATGATGTTCATTTAAAAATTCATCTGAAAAATGAGAAGTTTTAAAAGACCTTTTACGTTTACTAGAAGGAGGAATAACAGACATAGCCTTCTTAATGGATTTAGAAACAAAATCTCTTATGTTAACAGGAACAGGAGTATTAGATGTTGATGGAACAGCAACAGGTAATGTAACATTACTAAAGGAAATATTATCTGCATTAACAAGTTTGTCATGACATTCATTACAAACAACAGCTGGAGGAATAGATACCACAAGTTTACAACAGATACACTTAACTTTGGTAGATCCAGCACCAGGCAGCGTTTTTCCAGAAGTATCTTCTGACTCAGTGTCAATCTGGGACATCTTGCAATATGTAATAGAAAAAACAACATATAAAGCAAAATTGATCAAATTCCTTAAATGACAGTTTCAGGAATGGGAAAAAATGCCAGTGAACAAGCTTCTAGCAACCAGAAGCAATAAATAATGAGACTTAAATAATGTGGAGACAATAGTGACGCCCATATTTTTTAGCGTCAAAAAAGACGCCCACATTATTTGGCGCCTAAATTCTTTTGGCGCCAAAAATGACGCCATATCCGGAACGCCGACACTTTTGGCGCAAAAAAACGACGCAACTTCCGGCGACACGTATGACGCCGGAAACAGAAAAAGTTTTTGCGCCAAAAATGACGCAATAAAATGAAGCATTTTCAGCCCCCGCGAGCCTAACAGCCCACAGGGAAAAAAAAAAAAGTCAAATTTTAAGGTAAGAAAAAAATTGATTTATTCATATGCATTATCCCAAATATGAAACTGACTGTCTGAAATAAGGAATATTGAACATCCTGAATCAAGGCAAATAAATGTTTAAACACATATATTTAGAACTTTATATAAAAGTGCCCAACCATAGCTTAGAGTGTCACAGAAAATAAGACTTACTTACCCCAGGGCACTCATCTACATGTAGTAGAAAGCCAAACCAGTACTGAAACGAGAATCAGTAGAGGTAATGGTATATATAAGAGTATATCGTCGATCTGAAAAGGGAGGTAAGAGATGAATCTCTACGACCGATAACAGAGAACCTATGAAATAGACCCCATAGAAGGAGATCATTGAATTCAAATAGGCAATACTCTCTTCACATCCCTCTGACATTCACTGCACGCTGAGAGGAAAACCGGGCTCCAACCTGCTGCGGAGCGCATATCAACGTAGAATCTAGCACAAACTTACTTCACCACCTCCATAGGAGGCACAGTTTGTTAAACTGATTTGTGGGTGTGGTGAGGGGTGTATTTATAGGCATTTTGAGGTTTGGGAAACTTTGCCCCTCCTGGTAGGAATGTATATCCCATACGTCACTAGCTCATGGACTCTTGCTAATTACATGAAAGAAAAAGACCATGTATTCATCCCTCAAATGTAAAGTAAAAATAAACAAACTACAAACAAAGAGCTTGAACAAAAGAGAGGTGTCAGACAAGGATGCAGCCTCAGACCCACATTATTCAACCTGTACATTAATGATCTGCCCACAGTACTGGAGAAATGCACAGCACCAGGTATATCCCTGAATGGAAAGGAAATCCATTGTCTCTTATATGCAGATGACCTGCTCATCCTGTCCCCACAGCAGTGGGTTTGCAAGAAAAACTAGACATACTGCAGACAAACTGTAAGTCATGGGCAATGGAAGTGAATATGGAAAAAAACGAAAGTTATGATTTTCCAGAAAAAGCCCACAAATCTCCAGCAAAAACTCAAATTCCTATTGTTCTCTAAAGAGGTAGAGCACTCATTACATTATACCCATCTTGGGCTTACATTGAGTGCATCAGGAAGCTTTAAACTGGCCATCAAAACACTGCAAGAAAAAGCCCTTAGAGCCTTCCATGCAATAAAGAAGCTGCTAGCCAGTCTAGACCCTCCTACAGAACGGTTACTTAAAGGACCAGTTCACTCAGGAGATATAATTGTTTAGCAGCAATAACTCTATGTTAACAAGTGAAGTAGAATCTAAAACATAAATATTGTAATAAGGAAATATATATTTGTTAACCTTTACCTTGCTTATTTTCCCTTCTGCCAGACAACCCTGGAACGCCCTGATGAAAGGGCTGTGCTTAGAAACTTCATTACCTTGCCCCATGGCCAATCAAGTTGCATTATGCAATTCTATGCTAAGTTTGCAAATTTAGCACTATGTGAGCACTAAAGGCTGTTGTGTTTATGTGCTCTCAGCTCTGATTGGATCGTTCTTTAAAGGGGGGCGTATCCAGTTTGTTAGTTATATACACATACATCTGTAAATATTATTATTCAAAGCAACCACTGGCATAATATGAATTGCTTAGAGTTATAACATTTACAGACGTGTGTATATGTATAACTAACAAATAATATCAGTGTCTGTACTCAGCTCTATAAGGCATTTGTGTCATAACAGCCAGGAAACTGCAGCATGTAGACATGATAAAATAAGGCAGGTACTCTATTACCCTTCTAGCATGCACAGTGATAGGTTTCATAGAGTACAAGGGAGATTCCCCTTCAACGGTGCGCCCTACACAGGTCTGAACTCCTGCTCTCTCCGCTCACAGCTCCCCTGACCCCGCTCCAGTCCTGCTGCTAACGGTCACAGCACACAGAGCTCTCATCATCCTGTGAGCACTGAAGGCTGTTGTGTTTATACGCTCTAACCGGATAATTCTGTAAGGGGGCCGTATCCAGTTTGTTAGTTATAAATTACAGCCCCCTTACAGAACGATCCGGTCAGAACGCATAAACACAACAGCCTTCAGTGCTCACGGGATGATGAGAGCTCTGTGCGCTGTGACCGTTAGCAGCAGGACTGGAGCGGGGGCATGGGGAGCTGTGAGCAGGAGTTCAGACCTGTGTAGCCAAGTGTAGCGTGCACCGTGTTCACACTAGCGGTGACGTCACAATGGGGGCTGGAGTATGCGCCCTGCACAGAAGGGAATTTGCTCGAGAGGCCGCACGGCCAGAAATTAAACAAGTGGGTATCCTTACCAGACCATGGAAACAGCATTTTGCTAAATAAAAATCTAATGCTACAGGACGTTTTTTTTAAAAAAAAAAAACACACACATCACTTTATTTTAGACAGATTAATTCAATAAAAATCAGTCTTCTTTTGGGTAAACTGTCCCTTTAAGGTATTTGAAAGCACCATTGTACCAATCCTGCTGTATGGCTGTGAGGTCTGGGGCCCAACACTGACCCAGAACTACCAAGAATGGGACAAAACTCTCACAGAAATTGCACATCTCCAATTCTGTAAATATGCACTGCGGGTACACAGAAGCGCCCCTAACAATGGGTGCAGAGCAGAGCTGGGAAGATTCCCATTGTTGCTACCAATGCAAAAACGGGTGTACAAATTCTGGTGTCACCTCACAAATAGTGACATAAGTACACTTTACCACCAAGCACTCTGTGACCCAGCATCAAAATCATTTAGAGAATATACATCGGACCTGCAAAACCACATCAGCAAAAGCACAGCCCATGAGAGAGGGTCACCAAACACCTTACAAACAGCTCTGAAGGAGAGGTACACTGGGCACTGGGAGGAACAGATAGGGTAACAGAACAAGAGGGAGTGTTACAGGTCACTACAGAGAGAGTACAGACTAGCTGAGTATCTCACATGTGTCACTAAACACCTTACAAACAGCTCTGAAGGAGAGGTACACTGGGCACTGGGAGGAACAGACTGGGTAACAGAACAAGAGGGAGTGTTACAGGTCACTACAGAGAGAGTACAGACTAGCTGAGTATCTCACATGTGTCACTAAACACCTTACAAACAGCTCTGAAGGAGAGGTACACTGGGCACTGGGGGGAACAGATAGGACAACAGAACAAGCAGGAGTGTTACAGGTCACTACAGAGAGAGTACAGACTAGCTGAGTATCTCACATGTGTCACTAAACACCTTACACACAGCTCTGAAGGAGAGGTACACTGGGCACTGGGGGGAACAGATAGGGCAACAGAACAAGCTGGAGTGTTACAGGTCTCTACAGAGAGAGTACAAACTAGCCGAGTATCTCACATGTGTCACTAACCCAAAGCACAGACAGATACTCAATAAATACAGAATCTCTGACCACCAGCTGGAAATAGAGACTGGCAGATATCAGACAAAATGGAGACCCAGGACAGCCAGACAATGTGCCCAGTGTGACAGTGGGGACATAGAGACTGAGTGCACTTCCTCTTGTACTGTACAAGATACAAACCCTTAAGGGATAAATACTTCCCAAAAATAATGAAAGAAATAAGACTTCCCACAGATGTCAGAACAAGAAAGGCTATGTGTACTCTTAGGAGAAAAAAAACAAAGCTACAAGAATAGTAGCAAAATATGTAGCAGACTGTCACATGACCAGAACCCCCAATCAGATTATATGAACTATCATATTTACCCACTATACTCCTACTTTATAAATTGTTATTGATCTGTTTTATTGTAACATATTACTTTGGCAACACATGTAATAATGTCATGCTAATAAAGTATTCTTGACTTGATAATGTTACGGAGAACATGCAGAGACACAGACAATAGGTAGGAAATACACACAGGGTCAGTAAAGGGAGTCACTGTGCCCTGACACTGTATAATGTCACATTCCCCAGCAGTGTCACCTCTCCGCTCAGCCGGTGAGTGCTGCTGTGTGATAATGTTACTGAGAACATGCAGAGACACAGACAGAAGGTAGGAAATACACACAGGGTCAGATGGGTCAGTAAAGGGAGTCACTGTGCCCTGACACTGTATAATGTCACATTCCCCAGCAGTGTCACCTCTCCGCTCAGCCGGTGACTGCTGCTGTGTGATAATGTTACTGAGAACATGCAGAGACACAGACAGAAGGTAGGAAATACACACAGGGTCAGATGGGTCAGTAAAGGGAGTCACTGTGCCCTGACACTGTATAATGTCACATTCCCCAGCTGTGTCACCTCTCCGCTCAGCCGGTGAATGCTGCTGTGTGATAATGTTACTGAGAACATGCAGAGACACAGACAGAAGGTAGGAAATACACACAGGGTCAGTAAAGGGAGTCACTGTGCCCTGACACTGTATAATGTCACATTCCCCAGCAGTGTCACCTCTCCGCTCAGCCGGTGACTGCTGCTGTGTGATAATGTTACTGAGAACATGCAGAGACACAGACAGAAGGTAGGAAATACACACAGGGTCAGATGGGTCAGTAAAGGGAGTCACTGTGCCCTGACACTGTATAATGTCACATTACCCAGCAGTGTCACCTCTCCACTCAGCCAGTGACTGCTGCTGTGTGATAATGTTACTGAGAACGAGAACATGCAGAGACACAGACAGAAGGTAGGAAATACACACAGGGTCAGATTGGTCAGTAAAGGGAGTCACTGTGCCCTGACACTGTATAATGTCACATTCCCCAGCAGTGTCACCTCTCTGCTCAGCCGGTGAATGCTGCTGTGTGATAATGTTACTGAGAACATGCAGAGACACAGACAGAAGGTAGGAAATACACACAGGGTCAGTAAAGGGAGTCACTGTGGCCTGACACTGTATAATGTCACATTCCCCAGCAATGTCACCTCTCCGCTCAGCTGGTGACTGCTGCTGTGTGATAATGTTACTGAGAACATGCAGAGACACAGACAGAAGGTAGGAAATACACACAGGGTCAGATGTGTCAGTAAAGGTAGTCACTGTGCCCTGACACTGTATAATGTCACATTCCCCAGCAGTGCTCACCTCTCTGCTCTGCCGGTGAATGCCGCTGTGGGGGGCCCTCTTCTTCACAATGGCATATTCCTATAAATACATAAGAGAAAATGATCAGACTTTATACCCCTGGACTAACATTTTTCAGTTGTCATTTACTTCTAAATCTCTTTAAATAAAGGGGATTTACTTCACAGTCTTGCTCACCACAAAGGAACGTAGCTGAATGAATTACTTTGTGGGAGCTCTGTGGTATGAAGTTGCTGAAGATGGAGGACATGAGCTACAGTGAAGAATGAAGACATTGCAGGACCATTGATTAATGTCAGATGTAGCCTTTGGGTGAGGTCTAATTTGGGGACAATAGAGTTGAGTCTTCGGTTGATAGAACCATGCTCGACAAATATGTTCAAAAGTTAGAAGCCAGCCCAAGGCACATGAGATGATCTGTCTCATAATATACACACACATTAATTAATACAATAATAATACTAATAATTAGAGCTGCAACAACTAATCGTCATAATCAATAATAATCGATTATGAAAATAGTTGCCAACGAATCTCATAATCGATTAGTTGGTTTGCAATTAGTTGGTCTGTGCACAACACCAGCTGCTTCACTCCAATGAACTCCTGCATATGGTATTGTGTTTTATGGTTAGGTCCTTAGCCTAAAGGACGTCTACAAACGTCTACTTTTCACTTTTTCAGGACAGTATACGTTTACAACTACCCCTGGCTTATGTGCAACCCAGATATAATAGTCATCATTTGGATTGTTTGGAACTATGCTTTTCATGATATAGTGCCAAGCTTGTTGTTTACACCTTGCCCCTAGATTGATGGGAGTTATTTAAATTGATGTGCACTGTTATCTGTTTGCACAATTATTAGCGTATTGCTTGCTATTGCTGATTATATGTATTGTATAAATAAATGTGTAAGGCTTTGTCCTGTTATTGATATACAGTCAGCGCTTTTGATTTTTTTTTTTTTTTTTAATAAATTGTGATAATATGTACCAGATTCAACCTTTATAACATAGTAACATAGTAACATAGTAGATAAGGTTGAAAAAAGACTGAAGTCCATCGAGTTCAAACTATACAAATCTAAAATACTTACAAAAAGCTCCAGTTAAGCTTAAATAACCCCATTAAAATGTGACCCATTTAATACTAGCAATCATATCCATGAATTTTGTTTATATACAGAAATGTATCCAGACTATTTTTAAATGTATCTATGGTATTGGCATTCACTACCTCCTTTGGTAATGAGTTCCACAATTTTATTGCTCTTACAGTGAAAAAACGTTTCCGTTGCAGGAGATTAAATCTCCTTTCCTCCAACCTTAAATTATGACCTCTTGTCAGAAACAATTTTCTTGGAATAAAAAGAGCTTCTGCCATCTCTGTATATGGGCCTTGAATATATTTATATAAAGTAATCATGTCACCTCTCAAGCGCCTTTTTTCTAAAGAGAACAGACCCAGTTTGGCTAGCCTCTCCTCATAGGTTAATTTCTCCAATCCCCTTATTAGCTTTGTGGCCCTTCTCTGAACTTTTTCTAGTTCTGCAATATCTTTTTTAGCAATCGGTCCCCAGAACTGCACTCCAAACTCAAGGTGAGGTCTTACCAGGGCTTTATATAATGACAGAATTATGCTTTCCTCCCTTGAATCAATGCCTCTTTTAATACATGCTAGTATCTTATTAGCCTTTGAAGCCGCTGCCCTGCATTGTGCACTCATATTTAGCTTGTTATCTATTACTACTCCCAAATCCCTTTCCTCCTGTGTTTGGCTAAGTCTTGTCCCATTTAAAAAATACGTAGCCTGCTTATTTTTACTTCCAAAATGTAGAACCTTACATTTTTCCGTATTAAATCTCATTTTCCATTTACTTGCCCATAGTTCTAATTTTAGCAAATCCCTTTGTAAAGAGAGTTCGTCCTGCTCTGACCTAATGACCTTACTTAACTTAGTATCATCTGCAAAAATAGAGATGTCGCTATTTAATCCTTGCTCCAAGTCATTTATAAAAATATTAAAAAGAACAGGGCCCAGTACTGATCCCTGGGGGACGCCACTGATTACATTTGTCCAATCTGAGTATGATCCATTTACTACTACTCGTTGCTCCCTATCTTTTATCCAGTTATTTATCCATGAGCTAACATTTTCAGCTATTCCCAGTCCCTTAATTTTGTGCATTAATCTCTCATGTGGCACTGAATCAAATGCCTTTGCAAAATCTAAGTATATCACATCAACTGATTCCCCTTTATCTATATTTTTACTTACTTCCTCGTAGAATCTAATTAGATTAGTTTGACATGATCTATTTCTCCTAAAGCCATGCTGATTAGAACTCATAATCTTGTTTACACGAATATGCTCATCAATATAATCCCTTATAATCCCTTCCAATATCTTCCCCACTATTGATGTCAGACTAACTGGTCTATAGCTTCCTGGATCATCCCTGCTTCCCTTTTTGAAGAGTGGCACCACATCAGCTTTACGCCAATCCTGGGGTACTATGCCTGAGGATAATGAGTCTTGAAAAATTAAGAGTAAAGGTTTGGCTATAACAGTGCTAAGTTCACTTAACACCCTTGGGTGTATTCCATCTGGGCCTGGAGTTTTATATACCTTAATATTTTTTAGTTTTTTCCTGATATCCTCTAAACAAAACCCAGTTAGTGGTATGGACTGGCATGTTCTATTCTGTTCCAAAGTATCATTCAATGGTTCCTCTCTTGTGTATACTGAAGAAAAAAACTGGTTTAGTACCTCAGCCTTCTCCCTGTCATTATTTATCATGCTACCCTCCACACATTTTAATGTACCTATATTATCCTTCTTAGATTTTTTGCTATTTATGTACTTAAAGAACCTTTTAGGGTTAGACTTAGAATCCTTGGCAATTAATTTTTCATTTTAAATTTTGGCTAATTTGATTGCTTTTTTGCATGCTTTGTTACATTCCTTATAAATATTGTATGCTGAGTCTGTACTATTTTCTTTTAATAATTTAAATGCCCTACGTTTTTTCCTAATTTCTCTTAACACATTTTTATTTAGCCATAACGGCTTAGTTTTTTTATTTTTATTTTTATAACCATATGGTATGTATTGATATGTATATTTATTTAACACATTTTTAAATATTATCCATTTATCCTCTGTATTTTTATTATAAAATACATTGTCCCAATTTATATTATTTAATGATTTCCTTAAATCGTTGAATTTTGCTTTCTTGAAATTAAAAGTCTTAGTTAAGCCTTTAAAACACTGCATATGAAAAGAGATTTCAAATGTGACCATGTTATGATCACTGTTACCCAAATGTTCTTTAACTTCTATGTTTGATATTATATCTGTATTGTTTGATAGCACTAAATCCAATATAGCTTTACTCCTAGTTGGCTCTATTAATTGTGACAAGAAGTTATCCCTGAGAACATTTAAAAATCTATCCCCCTTAGCTGAATTACTAGTTTCATTGGCCCAGTTTATATCAGGGTAGTTAAAATCTCCCATAATTACAGCACTGTTATTAGCAGCCTTACCTATTTGCATTAGTAGTTGAGTTTCCTCCGGGTCACTAATGTTGGGAGGCTTGTAGCATGTTCCTAGTAATATTTTTTTAGGATTTTTCCCCCCCACTCTTTATTTCAACCCACAGGGTCTCTACATTGTCACTTGTATCATAAATATCTTCCCTTATTGTAGGTTTAAGGTTAGGTTTAATATACATGCAAATTCCTCCACCCCTTTTATTATTCCTGTCCCTCCTAAATAATGTATACCCCTCTAAGTTAACTGCCCAGTCATGTGAATCATCCCACCAAGTTTCAGTTATACTGATAACATCATAGTCCTCTTCTGCAACTAAGAGCGTCAGCTCCCCCATTTTACCTGTCATGCTTCTTGCATTTGTTGTCATACATTTAATTTTCATGTGCTTTCTGCTGCTACTTGGTGTACTTTCCTCTATACTTTCTAATGTGACATTTCTTAAGTCATCCCTTCCTTGAGATATTAAGGGAGTGACATATTCAGAGACTGATCTCTCTGTTCTATTTTGTTCTAATTGACCCTCCCCCCCTTTGCCTAGTTTAAAAGGTTCTCTAAACGTGCTACCATCCTTTCCCCCAACACACCTGCACCCATGTCATTCAGGTGCAATCCATCCTTACTGTACAAATTGTACCCTAGTGAAAAATCAGGGCAGTGTTCTAAAAAGTCAAACCCCTCATTTTTACACCATGTTTTTAGCCATGAATTAACAGACCTTAGCTCCTTCTGCCTTACTGAGTTAACACACGGCACTGGTAATATCTCAGAAAATATTACTTTGGAGGTCCTTGCTTTAAGCTTGCTACCTAACTCCCTGAAGTCATTTTTTAGGACTCTCCATCTCCCACTGATTCCTTCATTAGTACCAATATGCACCATGACTGCAGGATCAGACCCACATCCCTCTAACAATCTATCAATACGCTCCACAATATGCCTAACACGAGCCCCTGGAAGACAGCAAACTGTTCTATGTAAAGGGTCTGGATGACAAATTACCCTATCAACGTTCCTTATAATAGAGTCTCCTACCACCAACATCTGCCTCTGGCCCTGACTTGTATGCCCCTCTTCCATGACTGAAGGACTGCCCACCATAGTATGCTCCTCTTCCACAGCTAAAGGACTGTTCACTATACTAGGCAACACGGCCCTCAATGACACTGCCACCCCTGAACTGATATCCCCAACATCTTCACTTAATCTTGCAAATCTATTGGGGTGTACCAGCTCAGAACTGGCCTGTCTCTTCCGCTTACTTCGCCCTCTTACTGTGACCCAGCTACATCCTGGAGTCTCCTCATCTGAATCCTCCCCATTCCCACTGCTGGAACCATTAACAACCAGCTCAGTCCTATCCATTTCCCTTTCAAGTGTCTGAATTTCATGTAGTGTTGCAATTCGTTCCTCCAGATCCCCAATACGAGTTTCTAAAGAGACAATATGCTCGCACTTGCCACAAACATATAATCCCAGAAGCGGCTGCTCCAGTGATGCAAACATGTGGCAAGCTGTACACTGAATGAGATTCTCACACATTCTTAATAAAAGGTTTAACTTAAAAGTATTAAATAAATATATTTCCCCTTGGTTACCCCAAAACTTTGTTTGCCTAACTACCTTGGTTAGCTAACTATTATACTTAAACAGACAATGTTACTTTAACAGATAATCAATACAGCAAGCCTGAAAGAGCCAAGTATATATTCGTTATTTTTAGAGCGGACTAGATATTTCCCCTAACCTTATAGCTGGTTATTTACCATTGCATATAGATATTCAAGATATTTTTATGTTAGAATGAAGTCAAGGGTTACTTTATTGAGAGGCCCCTTGCCAAGGTAGAAAGCACTTAGCATTGGTGAAGAGCTAGATCCCACTTTGGTGAAATTGGCAAAACCCTACTTATACACCTCAACAGCCTTTTCTCTGCTGCAGGAAATATAGCTGCAAACAGAGAACCAGCCTAGAAAACATAGAACATAGAAAACTATTATTGATTCTCTCTTTATCCGATTAGTCGAAAAAATAATCGGCCGATTAATCGATTATGAAAATAATCGTTAGTTGCAGCCCTACTAATAATCACAACACCATTTTCAGAATACTGTTGAAATTAAGAAAGCTGCTTGTTATTTTTCAATTAAATATTAACAAAAAAATCCAGCTAGAGCATTATAAATGAAAAATAAAAAGCAAGACTGATTTCTGCAAAACAACAGTCTGCTGTAAATGCCAGTTTGTATGAGCCATATATCGTCAGAATGAAGCAGAGCTAGAAGGTGGAGCAGTTAACCCAATGGTTACCACAAATGGCTGCAGTGTACTGTACATCAATACACTTGCAGTACTCTCTGGTAATCAGGGGTTAGAATGTAGCTGTGGAAGTTTTTTTCACTGCGCCGCTGAGTAGATACAGCTGGTAGAATAATGAGAGGAAGTGACTGTAGCGCTGGTGGAGAAGACAGGAGTTGCAGCTTTATCTCAGGGTCTTGTGTGCTGTGATACTGGACTCACCAATACAAGACACAGCTGGTAGAATAATGAGAGGAAGTGACTGTAGCGCTGGTGGACAAGACAGGAGTTGCAGCTTTATCTCAGGGTCTTGTGTGCTCTGACCCTGGACTCACCGATACAAGACACAGCTGGTAGAATAGGGAGAGGAAGTGACTGTAGCGCTGGTGAAGAAGACAGGAGTTGCAGCTTTATCTCAGAGTCTCTGTGTGCTCTGACACTGGACTCACCGATACAAGACACAGCTGGTAGAATAGGGAGAGGAAGTGAATGTAGCGCTGGTGGAGAAGACAGGAGTTGCAGCTTTATCTCAGGGTCTCTGTGTGCTCTGACACTGGACTCACCGATACAAGACACAGCTGGTAGAATAGGGAGAGGAAGTGAATGTAGCGCTGGTGGAGAAGACAGGAGTTGCAGCTTTATCTCAGGGTCTCTGTGTGCTCTGACACTGGACTCGCCAATACAAGAAACAGCTGGTAGAATAGGGAGAGGAAGTGACTGTAGCGCTGGTGGAGAAGACAGGAGTTGCAGCTTTATCTCAGGGTCTCTGTGTGCTCTGACACTGGACTCACCAATACAAGACACAGCTTGTAGAATAGGGAGAGGAAGTGACTGTAGCGCTGGTGGAGAAGACAGGAGTTGCAGCTTTATCTCAGGGTCTTGTGTGCTCTGACACTGGACTCACCAATACAAGAAACAGCTGGTAGAATAGGGAGAGGAAGTGACTGTAGCGCTGGTGGAGAAGACAGGAGTTGCAGCTTTATCTCAGGGCCTCTGTGCTGTGACACTGGACTCACCAATACAAGACACAGCTGGTAGAATAGAGAGAGGAAGTGACTGTAGCTGGTAGAATAGGGAGAGGAAGTGACTAACGCTGGTTGAGAAGACAGGAGTTGCAGCTTTATCTCAGGGTCTTGTGTGCTCTGATACTGGACTCACCGATACAAGACACAGCTGGTAGAATAGGGAGAGGAAGTGACTGTAGCGCTGGTGGAGAAGACAGGAGTTGCAGCTTTATCTCAGGGTCTTGTGTGCTCTGACACTGGACTCCCCAATACAAGAAACAGCTGGTAGAATAGGGAGAGGAAGTGACTGTAGCGCTGGTGGTGAAGACAGGAGTTGCAGCTTTATCTCAGGGTCTCTGTGTGCTCTGACACTGGACTCACCAATACAAGAAAAAGCTGGTAGAATAGGGAGAGGAAGTGACTGTAGCGCTGGTGGAGAAGACAGGAGTTGCAGATTTATCTCAGGGTATTTGGTGCTGTGACACTGGACTCACCAATACAAGACACAGCTGGTAGAATAGGGAGAGGAAGTGACTGTAGCACTTGTGGAGAAGACAGGAGTTGCAGCTTTATCTCAGGGTCTCTGTGCTCTGACACTGGACTCGCTAATACAAGAAACAGCTGGTAGAATAGGGAGAGGAAGTGACTGTAGCGCTGGTTGAGAAGACAGGAGTTGCATCTTTATCTCAGGGTCTTGTGTGCTCTGATACTGGACTCGCTAATACAAGAAACAGCTGGTAGAATAGGGAGAGGAAGTAACTGTAGCGCTGGTTGTGAAGACAGGAGTTGCAGCTTTATCTCAGGGTCTCTCTGTGCTCTGACACTGGACTCACCAATACAAGACACAGCTGGTAGAATAGGGAGAGTAAGTGACTGTAGCACTGGTGAAGAAGACAGAAGTTGCAGCTTTATCTCAGGGTCTCTGTGTGCTCTGACACTGGACTCACCAATACAAGACACAGCTGGTAGAATAGGGAGAGGAAGTGACTAGCACTGGTGGTGAAGACAGGAGTTGCAGCTTTACCTCAGGGTCTTGTGTGCTCTGACACTGGACTCACCAATACAAGTAATACCCACAGCAGAAAACACGCAGTTCCAGGACCCTTATGCTGTAACAGTAAGAAGTATATAGGAGTATAGCAAAGACTGACACTGCACAGTCCAGTAATACCTTTGACTGCAACTCTCCAATGAAACACTCAGCAGCTAGACTTCATGTACACTGTTAGTAAGGGAAAACAGCAACACCAGCTCCTCAGAGACCCAGCAAATTGTGCAGGGAGGGAGCAACACAGATGTAGGCAGACAACACTCCCACCCACACTAGCCCAGGTGCCGCTTTTTACTGAGCTGACAATTCTCCTATTATAAGCACTGCTGTTCCCTCATTAATTTGGGGAGGTGCAGGTCTAGTCTTTATTTGCCATATTAAAAATGCAGTGCATACTACACACTCCCCCACCCTGACCTTTGACACGCCCATTTCCTGCCACCAAAGCATTGGCCCCTCCTTCACTACGTTACATTTTGTCTTCGATCTTAGCCACACCCCTATTTGTAGATTGTACCCGCCACTGAAGGGTAAGCATTGTACAAACAGCTTATACTCTAAATCAGTGTTTTTCAACCAGTGTGCCGTGGCACACTAGTGTGCCGTGAGAGATCCTCAGGTGTGCCACGGCAGACTGACAACAGTGTGACATATTTTTTAAACTTTGCTTGTTTTTTACTCCCAGTGCAGGGGTAGTTTGTAGGAGGCATGGCATAACAGCACAATACATACAGTATGTGTGTGTTTGTGTGTATATATATATATATATATATATATATATATATATATATACATGCTGTATTAGGCTACAATGTGTGATTTTTAAAAAAAATTGGGATGGTGGTGTGCCACAGGATTTTTTAAATATAAAAAAGTGTGCCACGGCAAAAAAAAAGGTTAAAAATCACTGCTCTAAATGAACCAGCCGCACTGAGGAAAATTGTAGGTGTGGCTGGTGGTAGCCGGAAGTGGCGGACACCCTTGGGGATCTTGTGGGCTCCAAATTTAAAGATGCCAGTTGCGCCTTGGCGCGGACTGTGGTAGAAGGTTCTTTGGGTGCTGTAGCCCTACAAGGTAGCCCTTGGGAACTAATATTCTTTATTTTATGTTTTTGTTTTGGCTATTAAGCAGAAGGACTCTTAGGTTCTGGAGGAAGTTTGTGCCAAGGGAGTCATGTAGTAGGGTATCGAATGCTTGGGGTAATGCAGGGGAGTACTAGGGTTGTTTAGTTTTGCAGTGGATGATTGTACATGGGCTCCTGGATGCTGGGGGAGGTTTTGCAGTTAAGGGTTGTGCAGCGGACCCTGGGTGTTGAGGGGTGTTTTACAGTGGGTAGCTGTGGAGGGGACCCTGGGTGCTGGGGGACACGTTACAATGGAGGGTTATGCAGAAGACCCTGGGAGCTTGAGAGGTGCAGTGGTAAGCTGTGTAGGGGCCATAGGTGCTAGGGGGGTTTTGCACTGGAGGGTTGTGAAGGGGTCCCTGGGTGCTGGGGAGGGGGTATGCCGGTGGATAAGCTGATGTTAGTGATACAGGTTTGGTGGATCAGAAAAAGCACAGTAAATAGGACCAGTGTCACATGACATTACCCAGCAGCACAGTAAATAGGACCAGTGTCACATGACATTACCCAGCAGCACAGTAAATAGGACCAGTGTCACATGATATTACCCAGCAGCACAGTAAATAGGACCAGTGTCACATGACATTACCCAGCCGCACAGTAAATAGGACCAGTGTCACATGACATTACCCAGCCGCACAGTAAATAGGACCAGTGTCGCATGACATTACCCAGCCGCACAGTAAATAGGACCAGTGTCGCATGACATTACCCAGCAGCACAGTAAATAGGACCAGTGTCACATGACATTAACGAGCAGCACTCACCTCTCCAGTCAGCAGGCAGATGATACCCAGGGCCTGACTCAGGAACTGCTCTGCCATCTGCTTCCTGTATTTGTTCATCTTGTTTATCGTCAGTGTCTGAGTCAGATGCTATAAATGTGACACCTGCAAGAGGAAAGGAAGATGCTATAAATGTGACACCTGCAAGAGGAAAGGAAGGAAGATGCTATAAATGTGACACCTGCAAGAGGAAAGGAAGACGCTATAAATGTGACACCTGCAAGAGGAAAGGAAGACGCTATAAATGTGACACCTGCAAGAAGAAAGGAAGATGCTATAAATGTGACACCTGCAAGAAGAAAGGAAGATGCTATAAATGTGACACCTGCAAGAAGAAAGGAAGGAAGACGCTATAAATGTGACACCTGCAAGAAGAAAGGAAGGAAGACGCTATAAATGTGACACCTACAAGAAGAAAGGAAGGAAGACACTATAAATGTGACACCTGCAAGAAGAAAGGAAGACGCTATAAATGTGACACCTGCAAGAGGAAAGGAAGATGCTATAAATGTGTCCCTTCTCACCCTCCTCTCCCTCACACAGCTCCTTCTCACCCTCCTCTCCCCCACACAGCCCCTTCTCACCCTCCTCTCCCTCACACAGCCCCTTCTCACCCTCCTCTCCCTCACACAGCCCCTTCTCACCCTCCTCTCCCTCAAACAGCCCCTTCTCACCCTCCTCTCCCTCACACAGCCCCTTCTCATCCTCCTCTCCCTCACACAGCCCCTTCTCACCCTCCTCTCCCTCACACAGCCCCTTCTCACCCTCCTCTCCCTCACGCAGCCCCTTCTCACCCTCCTCTCCCTCACACAGCCCCTTCTCATCCCCCATCTCCCTCACACAGCCCCTTCTCATCCCCCATCTCCCTCACACAGCCCCTTCTCATCCCCCTCTCCCTCACACAGCCCCTTCTCATCCTCTCTCCCTCACACAGCCCCTTCTCATCCTCTCTCCCTCACACAGCCCCTTCTCATCCTCTCTCCCTCACACAGCCCCTTCTCACCCTCACACAGCCCATTCTCACCCTCACACAGCCCATTCTCACCCTCACACAGCCCATTCTCACCCTCCTCTCTATCACACAGCCCCTTCTCTCCCTCCTCTCTATCACACAGCCCCTTCTCTCCCTCCTCTCTATCACACAGCCCCTTCTCTCCCTCCTCTCTATCACACAGCCCCTTCTCTCCCTCCTCTCTATCACACAGCCCCTTCTCACCCTCCTCTCTATCACACAGCCCCTTCTCACCCTCCTCTCTGTCACACAGCCCCTTCTCACCCTCCTCTCTATCACACAGCCCCTTCTCACCCTCCTCTACTTCACACAGCCCCTTCTCACCCTCTCCCTCACACAGCCCCCTTCTCACCCTCCTCTACTTCACACAGCCCCTTCTCACCCTCCTCTCCCTCACACAGCCCCTCCTCTCCCTCACACAGCCCCTCCTCTCCCTCACACAGCCCCTCCTCTGCCTCACAAAGCCCCTTCTCTCCCTCACACAGCCCCCTTCTCACCCTCCTCTCCCTCACACAGCCCCCTCCTCTCCCTCACACAGCCCCCTTCTCACCCTCCTCTCCCTCACACAGCCCCTTCTCAGCCTCCTCTCCCACAGCTCACACACCAGGCAATAACTTACAGCTTTCTGTGTATAACATTCATTTGTTAACGCGGTCCCTTTTAGGAAATGTAACGATGACGTCACGGCAGTCACGTGACCGGTCCTACAGCCAGCCAGTCTGCCAGATGGGAACTAGCTGCTCCCTAAGACAACAAAGCACCAGTATGTTCTGTGTAAAGGTTTAATTAGACTGTATATAAGGTACGTGTGAGACCTCTGTATAATATATATCTGTATATAAGGTACGTGTGAGACAGCAAGAGACTCTGTATAATATTATATATCTGTATATAAGGTACGTGTGAGACAGCAGGAGACTCTGTATAATATTATATATCTGTATATAAGGTACGTGTGAGATCGCAAGAGCCTCTGTATAATATTATATATATCTGTATATAAGGTACGTGTGAGACAGCAAGAGCCTCTGTATAATATTATATATCTGTATATAAGGTACATGTGAGACAGCAAGAGCCTGTTTATAATATTATATATCTGTATATAAGGTACGTGTGAGATAGCAGGAGCCTCTGTATAATATTATATATATCTGTATATAAGGTACATGTGAGACAGCAAGAGCCTCTGTATAATATTATATATCTGTATATAAGGTACGTGTGAGACAGCAAGAGCCTCTGTATAATATTATATATCTGTATATAAGGTACATGTGAGACAGCAAGAGACTCTGTATAATATTATATATCTGTATATAAGGTACATGTGAGACAGCAAGAGCCTGTTTATAATATTATATATCTGTATATAAGGTACGTGTGAGCTAGCAAGAGCCTCTGTATAACATTATATATATCTGTATATAAGGTACATGTGAGACAGCAAGAGCCTCTGTATAATATTATATATCTGTATATAAGGTACGTGTGAGACAGCAGAGCCTCTGTATAATATTATATATCTGTATATAAGGTACGTGTGAGACAGCAGAGCCTCTGTATAATATTATATATCTGTATATAAGGTACATGTGAGACAGCAAGAGCCTCTGTATAATACTATATATCTGTATATAAGGTACATGTGAGACAGCAAGAGCCTCTGTATAATACTATATATCTGTATATAAGGTACGTGTGAGATAGCAAGAGCCTCTGTATAATATTATATATATCTGTATATAAGGTATGTGTGAGACAGCAAGAGACTCTGTATAATATTATATATCTGCATATAAGGTACGTGTGAGACAGCAAGAGACTCTGTATAATAGTATATATCTGTATATAAGGTACGAGTGAGATAGCAAGAGCCTCTGTATAATATATATATCGGTATATAAGGTACGTGTGAGACAGCAAGAGACTCTGTATAATATTATATATCTGTATATAAGGTACGTGTGAGACAGCAAGAGCCTGTGTATAATATTATATATCTGTATATAAGGTACGTGTGAGACAGCAAGAGCCTCAGTATAATATTATATATATCTGTATATAAGGTACGTGTGAGACAGCAAGAGACTCTGTATAATATTATATATATCTGTATATAAGGTACGTGTGAGACAGCAAGAGACTGTATAATATTATATATCTGTATATAAGGTACGTGTGAGACAGCAAGAGACTGTATAATATTATATATCTGTATATAAGGTACATGTGACACAGCAAGAGCCTCTGTATAATATTATATATCTGTATATAAGGTACGTGTGAGACAGCAAGAGCCTCTGTATAATATTATATATCTGTATATAAGGTACGTGTGAGACAGCAGAGCCTCTGTATAATATTATATATCTGTATATAAGGTACATGTGAGACAGCAAGAGCCTCTGTATAATACTATATATCTGTATATAAGGTACGTGTGAGATAGCAAGAGCCTCTGTATAATAATATATATCTGCATATAAGGTACGTGTGAGACAGCAAGAGACTCTGCATAATAGTATATATCTGTATATAAGGTACGTGTGAGATAGCAAGAGCCTCTGTATAATATATATATCGGTATATAAGGTACGTGTGAGACAGCAAGAGACTCTGTATAATATTATATATCTGTATATAAGTTACGTGTGAGACAGCAAGAGCCTGTGTATAATATTATATATCTGTATATAAGGTACGTGTGAGACAGCAAGAGACTGTATAATATTATATATCTGTATATAAGGTACGTGTGAGACAGCAAGAGACTGTATAATATTATATATCTGTATATAAGGTACATGTGACACAGCAAGAGCCTCTGTATAATATTATATATCTGTATATAAGGTACGTGTGAGACAGCAAGAGCCTCTGTATAATATTATATATCTGTATATAAGGTACGTGTGAGACCTCTGTATAATATTATATATCTGTATATAAGGTACGTGTGAGACAGCAAGAGCCTCTGTATAATATTATATATCTGTATATAAGGTACATGTGAGACAGCAAGAGCCTCTGTATAATATTATATATCTGTATATAAGGTACGTGTGAGACAGCAAGAGCCTGTGTATAATATTATACATCTGTATATAAGGTACGTGTGAGACAGCAAGAGCCTCTGTATAATATTATCTATCTGTATATAAGGTACGTGTGAGACAGCAAGAGGCTCTGTATAATATTATATATCTGTATATTAGGTACTTGTGAGATAGCAAGAGCCTCTGTATAATATTATATATCTGTATATAAGGTACATTTGAGACAGCATATATAAGGTACGTGTAGGGTTGCCACCCGTCCCTTAAAATACAGAACACTTATAAGTTACACATGCTGCAGGGTGTCCAGGGAGGAATAGTGCTGTCCAGAAACACAATACATGTTCCTCCCTGCACACCCTGCAGCATGTGTAACTTATAAGTGTCCAGGAAAACATGGCTGAGGTGGCAACCCTAGGTACGTGTGAGACCTCTGTATAATATTATATATCTGTATATAAGGTACGTGTGAGATAGCAAGAGCCTCTGTAAAATATTATATATATCTGTATATAAGGTACGTGTGAGACAGCAAGAGACTCTGTATAATATTATATATCTGTATATAAGGTACATGTGAGACAGCAAGAGCCTCTGTATAATATTATATATCTGTATATAAGGTACATGTGAGACAGCAAGAGCCTCTGTATAATATTATATATCTGTATATAAGGTACGTGTGAGACCTCTGTATAATATTATATATCTGTATATAAGGTACGTGTGAGACAGCAAGAGACTCTGTATAATATTATATATCTGTATATAAGGTACATGTGAGACAGCAAGAGCCTCTGTATAATATTATATATCTGTATATAAGGTACATGTGAGACAGCAAGAGCCTCTGTATAATATTATATATCTGTATATAAGGTACGTGTGAGACCTCTGTATAATATTATATATCTGTATATAAGGTACGTGTGAGATCGCAAGAGCCTCTGTATAATATTATATATATCTGTATATAAGGTACGTGTGAGACAGCAAGAGTCTCTGTATAATATTATATATCTGTATATAAGGTACATGTGAGACAGCAAGAGCCTCTGTATAATATTATATATCTGTATATAAGGTACGTGTGAGACCTTTGTATAATATTATATATCTCTATATAAGGTACGTGTGAGACAGCAAGAGCCTCTGTATAATATTATATATCTGTATATAAGGTACATGTGAGACAGCAAGAGCCTCTGTATAATATTATATATCTGTATATAAGGTACGTGTGAGACAGCAAGAGCCTGTGTATAATATTATACATCTGTATATAAGGTACGTGTGAGACAGGAAGAGCCTCTGTACAATATTATCTATCTGTATATAAGGTACGAGTGAGACCTCTGTATAATATATATCTGTATATAAGGTACGTGTGAGAAAGCAAGAGCCTCTGTATAATATTATATATCTGTATATAAGGTACGTGTGAAATAACAAGAACCTCTGTATAATGTTATATATCTGTATATAAGGTACATGTGAGACAGCAAGAGCCTCTGTATAATACTATATATCTGTATATAAGGTACGTGTGAGATAGCAAGAACCTCTGTATAATATTATATATATCTGTATATAAGGTACGGGTGAGACAGCAAGAGACTCTGTATAATATTATATATCTGTATATAAGGTACATGTGAGACAGCAAGAGCCTCTGTATAATATTATATATATCTGTATATAAGGTACGTGTGAGACAGCAAGAGACTCTGTAATATTATATATCTGTATATAAGGTACATGTGAGACAGCAAGAGCCTCTGTATAATATTATATATCTGTATATAAGGTACGTGTGAGATAGCAAGAGCCTCTGTATAATATTATATATATCTGTATATAAGGTACATGTGAGACAGCAAGAGCCTCTGTATAATACTATATATCTGTATATAAGGTACGTGTGAGATAGCAAGAGCCTCTGTATAATATTATATATATCTGTATATAAGGTACGTGTGAGACAGCAAGAGACTCTGTATAATATTATATATATGTATATAAGGTACGTGTGAGACAGCAAGAGACTCTGTATAATATTATATATATATGTATATAAGGTACGTGTGAGACAGCAAGAGACTCTGTATAATATTATATATCTGTATATAAGGTACATGTGAGACAGCAAGAGCCTCTGTATAATATTATATATCTGTATATAAGGTACATGTGAGACAGCAAGAGCCTCTGTATAATATTATATATCTGTATATAAGGTACATGTGAGACAGCAAGAGCCTCTGTATAATATTATATATATCTGTATATAAGGTACGTGTGAGACAGCAAGAGACTCTGTATAATATTATATATCTGTATATAAGGTACGTGTGAGATAGCAAGAGTCTCTGTATAATATTATATATCTGTATATAAGGTACGTGTGAGACAGCAAGAGCCTCTGTATAATATTATATATCTGTATATAAGGTACGTGTGAGACAGCAAGAGCCTCTGTATAATATTATATATCTATATATAAGGTACGTGTGAGACAGCAAGAGCCTGTGTATAATATTATATATCTGTATATAAGGTACGTGTGAGACCTCTGTATAATATATATCTGTATATAAGGTACGTGTGAGACCTTGGTATAATATTATATATCTGTATATAAGGTACGTGTGAGACAGCAAGAGTCTCTGTATAATATTATATATCTGTATATAAGGTACGTGTGAGACAGCAAGAGACTCTGTATAATATTATATATCTGTATATAAGGTACGTGTGAGGCAGCAAGAGCCTCTGCATAATATTATATATCTGTATATAAGGTACGTGTGAGACAGCAAGAGCCTGTGTATAATATTATATATCTGTATATAAAGTACGTGCGAGACCTCTGTATAATATATATCTGTATATAAGGTACGTGTGAGACCTCTGTATAATATTATATATCTGTATATAAGGTACGTGTGAGACAGCAAAAGACTCTGTATAATATTATATATCTTTATATAAGGTACGTGTGAGACAGCAAGAGACTCTGTATAATATTATATATCTGTATATAAGGTACATGTGAGACAGCAAGAACCTCTGTATAATATTATATATCTGTATATAAGGTACGTGTGAGACAGCAGGAGACTCTGTATAATATTATATATCTGTATATAAGGTATGTGTGAGATAGCAAGAGCCTCTGTATAATATTATATATATCTGTATATAAGGTACGTGTGAGACAGCAAGAGACTCTGTATAATATTATATATCTGTATATAAGGTACATGTAAGACATCAAGAGCCTCTGTATGATATTATATATCTGTATATAAGGTACGTGTGAGACAGCAAGAGCCTCTGTATAATATTATATATCTGTATATAAGGTACGTCTGAGACAGCAAGAGCCACTGTATAATATTATATATCTGTGTATAAGGTACGTGTGAGACAGCAAGAGCCTGTGTATAATATTATATATATCATATCTGTATATAAGGTACGTGTGAGACAGCAAGAGCCTCTGTATAATATTATATATCTGTATATAGGGTACATGTGAGACAGCAAGAGCCTCTGTATAATATTATTTCTCTTGCAAGGTGTATCAAGTCCACGGATTCATCCTTACTTGTGGTATATTCTCATTCCCTACAGGAAGTGGCAAAGAGAGCACACAGCAGAGCTGTCCATATAGCTCCCCCTCTGGCTCCGCCCCCAGTCATTCTCTTTGCCGCTCTAACAAGTAGCATCTCCACGGGAGGGTAAAGTGAATGTGGTGTTAGATTTGTAGTTTTTAAATCTTCAATCAAAAGTTTGTTATTTTTAAATAGTACCGGTTTGTGCTATTTACTCTCTGGCAGAAATATGATGAAGAATTCTGCTGAGAGGAAAATAATTTTAGCATGTTGTAACTAAAATCCACTGCTGTTCCCACACAGGACTGAGGAGTACCAGAAAACTTCAGTTGGGGGGAACAGTTTGCAGGCTTAACTGCTTTGAGGTATGTTTCAGTCATCTTTTTTCTAGTCAAGACAAGATAATGCTAGAAGACTGACAAGATTCCCCATGTGGGAAGGGTAAGCCATGTTCTGAAACTTAGTATAGAACTAGAGGCTTATTTAAGTGGGCTCAATAGACTGGTTATCACTTTAGCAGGACAATCGATTATTTTATTTAGAAAAATACTCTTTATTGACACTTTTAAGCACTTTTGGTGTGTTTATTGGGGTTTTATTCCACATGGCATTATTTTTAGTCACCTAAATTGGGTTCTGAAGGCCCCCAGCTGTGGAGTGGGAGGGGCCTAATTTTGCGCCTCAGTTGCGCAGTTTATTCTGACAGATTTCCTTGCATGCTGCTTGACATGGGTCCAGAGACTGCTTGAGGACTTCAGGAGGCTTGATTTTCTCAAATCCAATCCTTAAGGGAAGGTAGGGCCACAGCAGGCTGCTGTGGCAAGGTGCTGTAGTTTATTAACCGGTTGTTTGCTTTAGGCGGCTCCGGTTTGGGCATTAAAGGGTTAATCAGGCTGAAACTTGCTGTGCAATCATATAGAAGCATTAGGCACATACTGTAAAAATTTCAAGTGATTTGGTTAATTTTTCACCGTTTTGTAAAATTGTGTGCGCTTTTATTATCTTAAAGGCACAGTACCATTTATTGCAAATTGTATTTTTTATTGAATAAAGTGTTTTTCCAAGCCTGCTTGTGTATAATACTAATCTGTTAAACATGTCTGACACTAAGGAAAAGCCTTGCTCTATGTGTTCAGAAGGCATGGTTGAACCCCCACTCAAAATGTGTCCCAAGTGCACTAATGTGTCTATACACTTTAAAGATCATATTGTGTCACTTAAAAATATAGCCCTAGATGATTCTTTGACTGAAGGTAATGAGGATAGTCCGCCTTCCTCTCCCCATGTGTCATCACCAGTTACGCCCGCTCAAGCGATACCTAGTACCTCTAGTGCATTAGCACCTATTACATTGCAACAACTGGCGGCAGTCATGGATAATTCCCTTGCGGCCTTTCTATCCAAACTGCCAGTTTTCCCTAAAAAGCGCGATAGCTCGGTTTTGAGAACAGATGAGGAGCAGTCGGAAGCTTTGGGAGGTTTATCTGATGTACCCTCACAACACTCTGAAGTAGGGGCGAGGGATGTTATGTCTGAGGGAGAAATTTCTGACTCAGGAAAAGTTTCTCAGCGGGCAGAATCAGATTCACTAGCATTTAAATTGGATACTTAACGAGATAGAGAAATTTGGCGCTTTCTCGAATTTCTCAGTTAACCAAACCAAGTCAGAAGTCTTAAACATTTCACTCAACACACCGGAATTTCGTAAATTGTCACGAGTTTGTCCCCTGCGTCTACAGTCAGAGTCAGTTAGATACTTAGGTGTTCATCTCTCCCCCTCTCCCTCCACCCTTTTCAAGAAAAATTATGAGTCCCTGTTTAACACAATATCCAGAGACCTTACCACATGGGCAACCAAAACACTTTCATGGTGGGGTAGGATACATTCCATTAAAATGACGATACTACCCAAGATTCTATACTTACTACAGGCCCTGCCAGTCCACCTTCCCACTTGGTTCTTGAATCGTATACAGAGGCAGATAAACTCCTACGTCTGGGGCAAGATTAGACCCAGAGTCAACAGGGCCACCTTATACAGACCCACCATTATGGGCGGGGTAGGCCTCCCCAAAATAGAGGAATATTATCGTGCTGTGACTCTCCAGAGGATATTAGATTGGCACGGCTCAACGAAACATAAAGCATGGGTCTCCATTGACTCCCACATCCTCCAGGTCCCTTTTGTGAGAGCATTATGCTGGGTTCCCCCTGATCTAAGACCAAAACAATGTGAGCACCTAGACATACACAAACACCTTTTCAAAGAATGGGAGAAAATAAAAACTCTATACCCTCACATCTCATCCATTAGATCTCCTCTGTTCCCAATAATTCTTAACACAGAGATGGTGGGGGGACTGGACAAGGGATTTAGACGATTTAGGGAATGGGGATACACAATACCATTAAGCAGGTTTTTAGAGAATGGGAAGTTACTGGACAGACACAGGTTAGACACTATTGCAGATGGCCGGTATACACACTGGCTTAAATACGCACAACTTCAGCATTTCCTACAGACGTCTCCACATAAGAAGGAGTTTCTCCGCCCTTTGACGGCTTTTGAGAGATTGTGCGACAGAGAAACAGCAATACGCGGCTCTCTGTCTTTATCTCGTCGGCTCCTACTAGAACCTCAAAGCACCACACTTCCAAACTTTACTACAAGATGGGCTCATGACTTACACACTGACATAGACGAGGACTCCTGGCACACCATATTTCAAAGAACGAAAAAATCTTCAGTTTCTCCACAAATACTTGAAATGAATTATAAGATCCTATCTCGCTGGTATCTGACCCCGACTAGACTAAGCACCATTTACCCTGACTCCTCTCGAATGTGTTGGAGGGGATGTGGTGGACAGGGCAGTTTGTTGCACATATGGTGGGATTGCCCCATAATAACGGGTTTCTGGAAGGAATTGGAGGCATACTTTCAGAGATTGGTAGGAGAAGATTTCCGGCTAACACCTAGAATAGCATTACTAAATGACACTACCCACACCACATGTAAGTTGAGGAACCTTATAATACAAATAGGGTTAAACGGAGCTCGATCTCTAATAGCTAGAGCTTGGAAGACGTCATTGTCCCCAACCAAAGAGATGTGGCTGGAGAGGACATCCGAACTCATGTGTCTAGAGGAATACGGGTTCTTAAAACGGGGTAGGCTAACCTTCTTTCTAGACGCCAAATTTCTATGGGAAACTCTACATTTGTCATCCCTACACTCAACATAATAATTTTTAGTTCCACATGAGCTACGAGATCAATGACTAGGAAACAGACTTGCTTCTCCCCCTCCCCTTCCCTTCTGGCTCGTGGACCAGGGACGACCCTGAGGAGACACACCGATAATAGGTGAGTTAGCATAGCAGATAAGACTGGTAAGACAGATAGCTCCAAGACAATGAGTAATGTAACATATATATGTGATATACTTTACTTAGGAATACTGAGTTAGTTAGTAGTTAAGTTAAATTAAGTTATGTTGACACTGTAAAACTGTCTGAACGATTAAACAGGCTCTAACTGTAAAACAAATATGATGTATAACGACAGTATGATATACTATGTAAATTGAAAACATAATAAATAAAAAAAAAAAAATAAATTGGAACACCTCCGCGTACTGCTTAGGGAGGTCTTATCAAATCTGGATGATTGTGACCCTATGGTGGTACCAGAGAAATTGTGTAAAATGGACAAATATCTAGAAGTCCCTGTATACACTGATGCGTTTCCGATCCCTAAGAGGGTGGCGAATATTGTTGCTAGGGAGTGGGAAAGACCAGGTGTACCTTTTGTTCCCCCACCTATCTTTAAGAAAATGTTCCCCATAACTTATCCCAGGCGGGACGCGTGGCAGACGGTCCCTAAGGTAGAGGGGGCAGTTTCAACACTAGCCAAGCGCACAACCATACCAATTGAAGACAGTTGTGCTTTCAAAGATCCTATGGATAAAAAATTAGAAGGTTTACTAAAGAAAATATTTGTTCAACAAGGTTTCCTTCTCCAACCTATTGCCTGCATTATTCCTGTAACTACTGCAGCGGCTTTCTGGTTTGAGGCGCTGGAGGAGTCGCTCCAGACGGAGACCTCATATGACGAAATTATGGATAGAATTAAGGCTCTAAAGCTGGCTAATTCTTTTATCACAGATGCCGCTTTGAGATTAGCTAAGTTAGCGGCGAAAAATTCTGGTTTTGCCATCATGGCGCGCAGAGCGCTTTGGCTTAAATCATGGTCGGCCGATGTGTCGTCTAAAACAAAATTACTGAATATTCCTTTCAAGGGAAGGACCCTTTTCGGGCCCGAGTTGAAAGAGATTATTTCGGATATCACTGGGGGAAAGGGCCATGCCCTCCCGCAAGATAGGCCTTTTAAGGCTAAAAACAGGGCTAATTTTCGTTCCTTTCGCAACTTCAGGAGTGGTCCTGCTTCAACCTCTGCAACCGCAAAGCAAGAGGGTAACACTTCACAGCCCAAGGCAACCTGGAAGCCTTTGCAGGGCTGGAACAAGGGTAAACAGGCCAAGAAGACTGCAGCTGCTACTAAAACAGCATGAAGGGGTAGCCCCCGATCCGGGACCGGATCTGGTAGGGGGCAGTCTCTCTCTTTTTGCTCAGGTTTGGGCAAGAGATGTTCCCGATCCCTGGGCATTAGAGATAGTTGCTCAGGGATATCTTCTAGAATTCAAGGACTCTCCTCCAAGGGGAAGGTTCCACATTTCTCGTCTGTCTACAGATCAGACAAAGAAAGAGGCGTTCTTACACTGTGTAGAAGATCTACTCAAGATGGGAGTGATATATCCAGTTCCAATTACAGAACAAGGACTGGGTTTTTACTCAAACTTGTTTGTGGTTCCCAAAAAGGAAGGAACTTTCAGACCAATCCTGGATCTAAAAATTCTAAACAAATTCCTCAGAGTTCCATCTTTCAAGATGGAGACCATTCGGACAATCTTACCGATGATCCAGGAAGGTCAATATATGACTACCGTGGATCTAAAGGATGCGTACCTTCATATTCCTATCCACAAAGATCACCATCAGTTCCTAAGGTTCGCTTTTCTGGACAAGCATTACCAGTTCGTGGCCCTTCCCTTCGGGTTGGCCACCGCTCCCAGAATTTTCACAAAGGTGCTAGGGTCCCTTCTAGCGGTACTAAGACCGCGGGGCATTGCAGTAGCACCCTATCTGGAGGATATCTTAATACAGGCGTCGTCTTTTCCCAGAGCCAAGGCTCATACGGATATTGTTCTGGCCTTTCTAAGGTCTCACGGGTGGAAGGTGAACACCGAAAAAAGTTCTCTGTCCCCGCTCACAAGGGTTCCCTTCCTGGGAACATTAATAGACTCAGTAGAAATTAAAATATTTCTGACGGAGGTCAGAAGGTTAAAGCTTCTAAGTACTTGCCGAGCTCTTCATTCCATTCCTCGGCCATCTGTAGCTCAGTGCATGGAGGTAATCGGATTAATGGTAGCAGCAATGGACGTAGTCCCTTTTGCTCGAATTCATCTCAGGCCACTGCAATTGTGCATGCTCAAACAGTGGAATGGGGATTATGCAGATTTGTCTCCTCAAATCCAACTGGACCAGAAAACCAGAGATTCTCTTCTCTGGTGGTTGTCTCAGGATCACCTGTCTCAGGGAATGTGCTTCCGCAGACCGGAGTGGATCATTGTAACGACCGACGCCAGTCTGTTAGGCTGGGGCGCGGTCTGGGGCTCCCTGAAAGCTCAGGGCCTATGGTCTCGGGAAGAGTCTCTTCTCCCGATAAACATTTTGGAACGATATTCAACACGCTCCAGGCATGGCCTCAGCTAGCGGCGGCCAAGTTCATCAGATTTCAGTCGGACAACATCACGACTGTAGCATACATCAATCATCAGGGAGGAACAAAGAGTTCCTTAGCAATGAAGGAAGTAACCAAGATAATCAGGTGGGCGGAGGATCACTCTTGCCATCTATCTGCAATTCACATTCCCAACTGGGAAGCGGATTTCCTAAGCCGTCAGACTTTTCACCCGGGGGAGTGGGAACTCCACCCGGAGGTATTTGCTCAGCTGACTCAGCTATGGGGCATTCCAGAGTTGGATCTGATGGCGTCCCGTCAGAACACCAAACTTCCTCTTTACGGATCCAGGTCCAGGGACCCCAAGGCGGCATTGATAGATGCCCTAGTAGCGCCTTGGTCCTTCAATCTGGCCTATGTCTTTCCACCGTTTCCCCTTCTCCCTCGGCTGGTAGCCAGAATCAAACAGGAGAATTCTGATAGCGCCTGCGTGGCCACGCAGGACTTGGTATGCAGACCTAGTGGACATGTCATCTGTCCCACCATGGACACTGCCAATGAGGCAGGATCTTCTAATACAGGGTCCATTCAAGCATCCAAATCTAGTTTCTCTGCAGCTGACTGCTTGCTTGGAGATTGAACGCTTAATTCTATCCAAGCGTGGGTTCTCTGAATCAGTCATAGATACTCTGATCCAAGCTAGAAAACCTGTCACCAGGAAAATTTACCATAAGATATGGCGGAAATATCTTTGTTGGTGTGAATCCAAGGGTTACTGGTGGAGTAAGATTAGGATTCCAAGGATATTGTCTTTTCTCCAAGAAGGATTGGAGAAAGGTTTATCAGCTAGTTCCTTAAAGGGGCAGATATCCGCTCTGTCTATCCTTTTACACAAGCGTCTGGCAGAAGTACCAGATGTTCAAGCGTTTGTACAGGCGTTAGTCAGAATCAAGCCTGTCTATAAACCTGTGGCTCCTCCATGGAGTCTAAATTTAGTTCTTTCAGTTCTTCAAGGGGTTCCGTTTGAACCTTTACATTCCATAGATATTAAGTTATTATCTTGGAAAGTTTTGTTTTTGGTAGCTATATCTTCTGCTCGAAGAGTTTCAGAATTGTCTGCTTTGCAGTATAGTTCACCCTATCTGGTGTTCCATGCAGATAAGGTAGTTTTGCGTACCAAACCTGGTTTTCTTCCTAAAGTTGTTTCTAATAAGAACATTAACCAGGAAATCATTGTTCCTTCCCTGTGTCCTAATCCAGCTTCTAAGAAGGAACGGCTTTTACACAATCTTGATGTGGTTCGTGCTTTGAAATTCTATTTACAAGCAACTAAGGATTTCAGACAAACATCATCTTTGTTTGTTGTCTATTCTTGTAAGAGGAGAGGTCAGAAAGCGACGGCTACCTCTCTTTCCTTCTGGTTGAAAAGCATCATCCGATTGGCTTATGAGACTGCTGGGCAGCAGCCTCCTGAACGAATTACAGCTCATTCCACCAGAGCTGTGGCTTCCACTTGGGCCTTCAAGAATGAGGCTTCTGTTGAACAGATTTGTAAGGCAGCGACTTGGTCTTCACTGCATACTTTTGCCAAATTTTACAAATTCTATATTTTTGCTTCTTCGGAGGCTATTTTTGGGAGAAAGGTTTTGCAAGCAGTGGTGCCTTTCCGTTTAGGTTACCTGTCTTGTTCCCTCCCTTCATCCGTGTCCTAAAGCTTTGGTATTGGTATCCCACAAGTAAGGATGAATCCGTGGACTGGATACACCTTGCCAGAGAAAACAGAATTTATGCTTACCTGATAAATTACTTTCTCTTGCGGTGTATCCAGTCCACGGCCTGCCCTGGCAATTAAGTCAGGTTAAAATTTCTTGTTTAAACTACAGTCACCACGGCACCCTATGGTTTCTCCTTTTTCTCCTAACCGTCGGTCGAATGACTGGGGGGCGGAGCCAGAGGGGGAGCTATATGGACAGCTCTGCTGTGTGCTCTCTTTGCCACTTCCTGTAGGGAGAGAGTAATTTATCAGGTAAGCATAAATTCTGTTATATCTGTATATAAGGTACATGTGAGACAGCAAGAGCCTCTGTATAATATTATATATCTGTATATAAGGTACATGTGAGACAGCAAGAGCCTCTGTATAATATTATATATCTGTATATAAGGTACATGTGAGACAGCAAGAGCCTCTGTATAATATTATATATCTGTATATAAGGTACGTGTGAGACAGCAAGAGCCTCTGTATAATATTATATATCTGTATATAAGGTCCGTGTGAGACCTCTGTATAATATTATATATCTGTATATAAGGTACGTGTGAGAAAGCAAGAGCCTCTGTATAATATTATATATCTGTATATAAGGTATGTGTGAGGTAGCAAGAGCTTCTGTATAATATTATATATCTGTATATAAGGTACATGTGAGTCATCTGCATAATATATATATCTGTTTATAATCTACGTGTGAGACAGCAAGAGACTCTGTATAATATTATATATATCTGTATATAAGGTACATGTGAGTCATCTGCATAATATATATATCTGTTTATAATCTACGTGTGAGACAGCAAGAGACTCTGTATAATATTATATATATCTGTATATAAGGTACGTGTGAGACAGCAGGAGACTCTGTATAATATTATATATCTGTATATAAGGTACGTGTGAGACAGCAAAAGCCTGTGTATAATATTATATATCTGTATATAAGGTACATGTGAGACAGCAAGAGCCTATGTATAATATATATATCTGTATATAAGGTACGTGTGAGACAGCAAGAGCCTCTGTATAATATTATATATCTGTATATAAGGTACATGTGAGACAGCAAGAGCCTATGTATAATATATATATCTGTATATAAGGTACGTGTGAGACAGCAAGAGCCTCTGTATAATACTACATATCTGTATATAAGGTACGTGTGAGACAGCAAGAGTCTCTGTATAATACTACATATCTGTATATAAGGTACGTGTGAGAAAGCAAGAGCCTCTGTATAATAATATATATCTGTATATAAGGTACGTGTGAGACAGCAAGAGCCTCTGTATAATATTATATAACTGTATATAAGGTACGTGTGAGACAGCAAGAGCCTGTGTATAATATTATATTTCTGTATATAAGGTACATGTGAGACAGCAAGAGCCTGTGTATAATATTATATTTCTGTATATAAGGTACATGTGAGACAGCAAGAGCCTCTGTATAATACTATATATCTGTATATAAGGTACGTGTGAGACAGCAAGAGCCTGTGTATAATATTATATATCTGTATATAAGGTACTGTGAGACCTCTGTATAACATATATATCTGTATATAAGGTGTGTATATATATGAGAAGGGAGAGGATACTGTCCAAACACCTCAGCGCTATAAAATGAGACTGGATACTAATCAAAAGTGTTAATGATAACTATTCCTCAATAGATAATGACAATAAATATGTACACTGTATCCAAGAGAAAACAAAGTAAAATGTGATTGTGTATATATGTGTATGGACTAGGGAGCAGATGGGTAGTAATTGCAACTCAGAATAGGTGCGTGTAGGAAACCACAATTGTACATGTATGCGACTCAATAATACACATACAGTATATATAAATAAATGGGTATTTAAATAAATGAAATCTCAACAAAACTTATAATAATTAAAACTTAAACCTGAAAAACACAATCGGCTAGATTACAAGTTTTTGTCGGTAATGCTTGCGGTGCTAACGAGCAGTTTATGCTCACCGCTCACCTACAAACAACGCTGGTATTACAGGTTTTCTCTTGTAAGGTGTATCCAGTCCACGGGTTCATCCATTACTTGTGGGATATTCTCCTTCCCAACAGGAAGTTGCAAAAGGACACCCACAGCAGAGCTGTCTATATAGCTCCTCCCCTAACCCATTACATTACACACGTCACAAACTACATACATGTCACATATTACATGCATTATTATTATTATTGGTTATTTGTAGAGCGCCAACAGATTCCGCAGCGCTAACATGTCACCCATTACATACATGTCACCCATTACATACATGTCACCCATTACATACACGTCACACATTACATATATGTCACCCATTACATACATGTCACCCATTACATACAGATCACACATTACATATATGTCACACATTACATACAGGTCACACATTACATACATGTCACCCATTACATACATGTCACACATGTCAGAAAACAAAATTTATGCTTACCTGATAAATTTCTTTCTCTTGTGGTGTATCCAGTCCACGGGTTCATCCATTACTTGTGGGATATTCTCCTTCCCAACAGGAAGTTGCAAGAGGACACCCACAGCAGAGCTGTCTATATAGCTTTTCCCCTAACCCCCACCTCCAGTCATTCTCTTGCAACTCTCGACAAGATTGGAAGTATCAAGAGATATGTGGTGACTTAGTGTAGTGTTACCTTCAATCAAGAGTTTGTTATTTTTAAACGGTACCGGCTTTGTACTGTTTTAGAAGAAGAATTCTGCCTGGAGGTTGATGATCTTAGCGGTTTGTAACTAAGGTCCATTGCTGTTCTGACACATAACTGAAGAGTATGGGATAACTTCAGTTGGGGGAACGGTCTGCAGATTACCTGCTTTGAGGTATGTTCAGTATTTTTATTTCTAGAGAAAGGATAAGTTCTAGAAAATGCTGACAGAACCTTGTGTATATGTTGGTAAGCTAGATGCAGTGATTTTGCAACGACTGGGATCATGCTTACAAAGTGGGGTAATACTCATGTTAATACTCATATTAATTAGTGACAAAACGTTTACATGTTTCATAAATGGGACGTTTTTTTCTCTGATGGTGATAAGTCTTTATTTGGGGCCTAGTTTTCCACATGGCATAGTCAGATACTCCTAGGAGTATTTCCTTAAGGCCCCTCTGACATCGAGTACAGGGTGGGAGGGGCCTATTTTCGCGCTTTCATTGCGCAGTTTCTTTCAGACTGAGACATCCAGCTTCCCTAGAGGAGTCCTCTTGCATCTGAGGACCACTATAGAGGGCTTATTTCTTCACTAATCGTATTTGAGGGCAGGTAGGAGCCACAGCAGAGCTGTGGCAAGGTGCTTAACTGTCTTTTACAGGTGGTTGACGTTTTTTAAATCCGGTTTGGGGGCTAAGGGGTTAATCATCCATTTGCAAGTGGGTGCAATGTTGCTTTAGTCCCTTACTCACACTGTAAAAATTTTGAGGTCTTTACTGCATTTTAACACTGTTTTGCAGTTTAAGTGTTAGTTTTTTTTTCTCTTAAAGGCACATTACCGTTTTTGTTTAATTGCTGTTTCACATTTATTAAAGTGTTTTCCAAGCTTGCTGGTGTCATTACTAGACTGTTAAACATGTCTGACATAGAGGAAACTCCTTGTTCAATATGTTTAGAAGCCATTGTGGAACCCCTTCTTAGAATGTGTACCAAATGTACTGTACTGAAGTATCTATAAACTATAAAGACCATATTATGGCTTTTAAAGATTTATCACCAGAGAATTCTCAGACTGAAAAAAGGGAGGTTATGCCATCTAGCTCTCCCTCGATTGAAGCAATAAAAGTAGTAAATGAGTACAGCACCTCTTGGTTCCTTAAAGCAGGTTTTAGTTCTGTATGATGCCCGTGGAGAAAGGGTTACTGCCACCCTTACAGCAACATAGACAAATGGAATCCACAGCACCAATTAGGTAAAAGAAAATACCTTTATTTTCACATTACATGCATGTAATTAGCATGTAATGTGAAAATAAAGGTATTTTCTTTTACCTAATTGGTGCTGTGGATTCCATTTGTCGATTGAAGCAATAAGTAGACAAAAAATATTCAGCACCTCTGGTTGAGACAAAATAGACCCAATAATCGAAAGAACAGTAAGGCTGATGAAATACATTTAAAACTTCACCTTTATTTAGACTCCGTGAGTAAAAAGACAAAGGCACAGTACACAGACCTGACTACCGCTGACGCGTTTCCTGCCCTATTGGGCACTTCATCAGCTCTGAATGAAGGTGAAGTTTTAAATGTATTTCATCAGCCTTACTGTTCTTTCGATTATTGGGTCTATTTTGTCTCAACCAGAGGTGCTGAATATTTTTTGTCTACTTATTGCTTCAATCGAGGGCTTAGCAGGGGAGCCCTTCCCAACACCTGTGAGACAAGCCGGGATGCTGCTGTGAATTTAGGCAGCGTCTGTATCTGTTGCAACTGACTGCACTACAAGAGAGTGAATACAACAATTCCGTTTTCCTGGATCTCATTGAACATCGGATATCATTCTCAGAATCAAGTGAGTCTGTTTCATATTTTATATTTGCTGGAATTATCTGGCTTATTTCTATCTACTTCCAACGATGAGTCTTGCGAATGTAAGGGGTTAACGGATCATGCAACCAGCTGCTACAGTATAACACAGGTTTATCACAATTGTTTTGTAATTGGATAAAGCGACACTTTGTTTCAGTCAGTACTTATTAATACATTGTGCTGTCTATTCAACATTGCTTTCTGCTTTTTATCCCCACATTGAATTACACAGTCCAAATTGTTTGTTCGAGCATCTAGCTCTCCCCATGTGTAAGAACCTATAACTCTCGCCCAAGTGACGCCAAGTACATCTAGCGCGTACCTTACAGGACATGGCGGCAGTTATGAATTCTACCCTCACAGAGGTATTGTCCAAACTGCCAGGGTTACAAGGAAAGCGAGACAGCTCTGAGGCTAGAACAAATACAGAGTTTTCTGACGCTTTAATAGCTGTGTCCGATATACCCTCACTAGGCTCCGAAGCCGGTGCAAGGGAGTTTCTATCTGAGGGTGACATTTCAGATTCAGGGAAGGCTTTACTTCAGTCCGATTCTGAAATGACAGCGTTTACATTTAAGCTCGAACACCTCCGCTTATTGATCAGGGAGGTTTTAGCGACTCTGGATGACTGTGACCCCATTGTGGTTCCAGAGAAATTGTGTAAAATGGACAAATACTTTGCAGTGCCTGTTTACACTGATGTTTTTCCAGTACCTAAGAGGTTTTTGGAAATTATTACTAAGGAATGGGATAGACCAGGTGTGCCGTTCTCTCCCCCTCCTGCATTTAAAAAGATGTTTCCCATAGATGTCGCCATACGGGACTCGTGGCAGACGGTCCCTAAGGTGGAGGGAGCTGTTTCTACCCTAGCTAAGCATACAACTATCCCTGTCGAGGACAGTTGTGCTTTCCTAGATCCTATGGATAAAAAATTGGAGGGTCTCCCACAATGAGATCCTCAATCTCCTCCTCTATCCTAGAGATTAATTTCAAGCTACTGCATAGGTGGTACCTCACTCCAAGGAAGCTGCACCGTCTATTCCGCACCCGAAGTAACAGGTGCTGGCGCTGCGGCCATGTAAATAGCGACACAGCCCATATGTGGTGGTGTTGCAATGCCATCCAGAACTTCTGGAGAACCGTGATCTCAGAGATAGAAATTATACTGGAAACCCAATTGCCCCTGGACCCTCTGATGTGGCTACTGCACAAACCTTTCCCAACGATTAAATATAAACCATATGCCCGTCTTTTAAACATTATGATTAATGGAATTAAAATCCTAATAGCTAAAAACTGGAGAAGTAGAGACACCCCCACTATAGACATGTGGATCCAAAAGGTCACTGAAATTATAGAACTAGAGGAATACTACCACCTCAAATACGATAAAATGAACTCCTACGCGGAGTTCACACACCTCTGGACCTATTATGTAAAGCACAGACCCTAAACAGAATACAGACAAAGGCCAATTGTCCCCGGCTATGGGAGCTTCAAAACACTTCACTGACTGGGTATGAGCGCTGGAGGCACGGACGGACTGGGACCACCCCCCCCCCTCCCTCCCCTTTTCCCCCCCAGTTACTTTATCCTAATTTCCTCCTATGACACTATATATTGTTCATTATAAAACCCACAGTTATTGTTGCATTGTACGCCTTGGAGCTGCGTCTCCACCCTCTTGTAACTCTATTTTAAATGCAATAAAGCTGTTCAAAAAAAAAAAATCCTTACGAAAAATTTTATTCATCAAGGTTTTATTCTCCAGCCTCTTGCATGCATTGCTCCAGTTACTGCTGCAGCGGCTTTTTGGTTCGAGTCTCTTGAGGAGGCTCTACAGGTGGAGAACCCGTTAGATGATATCTTAGACAGGATTAAAGCTCTTAAATTAGCTAAGAATTCAGGTTTTGCCATTCTGGCGCATAGGGCGCTATGGCTTAAGTCCTGGTCAGCAGACATTACTTCAAAGTCTAAGCTTCTTAACATCTCCTTCAAAGGACAGACCCTATTCGGGCCTGGCCTGAAGGAAATCATCTCTGACATTTCCGGAGGAAAAGGTCACGCCCTTCCTCAGGATAGGTCCAATAAATTAAGGACCAAACAGAATAATTTTCGTTCCTTTCGAAACTTCAAGGGTGGCGCAGCTTCGGCTTCCTCTAATGCAAAACAAGAGGGAAATTTCGCCCAGTCCAAATCAGTCTGGAGACCTAACCAGACTTGGAACAAAGGGAAGCAGGCCAAAAAGCCTGCTGCTGCCTCTAAGACAGCATGAAGGGGTAGCCCCCGATCCGGGACCGGATCTAGTCAGGGGCAGACTTTCTCTCTTCGCCCAGGCTTGGGCAAGAAACATCCAGGATCCCTGGGCACTAGAGATTGTTTCCCAGGGATATCTTCTGGAATTCAAGGGTTCATCTCCAAAGTGGAGATTTCATCTCTCACAATTATCTGCAAACCAGATAAAGAGCGAGGCGTTCTTACGCTGCGTTCAAGACCTACTGGTTATGGGAGTGATCCACCCAGTTCCAAGAGAGGAACAGGGGCAGGGTTTCTATTCAAACCTGTTTATAGTTCCCAAAAAAGAGGGAACTTTCAGACCAATCTTGGATCTCAAAATCCTAAACAAATTTCTCAGGGTCCCATCTTTCAAGATGGAGACAATACGAACCATCCTCCCTATGATCCAGGAGGGTCAATATATGACTACCGTGGACTTAAAGGATGCTTATCTCCACATTCCGATTCACAGAGAGCATCATCAGTTCCTCAGGTTCGCCTTCCTAGACAGGCATTACCAGTTTGTGGCTCTTCCCTTCGGGTTAGCCACGGCGCCAAGAGTCTTTACAAAGGTTCTGGGGTCCCTACTGGCGGTCCTAAGGCCGCGGGGCATAGCAGTGGCTCCTTACCTAGACGACATCTTGATCCAGGCGTCGACTTTTCAAATCGCCAAGTCCCATACGGACATCGTTCTGGCATTTCTGAGGTTTCACGGGTGGAAGGTGAACGTAGAAAAGAGTTCTCTCTCCCCTCTCACAAGAGTTTCCTTCCTAGGCACTCTGATAGATTTAGTAGAAATGAAATTTTTTCTGGCAGAGGTCAGGATATCAAAGCTGCTAGCTTCCTGCCGTGCTCTTCATTCCATTTCTCGGCCGTCAGTGGCTCAGTGTATGGAAGTAATCGGCCTAATGGTAGCGGCAATGGACATAGTTCCGTTTGCCCGCCTACATCTCAGACCACTGCAACTTTGCATTCTCAATCAGTGGAATGGGGACTACACAGATTTGTCTCCTCTGCTAAATCTGGATCAGGAGACCAGGGATTCTCTTCTCTGGTGGTTATCTCGGGTCCATCTGTCCAGGGGAATGAGCTTCCGCAGGCCAGAGTGGACTATAGTGACAACAGATGCCAGCCTTCTGGGCTGGGGCGCGGTCTGGAACTCCCTGAAAGCTCAGGGTTTGTGGACTCAGGAGGAAGCCCTCCTCCCTATAAACATTCTGGAACTAAGAGCGATATTCAATGCTCTTCAGGCATGGCCTCAACTGGCTGCGGTCAGGTTCATCAGATTTCAGTCGGACAACATCACGACTGTAGCCTATATCAACCATCAGGGGGGAACAAGGAGTCCCCTGGCAATGATGGAGGTTTCCAAGATAATTCTATGGGCAGAGGCTCACTCTTGCCATCTTTCAGCTATCCATATCCCAGGAGTAGAGAACTGGGAGGCGGATTTTCTAAGTCGGCAGACTTTTCATCCGGGGGAGTGGGAACTCCATCCGGAGGTATTTGCCCAGCTGATTCAACTATGGGGCAAACCAGAACTGGATCTGATGGCGTCTCGTCAGAACGCCAAGCTTCCTTGTTACGGGTCCAGGTCAAGGGATCCCCAGGCAGCACTGATAGATGCTATAGCAGTGCCCTGGTCCTTCAGCCTGGCTTATGTGTTTGCACCATTTCCTCTCCTCCCTCGTCTGATTGCCAAGATCAAGCAGGAGAGAGCTTCGGTGATTTTGATAGTACCTGCGTGGCCACGCAGGACTTGGTATGCAGATCTGGTGGACATGTCATCCTTTCCACCATGGACTCTGCCGCTTAGGCAGGACCTTCTACTCCAAGGTCCATTCAAACATCCAAATCTAATTTCTCTGCGTCTGACTGCTTGGAGATTGAACGCTTGATTTTATCAAAACGTGGTTTCTCCGAGTCGGTCATTGATACCTTGATTCAGGCTCGAAAGCCTGTCACCAGGAAAATCTATCATAAGATATGGTGTAAATATCTTCATTGGTGTGAATCCAAGGGTTACTCATGGAGTAAGGTCAGGATTCCTAGGATTTTATCTTTTCTCCAAGAAGGATTGGAAAAGGAATTATCAGCTAGTTCCTTAAAGGGACAGATTTCTGCTCTGTCTATTCTTTTGCACAAATGTCTGGTAGATGTTCCAGACGTTCAGGCGTTTTGTCAGGCTTTAGTTAGAATCAAGCCTGTGTTTAAACCTGTTGCTCCCCCATGGAGTTTAAATTTAGTTCTTCAAGGGGTTCCGTTTGAACCTTTGCATTCCATAGATATCAAACTTTTATCTTGGAAAGTTCTGTTCTTAGTAGCTATCTTTTCGGCTTGAAGAGTTTCTGAGCTATCTGCCTTACAGTGTGATTCCCCTTATCTGATCTTCCATGCAGATAAGGTAGTTTTGCGTACCAAACCTGGTTTTCTTCCTAAGGTATCTAATAAGAATATCAATCAGGAAATTGTTGTTCCGTCACTGTGTCCTAATCCTTCTTCAAAGAAGGAACGTCTGTTACACAATCTTGACGTGGTTCGTGCTTTAAAGTTTTATTTACAAGCTACTAAGGATTTTCGTCAAACATCTGCATTATTTGTTGTCTACTCTGGGAGGAGGAGAGGCCAAAACCAAAAGGCTTCGGCAACTTCTCTTTCTTTTTGGCTGAGAAGCATAATCCGGTTATCTTATGAGACTGCTGGCCAGCAGCCTCCTGAAAGAATTACAGCTCGTTCTACTAGAGCGGTAGCTTCCACTTGGGCTTTTAAACATGAGGCCTCTGTTGAACAGATTTGTAAAGCGGCGACTTGGTCTTCGCTTCATACTTTTTCTAAATTCTACAAATTTGATACTTTTGCTTCCTCGGAGGCTATTTTTGGGAAAAAGGTCTTGCAGGCAGTGGAGCCTTCCGTTTAAGTTCCTGCCTTGTCCCTCCCTTCATCCGTGTCCTAAAGCTTTGGTATTGGTATCCCACAAGTAATGGATGAACCCGTGGACTGGATACACCTTACAAGAGAAAACAAAATTTATGCTTACCTGATAAATTTCTTTCTCTTGTGGTGTATCCAGTCCACGGCCCGCCCTGTCACTTTAAGGCAGGTGTTTTTATTTTTAAAACTACAGTCACCACTGCACCCTATAGTTTCTCCTTTTTCTTACTTGTCTTCGGTCGAATGACTGGAGGTGGGGGTTAGGGGAAAAGCTATATAGACAGCTCTGCTGTGGGTGTCCTCTTGCAACTTCCTGTTGGGAAGGAGAATATCCCACAAGTAATGGATGAACCCGTGGACTGGATACACCACAAGAGAAAGAAATTTATCAGGTAAGCATAAATTTTGTTTTCTGACATGTGTGACATGTATGTAATGTGTGATCTGTATGTAATGGGTGACATGTATGTAATGGGTGACATATATGTAATGTGTGACGTGTATGTAACGGGTGACATGTTAGCGCTGCGGAATCTGTTGGCGCTCTACAAATAACCAATAATAATAATAATAATAATAATGCATGTAATATGTGACATGTATGTAGTTTGTGACGTGTGTAATGTGTGATTTGTATGTAAAGTGTGACATGTAGGTAATGTCTGACATGTATATGCCACTGCTGCAGGTCTCAGTGTTACACAATATCGCTGACCATGAACAAGATGAAGAAGAAGCTGCCTGAGCGGATCCTGAATCACATCCTGGAGATTCTCTACCTGCTGACGGGAGAGGTGAGAAAACACCATAACGTCACCACGGTAAACGCCTGCAGTGACTGTGTATTAGTTGCTTAGCAACAAGAGGTGACTGATGCTCAGAGGTAAAGAAAGAGCCGGTGTTTAAGGTGTTTGTGAAAATACAAAAGTGTAGAGTTGTTCTGGGAAATTCACCTGAAGAGACCGTTATTTCCCAGCAGCCTTTAGTTATTTGTCCCATCATCCCCCATACACAGCAATAGGCAGCTTATGTAGTGATGTCAGGCTTAGGCTAATAAAGAGTAAACTGGTATTTCTCTTGTAAGGTGTATCCAGTCCACGGATTCATCCTTTACTTGTGGGATATTCTCCTTCCCAACAGGAAGTGGCAAAGAGAGCACACAGCAGAGCTGTCCATATAGCTCCCCCTCTAGCTCCACCCCCCAGTCATTCTCTTTGCCGGCTCTAAGCAATCGGAAGGGTAAAGTGAATGTGGTGTTAGAAATGTAGTTTTTATTTTCTACAAGCAAAAGTTTATTTTAAATGGTACCGGTGTGTACTATTTACTCTCTAGCAGAAAGGAGATGAAGAGTTCTGCAGGGAGGATGATGATTTTAGCATGTTGTAACTAAAATCCACTGCTGTTCCCACAAAGGACTGAGGAGTACAAGAAAACTTCAGTTGGGGGGAACGGTTTGCAGGTTAGGCTGCAATAAGGTATGTTCAGTCATTTATTTCTAGACAAGACTTTGATAATGCTAGAAAAGACTGATAATATCCCCATGAGGGAAGGGTAAGCTGGTTTCAGAGACTAAGTATGGAATTGCAAGCTTACATATCAGGGCTAGTTTATGCTGGTTGACACTACTTAATGGCAAACGGTTTTTATTGAAAAAATTCGTTTTTTGAGACACTTTGAAGTTTCATTTGGGTTTCTTTCAGGGGTTGTTACCCACATGGCTATTATTAAAACACTTAGGAGTGTTTCTTTAGGCCTCACAGCACTGGAGTAAGGTGGGAGGGGCCTAATTTCACGCCTCAGATGCACAGTTATATTTGACTAGAAGTTCAGGCTGTTACACATGGAGGGTCCTGCTGCAGTTTGAGGGCCTATAAGAAGCTTTTTCCCCACAAATCTGGTCCCTAAGGGCAGGTAGGGCCACCGCAGAGCTGTGGCAAGGTGCTGAAGTTGTTTTAACCTGTTTGTTGGCTTACTGTCGATCCGGTTTGGGCATTAAGGGGTTAATCGTTTTTATTGCTAGTGGTGCAATCTTACTAATGCTTTAGGTACATACTGTAAAAATTTCAAAAAGTTTGCTGCATTTTTCACTGTTTTGCAAAATTGTGTGCCTTTTTTATCTCTTAAAGGCACAGTAACGTTTTTTTCAAAGTGTGTTTTTACTTGATTAAAGTGATTTCTAAGCCTGTTTGTTTTACTAATAGTCTGTTAAACATGTCTGACACCAAGGAAAATCCTTGTTCAATGTGTTTAGAAGCCATGGTGGAACCCCCTCTCAGAATGTGTCCCACTTGTACTGATATGTCTATACACTTTAACCCCTTAATGACTGGAACATTTTTCAATTTTCTTACCCTTAATGACAATGGCTATTTTTACATTTCTGTGGTGTTTGTGTTCAGCTGTAATTTTCCTCTTACTCATTTACTGTACCCACGCATATTATATACCGTTTTTCTCGCCATTAAATGGACTTTCTAAATATACCATTATTTTCATTATATCTTATAATTTACTATAAAACATTTTATAAAATATGAGGAAAAAATGGAAAAAACACACTTTTTCTAACTTTGACCCCCAAAATCTGTTACACATCTACAACCACTAAAAAACACCCATGCTAAATAGTTTCTAAATTTTGTCCTGAGTTTAGAAATACCCAATGTTTACATGTTCTTTGCTTTTTTTGTAAGTTATAGGGCCATAAATACAAGTAGCACTTTGCTATTTCTAAACCACTTTTTTTTTCAAAATTAGCGCTAGTTACATTGGAACACTGATATCTGTCAGGAATACCTGAATATCCATTGACATGTATATATTTTTTTTTAGAAGACATCCCAAAGTATTGATCTAGGCCCATTTTGGTATATTTCATGCCACCGTTTCACCGCCAAATGCGATCAAATTAAAAAAAATGTTCACTTTTTCACACATTTTGTCACAAACTTTAGGTTTCCCACTGAAATTATTTACAAACAGCTTCTGCAATTATGGCACAAATGGTTGTAAATGCTTCTCTGGGATAGCCTTTGTTCAGAAATAGCAGACTTATATGGCTTTGGGGTTGCTTTTTGGTAATTAGAAGGCCGCTAAATGCCGCTGTGCACCACACGTGTTTTATGCCCAGCAGTGAAGGGGTTAATTAGGGAGCATGTAGGGAGCTTGTAGGGTTAATTTTAGCTTTAGTTTAGTGTAGTAGACAACTCCAAGTATTGATCTAGGCCAATTTTGGTATATTTCATGCCACCATTTCACCGCCAAATGCGAGCAAATAAAAAAAAACTTTAAATTTTTCACAATTTTAGGTTTCTCACTGAAATTATTTACAAACAGTTTGTGCAATTATGGCACAAATGGTTGTAAAAGCTTCTCTGGGATCCCCTTTGTTCAGAAATAGCAGACATATATGGCTTTGGCGTTGCTTTTTGTTAATTAGAAGGCCGCTAAATGCTGCTGCGCACAACACGTGAATTATGCCCAGCAGTGAAGGAGTTAATTAGGTAGCTTTTAGGGCGCTGGCAGGGTTAATTTTAGCTTTAGTGTAGAGATCAGCCTCCCACCTGACACATCCCACCCCCTGATCCCTCCCAAACAGCTCTCTTCCCTCCCCCACCCCACAATTGTCCCCGCATTCTTAAGTACTGGCAGAAAGTCTGCCAGTACTAAATAAAAGGAGTTTTTTTTATTTTATTTTTAAAAAAAATGTATTCTGCTGTAATGGAGCCCTGCCTTAGCCCCCAACCTCCCTGATCCCCCACCAAACAGCTCTATAACCCTCCCTGCTACTTAATTGCCGCCATCTTGGGTACTGGCAGCTGTCTGCCAGTACCCAATTTGCCCCCAAAAATATTTATAAACTTTTGCCCCCAAAAATATTTATAAACTTTTCTGTAGTGTAGCAGCCCCCCCCCTCAATACCCCCAACCCCCCCCAGATCCTTTTATATATATATATTTTTTTTTTAATGTTTTGAACTTTTTATTTTTTTCCATTGGTGTCAGTGGCTAATATGCGCGCGCGCCCCCACGTGCACACGCACGCGCCCCCCACGTGCACACGCGCGCGCCCCCACGTGCACACGCGCGCCCGCACGCTGCCGCCTCCTTGCTTCCCTTCCCCCCGGAACACAGCACCATTGTTACCGGCGCAGAGAGGGCCACAGAGTGGCTCTCTCTGCATCGGAGGCTTGTTAAAAGGTATTGCAGGATGCCTCCATATCGAGGCATCACTGCAATACCCTGAGAGCTGCTGGAAGCGATTGCGATCGCTTCCAGCACTCTCTTAAACAACTGACGTACCAGGTACGTCCATTGTCACTAACTGCTAGTTTTTGCAGGACGTATCTGGTACGTCAGTTGTCATTAAGGGGTTAAAGAACATATTGTTGCACTTAAAAATGTGGCCCAAGATGATTCTCAGACAGAAGGTAATGAGGTTAGCCCGTTAACCTCTCCCCAAGTGTCACAACCAGTTATGCCCGCTCAAGCAACGCCTAGCACCTCTAGTGCGTCTAACTCTTTTACCTTGCAAGACTTGGCGGCAGTTATGGATAATACCCTCTCAGTGTTTTTATCTAAACTGCCCGTGTTACCTGCAAAGCGTGATAGCTCTGTTTTAAGAACAGATTCTGAGCATTCTGACTATTTAGTAGCCGTATCCAATATACACTATCAACGCTCTGAAATGGGGGCGAGGGATGTGCTGTCTGAGGGAGAAATTTCCGATTCGGGAAAGGTTGCTCCTCAGACAGACTCAGATACGTTGGCTTTTAAATTTAAACAAGAACACCTCTGCTTATTGCTCAGGGAGGTATTAGTTACTCTGGATGACTGCGACCCTTTGGTGGTTCCAGAGAAATTGTGTAAAATGGACAAGTACCTAGAGGTTCCTGTTTACACTGATGTGTTCCCGGTCCCTAAGAGGATTGCGGATATCGTTACTAGGGAGTGGGATAGACCAGGTATTCCGTTTGTTCCCCCTCCTGTTTTTAAGAAAATGTTCCCAATATCTGACCCCATGCGGGACTCGTGGCAGACGGTCCCTAAGGTGGAGGGGGCTGTTTCTTCACTTGCTAAATGCACAACCATACCAATTGAAGACAGTTGTGCTTTTAAAGACCCTATGGATAAAAGATTAGAGGGTTTACTTAAGAAAATTTTTGTTCAACAAGGTTTTCTTCTCCAACCTATTGCTTGCATTGTTCCTGTAACTACTGCAGCTGCTTTCTGGTTCGAGGCGCTGGAAGATGCGCTCCAGACGGAGACCTCATATGAGGACATTATGGACAGAATTAAGGCTCTTAAGCTGGCTAATTCTTTTATCACAGATGCCGCTTTCCAACTAGCTAAGTTAGCGGCAAAGAATTCAGGTTTCGCCATTTTAGCGCGCAGGGCCCTATGGCTAAAGTCCTGGTTGGCCGATGAACATCCCTTTCAAAGGAAAGACCCTCTTCGGGCCTGAATTGAAAGAGATTATTTCAGAAATCACTGGGGGAAAAGGCCATGCTCTCCCTCAGGACAAGTCCTTTAAGATAAGGAACAAACAAAATAATTTTCGTTCCTTTCGGAATTTCAGGAGCGGCCTCGCTTCATCCTCCCCTACTACAAAGCAAGAGGGTAACGCTTCACAACCCAGGCCAGCCTGGAAACCTTACCAGGGCTGGAACAAGGGTAAACAGGCCAAGAAGCCTGCAGCTGCCTCCAAGACAGCATGATGGGGTAGCCCCAGATCCAGGACCGGATCTAGTAGGGGGCAGACTCTCTCTCTCTCTTCGCTCAGGCCTGGGCAAGAGACGTACACGATCCCTGCGCCTTAGAGATTGTATCCCAGTGATATCTTCTAGAATTCAAGGACTCCCCATCCAAGGGGAAGGTTCCACATTTCTCGTTTGTCTACAGACCAGACAAAGAAAGAGGCGTTCTTATGCTGTGTAGAAGACCTACATACAATGGGAGTGATCCACCCAGTTCCAGTGGCGGGACAAGGGCTGCGTTTTTACTCAAACCTTTTTGTGGTTCCCAAGAAAGAAGGAACTTTCAGACCAATCCTGGATCTCAAAATTCTAAACAAATTCCTCAGAGTCCCATCATTCAAGATGGAGACCATTCGGACAATCTTACCAATGATCCAGGGGGGTCAATATATGACTACCGTGGATCTAAAGGATGCGTATCTGCACATTCCTATCCACAAAGATCATCACCAGTTTCTCAGGTTCGCCTTACTGGACAAGCATTATCAGTTTGTGGCTCTTCCTTTCGGGTTGGCCACTGCTCCCAGAATTTTCACAAAGGTGCTAGGGTCCCTTCTGGCGGTACTAAGACCTCGGGGCATAGCAGTGGCGCCTTATCTAGACGACATCTTAATTCAGGCGTCGATTTTCCAAAGAGCCAAGTCTCACAAGGAAATTGTAGTGGCCTTTCTGAGGTCTCACGGGTGGAAGGTGAACATCAAAAAGAGTTCTCTCTCCCCCCTCACAAGAGTTCCCTTCCTAGGAACCCTAATAGACTCGGTAGAAATTAAAATATTTCTGACGGAGGTCAGAAAGTTAAAACTCTTAACTACTTGCCGAGCTCTTCATTCCATTCCTCGGCCATCTGTAGCTCAGTGCATGGAGACAATCGGACTAATGGTAGCGGCAATGGACATAGTCCCTTTTGCACGGATACACTTCAGACCACTGCAACTATGCATGCTCAAACAGTGGAATGGGGATTATGCAGATTTGTCTCCTCAAATACAGTTGGACCAGGGGACCAGAGATTCTCTTCTCTGGTGGTTGTCTCAGGATCACCTGTCTCAGGGAATGTGTTTCCGCAGACCAGAGTGGATCATCGTAACGACCGACGCCAGTCTGTTGGGCTGGGGTGCAGTCTGGGACTCCCTGAAAGCTCAGGGCTTATGGTCTCGGGAAGAAGCTCTTCTCCCGATAAACATTCTGGAACTAAGGGCGATATTCAACACGCTTCATGCATGGCCTCAGCTAGCTGCGGCCAAATTCATCAGATTTCAGTCGGACAACATCACGACTGTAGCTTACGTCAATCATCAAGGCGAAACAAGGAGTTCCCTAGCAATTATGGAAGTAACCAAAATAATCAGATGGGCGGAGGATCACTCTTGCCATCTCTCAGCGATTCACATCCCAGGAGTAGACAACTAGGAGGCGGATTTTCTAAGTCATCAGACTTTTAACCCGGGGGAGTGGGAACTCCACCCGGAGGTATTTGCCCAGCTGACTCAGCTGTGGGGCACTCCAGAATTGGATCTGATGGCGTCCCGTCAGAACACCAAACTTCCTCTTTACGGGTCCAGGTCCCGGGATCCCCAGGCGGTGCTGATAGATGCTCTAGCAGCGCCTTGGTCCTTCAATCTGGCCTATGTTTTTCCACCGTTTCCTCTCCTCCCTCGTCTGGTTGCCAGAATCAAGCAGGAGAAGGCTTCAGTGATTCTAATAGCACCTGCGTGGCCACGCAGGACCTGGTATGCAGACCTAGTGGACATGTCATCTGTGCAACCATGGATACTGCCAATGAGGCAGGACCTTCTAATACAAGGTCCTTTCAAACATCCAAATCTAATTTCTCTGCGTCTGACTGCCTGGAGATTGAACGCCTAATTCTATCAAGCGTGGTTTCTCTGAGTCGGTTATTGATACCCTGATTCAGGCTAGAAAGCCTGTCGCCAGGAAAATCTACCATAAGATTTGGCGAAAATACCTTTTTTGGTGCGAATCCAAGGGTTACTCATGGAGTAAGGTTAGGATTCCCAGGATTTTGTCCTTTCTCCAAGATGGATTGGAGAAAGGATTGTTAGCTAGTTCCTTAAAGGGACAGATATCTGCTTTGTCTATTCTTTTTCACAAATGTCTGGCAGAGGTACCAGACGTTCAAACGTTTAGTCAGGCTTTAGTCAGAATCAAGCCTGTTTATAGACCTGTGACTCCGCCATGGAGTCTGAATTTAGTTCTTTCAGTTCTGCAAGGGGTTCCGTTTGAACCTTTACATTCCATAGATATTAAGCTTTTATCTTGGAAAGTTTTGTTTTTGGTAGCTATCTCTTCTGCTCGAAGAGTTTCAGAGTTATCTGCTTTACAGTGTGATTCACCTTACCTGGTGTTCCATGCAGATAAAGTAGTTTTACGTACCAAACCCGGTTTTCTTCCTAAGGTTGTGTCTAATAAGAATATTAACCAGGAAATTGTTGTTCCTTCTCTGTGTCCTAATCCTTCGTCGAAGAAGGAACGTCTGTTACACAATCTTGATGTGGTTCATGCTTTAAAGTTCTATTTACAAGCAACTAAGGATTTCAGACAGACAACTTCTTTGTTTGTTATCTATTCTGGTAAGAGGAGAGGTCAGAAGGCGACCGCTACCTCTCTTTCCTTTTGGCTGAAAAGCATCATCCGTTTGGCCTATGAGACTGCTGGCCAGCAGCCTCCTGAAACAATTACTGCTCACTCTACCAGAGCAGTGGCTTCCACATGGGCTTTTAAAAATGAGGCTTCTGTTGAAAAGATTTGTAAGGCAGCGACTTGGTCTTCACTGCATACTTTTTCCAAATTTTACAAATTCGATACTTTTGCTTCTTCGGAGGCTATTTTTGGGAGAAACGTTTTACAAGCAGTGGTGCCTTCCGTTTAAGGTACCTGTCTTGTTCCCTCCCTTCATCCGTGTCCTAAAGCTTTGGTATTGGTATCCCACAAGTAAAGGATGAATCCGTGGACTGGATACACCTTACAAGAGAAAACAGAATTTATGCTTACCTGATAAATTTATTTCTCTTGTAGTGTATCCAGTCCACGGCCCACCCTGTCATTTTAAGACAGGTGGTTTTTATTTTTAAACTACAGTCACCACTGCACCCTATGGTTTCTCCTTTTTCTTCCTAACCTTCGGTCGAATGACTGGGGGGTGGAGCTAGAGGGGGAGCTATATGGACAGCTCTGCTGTGTGCTCTCTTTGCCACTTCCTGTTGGGAAGGAGAATATCCCACAAGTAAAGGATGAATCCGTGGACTGGATACACCACAAGAGAAATAAATTTATCAGGTAAGCATACATTCTGTTTTATATGGTATAAACACATAGTGCAGAAGAGGAAGTGCTATTGTATAGAATGGCCATAAGCATATGTACATATGTCATATATAGATAATACCTGCACATACACAGCAATAGGCAGCTTATGTAGTGATGTCAGACTTGGGCTAATAAAGAGTAAACTGGTATTTATATGGTATAAACACATAGTGCAGAAGAGGGAGTGCTATTGTATAGAATGGCCATAAGCATATGTACATATGTCATATATAGATAATACCGCACATACACAGCAATAGGCAGCTTATGTAGTGATGTCAATCTTAGGCTAATAAAGATAAACTGGTATTTATATGGTATAAACACGTAGTGCAGAAGAGGAAGTGCTATTGTATAGAATGGCCATAAGCATATGTACATATGTCATATATAGATAATACCTGCACATACACAACAATAGGCAGCTTATGTAGTGATGTCAGGCTTAGGCTAATAAAGATAAACTGGTATTTATATGGTATAAACACATAGTGCAGAAGAGGAAGTGCTATTGTATAGAATGGCCATAAGCATATGTACATATGTCATATATAGATAATACCTGCACATACACAGCAATAGGCAGCTTATGTAGTGATGTCAGGCTTAGGCTAATAAAGAGTAAACTGGTATTTATATGGTATAAACACATACGCCTAGATTACGAGTTTTGTCGGTAAAAACTTGCGGAGCTAACGCTCCTTTTTCTCTTGTAAGGTGTATCCAGTCCACGGATCATCCATTACTTGTGGGATATTCTCCTTCCCAACAGGAAATTGCAAGAGGATCACCCACAGCAGAGCTGCTATATAGCTCCTCCCCTAACTGCCATATCCAGTCATTCTCTTGCAACTCTCGACAAGCATGGAGGTAGTAAGAGAGAAGTGGTGAAACGTAGTTGTTTTTTTCTTCAATCAAAAGTTTGTTATTTTTAAATGGTACCGGAGTTGTACTATTTTTGTCCCAGTCAGAAAATAGAAGAAGAATCTGCCTGTGATCTCTATGATCTTAGCAGGTTGTAACTAAGATCCATTGCTGTTCTCACACATAACTGAAGAGAGAGGTAACTTCAGCTGGGGAATGGCGTGCAGGTTATCCTGCTATGAGGTATGTGCAGTTAATTTTTTTTTCTAGAGATGTAAATGCAAGAAAATTCTGCTGATACCGGATTTATGTAAGGTAAGCCTGAATACAGTGATTTAATAGCGACTGGTATCATGCTTACTTTCAGAGGTAATACTCTTATAGATTTTCAATATAAAACGTTTGCTGGAAATGTTTAAACGTTTTTATATATGCTTTGGTGATAAAACTTTATTGGGGCCTAGTTTTTTTCCACATGGCTGGCTTAAATTTGCCTAGAATCAGTTTCCTTAGGCATTCCACTGTTTAGACATGAGTGGGAGGGGCCTAATTTAGCGCTTTATTGCGCAGTAACTTTTACAGACTGAGACATCCAGCTTTCTTCCAGGAGTCCCCTGAATGCTATAGGACCTCTCTAAAGGGCTCTTAGGCTTTCCAAAGTCGTTTGTTTGGGAAGGTAGGGCCACAGCAGAGCTGTGGCAGTTTGTTGTGACTGTTAAAAAACGTCTATATCGTTTTTTTGATCCGTTTTTTGAACTAAGGGGTTAATCATCCATTTGCAAGTGGGTGCAATGCTCTGTTAGCTTATTATACACACTGTAAACATTTCGTTTGATTTACTGCTTTTTTTCACTGTTTTTCAAATTCTGACCTTTTTTATTTTTCTTAAAGGCACAGTACCGTTTTTATTTTTTGCTTGTTAACTTGCTTTAAAGTGTTTTACAAGCTTGCTGGTCTCATTGCTAGTCTGTTTAAACATGTCTGACATAGAGGAAACTCCTTGTTCATTATGTTTAGAAGCCATGGTGGAACCCCCTCTTAGAATGTGTACCAAATGTACTGATTTCACTAAGTAATAAAGACCATATTCTGTCTTTAAAAAATGTATCACCAGAGGAATCTGACGAGGGGGAAGTTCTGCCGACTAACTCACCCCACGTGTCAGACCCTTTGACTCCCGCTCAAGGGACTCACGCTCTAATGGCGCCAAGTACATCTAGTGCGCCCATGGCGTTTACTTTACAAGACATGGCGGCAGTCATGGATAATACACTGGCAGCAGTATTATCCAGACTACCTGGGTTACAAGAAAAGCGAGACAGCTCTGGAGTTAGAAGAAATACAGAGCATACTGACGCTTTTGTAGCTATGTCTGATACTCCCTCACAATATGCAGAAGCTGAGGAAGGAGAGCTTCTTTCTGTGGGTGATGTTTCTGACTCAGGGAAGAGGATTCAACCTGATTCTGATATGTCAACATTTAAATTTAAGCTTGAGCACCTCCGCAACCTCCGCGTATTGCTCAGGGAGGTTTTAGCTGCTCTGAATGACTGTGATACAATTGCAGTGCCAGAGAAAATGTGTAGATTGGATAAATACTTTGCAGTGCCGGTGTGCACTGATGTTTTTCCAATACCTAAAAGGTTTACAGAAATTATTACTAAGGAATGGGATAGACCAGGTGTGCCGTTCTCTCCCCCTCCTATTTTTAAGAAAATGTTTCCGATAGATGCCACCACACGGGACTTATGGCAGACAGTCCCTAAGGTGGAGGGAGCAGTTTCTACCCTAGCTAAGCGTACTACTATCCCTGTCGAGGACAGTTGTGCTTTGTTAGATCCAATGGATAAAAAGTTAGAGGGTTACCTTAAGAAGATGTTTATTCAACAAGGTTTTATTCTATAGCCCCTTGCATGCATTGCCCCAGTCACTGCTGCTGCGGCTTTCTGGTTTGAGTCTCTGGAAGAGGCTTTACAGGTAGAGACTCCATTGGATGACATACTTGACAAGCTTAGAGCACTTAAGCTAGCCAATTCTTTTGTTTCTGATGCCATTGTTCATTTGACTAAACTAACGGCTAAGAATTCTGGATTTGCTATTCAGGCGCGCAGGGCGCTATGGCTTAAATCATGGTCAGCTGACGTTACTTCGAGGTCTAAGCTGCTTAACATTCCCTTCAAGGGGCAAACCCTATTCGGGCTTGGTTTGAAGAAGATCATTTCTGATATCACTGGAGGAGAAGGTCATGCCCTTCCTCAGGATAGGCCCAAATCAAGGGCCAAACAGACTAATTTTCGTGCCTTTCGAAACTTCAAGGCGAGTGCGGCATCAACTTCCTCTAATGCAAAACAAGAGGGAACTTTTGCCCAGTCCAAGTCGGTCTGGAGTCCTAACCAGACCTGGAACAAAGGTAAGCAGGTCAAAAAGCCTGCTGCTGCCTCTAAGACAGCATGAAGGATTGGCCCCCGATCCGGTAACGGATCTAGTAGGGGGCAGACTTTCGCTCTTCGCCCAGGCTTGGGCAAGAGATGTCCAGGATCCCTGGGCGTTGGAAATTGTATCCCAGGGATATCTTCTGGACTTCAGAGCTTCTCCTCCAAAAGGGAGCTTTCACCTTTCACAATTATCTGCAAACCAGATAAAGAGAGAGGCATTCTTACACTGTGTTCAAGACCTCCTAGTTATGGGAGTGATCCATCCAGTTCCAAAGGAGGAACAGGGACGGGGATTTTACTCAAATCTGTTTGTGGTTCCCAAAAAAGAGGGAACCTTCAGGCCTATTTTAGATCTCAAGATCTTAAACAAATTCCTCAGAGTCCCATCATTCAAGATGGAGACTATTCGTACCATCCTACCTATGATCCAGGAGGGTCAATACATGACTACAGTGGATTTAAAGGATGCTTATCTTCACATTCCGATACACAAAGATCATCATCAGTTTCTCAGGTTTGCCTTCCTAGACAGGCATTACCAGTTTGTAGCTCTTCCCTTTGGGTTAGCTACAGCCCCAAGAATCTTTACGAAGGTTCTGGGGTCACTTCTGGCGGTCCTAAGACCGCGGGGCATAGCAGTGGCCCCTTATTTAGACGACATTCTGATACAGGCGTCAAATTTCCAAATTGCCAAGTCTCATACGGACATAGTTCTGGCATTTCTGAGGTCGCATGGATGGAAGGTGAACGAAGAAAAGAGTTCTCTATCCCCTCTCACAAGAGTCTCCTTTCTGGGAACTCTAATAGATTCTGTAGAAATGAGGATTTACCTGACAGAGTCCAGGTTATCAAAACTTCTAAATTCCTGCCGTGTTCTTTATTCCACTTCTCGCCCTTCGGTGGCTCAGTGTATGGAAGTAATCGGCTTAATGGTAGCGGAAATGGACATAGTGCCGTTTGCACGCCTACATCTCAGACCGCTGCAACTCTGCATGCTCAGTCAGTGGAATGGGGATTACACAGATTTGTCCCCTCTACTAAATCTGGATCAAGAGACCAGGGATTCTCTTCTCTGGTGGCTATCTCTGGTCCATCTGTCCAAAGGTATGACCTTTCGCAGGCCAGATTGGACAATTGTAACGACAGATGCCAGCCTTCTAGGCTGGGGGGCAGTCTGGAACTCCCTGAAGGCTCAGGGATCGTGGACTCAGGAGGAGACACTCCTTCCAATAAACATTCTGGAACTAAGAGCGATATTCAATGCTCTTCAGGCTTGGCCTCAGCTAGCAACAATGAGGTTCATCAGATTTCAGTCGGACAACATCACGACTGTGGCTTACATCAACCATCAAGGGGGAACAAGGAGTTCCCTAGCAAAGTTAGAAGTCTCAAAGATAATTCGCTGGGCAGAGATTCACTCTTGCCACCTATCAGCTATCCATATCCCAGGTGTGGAGAACTGGGAGGCGAATTTTCTAAGTCGTCAGACTTTTCATCCGGGGGAGTGGGAACTCCATCCGGAGGTGTTTGCACAATTGATTCATCGTTGGGGCAAACCAGAACTGGATCTCATGGCGTCTCGCCAGAACGCCAAACTTCCTTGTTACGGATCCAGGTCCAGGGATCCCAAGGCGACACTGATAGATGCTCTAGCAGCACCTTGGTCTTTCAACCTGGCTTATGTGTTTCCACCGGTTCCTCTGCTCCCTCGTCTGATTGCCAAAATCAAGCAGGAGAGAGCATCGGTGATCTTGATAGCGCCTGCGTGGCCACGCAGGACTTGGTATGCAGATCTGGTGGGCATGTCATCCTTTCCACCATGGACTCTGCCGCTGAGACAGGACCTTCTACTTCAGGGTCTTTTCAACCATCCAAATCTAATTTCTCTGAGACTGACTGCCTGGAGATTGAACGCTTGATTTTATCAAAGCGTGGCTTCTCCGAGTCAGTCATTGATACCCTAATTCAGGCACGAAAGCCTGTCACTAGGAAAATCTATCATAAGATATGGCGTAAATATCTTTTTTGGTGTGAATCCAAGGGTTAAAGTCAGGATTCCCAGGATATTATCTTTTCTCCAAGAAGGATTGGAAAAAGGACTGTCAGCTAGTTCCTTAAAGGGACAGATTTCTGCTCTGTCTATTCTTTTGCACAAACGTCTGGCTGAGGTTCCAGACGTGCAGGCGTTTTGTCAGGCTTTAGTCAGAATAAAGCCTGTGTTTAAACCTGTTGCTCCGCCATGGAGTTTAAATTTGTTTCTTAAAGTTCTTCAAGGGGTTCCGTTTGAACCTCTTCATTCCATAGATATCAAACTTTTATCTTGGAAAGTTCTATTTTTGGTAGCTGTTTCCTCGGCTCGTAGAGTTTTCGAGTTATCTGCCTTACAATGTGATTCTCCTTATCTGATCTTCCATTCAGATAAGGTAGTTCTGCGTACCAAACCTGGGTTTTTACCTAAGGTGGTATCTAATAAGAATATCAATCAGGAGATTGTTGTTCCATCATTGTGTCCTAATCCTTCTTCAAAGAAGGAACGTCTATTACATAATCTTGACGTGGTTCGTGCTTTAAAGTATTATTTACAAGCTACTAAAGATTTTCGTCAAACATCTGCTTTGTTTGTTGTCTACTCTGGACAGAGGAGAGGCCAAAAGGCTTCGGCAACCTCTCTTTCGTTTTGGCTAAGTAGCATAATCCGCTTAGCTTATGAGACTGCTGGCCAGCAGCCTCCTGAAAGGATTACAGCTCATTCTACTAGATCTGTGGCTTCCACATGGGCCTTTAAAAATGAGGCTTCTGTTGAACAGATTTGCAAGGCGGCGACTTGGTCTTCGCTTCATACCTTTTCAAAATTTTATAAATTTGATACTTTTGCTTCTTCGGAAGCTATTTTTGGGAGAAAGGTTTTGCAGGCAGTGGTACCTTCCGTTTAAGTACCTGCCTTGTCCCTCCCTTCATCCGTGTACTTTAGCTTTGGTATTGGTATCCCACAAGTAATGGATACACCTTACAAGAGAAAACATAATTTATGCTTACCTGATAAATTTATTTCTCTTGTGGTGTATCCAGTCCACGACCCGCCCTGTCATTTTAAGGCAGGTATTTTTTAACTTTAAACTACAGTCACCACTGCACCCTATGGTTTCTCCTTTCTCTTGCTTGTCTTCGGTTGAATGACTGGATATGGCAGTTAGGGGAGGAGCTATATAGCAGCTCTGCTGTGAGTGATCCTCTTGCAACTTCCTGTTGGGAAGGAGAATATCCCACAAGTAATGGATGATCCGTGGACTGGATACACCACAAGAGAAATAAATTTATCAAGTAAGTATAAATTATGTTTTTTTCCAACGCTGACTTTAAACAACGCTGGTATTACGAGTTTTCTGAATGGCTGTGTTAGCCTCAGAAAAGTGAGCGTTGAGCAAAATTTAGCTCCACTTCTCACCTCAATACCAGCGTTGCTTACGGTAGCAGTAAGCTGGAAAAACGTGCTCGTGCACGATTTCCCCATAGGATACAATGGGGCTGAGCTGGCTGAAAAAAAACCTAACACCTGCAAAAAAGCAGCGTTCAGCTCCTAACGCAGCCCCATTGTTTCCTATGGGGAAACACTTTCTAAGTCTACACCTACACTCTAACATGAACCCCGAGTCTAAACACCCCTAACCTTACACTTATTAACCCCTAATCTGCCGCCCCTGCTATCGCTGACACCTACATTATATTATTAACCCCTAACCTGCCGCTCCGGACACCGCCGCCACCTACATTATACCTATGAACCCCTAATCTGCTGCCCCCAACATCGCCGACACCTACATTATATTTATTAACCCCTAATCTTCCGCCACCAACGTCGCCGCCACCTACCTACAATTATTAACCCCTAAACCTAAGTCTAACCCTAACATCCCCCTAAGTTAAATATAATTTAAATACATCTAAATAAAATTACTATAATTAAATAAATGAATCCTATTTAAAACGAAATACCTATAAAATAAACCATAAGATAGCTACAATATAACTAATAGTTACATTGTAGCTATTTTAGGATTTATATTTATTTTACAGGCAACTTTGTATTTATTTTAACTAGGTAGAATAGCTATTAAATAGTTAAAGGGGCATAAACCCAAATTTTTTCTTTCATGATTTAGAAAGAGCATGCAATTTTAAACAACTTTCTAATTTACTTCTATTACCTAATTTGCTTTATTCTCTTAATATACTTTGCTGAAAAGCATATCTAGATAGACTCAGGAGCTGCTGATTGGTTGCTGCACATAGATACCTTGTGTGATTGGCTCACCCATGTGCATTGCTATTTCTTCAACAAAGTATATCTAAAGAATGAAGCAAATTAAAAAATAGAAGCAAATTGGAATGTTGTTTAAAATTGTATTGTCTACTTGAATCATGACAGATTTTTTTTAAGTTTAATGTCCCTTTAATAACTATTTAATAGCTACCTAGTTAAAATAATTACAAAATTACCTGCAAAATAAATCCTACCCTAAGTTACAAATACACCTAACACTACACTATCAATAAATTAATTAAATACATTACCTACAATTATCTAAACTAAAATACAATTAAATAAACTAAACTATAGTACAAAATAAAACAAACACTAAATTACAAAAATAAAAAAATATTACAAGAATTTTAATCTAATTACACCTAATCTAAGCCCCCTAATAAAATATAAAAGCCCCCCAAAATAATAAAATTCCCTACCCTATACTAAATTACAAAAGTAATCAGCTCTTTTACCAGCCCTTAAAAGGGCTTTTTGCGGGGCATTGCCCCAAAGTAATCAGCTCTTTTACCTGTAAAAAAAAAAATACAGGTAAAAGAGCGGATTACTTGGGGGCAATGCCCCGCAAAAAGCCCTTTTAAGGGCTTGTAAAAGAGCTGATTACTTTTGTAATTTAGTATAGGGTAGGGAATTTTATTATTTTGGGGGGCTTTTTTTATTTTATTAGGGGGGTTAGATTAGGTGTAATTAGATTAAAATTCTTGTAATATTTTTTTTATTTTTTGTAATTTAGTGTTTGTTTTTTTTGTACTATAGTTTAGTTTATTTAATTGTATTTTAGTTTAGATAATTGTAGGTAATTTATTTAATTAATTTATTGATAGTTTAGTGTTAGGTGTAGGTTTGGATTTATTTTACAGGTAATTTTGTAATTATTTTAACTAGGTAGTTATTAAATAGTTATTAACTATTTAATAGCTATTCTACCCAGTTAAAATAAATACAAAGTTGCCTGTAAAATAAATATAAATCCTAAAATAGCTACAATGTAACTATTAGTTATATTGTAGCTATCTTAGGGTTTAATTTATAGGTAAGTATTTAGTTTTAAATAGGATTAATTTATTTAATTATAGTAAGTTTATTCCATTTAATTTAAATTATATTTAACTTAGGGGGGTGTTAGGGTTAGACTTAGGTTTAGGGGTTAATAACTTTATTATAGTAGCGGCAATGTTGGGGGCGGGAGATTAGGGGTTAATAATTGTAGGTAGGTGGCGGCGACGTTGGGGGGGGCAGATTAGGGGTTAATAAGATTTATTATAGTGTTTGCAAGGCGGGATTGCGGCTGTTTAGGGGTTAATACATTTATTATAGTGGCGGCGATGTCCGGTCGGCAGATTAGGGGTTAAATAATTTTATTATAGTGTGTGCGATGTGGGGGGGCCTCGGTTTAGGGGTTCATAGGTAGTTTATGGGTGTTGGTGTACTTTTTAGCAACGTAGTTAAGAGCTTTATGTTCCGGCGTTAGCCCATAAAACTCTTAACTACTGACTTTTTTATGTGGTAGGAGTCTTGGATGTAGAGGCTGTACTGCTCACTTCTTCCAAGACTCGTAATACCAGCGTTAGGCAAATCCCATTAAAAAGATACGCAATTGACGTAAGGGGATTTGCGGTAGCCAAAAGTCGCGGAAGAAAAGTGATCGGTACACCTGTACCTACCTGACTCGTAATACCAGTGGGCGTTAAAAAGCAGCGTTAGGACCCCTTAACGCTGCTTTTTAAAGCTAACGCAGAACTTGTAATCTAGGCGATAGTGCAGAAGAGGAAGTGCTATTGTATAGAATGGCCATAAGCATATGTACATATATCATATATATAGATAATACCTGCACATACACAGCAATAGGCAGCTTATGTAGTGATGTCAGGCTTAGGCTAATAAAGGGTAAACTGGTATTTATATGGTATAAACACATAGTGCAGAAGAGGAAGTGCTATTGTATAGAATGGCCATAAGCATATGTACATATGTCATATATAGATAATACCGCACATACACAGCAATAGGCAGCTTATGCAGTGATGTCAGACTTAGGCTAATAAAGATAAACTGGTATTTATATGGTATAAACACATAGTGCAGAAGAGGAAGTGTTATTGTATAGAATGGCCATAAGCATATGTACATATGTCATATATAGATAATACCTGCACATATAAAGCAATAGGCAGCTTATGTAGTGATGTCAGGCTTAGGCTAATAAAGATAAACTGGTATTTATATGGTATAAACACATAGTGCAGAAGAGGAAGTGCTATTGTATAGAATGGCCATAAGCATATGTACATATGTCATATATAGATAATACCTGCACATACACACGTGATGTGAGAGGGGTCCGTGATGTATTTATGTCTCCCTCTTGCAGCGTGTGACTAACTCACTGACAGCGAGTCACATGACCGGGGACAAGATGACGACAGAGAGAATACTGACCCACACCCTGCAGATCATGTACCTGCTGACAGGGGAGGTGAGATGGAATATGTCATAATAACAGCTGCATGTCCCTGTGACCGGCTCTATTTGTTTATTTACATATGTGTTTTTTTATATATGTGTTTATTTACATGCATTAAAAAAGATTATAATAGGCTGATTGAAGCCTGAAATGTCCTTGCTCGTTCTGTATATTGGGTTTACTACCTTCTCAAATTAAGAGTCATGTTTTTGTTTTTTCTTGAAGGGCTGAAAAGCAATAAAAATATTTGTGTATACAGTGTACTGGGAGAAGCATGAAAATGCTGATATTAATATCCCCATCACATAATATATCATTACTATTATTAAATCCTATGGGGGTGAGGGAGTTCAATTTATAAATTTCCATTTTATTTAACATTTAATTGGGAGCTCTTTTTGCTATTTGCTAAGTTTTTATTTCTATAAGAACCAGTCCCTGTGTCAGTGCTGAATGAGTTGTGTGTGTGTGTGTTACAGATGCCTATAAAGTGTGTGACAGAACCAGTCCCTGTGTCAGTGCTGAATGAGTTGTGTGTGTTTCAAGTGCCTATAAAGTGTGTGACAGAACCAGTCCCTGTGTCAGTGCTGAATGAGTTGTGTGTGTTTCAGGTGCCTATAAAGTGTGTGACAGAACCAGTCCCTGTGTCAGTGCTGAATGAGTTGTGTGTGTTTCAGGTGCCTATAAAGTGTGTGACAGAACCAGTCCCTGTGTCAGTGCTGAATGAGTTGTGTGTGTGTGTGTGTGTGTGTTTCAGGTGCCTATAAAGTGTGTGACAGAACCAGTCCCTGTGTCAGTGCTGAATGAGTTGTGTGTGTTTCAGGTGCCTATAAAGTGTGTGACAGAACCAGTCCCTGTGTCAGTGCTGAATGAGTTGTGTGTGTGTGTTTCAGGTGCCTATAAAGTGTGTGACAGAACCAGTCCCTGTGTCAGCGCTGAATGAGTTGTGTGTGTGTGTGTATTTCAGGTGCCTATTAAGTGTGTTACACAACCAATCCCTGTGTCAGCGATGAATGAGTTGTGTGTGTGTGTTTCAGGTGCCTATAAAGTGTGTGACAGAACCAGTCCCTGTGTCAGCGCTGAATGAGTTGTGTGTATTTTAGGTGCCTATAAATTGTGTGACAGAACCAGTCCCTGTGTCAGCGCTGAATGAGTTGTGTGTATTTTAGGTGCCTATAAATTGTGTGACAGAACCAGTCCCTGTGTCAGTGCTGAATGAGTTGTGTGTGTGTGTTTCAGGTGCCTATAAAGTGTGTGACAGAACCAGTCCCTGTGTCAGCGCTGAATGAGTTGTGTGTGTGTGTGTGTATTTCAGGTGCCTATTAAGTGTGTGACAGAACCAGTCCCTGTGTCAGCGCTGAATGAGTTGTGTGTGTGTTTCAGGTGCCTATAACGTGTGTGACAGAACCAGTCCCTGTGTCAGTGCTGAATGAATTGTGTGTGTGTTTCAGGTGCCTATAAAGTGTTTGACAGAACCAGTCCCTGTGTCAGCGCTGAATGAGTTGTGTGTGTTTCAGGTGCCTATAAAGTGTGTGACAGAACCAGTCCCTGTGTCAGCGCTGAATGAGTTGTGTGTGTTTCAGGTGCCTATAAAGTGTGTGACAGAACCAGTCCCTGTGTCAGCGCTGAATGAGTTGTGTGTGTGTGTTTCAGGTGCCTATAAAGTGTGTGACAGAACCAGTCCCTGTGTCAGTGCTGAATGAGTTGTGTGTAGGGATGCACAGAAATTTCGGCCGAAAATGGCATTTTTGGCTATTTCGGTTTTCGGGTTTTTTGCCTGTTAGTTTCGGTAAAATTATTGTGTAGCAAATTTCAAATTTGATGCTAGCCTAGAGCTGCTGTTTAAGTTTATTACTTCACTGTTCTGCATATAATGAGTTTTCTAGGATTATACTTTATTTGGATAATTGGTAAAAAAATGATTATGTTACATAGAACTAAATGATAATACAGTATATTGATATTTATAATTGTTTTAAGTAGGGATGCACCAAAATTTTGGTCGCAGAAACATTTTGGTCGAAAATGGCATTATTGTTTGCCTGTTTTTTTTTTCTTGGTAAAATTATTGTGTAGCATATTATTGTTTTAAGATATTTTTGTCCAATTTTAGTGTGTTACTTTCAATTAAAGTGTGGGCTTTTTTTTGGCTCTAATTATGCAAAAAAAAAACTAAAAAAAAAATAATTTGAAAAAATACATTTCTCCAACATAGGTGTGTCCGGTCCACGGCGTCATCCTTACTTGTGGGATATTCTCTTCCCCAACAGGAAATGGCAAAGAGCCCAGCAAAGCTGGTCACATGATCCCTCCTAGGCTCCGCCTTCCCCAGTCATTCTCTTTGCCGTTGTCCTGCCACTTGTCTGCAATCCACATCCCAGGAGTGGAAAATTGGGAAGCGGATTTTCTGAGTCGTCAGACATTTCATCCGGGGGAGTGGGAACTCCATCCGGAAATCTTTGCCCAAATAACTCAATTATGGGGCATTCCAGACATGGATCTGATGGCGTCTCGTCAGAACTTCAAGGTTCCTTGCTACGGGTCCAGATCCAGGGATCCCAAGGCGACTCTAGTAGATGCACTAGTAGCGCCCTGGACCTTCAACCTAGCTTATGTGTTCCCACCGTTTCCTCTCATTCCCAGGCTGGTAGCCAGGATCAATCAAGAGAGGGCTTCGGTGATCTTGATAGCTCCTGCGTGGCCACGCAGAACTTGGTATGCAGACCTGGTGAATATGTCATCGGCTCCACCATGGAAGCTACCTTTGAGACGGGACCTTCTTGTTCAAGGTCCGTTCGAACATCCGAATCTGGCATCACTCCAACTGACTGCTTGGAGATTGAACGCTTGATTTTATCAAAGCGTGGGTTCTCAGATTCTGTCATTGATACTCTTATTCAGGCTAAAAAGCCTGTAACTAGGAAAATTTACCATAAAGTATGGAAGAAATATATCTGTTGGTGCAAATCGAAAGGATTCCCATGGAACAGGGTAAAAATTCCTAAGATTCTATCCTTTCTACAAGAAGGTTTGGAGAAAGGATTATCTGCAAGTTCTTTGAAGGGACAGATTTCTGCTTTATCTGTTTTACTTCACAAGAAGCTGGCGGCTGTGCCAGATGTTCAGGCTTTTGTTCAGGCTCTGGTTAGAATCAAGCCTGTTTACAAACCTTTGACTCCTCCTTGGAGTCTCAATTTAGTTCTTTCAGTTCTTCAAGGGGTTCCGTTTGAACCCTTACATTCCGTAGATATTAAGTTATTATCTTGGAAAGTTTTATTTTTGGTTGCAATTTCTTCTGCTAGAAGAGTTTCAGAGTTATCTGCTCTGCAGTGTTCTCCTCCTTATCTGGTGTTCCATGCAGATAAGGTGGTTTTGCGTACTAAACCTGGTTTTCTTCCGAAAGTTGTTTCTAATAAAAATATTAACCAGGAGATAGTTGTGCCTTCTTTGTGTCCAAATCCAGTTTCAAAGAAGGAACGTTTGTTGCACAATTTGGATGTAGTTCGTGCTCTAAAATTCTATTTAGAGGCTACAAAGGATTTCAGACAAACATCTTCCTTGTTTGTTGTTTATTCTGGTAAAAGGAGAGGTCAAAAAGCAACTTCTACCTCTCTCTCTTTTTGGCTTAAAAGCATCATCAGATTGGCTTATGAGACTGCCGGACGGCAGCCTCCTGAAAGAATCACAGCTCATTCCACTAGGGCTGTGGCTTCCACATGGGCCTTCAAGAACGAGGCTTCTGTTGATCAGATATGTAAGGCAGCGACTTGGTCTTCACTGCACACTTTTACCAAATTTTACAAATTTGATACTTTTGCTTCTTCTGAGGCTATTTTTGGGAGAAAGGTTTTGCAAGCCGTGGTGCCTTCCATCTAGGTGACCTGATTTGCTCCCTCCCATCATCCGTGTCCTAAAGCTTTGGTATTGGTTCCCACAAGTAAGGATGACGCCGTGGACCGGACACACCTATGTTGGAGAAAACAGAATTTATGTTTACCTGATAAATTACTTTCTCCAACGGTGTGTCCGGTCCACGGCCCGCCCTGGTTTTTTTAATCAGGTCTGATGATTTAATTTCTCTAACTACAGTCACCACGGTATCATATGATTTCTCCTATGCAAATATTCCTCCTTTACGTCGGTCGAATGACTGGGGAAGGCGGAGCCTAGGAGGGATCATGTGACCAGCTTTGCTGGGCTCTTTGCCATTTCCTGTTGGGGAAGAGAATATCCCACAAGTAAGGATGACGCCGTGGACCGGACACACCGTTGGAGAAAGTAATTTATCAGGTAAACATAAATTCTGTTTTTCGGTATCCGTTTCGGTTTTTCGGCCAAGTGCATCCCGGATTTTCGGATTCGGTTTCGGTCCAGAATTTCCATTTCGGTGCATCACTTGTGTGTATATTTCAGGTGCCTATAAAATGTGATGATGTTGCCGTGTATTTCTCTATGGAGGAGTGGGATTATATAGAGGGACACAAGGAGTTTTACAAGGACGTCATGATGAAGACTCAGCAAGTACCAAGGACTATGGAGATCCCAGGAAATGAGAGCTCAGGTAACGCTGTGTAGTAATAAATATCTCACTTGGGAAATGCACAGCCACTACTAATGTGAATGTGAGCCTGATATTCAAAACCTCCCCGCTCAGATGAGATAATCTACAAATTCTTGTCACTACGGCAAGGCGCTTAAAAAATTTAGAAACACAAATTTTATGTTGAGAAAAGTTTATGTTGCTAAGTAGTGTTCTTTATGTGAAACAGACTCCTACATAACAATACAATATAAAAAAAATCCAATAGATTTTGTGTGATTTCTCTCCACAAGGTTTTGAATATCAGTCGCTGTTATGGAGTAAATCACCAGTGACTCCGTCATGTGTGATCTAATGAGCTGTCTGATTATAAACAAGTTTTACACCAAACATAAATACAAGAATATTTTTTAAAGTGAAATTAGAGGCAGGGAAACATCAGAACTAATAAAGCAATTATATATTATTTCTTTTGCATGATGTACCGAGTCCACGGATTCATCCTTACTTGTGGGATATTCTCCTTCCTAACAGGAAGTGGCAAAGAGAGCACCACAGCAGAGCTGCCTATATAGCTCCCCCCTTAACTCCACCCCCCAGTCATTCTCTTTACTGGCTCTAAGCAGGAAGGGTAAAGGGAAAGAGGTGTTAAGCTGTTAGTTTATTTTTAACTACAATCAAGAGTTTGTTATTTTTAAATGGTACCGGTGTTGTACTATTTACTCTCAGGCAGGACATAGATGAAGATTTCTGCCTGAAGGATTATGATCTTAGCATTTGTAACTAAGGTCCACTGCTGTTCCCACAGTAGCTGAGGAGTACAGGAAAACTTCAATGTGAGGAACTTTTTCTTGCTATGCAGCAATGAGGTATGTTCAGTCATATTTTCTGCAGAGACTGTGTTAACTCAAAAGGCTGACAGTATCCCCATTAGGGGAAGGGTAAACAGTAATCCTAGTATGAATGAGGTTTTACTAGCTTGCATAAAGGGCTACATTTTTTGGGGGCACTTAGTTTGTTTATTAAGAAGGTGACAAGCGTTTGGGTGTTCTGGGAGAAATGTTTTTGTTATGGGAACGTTTGCTTGAGGGGTCATTTGGCTTATTTAGGGTTGTTATAACCCACATGGTTTTCAAACTTAGTTGGCTAGATTTGTGTAGGCCCCAGCAACATCGAGTGAGGTGGGCGGGGTCTATTTTCGCCCCTCAGTTGCGCACTTAACAATTCAGGCAAGCAGCAAGCAACTTCTCCTGAGCTCCTGGTAGTCTTCTGAGGGCCTATTCGAAGTTTTAACCCCAGATTATGGTTCCTAAGAGCAGGTAGGGCCGAATTTCAATCCGGTTTTGTCATTTGTGGGGTTATTGTTTCTTTACTTGTGGTGCAATCCTTCTAAGGCTTACTGGGTACACTGTAAAAATTTCGGAAAATTTGAAGCATTTTTACCCTGTTTTGCAGTTTGTGTATCCCTTTTTTTCTCTTAAAGGCACAGTACCGTTTTTGCAAAGTGTGTTTTTTTCATTAAATAAAGTGTTTTCCAAGCTTGCTTGCTTTATTACTAGTCTGTTAAACATGTCTGACACTGAGGAAACTCATTGTTCAAATTGTTTAGAAGCCATTGTGGAACGCCCTCTTAGAATGTGTCCCACTTGTACTGATATGTCTATAAATTGCAAACAGCATATTTTGACTTATAAAAATTTGGCATTAAATGATTCTCAGACAGAAGGAAGTCAGGTTTTGCCATCTAGTTCTCCCCAAGTGTCACAACCGGTTACGCCCGCACAAGTGACGCCAAGTACTTCTAGTGCGTCTAATTCTTTCACCTTGCAAGATATGGCTTCAGTTATGAATACTACCCTCACAGAGGTTTTATCTAAACTGCCTGGGTTGCAAGGGAAGCGCAGTAGCTCTGGGTTAAGAACAAATGCTGGGCCTTCTGACGCTTTAGTAGCCGTATCCAATATTCCCTCACAGTGTTCTGAGGTAGGGATGAGGGATTTGCTGTCTGAGGGAGAGATTTCTGATTCAGGAAACAAGTTCCCTCAGACAGATTCAGATATGATGGCATTTAAATTTAAGCTAGAGCACCTCCGCTTATTGCTCAGGGAGGTTTTAGCTACTCTGGATGATTGTGACCCTATTGTAGTTCCAGAGAAATTGTGTACAATGGACAAATATTTAGAGGTTCCTGTTTACACTGATGTTTTTCCGGTCCCTAAGAGGATTTCGGACATTGTTACTAAGGAGTGGGATAGACCAGATATTCCGTTCGCTCCCTCTCCTGTTTTTAAGAAAATGTTCCCTATTTCTGACACCATAAAGGACTCATGGCAGACGGTCCCTAAGGTGGAGGGAGCTATTTCTACTCTGGCTAAGCGTACAACTATACCTATTGAAGACAGTTGTGCTTTCATTGATCCTATGGATAAAAAATTAGAGGGTCTCCTAAAGAAATTTTTTGTTCATCAAGGTTTCTTCAACATATAGCATGCATTGTTCCTGTAACCACTGCAGCTGCCTTTTGGTTTGAGGCTCTGGAAGAGGCTCTTCATATGGAGACCCCAGTAGATGATATTTTGGACAGAATTAAGGCTCTTAAGTTGGCTAATTCTTTTATTACAGACGCCGCTTTTCATCTTGCTAAGTTAGCGTCAAAGAATTCGGGTTTTGCCCTTTTTGTCGCGTAGAGCATTATGGCTTAAGTCCTGGTCAGCTGATGTGTCATCTAAATCTAAGCTTTTGTCCATCCCTTTCAAAGGTAAGACCTTATTCGGGCCTGCACTGAAAGAGATCATTTCTGATATTACTGGAGGGAAAGGTCATACCCTCCCTTAGGATAAGTCAAATAAGACAAGGACCAAACAAAATAATTTTCATTCCTTTCGAAACTTCAGGAGTGGTTCCACTTCCTCTGCTGCAAAGCAAGAGGGAAACTTTGCTCAATCCAAGCCAACCTGGAGACCTAATCAGGCTTGGAACAAGGGTAAACAGGCCAAGAAGCCTGCAGCTGCCTCTAAGACAGCATGAAGGGGTAGCCCCCGATCCTGGACCGGATCTAGTAGGGGGCAGACTCTCTCTCTTTGCTCAGGCCTGGGCAAGAGATGTTCAGGATTCCTGGGCAGTAGAAATTGTAACCCAGGGATACCTTCTAGAGTTCAAGGACTCCCCTCCAAGGGGGAGGTTCCATCTTTCTCAATTGTCTGTAAACCCGACAAAAAGAGAGGCGTTCTTACGCTGTGTAGAAGACCTTTTTACGATGGGAGTGATCTGCCCTGTTCCAAAAGCAGAACAAGGACAGGGTTTCTACTCCAATCTGTTTATTGTTCCCAAAAAGGAGGGAACATTCAGACCAATTCTGGATCTCAAGATCCTAAACCAGTTCCTAAGAGTCCCATCCTTCAAGATGGAGACCATTCGGACTATCTTACCATTGATCCAGGAGGGTCAATATATGACCACCGTGGATTTAAAGGATGCGTATCTACACATTCCTATCCACAAAGATCATCACCAGTTCCTCAGGTTCGCCTTTCTGGACAAGCATTATCAGTTTGTGGCTCTTCCTTTCGGATTGGCCACGGCACCACGTATCTTCACGAAGGTGCTAGGGTCCCTTCTGGCAGTTCTAAGGCCACGGGGCATAGCAGTGGCGCCTTATCTAGACTACATTCTGATTCAAGCGTCGACCTTCCAATTAGCCAGGTCTCACACGGACTTGGTGTTGGCCTTTCTAAGATCTCACGGGTGGAAGGTGAACGTAAAAGAGTTCTCTTTCCCCCCTCACAAGAGTTTCATTTTTAGGGACTCTGATGGACTCTGTGGACATGAAGATATTTCTGACGGAGGTCAGGAAATAAAAGATTTTGTCCACCTGCTGAGCTCTTCACTCCATTCCTCGGCCGTCAGTGGCTCAGTGTATGGAGGTGATCGGTCTAATGGTAGCGGCTTGCATCTCAGACCACTGCAACTATGCATGCTCAATCAGTGAAATGGGGATTATGTGGATTTATCTCCTCAGATAAATCTGGATCAAGAGACCAGAGACTCTCTTCTTTGGTGGTTGTCACAGGATCATCTGTCCCAGGGAATGTGTTTCCGCAGGCCAGAATGGGTTATAGTGACGACAGACGCCAGCCTTCTGGGCTGGGGTGCAGTCTGGAATTCCCTAAAGGCGCAGGGATTGTGGACTCGGGAGGAAGCTCTCCTACCAATAAATATTCTGGAATTAAGAGCGATTTTCAATGCTCTCCAGGCATGGCCTCAGCTGGCTTCAGTCAGATTCATCAGATTTCAGTCTGAGAACATCACGACTGTGGCTTATATCAATCATCAGGGTGGATCAAGGAGTTCCTTAGCGATGATAGAGGTCTCAAGGATAATCCAATGGGCAGAGGCTCACTCTTGCCACCTGTCAGCGATCTATATCCCAGGTGTAGAGAACTGGGAGGCAGACTTTCTAAGTCGTCAGACTTTTCATCCGGGGGAGTGGGAACTCCATCCGGAGGTGTTTGCTCAACTGGTTCAGCTATGGGGCACACCAGAATTGGATCTGATGGCGTCTCGTCAGAACGCCAAACTTCCTCGTTACGGCTCCAGGTCAAGGGATCATCAGGAAGTACTGATAGATGCTCTAGCAGTACCCTGGTCGTTCAACCTGGCTTATGTGTTTCCACCGTTCCCTCTCCTTCCACGTCTGATTGCCAGACTCAAACAGGAGAGAGCATCAGTGATTTTGATAGCGCCTGCGTGGCCACGCAGAACTTGGTGTGCAGACCTGGTGGACATGTCATCTCTTCCACCATGGTCTCTGTCTCTGAGACAGGATCTTCTGATTCAAGGTCCTTTCAAGCATCCAAATCTAATTTCTCTGTAACTGACTGCTTGGAGATTGAACGCTTGATTCTATCAAAGAGGGGTTTCTCTGAGTCAGTCATAAATACCTTGATTCAGGCTCGTAAGCCTGTTACCAGGAAAATCTATCATAAGATATGGCGTAAATATCTTTTTTGGTGCGACTCCAAAGGTTTCTCCTGGAGTAAAATCAGGATTCCTAGGATTTTGTCTTTTCTTCAAGAGGGATTGGAGAAAGGATTGTCAGCTAGTTCTTTAAAGGGACAGATATCTGCTCTGTCTATTTTGTTGCACAAGCGTCTGGCAGATGTTCGGGCTTTTTGTCAGGCTTTAGCTAGAATTAAGCCTGTGTTTAAATCTGTTGCTCCGCCATGGAGTCTTAATTTAGTTCTTAGAGTTCTGCAGGGGGTTCCGTTTGAACCCATGCATTCCATAGATATTAAGCTTTTTTTTATCTTGGAAAGTTTTGTTCCTAGTTGCTATCTCTTCAGCTTGAAGAGTTTCTGAACTTTCTGCTTTACAATGTGACTTGCCTTATCTTGTGTTCCATGCTGATTAGGTGGTTTTACGTACTACGCCTGGGTTCCTACCTAAGGTTGTTACTAACAGGAATATCAATCAGGAAATTGTTGTTCCTTCTCTGTGTCCTAATCCTTCTTGTAAGAAGGAACGTCTGTTGCACAACTTGGACGTAGTTCGTGCTTTGAAATTTTACTTGCAGGCAACCAAAGATTTTCATCAAACTTCTTCTTTGTTTGTTGCGTATTCTGGAAAGCGTAAGGGTCAAAATGCTACGGCAACTTCTCTTTCCTTTTGGCTGAAAAGCATCATCCGTTTGGCTTATGAGACTGCTGGACAGCAGCCTCCTGAAAGGATTACAGCTCATTCTACTAGAGCGGTAGCTTCCACATGGGCTTTTAAAAATGATGCTTCTGTTGAACAGATTTGTAAGGCTGCGACTTAGTCTTCGCTTCATACCTTTTCAAAATTTTACAAATTTGATACTTTTGCTTCTTCGGAGGCTATTTTTGGGAGAAAAGTTTTGCAAGTAGTGGTGCCTTCTGTTTAGGTTTCTGTCTTGTCCCTCCCTTCATCCGTGTCCTAAAGCTTTGGTATTGGTATCCCACAAGTAAGGATGAATCCGTGGACTCGGTACATCATGCAAAAGAAAACAAAATTTATGCTTACCTGATAAATTTCTTTCTTTTGCGATGTACCGAGTCCACGGCCCGCCCTGTGTATTCAAGACAGATGGTATTTTTTTTTATAAACTTCAGTCACCTCTGCACCTTATAGTTTCTCCTTTTTCTTCCTAAGCCTTCGGTCGAATGACTGGGGGGTGGAGTTAAGGGGGGAGCTATATAGGCAGCTCTGCTGTGGTGCTCTCTTTGCCACTTCCTGTTAGGAAGGAGAATATCCCACAAGTAAGGATGAATCCGTGGACTCGGTACATCGCAAAAGTTTGTTTTTAATATGCAAAACGTAGTTATGTAACAGACAAGCAGAAAACGCATGTTCCATTCTTAGGTTTTGATAATCATAGCAATATCTACAAAGCAGACAAAAAAGTAGGTTTATTCTGCAGAATGTCACCTTTTATTATTTTAAATGGAACACATTGTAAGACGCTTTTCTTTGTACAATACAACAAAAAGTGTTCAGTGATTAGATAAATACATTTATTTTATTCTCTAACAGGTGACAGTGATGGCAATCTAGACACAGCAGCAGATGCAGAACTTGTATATAACGTTCAGCCACTGGAGACCCCATCAGACGTCTCTGAAGGTGACAGATCCACAGTAGAAGATAGTTTTTATGTTTGTTACAAAGTGAAAACTCTGATTTAATTATTACAGATTTTATTCCTATTAATAATTATGTAGCTGATGGATCTCAAGAAAGAAAGATTACAATGATAAATTATTGATGCTCGTTTGTATTATTTAGGAATTGTAATAAAATACTCATTGGATAAAGGGAGAACATATAACGAGGGGCTAAGTAAATTGTGAATGGGTAAAGTACATAGGGAATATGATATTATCCCTTCACAATGAGACTCTCATTTGCTGCTTAGTCTTTATTTTATCTCTGAGGGATCAGCACACATAGTGCCAGAGCATCACATTGTTACATACACACTATGTGTGCACGAGCCTATCAGGCACGCACGTGCACAGATGTGTACACACCATATGCTCCCAGACTGGTACCATTGTCACGTAAATAGTTCCGGTATCAGAGCAGCAGAGTAGTTGGCACTAGAACGTTAATTTAAGCCCAGTGCAAGATCAGCAGGTTATAATGTTGTACAGATCTTCCCCTCCTGACAACGCACCGTTCTTTTGCCAGAGCTCTTTAATGAAACATCTAGATATAGATCATGAGAGATATGGATCATGCAGCAGTGATTTGGGGAGGAGTTTGGCTATTTCTAGGGTTCCCAGGAAACAAATATAATGACAGTAGGACATTGTTGAAGAGTACCCTTCGGTAGACTCCAGAGTGTGCAAGTCATAAGCATAACATGACAAACCTCGCAAACACTGCTGCCGTGTAATGCTAAACACACGCATATATTCATTCTGACTTTCTTGTCCCTTGTAATATCAGACCGTGCAGAGCTTGATTATCTTGAGCACCAAAAGCACCTTGTAAATCAGCCCTGGTGCTGGCAATCCTGATTCCTGGTATTACCCATCTAGTTTCATATCACTTTACTGACTGGGTGCTGTTAATTTTGACAGCATGACAACTACAATTCCCAGCATGCCACAGGGCTAATCTGAAGGTAAATGGTCTTTAGCAAGATCATCTGCTCAGTGACATTACACACAGTGCACACTGCAGCACTCTCAGAGTGTGTATAACATGGGGACTTGACCCTGCAAGCAGCTACATGAGTGCCATTTACACAATAGGTATGTGTATAGCAGAACAGAGAATGAGCTCTCATCTGCTATATATAAAATGATTTATTGTAAACAGATGTGTCCAGCCCTGATTTAGTGAGTAATCCGGCACCTCAGGAAGACATTACATTAAGTTTCTTCAGGATAAAGTTGTTCAGCGAATTCAAAATCTTAAAGCTCATTAGTGAGTTATGAAAATAATATGTGCACCCTTTACTGTTGTCTCTGCAGAGCTGAGCAGTGTCTGGTCACATGAACATATTTACCAGGGGAAGCCACAAGTCTATAACACCCTGATTTGTGTTTGCTCAGGATAAACCTGTTTCCCTAATGCTACTGATGTAGCATGGAACTATTATCTGCTTCTCCCCTCTCAAGTGTTTCTTTGTAATTAAACATCATACAGTTTTGGGTAGTCAAGCTAGTCTTCATGATATTGCATCCAAACGTTTTGGGTAATCAAGTGTCTTTATGATTTTGCATTGTAATGTTTTGGTCACCATGTTATCTATATGGGCTGTTGGAATACTAGTGCTGTGTTGTCAATACATCAGGTATAGGGTCTGTTGGAATACTAGTGCTTTATTGTCCCCATGTCAGGTATAGGGTCTGTTGGAATACTAGTGCTGTATTTCACCATGTCAGGTATAGGGGCTGTTGGAATACTAGTGCAGTATTGTCACCATGTCAGGTATAGGGGCTGTTGGAATACTAGTGCTGTATTGTCCCCATGTCAGGTATAGGGGCTGTTGGAATACTAGTGCTGTGTTCTCCCCATGTCAGGTATAGGGGCTGTTGGAATACTAGTGCTGTGTTCTCCCCATGTCAGGTATAGGGGCTGTTGGAATACTAGTGCAGTATTGTCACCATGTCAGGTATAGGGGCTGTTGGAATACTAGTGCTGTATTGTCACCATGTCAGGTATAGGGGCTGTTGGAATACTAGTGCTGTATTGTCACCATGTCAGGTATAGGGGCTGTTGGAATACTAGTCCTGTAATGTCACCATGTCAGGTATAGGGGCTGTTGGAATACTAGTGCTGTATTGTCACCATGTCAGGTATAGGGGCTGTTGGAATACTAGTCCTGTATTGTCACCATGTCAGGTATAGGGGCTGTTGAAATACTAGTGCTGTATTGTCACCGTGTCAGATATAGGGGCTGTTGGAATACTAGTGCTGTGTTGTCCCCGTGTCAGGTATAGGGGCTGTTGAATACTAGTGCTGTATTGTCCCCATGTCAGGTATAGGGGCTGTTGAATACTAGTGCTGTATTGTCCCCATGTCAGGTAAAGGGGCTGTTGGAATACTAGTGGTGTATTGTCCCCATGTCAGGTAAAGGGGCTGTTGGAATACTAGTGGTGTATTGTCCCTATGTCAGGTATAGGGGCTGTTGGAATACTAGTGCTGTATTGTCACCATGTCAGGTATAGGGGCTGTTGGAATACTAGTGCTGTATTTTCCCTATGTTAGGTATAGGGGCTGTTTGAATACTAGGCTGTATTGTCCCTATGTTAGGTATAGGGGCTGTTTGAATACTAGTGCAGTAGTGTCCCCATGTCAGGTATTGGGGCTTAGAATGTAAGGTATTGAGGTTAGAATACTATTGACATTTGACATATCTGAAGGATGCACAGCATAGGTCTACGTACGTGGGTGATGTGAGTATATGTGTGTCAAATATTACAATTTCTTAGTGCAGTGCTAGAAAGCTAAAATGTGACCATATTTATATGATCTATACAGGTGATGTTAAGACTGAAGTCACACTTAATGCTAAACAGACTGATGATCCGTATGTAATAAGTCAGCTGGAAGCTGTGAAGGAGGAAACCATTGACCATATCAGTACAGGTGAGTGCATGTGTGTGATGTGTCTGAGGGGTACAGAGTACAGGCGAGTGCACGTGTGATGTGTCTGAGGGATACAGGGTACAGCTGAGTGTGTGTGTGTGATATATCTGAGGTATAAAGGGTACAGGTGAGTGTATGTGTGTGATGTGTTTGAGGGATACAGAGTAAATGTGAATGTATATGTGTGATGTGTCTGAGGGATACAGGGTACTTGTGAGTGTATATGTGTGATGTGTTTGAGGGATACAGGGTACAGGTGAGTGTACGTTTGTGATGGGTCTGAGGGATACAGGGAACAGGTGAGTGTATATCTGTGTGATGTGTCTGAGGGATACAGGGTACAGGTGAGTGTATGTGTGTGATGTGTCTAAAGGGATACAGGGTACAGGTGAGTGTATATGTGTGTGATGTGTCTGAGGGATATAGGGTACAGGTGAGTTTATATATGTGTGTGATGTGTCTGAGGGATACAGGGTACAGGTGAGTGTATATGTGTGTGATGTGTCTGAGGGATACAGGGTACAGGTGAGTGTATGTGTGTGATGTGTCTAAAGGGATACAGGGTACAGGTGAGTGTATATGTGTGTGATGTGTCTGAGGAATATAGGGTACAGGTGTGTGTGTGTATGTGTGTGATGTGTCTAAAGGGATACAGGGTACAGGTGAGTGTATGTGTGTGATGTGTCTGAGGGATATAGGGTACAGGTGAGTTTATATATGTATGTGATGTGTCTGAGGGATACAGGGTACAGGTGAGTGTATGTGTGTGATGTGTCTGAAGTATATAGGGTACAGGTGTTTGTATGTTTGTGATGTGTCTGAAGGGTACAGGTGAGTGTATGTGTGTGATGTGTCTGAGGGATTCAGTGTACAGGTGAGTGTACGTGTGTGATGTGTCTGAGGGATACAGGGTACAGGTGAGTGTATGTGTGTGATGTGTCTGAGGGATACAGGTGAGTGTATGTGTGTGATGTGTCTGAGGGATACAGGGCACAGGTGAGTGTATATGTGTGATGTGTCTGAGGGATACAGGGTACAGGTAAGTACATGTGTGTGATGTGTCTGAGGGATATAGGGTACAGGTGAGTGTATACGTGTTATGTGTCAGGGATACAGGGCACAGGTGAGAGAGAGAGAAAAATAGAGGGGGAGAGATAGAGAGAACAAAAGAGAGGGAGAGAGCAAAAGAGAGGGGGTAGAGCAAAAGAGAGGGGGGGGGGGAGAGAGAGCGCAAGAGAGAGGGGGGAAAGAGAGAGATCTTTAATGAAACATCTAGATATAGATCATGAGAGATATGGATCATGCAGCAGGGATTTGGGGAGGAGTTTGGGTATTTCTAGGGTTCCCAGGAAACAAATATAATGACAGTAGGACATTGTTGAAGAGTACCCTTAGGTAGACTCCAGAGTGTGCAAGTCATAAGCATAACATGACAAACCTTGCAAACACTGCTGCCGTGTAATGCTAAACACACACATATATTCATTCTGACTTTCTTGTCCCTTGTAATATCAGACCGTGCAGAGCTTGATTATCTTGAGCACCAAAAGCACCTTGTAAATCAGCCCTGGTGCTGGTAATCCTGATTCCTGGTATTACCCATCTAGTTTCATATTGCTTTACTGACTGGGTGCTGTTCATTTTGACAGCATGACAACTACAATTCCCAGCATGCCACAGGGCTAATCTGAAGGTAAATGGTCTTTAGCAAGATCATCTGCTCAGTGACATTACACACAGTGCACACTGCAGCACTCTCAGAGTGTGTATAACATGGGGACTTGACCCTGCAAGCAGCTACATGATTGCCTTTTACACAATAGGTATGTGTATAGCAGAACAGAGAATGAGCTCTTATCTGCTATATATAAAATGATTTATTGTAAACAGATGTGTCCAGCCCTGATTTAGTGAGTAATCCGGCACCTCAGGAAGACATTACATCAAGTTTCTTCATGATAAAGTTGTTCAGCGAATTCAAAATCTTAAAGCTCATTAGTGAGTTATGAAAATTATATGTGCACCCTTTACTGTTGTCTCTGCAGAGCTGAGCAGTGTCCGGTCATATGAACATATTTACCAGGGGAAGCCACAAGTCTATAACACCCTGATTTGTGTTTGCTCAGGATAAACCTGTTTCCCTAATGCTACTTGGTTTTATCATGAAGCTGATGTAGCATGGAACTATTATCTGCTTCTCCCCTCTCAAGTGTTTCTTTGTAATAAAACATCATACAGTTTTGGGTAGTCAAGCTAGACTTCATGATATTGCATCCAAACGTTTTGGGTAATCAAGTGTCTTTATGATTTTGCATTGTAATGTTTTGGTCACCATGTTATCTATATGGGCTGTTGGAATACTAGTGCTGTATTGTCACCATGTCAGGTATAGTGGCTGTTGGAATACTAGTGCTGTATTGTCACCGTGTCAGGTATAGGGGCTGTTGGAATACTCGTGCTGTGTTGTCCCCGTGTCAGGTATAGGGGGTGTTGGAATACTAGTGCTGTATTGTCACCATGTCAGGTATAGGGGCTGTTGGAATACTAGTGCTGTATTGTCCCTATGTTAGGTATAGGGGCTGTTGGAATACTAGGCTGTATTGTCCCTATGTTAGGTATAGGGGCTGTTGGAATACTAGGCTGTATTGTCCCTATGTTAGGTATAGGGGCTGTTTGAATACTAGTGCAGTAGTGTCCCCATGTCAGGTATTGGGGCTTAGAATGTAAGGTATTGAGGTTAGAATACTAATGACATTTGACATATCTGAAGGATGCACAGCATAGGTCTACGTACGTGGGTGATGTGAGTATATGTGTGTCAAATATTACAATTGCTTTGTGCAGTGCTAGAAAGCTAAAATGTGACCATATTTATATGATCTATGCAGGTGATGTTAAGACTGAAGTCACACTTAATGATAAACAGACTAATGATCTGTATGTAATAAGTCAGCTGGAAGCTGTGAAGCAGGAAACCAGTGACCATATCAGTACAGGTGAGTGCACGTGTGTGATGTGTCTGAGGGGTACAGAGTACAGGCGAGTGCACGTGTGATGTGTCTGAGGAATACAGGGTACAGGTGAGTGTGTGTGTGATATATCTGAGGGATACAGGGTACAGGTGAGTGTATATGTGTGTGATGTGTTTGAGGGATACAGAGTAGAGGTGAATGTATATGTGTGATGTGTTTGAGGGATACAGGGTACAGGTGAGTGTATGTGTTTGATGTGTCTGAGGGATACAGGGTACAGGTGAGTGTATGTGTGTGATGTGTTTGAGGGATACAGGGTACAGGTGAGTGTATGTGTGTGATGTGTCTGAGGGATACAGGGTACAGGTGAGTGTATATGTGTGATGTGTTTGAGGGATACAGGGTACAGGTGAGTGTACGTGTGTGATGGGTCTGAGGGGATACAGGGTACAGGTGAGTGTATGTGTGTGATGTGTCTGAGGGATATAGGGTACAGGTGAGTGTATGTGTGTGATGTGTCTGAGGGATATAGGGTACAGGTGAGTGTATGTGTGTGATGTGTCTGAAGGGTACAGGTGAGTGTATGTGTGTGATGTGTCTGAGGGATACAGTGTACAGGTGAGTGTACGTGTGTGATGTGTCTGAGGGATACAGGGCACTGGTGAGAGAGAGAGAAAAAGAGAGGGGGAGAGATAGAGAGAACAAAAGAGAGAGGGGGGAGAGCAAAAGAGAGGGGGGAAGAGAGAGAGCAAAAGGGGGGGAGAGAGAGCGCAAAAGAGAGGGGGGAAAGAGAGAGCAAAAGAGAGGAGGAAGAGAGAGAGCAAAAAAGAGGGAGGGGGAGAGAGAGCAAAAAAGAGGGAGGGGGAGAGAGAGCGCAAATGAGAGGGGTGAGAGAGAGCGCAAATGAGAGGGGTGAGAGAGAGCGCAAATGAGAGGGGGGAGAGAGAGCGCAAATGAGAGGGGGGAGAGAGAGCGCAAATGAGAGGGGGAGAGAGCGCGCAAACAAGAGGGGGGAAAGAGCGCAAAAGAGAGGGGGAGAGAGCGCAAAATGAGAGGGGGTAGAGAGAGAGCAAAATAGGGGAGAGAGAGAGCAAAAGAGGGGGGAGAAAAAGAGCGCAAAAGAGAGGAGGGAGAGAGAGCAAGGGGTGGGGCTGCGGTACTTCAAAAAAATTGGGGGGAAAGAGAGAGCTAAAGAGAGGAGGGAGAGAGAGAGCAAAAGAGAGGAGGGAGAGCAAAAGAGAGGGGGGAGAGAGAGCAAAAGAGAGAGGGAGAGCGCAAACGAGAGAGGGAGAGCGCAAACGAGAGGGGGAGAGAGAGCGCAAACGAGAGGGGGGAGAGAGAGCAAACGAGAGGGGGGAGAGAGAGCAAACGAGAGGGGGAGAGAGAGAGCAAAAGAGAGGGGGGAGAGAGAGCAAAAGAGAGGGGGGAGAGAGAGAGCAAAAGAGAGGGGGGAGAGAGAGAGCAAAAGAGAGGGGGAGAGAGCGCAAAAGAGAGGGGGAGAGAGCGCAAACGAGAGAGGGAAGAGAGAGCGCAAACGAGAGGGGGGGGAGAGAGAGCAATCGAGAGGGGGGAGAGCGCAAACGAGAGGGGAGAGAGAGAGCGCAAACGAGGGGGAGAGAGAGAGCGCAAACGAGAGGGAGAGAGAGAGCGCAAACGAGAGGAGGGAGAGAGCGCAAAAGAGAAGGGGTAGAGAGAGAGCAAAAGAGGGGGGAGAGAGAGAGCAAAAGAGGGGGGAGAGAGAGAGCAATAGAGGGGGGAGAGGGAGCAAAAGAGGGGGAGAAAGAGAGCGCAAAAGAGAGGTGGGAGAGAGAGCAAGGAGTGGGGCCGCGGTACTTCAAAAAATTGGCCCTTGTATAAGGGCTTTAGGAGTAGTGCGCAAAAGAGAGGAGGGAGAGAGAGAGCAAAAGAGAGGGGGGAGAGAGAGCGCAAACGAGAGGGGGAGAGAGCGCGCAAACAAGAGGGAGGAGAGAACGCAAAATGAGAGGGGGTAGAGAGAGAGCAAAATAGGGGGGAGAGAGAGAGCAAAAGACGGGGGAGAAAAAGAGCGCAAAAGAGGGGAGAGAGGGAGCAAGGGGTGGGGCTGCGGTACTTCAAAAAAATTGGGGGGAAAGAGAGAGCTAAAGAGAGGAGGGAGAGAGAGAGCAAAAGAGAGGAGGGAGAGCAAAAGAGAGGGGGAGAGAGAGCAAAAGAGAGAGGGAGAGCACAAACGAGAGAGGGAGAGCGCAAACGAGAGGGAGAGAGAGAGCGCAAACGAGAGGGGGGAGAGAGAGCAAACGAGAGGGGGGAGAGAGAGCAAACGAGAGGGGGGAGAGAGAGAGCAAAAGAGAGGGGGGAGAGAGAGCAAAAGAGAGGGGGAGAGAGAGCGCAAAAGAGAGGGGGAGAGAGCGCAAATGAGAGGGGGAGAGAGTGCAAACGAGAGAGGGAAGAGAGAGCGCAAACGAGAGGGGGGGAGAGAGAGCAATCGAGAGGGGGGAGAGCGCAAACGAGAGGGGAGAGAGAGAGCGCAAACGAGAGGGAGAGAGAGAGCGCAAACGAGAGGAGGGAGAGAGCGCAAAAGAGAAGGGGTAGAGAGAGAGCAAAAGAGGGGGGAGAGAGAGAGCAAAAGAGGGGGGAGAGAGAGAGCAATAGAGGGGGGAGAGGGAGCAAAAGAGGGGGGAGAAAGAGAGCGCAAAAGAGAGGTGGGAGAGAGAGCAAGGAGTGGGGCCGCGGTACTTCAAAAAATTGGCCCTTGTATACGGGCTTTAGGAGTAGTGCGCAAAAGAGAGGGGGGAAAGAGAGAGCAAAAGAGAGGAGGGAGAGAGAGAGCAAAAGAGAGGGGGACAGAGAGCCAAAAGAGAGGAAGGAGAGAGAGAGCAAAAAAGAGGGAGGGGGAGAGAGAGCGCAAAAAAGAGGGAGGGGGAGAGAGAGCGCAAATGAGAGGGGGGAGAGAGAGCGCAAATGAGAGGGGGGAGAGAGAGCGCAAACGAGAGGGGGGAGAGCGCAAACGAGAGGGGGGAGAGAGCGCAAACGAGAGGGGGGGAGAGCGCAAACGAGAGGGGGGAGAGAGAGCGCAAACGAGAGGGGGGATAGCGCAAACGAGAGGGGGGAGAGAGAGAGCAAGGGGTGGGGCCGCGGTACTTCAAAAAAATTGGGGGGAAAGAGAGAGCTAAAGAGAGGAGGGAGAGAGAGAGCAAAAGAGAGGGGGGAGAGAGAGCAAAAGAGAGAGGGAGAGCGCAAACGAGAGAGGGAGAGCGCAAACGAGAGAGGGAGAGCGCAAACGAGAGGGGGAGAGAGAGCGCAAACGAGAGGGGGGGGGAGAGAGTAAACGAGAGGGGGGAGAGAGAGCAAACGAGAGGGGGGAGAGAGAGCAAACGAGAGGGGGGAGAGAGAGCAAACGAGAGGGGGGAGAGAGAGCAAACGAGAGGGGGGAGAGAGAGCAAACGAGAGGGGGGAGAGAGAGCAAACGAGAGGGGGGAGAGAGAGCAAACGAGAGGGGGGAGAGAGAGCAAACGAGAGGGGGGAGAGAGAGAGCAAACGAGAGGGGGGAGAAAGAGAGAGAGAAAAAGAGAGGGGGGAGAGAGAGAAAAAGAGAGGGGGAAGAGAGAGCGCAAACGAGATGGGGAGAGAGAGCGCAAACGAGAGGGGGAAGAGAGAGCGCAAACGAGAGGGGGGAGAGAGAGCGCAAACGAGAGGGAGAGAGAGCGCAAACGAGAGAAGGGAGAGAGCGCAAAAGAGAGGGGGTAGAGAGAGAGCAAAATAGGGGAGAGAGAGAGCAAAAGAGGGGGGAGAGAGAGAGCAATAGAGGGGGGAGAGGGAGCAAAAGAGGGGGGAGAAAGAGAGCGCCAAAGAGAGGTGGGAGAGAGAGAGCAAGGAGTGGGGCCGCGGTACTTCAAAAAATTGGCCCGTGTACACGGGCTTTAGGAGTAGTATTTATATAATGAGAGAGATGTTGATGCATCTCACAGGCACTACAAAATACTTACACATACACGTGTGTTCTCACTGTACAGGCCGTGTGGATGTGACGCTATCCGATGACTCAGCAGTAGAGCACGTAGGAGAACCGTATGCGTGTGATCGCGTAGATTTAGAGGAGGATGAAGTTCCTATAAATACGGTTACAGGTGATTAGCGCTTATTAAGTAAAGGGAAGATTCTGTGAGGGTGACATTTTCTCAGATGTTTACAGGGCAGACACTGTTAATCTTAGGTAACCATTTACCAAATACATAGTTTTTAGCAAATAAAATGAACCTGCTGACTTAGCCACAAAACTGTGTAATATTCCTCACAGCTCCTCTCTGTGACTGCTGTTGCCAACTTGGCAGACTTGGAGGTTTTGAAAATTGCCATTTTATGTATATTTAAGTTTGTGACATATCATTGACGCAGGGCACAGGTGAATGTAAGTGTGTGACATGTCTGAGGCAAGCAGGGCAAGTGTATGCATGTGACATGTCAAGGTCCCAGAGCACAGGTAAGTACATGTGTGTGATGTGTCTGAGGGATAGAAGGTACAGGTGAGTGTATGTGTGTGATGTGTATGAGGGATACAGGGTAAAGGTGAGTGTATGTGTGTGATGTGTCTGAGGGATACAGGGTACAGGTGAGTGTATGTGTGTGATGTGTCTGAGGGATACAGGGTACAGGTGAGTATATGTGTGTGATGTGTCTAAGGGATACAGGGTACAGGTGAGTGTACATGTGTGATGTGTCTAAGGCAGGGGTGGGCAAGAGGTAGATCGCGGTCTACTAGTGGACCGCAAGTGAATTTTGAGGTGACCGCCTGGAAGATTTTAAAAGTCTGCATAATAAGAGATACATTTCTCACACATCTAGATTCTAGAGTGAAGAGCCTCACCACCGTAGATGTATGAGAAATGTTTCTCTTATGCAGACTTTTGAAATCGGCTATGAGTCTATGACGGCGGTATGTGTACGTCAGCATGCACAATGCGGCTGTAGCTGAACTCCCTGGCCACAGCTTTGGTTACTGCCTGTCCCAAACTCTCCTACTTTTTGTCTCAAGAGCGATCAGTCCATAGTACAGACTCTTCATGCACCAGGCTAAGATGCTGCTCGGTATCCCTGGGTTTGGCAGTTCCAGGTCCTGCTCCGTTTGATATTCTGCTGCTACTTTCTAGTTCTGTCCTCCGTAACTTGTCACCAGGCACTGCTGGGTTAATGGTCTGGTGGTGTTTTTTCCCCAGGGTCTGTTACTCCCCTCAGGTTCCTTTACTGACTCCGTACCAGACTTTGATGCTGCTCTCTGATACTTTCTCTGACACACTAATATTAGCTATACTTTGTGCTAGTTTCTGCAGCTTTCTGTCCCCAAATTTTGTTATCACCAGATTGTGCAGGTCAGTGCTGTTGCTGCTATACCAGTCTCTGGTTTCTGTGTAAGGCGGTACAGAGCCTGCAGGTCCTGCCGCTGTCACTGTCCCAACTATTTGCAGTAGTCTTCAACTAGTAGCGGACGGATGTAGAGCAGCAAACAGGATCTGGCCCCTAATCAATCAATCTTTGTAGAATGAGTCTGTCTATGATTGGCTGAGAATAGTTCATTGTCATCGTTGTACCAGTGCTGTGGGTTTCCCATGTGTTCCAGGCTTGACTACTCCGCTAGCCCTAGACCCGAGCCACCTTGATTGTATGACTACTTATTCATACGTAGGCGTAGTAGATAAGGTTGCTTGATGGTCCCAGCTCTTGCAGTAAGTAAAAAGTGTGGCTGTATTTATTATTAAAGAGCACGGATGATTTTTATGCTGTATTTGTGGCAAAAATCAAATTTTCAGCCAGCAGGTCCTATTTGTGGCAAAAATAGAATTTACAGCCAGCGACTGGTGTTTTTCTTTTTTTTTAAGTTAGGTGACCACGTCACTTGGAATAAAATTAGAGGTAGCCCTTACCTTACAAAAGTCTGCCCACCTCTGCTCTAAGCAATCCCAGCCACCAGACCGACACATAGGTCCCAAAAGGGGAGAAGTATAGAACCTCAACTAGGCTCATTACACCCCCGAGGAACAACAATCTCAGGACCTACTCCCAGCCGGGCCAGCCCAAGCATCAGTAGGTCCGAAAACAGTGGAAGAGAAGAACCCCGACACCCGTTCACAAAAAAGCAGATAAAAATGGCTTCAGCCATTCCACAGAGCTCGGGAACCCCCCGAAACTCCATAAAGACAGTCAACAAGGCCGAAGATCCAGAAGAGTCTAGCAAAGGCCCATCTCGATGTGGAGCCAGCAAGACTCCAGATAGAACAGAACAAGCCAGAGAGCATGTCTCTCTCCAAATGGGTTAAACCATCTGTTCCATCCCCTGAATCTAGGAAAAGACCTAAACAAGGCCTCCATAGGAGAACAAGCCCCCCTAAGAAAAAGGGGGCCATTAGAGACAGAGCACCTGCCCATGAGGCACAAGGCCACAGGCTGAATAAGAGAGCACTCCCCAATGCAGATGAACCTGGAAGGAATCTCCTTAAAACTTAGCGCACACAAGGATGAATTAGCTGCAGCGGTTACCCTATAACCCTTCGCCTGCAGAACCGCAAAGCCATCAGGTTACTTCAGTAAACCATTCAAGGGAAACCGTGCATTGAGCGTAGGCAAAGCCAATGAGTAGCGCACTCAGGAAATCTGGCCAACCGTCATCAGATCTACTAGCCAGACCAATGGTAATAGCCCAAATTCCCGGAACAGGAGAACCCCAAATCCAACCTAGATTCCGAAAGACCGGTAATAACCCGCAACGGGATCCACAAGGGAAACCGCTGAGCAAAAGCCTCAGCAACCGGAGGAACCAGGGCGATGACAAGTTTGAGTCCCCAATTGTATAACACAAACAATATCCCAGTGTCACGGTTCCCACCATTTCATGCAGACAGCCAGGCGTGGTCACCCCTTTGGGGGCAAGCGAGGGCTTTGAACCTGGGACCTCTTGTATCCTAGGCTTGTTCTCTTGCCTCTAAGCCATGGCTACTTCTCTTTATTTGTGTGTATGTAAGCTTTCCTTATCCTGCCTGCAGCACTGGGGTGGACTCTGGATATTGTTTTGCCTGGATCACCTCTGTTCATTTACAACCTGTCAGTCAGGCTTACCTGAGAATTCCTACCAATTAGCAGCTCATTAGCTGGCTATATAACCCTGCCTTTTACTGTGCTCAGTGTCAGTTCTTTGTTTCCTGTTTAGGTGTCTTTCTTCCTGAATCCCTAAGACTGTCCCTGGCTTGTGACCCCGGCTCTGTTCTTCGTTTACCTGCACCTCTGGCTTCCTTTGATCTCTGCAATACCTTGACTACTCTCTTAGATTTACCTTTGTTTGTACAGCATACTCAGTTCCTTGTTTTTTGCACACAGCCCCCGTGCATTTATTCACAGCCCAGGTGGTTTTCTTACCTGATCATTTTGGGCTGTGATACCTGTAACGGTGAGCATATTTCTCTGCTACAGACTCCAATCCAGGTAAGACCTTTACAACAAGCCGCCCTGTAAGGAGGGATAAACATAATCTGGGTTACCCTCATGTGTAGAAGTAGGGAGCAGTAGGGAACTCTTCTTTCGGAGGACAGAACCCCCAGGGACGGATGGCTCAGCGGACCCTTGATTCCCCGAGCCCGAGGAACAAGGTGCTCTAATACGGCATATCGAATATAACTGAGTGACCTGTGTCAACGGGGCCAATTCGCATTCTTCAAAGAATCTGAATCTGACATTTGAACAGTCTCAGCATCAGAATCCTCCATAACTGGATAGAGAATATAATAATATGGACTAAAGAAAAATCTATGGACTAAAGAAAAATCTAGACTGCACCTGTCACCCACAATGGCTGGGGCACTCACCACCTCCTAGAACCAGACACTAGCAGACCCGAATTTTTCAGTCGCCACACGGTCAAGAATGCGGAAATGGAAGACCAGAACGTAAACATGTCCAGTCACAAGGTGAACCGTACAGTCCAAAAAAAGCTACACATTAGCAGATTGAATCACATAACAAGCATGATTAAAAAAAAAAAACTGTTCAATAATCCCCCTCGGGAGATATTAACCCTTGATTCCAAGAACCAAAGGAGCCTCACTGAGGCCCTATTTTTTATACTTAATAAGTCCTGCAGGATAGTACCTTACAGGAAACAAATAAGATACAGTACATTCAGATGAAGTAACATAAAACGATCTTACCGGAATCTACGGCGTGGAACAGGAACACGGCCCTTCAAGTGTGATGAATAGTAGTAGTGCCTCCGCCATGGACTTGAGAGAAGAAAGCAGGCAACGAAGCGAATTTCGACAACGCCGATTGCTTGTGGAGCTGTTAATGAGTCGGGATGGTTTCGCAGAAAGACTCTCCCTGCATCTCTGGACTCTAACTTTCATCCAGGCTCTCACTGAGATGCTGACAGGATTACTTAAAACTCCCGTCCCATGTCGAAGAGTACTACCCTCCATAAGAGACAAAACAAACTTCTGACACTTCTCTGCCAACCTCCTGGGACGAAAGGCAAAGAATGACTGGGGGATGAGGGGAGTGGGAGGAGTATTTAAGCCTTTGGCTGGGGTGTCTTTGCCTCCTCCTGGTGGCCAGGTTCTTAATTCCCAAACATAATGAATGCAGCTGTGGACTCTTTCCATTTATGAAGAAAATAAATAATTAATTCCTCAAACTTGTGTCCTTTCTGGGATCCACCATTGACTCAGTTTCTATGCATTTATCTGTAACAGAACAAAGCAGACTACAAAGAACCTGCTTTCTTCTTCAACTCAATCCGCTTCCTAGCAGTAATGGAGGATCTGTCTCAAAAGATCTCCTTTGATCCCAAGCACAGACAGTCTTAAACTAAATGGCAGACTTACCATTCCCTAATCGAGGGAGGATCCTTCATTCACCCTGGTTAGACTGTGATTACAATAGATTTCAGCCAACAGTTGGGGAACGACTTCAGGTCCCTGAGAATTTAGAGAGGGGAGGTTACCAATAAACATTCTACAGCTTCGTACCATCTTCTGAGATGGTCCAACCTCAGGCATGAGAGCTTCCTTGATTTCCTATTGGACATTACTGCTGTGGCTTACATAATTCACCAGGGAGGAACTCACAGCTCCCTAGCATTGAAGGAAGTGTTCTACTTTCTAAACTGGGAAGAAAGTCTACATGTCTGATTTCTGCCTTTCACTTTCCCAGAGTGAACAATTGGGAGGCAGACTTACTAAGTCACCTGGGAGCAAGGTATTTAAATCAGTTTGTGAGAAGATGTGGTCTTCCAGAGATTTCATAGCTTCTTGTTTGGACCACAAGCTTCTACATTATTGTACTCGGCATAAAGACCCTTAGGCATAGCTAATAGATGCTCTTGTGGTTCCTTCGTCTTTCAATCTTATTTATCTTTTTTCTTCATTTGTGTTGCTATCAATGGAATAAGCATCAGAAATTCTGATTTGTGGTCTCACATGACTTGGTATGTCATCATCCCCACCTTTCTGTCTTCTTTTCAGGGATCTTTCTTACAAAAAGACCTCAAGACTCTACATTTAACGTCCTGGCGATTTAATGCCTAGTCCTGTTACAAAGAGGTTTTTCTGATAAGATGATTGATACCGTAATACAGGTTAGAAAACATATCACCAGGTGTATCTATCAAAAGGTTTGGCCAACCTTTTTTTATTAGTATAAAATAAAGTGTTACCATTGGCATGCTTTTAGAATTCCTATAATTTTTTTAATTTCTTCAGGACGCTTTACAGAAAGGTTCATCAGCCAATTCTCTTAAAGTCAAATTTCTATCTTATCTTTTTTTATACCACAAGAGAATTGCAGAGATTCCTCATATCCAGACATTTGTACAGGCCTTAATAAGAATTAGACCAGTTATTCATCCAGTTACTTAATCTGGTCTTGAGGGTCCTTCAAGTCCCTCTATTTAAACTTATACATGGTTTGGACCTCCAACTTTTATCTTTGAAGGTTCTTTTTCTTTTGGCCATTTCTTCAGCTAGAGGAGTTTCCGAAATTGTGGCTTTATCCTTTAAACCTCCTGTCTGATTTCTTTAATGTAATTGGCAAGAGTCCATGAGCTGGTGACGTATGGGATATACAATCCTACCAGGAGAGGCAAAGTTTCCCAAACCTCAAAATGCCTATAAATACACCCCTCACCACACCCACAATTCAGTTTTACAAACTTTGCCTCCTTATGGAGGTGGTGAAGTAAGTCTGTGCTTGATTTTCTTCTGTGATATGCGCTTCTCAGCATTTTGAAGCCCGATTCCTATCAGAGTACAGTGAATGTCAGAGAGACGTGAAGAGAGTATCACCTATTGAATTCTATGGTTTTCCTCACAGAAAATCTTTTCATAGGTTCTCTGTTATCGGTCGTAGAGCTTCATCTCCTACCTCCCTTTTCATATCGACGATATACTCTCACATTTCATTATATCTACTGATAACTGTTTCAGTACTGGTTTGACTATCTGCTATATGTGGATGGGTGTCTTTTGGTAAGTATGTTTTTATTTCTTAAAGACACTCTCAGCTATGGTTTGGCACTTTATGTATTAATGTAACGTTCTAAATATATGTATTGTACTTGTACTTATATTTGCCATGAGTCAGGTTTATGTATATTTCCTTTTGCCACAAAATGCTGATATTTATTGCGTCATTCTTGGCGCGAGAATTTTTTGCCGCGAAGTTATATGCGGTGATGCAAATTTGATATTTCCGATGCCAGGTTTCCTTGCAAAAGGTTGCGTCTGCCATGATGCGAGTTGTGTCATTTCCAGATGTAGTTAGCTCCAAAAAATAATTTGTTGTGCGTCATACTTGGCGCCAAATAATTTTATTATTTATACCCCACTTCCTATATGCCTCTTGCCTTTTTCTATGCTCAGAGGGCTATACTGTTTGCAGTTTTTTTTCCCATTCCTGAAACTGCCATATAAGGAAATTGATCATTTTGCTTTATATGTTGTTTTTTCTCTTACATTTGCAAGATGTCTCAATCTGATCCTGTCTCGGAAACCACTGTTGGAACCCTGCTGCATGATAACAGTTCAACCAAAGCTAAGTGTATCTGTTGTAAGTTAGCGGAGATTATATCTCCAGCTTTAGTATGTAACAGTTGTCATGATAAGCTTTTATATGCAGAGAATGTATTCATCAGTACTAGTACAATGCCTGTTGTTCCTTCAACATCTAATATACATGATATCCCTGTGAATATAAAAGATTTTATTGCTGATGCGATTCAGAAGGCTTTGTCTGCCATTCCGCCTTCTAATAAACGTAAAAGGTATTTTAAAACTTCTCATAAAGATGATGAATTTTCAAATGACCGAAAGCATACTGAATTATCCTCCTCTGATGAGGATCTATCTGATTCAGAAGATCCTTCCTCAGATATTGACACTGACAAATCTACTTATATATTTAAAATTGAGTATATTTGTTCCTTGTTAAAAGAAGTGTTGATTACATTGGATATGGAGGAAACTAGTCCTCTTGATATTAAAACTAGTAAACATTTAAATTCTGTTTATAAACCTCCTGTGGTTACTCCAGAGGTTTTTCCAGTTCCTGATGCTATTTCTGATATGATTTCAAAGGAATGGAATAGGCCTGGTACTTCTTTTATTCCTTCTTCTAGGTTTAAAAAGTTGTATCCTTTGCCAGCAGCCAGATTGGAGTTTTGGGAAAAAATCCCTGTTACGGTACCAACAGTGTACCAAGGGTTAATACCAGGGAACAACGTCCTGCATAGGGAATCAGCAATTCACAAACCAGCCAGTTTTCAGGTTTAAACAGAATGACATTTATTAAAGGCTAGATGCCTAGTATTTATACAGGTTTGACACCCCCCCAGATGGGGGTTGAAAGACTGTTGTACATTACATGGAGGGAACAAGCCCTTTGACATGATACAATAGAATTATATTACTTAAACACTTCAACCACAAGACACTCTTGGCCCTTCTTATCACTTAGGCGTTTTCTCTCTGGAGGTGATCAAACAATAGAATGCTTAGCACTAATTAGATTATAGCTGGAGCCAGCAACTCTGTCTTTAGAAATTAGTTTCTTAGCTAAACACAATTAACTCCTTCAGTCCTGACAGAAGGGTCTGTCACATATCTCCCCCGTTGTGGAACACTCCGGCAGACCCGGCTTGACCCTTTGGCGGGTCAACCTGGGGATGACCGGACTAGGAGGTGGTAGGCATGTCAGTTTGCCAGGACAATCCATCTGTATTCCCGTTATGAGAGAGAATTCCTGTCCATACAAAGAAGGGTTCAACTTCCTCAGTGCCCAGACTAGGGCTAAACAGTCCTTCAAAATCCCATCAGCTTCTTTACGAGTTTTCTGTACCTGCTCTTTATAGGTATCCACAATCCCTTCATACTGACATAGGGTGCCCTTGAGTTGCTGCACCTCACTATGAGCCAGCGTCAGCTTCTCCTCAAGTGTCGCTAAGTTTGTCTTTAAGGTTTCATGTCCCACTCTCAAGCTGGTGTTTTCTGCAGTCTGTCGGTGCAGCTTGTCTAGCAGAGATTCACGTTCTAAACGTGCTTTTTCCTCTGCGCTCCTCTTCTCCTTCATCAGCGCATTGTAACGGGACCTCCACATATCAATAGCGGATAGAGATTTACTGAGCTCAGCGTCCTGGGGCTTAGCAGCAGGTGGGTCAGTCTCTGCTGCACGGATCTGGGCACGGGTAGTCACAGAGTTAACATCAGCGGGACCCATAGGAGCGTAGGCAGAAACAAGGGGGGCCAAGTCATTTCCAAGAAGAACATCAGCAGGTAAGTCCTTCTTGACCCCCACATTCACAGGTCTAGCGCCCACTCCCCAATCCAAATGTACCCTGGCAACAGGTAGGCTGAACACATCGCCCCTTGCTACCCTCACAGCCACAGTGTCTCCAGTGTACTGTTTCTCAGACACCAAGTTCTTTTGAAGCAAGGTCATGGTAGCACCAGTATCCCGTAGACCACTGACCTTCTTCCCATTCACTTTAACCAGTTGCCGGTTATTCCGGTGGGCAGCTTGCACAAGGTCTGCCTCATGTAGGATGCTCCAGCATTCTTGCGCCTCTACGTAGCGGGCCGCAGGCTGAGGATTACGTGGGATTCCGCCGGCAGGTCTTCTCCAGGACTGCGCTTGGTTCGCTGCGTTTAGGGGACACTCTGGTCTTTTGTGCCCTAGTTGCTTACATCCAAAGCATCGAATCGGTTGTGAGTAGCCCCGCAAATTGAACAGGGCTCTCTGAGGGTAGTTCGTGGCCGGAGGCCGTGTGGTATAGCGGTGCGCCGGGGTTTGGTAACCGGCAGCTGCTGGGGTGACTGGGGGTCTGTACTCCACTCTAGCAGGGGGCTTAGTGGTAGCAGTGTCCAGTTTGCGGGCATCCGTATACTCATCTGCCAAGCGAGCCGCTTCCTGCAGGGTGGAGGGTTTACGGTCCCGAACCCACTCTCGAACTCCTGCGGGTAACTTGTCGAAGCAATGTTCCAACAGGAATAGCTGCAGCACCTCTTCCCCAGATATGGCTTGGCACCCCGCTATCCAGTGAGCTGCTGTGCGGTGCACCTTACATGCCCACTCAAGGTAGGAATCTCCAGCTAATTTAACAGTGTCTCTGAACCGCCTCCGGTATGCCTCCGGTGTAACCGCATACCTGGAGAGCAGAGCCTCTTTTACCGTATTATAATCCCTGACTTCCTCATCTGGAATGGCCCGAAAAGCCTCTCTGGCCCGGCCGGATAATTTTCCAGATAATATCGTGACCCAGTCCTCTGCGGGTACCTTGTGTAGTGCACATTGCCTCTCAAAATCCGCAAGGTACCCATCAATCTCTCCTTCTGTTTCCAGGAAGTTTTTAAAAACTGCAAAATTTACTTTTCTCTTTTCCATCTTAGTCAGTATTGTAATAATCCCCCTCTTCCTGAGGTTACTGGCTTGTGTAGTTGCTCTTCTGGGCGATAAGGTTCATTCCGTCGCTGCCACCAATGTTACGGTACCAACAGTGTACCAAGGGTTAATACCAGGGAACAACGTCCTGCATAGGGAATCAGCAATTCACAAACCAGCCAGTTTTCAGGTTTAAACAGAATGACATTTATTAAAGGCTAGATGCCTAGTATTTATACAGGTTTGACACCCCCCCAGATGGGGGTTGAAAGACTGTTGTACATTACATGGAGGGAACAAGCCCTTTGACATGATACAATAGAATTATATTACTTAAACACTTCAACCACAAGACACTCTTGGCCCTTCTTATCACTTAGGCGTTTTCTCTCTGGAGGTGATCAAACAATAGAATGCTTAGCACTAATTAGATTATAGCTGGAGCCAGCAACTCTGTCTTTAGAAATTAGTTTCTTAGCTAAACACAATTAACTCCTTCAGTCCTGACAGAAGGGTCTGTCACAATCCCCAAAGTTGATGGGGCTATTTCTATGTGTATGTGTCAGCCCAAGCAACATCCAATTCTCACCGTTCCCAAAAGCGGAAGTAAAACCTGCCAAAAAGTCATCCAAGTTCCTCCAATAGCAACGGAGTGCCTTAGCAGTGGCAGAATCAAGTCACTCAAGCTAGTAAGCGACAGAACAGAAGAGCAGGCACTGCACAGTGATACTATTAATGTAAAAGTCCAAGTTTATTGGTATATAAATTTTAAAAATCACAGCAAAAAAAACCCCGCTGTAAGCACATAGTTAGAGCCAGGGAAAAGCAGGCAGACAAACGGGTGGCTGACGCCAGGGAAAAGCAGGCAGACAAATGGGTGGCTGCACTGAGCATGTTCTGTTTAAAGGGACAACTTGAATGTGATAGGCCATTGCTTAATGTTAAGCTCCAATCAATTATGCCTAAGCAACAAGTTGAACCTCCCTCAACAGCGATGCTCAGATATAACCACATAAAATTTAAAAGAAACAGATCCTAATGATTACAATACACATATTAATCTCAAAAGATACAAAATATACAATATAATCACAACCATATGTTACATTATGGCTCACAATAGAATGAAAAGGGAAACAGCCCCACAGAAAATAATTTTATAATAATAGAAAGAGTTTAAAGGGCAACTTAGAAATTAACCTACTTATCGATGAAATAGTTAATATCACACTCTCGGTTCATACCCATAGGTGAGCGTCTCTTAAGTTTTAACATTTAAAATAACTCTTTTTTTTTTTTCCAAAATTGTGAATTTATTACCTCCTCTAATGGGGGTGGTGGCTATATCGATGACTTTGATAGTCATGTCCGCTATATTAGTGAAATGATAACCATTAAAATGATTGGCCACCGCCGAATCCTTATTATAATTTTTAACATCTCTAGTGTGTTCACCAAATATTTTGCGGATTTCCCTAGAGGTTTGTCCTGTATATTGATAATTGCATAGATTGCATGTTAAAAGGTAAATAACAAATGTGGTGCCACCATTCGCATAGAAATCAGTTTCAAAACTGTGTCCTGTGCAACTGCTAACAAACTGTTTACCCCTAGATATATGGGGACACGTGACAATTACGTTTCCCACATCTGAAATTGCCTATTTTATTTAACCAATTACGTTTATGGACATTATCTCTAATAACCAAACTGGGTGATAAACTTTGACCAAGGGTTCTGGATTTTTTAAGGACAAATTTAACATTGTTAATGTGTGGTTTTAAAGTGTCATCTCCTGAAAGGATATGTAAATGCTTTTTAAGAATTTTTATGACAACATTATTTTGTTGGGAATATGCAGTGGTAAACACTATGGAGTCCTTAAACTTAGAGTTTATCTTGTTTTCATTATGTTGCCCTTCCCAGTCCATATTTTTTTGTTTTTATTTCTTTTCAACATTTTTCAAGTGAATCTTCTGTAAGCATCAATGTCAAGTACTACTATGCTGCCACCCTTATCCGCATTTTTAATGACAATATTAGTATTGTTTTGAAGGGATTTAACCACTAAATGTTCATTACGGGAAAGATTAAAGGTGGTGCTGCGGATAAGGGTGGCAGCATAGTAGTACTTGACAAAGATGCTTACTTCCTAGAAGCCCATAAACAGCTAATGGACAGTAATGTATATAAAAAACTAACATGTAACCCACTTAATACTTTCAAAAAAACTTAGAACAACTTGTCTATGAGGGTGTAACATTAGGTATATTTAAGGATAGTGACATCAACAATCTTATCCCAGATAACCCTTAACTCCTATCTTTTACCATGTCCCCAAGGTTCACAAGGATCCCCTCCATCCACGGGAAGACCTATAGTCTCGGGGTGGGTTCCTTGTTAGAGCGATTGGGGGCATGGTTAGATGGAATTTGGCAGCCATTAGCTAAAAAACAGTTGTCCTATCTTAGGGATAGTGCCCAACCCCTTCAATCCTTGGAAACTGTAAAGTGGGAAAACTATTTCTCATGGGTAGTCATTGATGTATGTTCTCTGTATACTTGTATTCCACAAAATTTGGGTATACAGGCTGTTGAGTTCTTTTTGGACAGAGAGATGGGTCTAGAAAGCACCACCAGGCACTACATAGGAGATGTATTGAGATTTTTATTGTCTCACAATTACTTTTTGTTTGATGGTGTTTTCTATAACCAAGTTTGTGGCACCGCTATGGGGGCTAAATTTGCCCCTGCGTTTGCGAATTTATATGTATTGTGGTGGGAACTTACCAATATAATATAGTATTGAAAATCCTTGGCTTGAGAACATCCTTTTATATCTCTGCTATATTGATGACCTTTTGGTCATCGTTAAGAAGCCCTAAGATGATATGGAGTTTGAGAAATGTATGGTCTATATAAATAATAACTCTTTTAATCTTCAATTTACATACTTGTATAGTACCCAATAGGTCAATTACCTTGATCTAACACTACAGATTAGTAACAATAATATTGTAACTAAGACCTTCCGTAAGCCTACTGCAGGTAATACAATACTTCATGCCACTTCACAACATCCTAGCCATGTGGTTAAAGCTATACCAAGGGAACAATTCATTAGACTGCGTAGAAATACTAAGTCTAAGTATATGAGTACCAATCCATAGAGCTTAATAATAGGCTGTTACTCAGAGGTTATGGAGAAGATTCACTTGAAAAATGTCAAAAAGAAATAAAAACATATAGTGGAAAACAACAAAAAAATAAGGACTGGGAAGGGCAACATAATGAAAACAAGATAAACTCTAAGTTTAAGGACTCCATAGTGTTTACCACTGCATATTCCCAACAATATAATGTCATAAAAATTCTTAAAAAGCATTTACATATCCTTTCAGGAGATGACACTTTAAAACCACACATTAACAATGTTAAATTTGTCCCTAAAAAATCCAGAACCCTTGGTCAAAGTTTATCACCCAGTTTGGTTATTAGAGAAAATGTCCATAAACTTGGTTAAATAAAATAGGCAATTTCAGATGTGGGAAACGTAATTGTCACGTGTCCCCATATATCTAGGGGTAAACAGTTTGTTAGCAGTTGCACAGGACACAGTTTTGAAATGGATTTCTATGCGAATGGTGGCACCACATTTGTTATTTACCTTTTAACATGCAATCTATGCAATTATCAATATACAGGACAAACCTCTAGGGAAATCCGCAAAATGTTTGGTGAACACACTAGTGATTTTAAGAATTATAATAAGGATTCGGCGGTGGCCATTCATTTTAATGGTTATCATTTCACTAATATAGCGGACATGACTATCAAAGTCATCGATATAGCCACCACCCCCATTAGAGGAGGTAATAAATTCACAATTTTGGAAAAAAAGAGTTATTTTGGATGTTAAAACTTAAAACACGCTCACCTATGGGTATGAACCGAGAGTGTGATATTAACTATTTCATCGATAAGTAGGTTAATTTCTAAGTTGCCCTTTAAACTCTTTCTATTATTATAAAATTATTTTCTGTGGGGCTATGTTTCCCTTTTCATTCTATTGTGAGCCATAATGTAACATATGGTTGTGATTATATTGTATATTTTGTATTTTTTTAGATTAATATGTGTATTGTAATCATTAGGATCTGTTTCTTTTAAATTTTATGTGGTTACATCTGAGCATCGCTGTTGAGGGAGGTTCAACTTGTTGCTTAGGCATAATTGATTGGAGCTTAACATTAAGCAATGGCCTATCACATTCAAGTTATCCCTTTAAACAGAACATTCTCAGTGCAGCCATTATGTCTATGAATAAGCGCCACTAGGGGGCGTGAAACGCGTCAGACTCCCGTGTTTGTTTGTCTGCCTGCTTTTCCCTGGCTCTTACTATGTGCTTACAGCGTTTTTTTTTGCTGTGATTTTTAAAATTTATATATCAATAAACTTGGACTTTTACATTAATAGTATCACTGTGCAGTGCCTGCTCTTCTGTTCTGTCGCTATTTCTACTCTTGCCAAACGTAATACTATCCCTATGGAAGATAGTACTTCCTTTAAGGATCCTTTAGATAGGAAACTTGAATCTTATCTAAGGAAAGCTTATTTATTTTCTGGCTATCTTCTCAGGCCGGCAATTTCTATAGCTGATGTTTCAGCTGCATCAACCTTCTGGTTGGAAAGCTTAGCGCAACAGGAAACAGATTCTGATTTTTCCAGCATTGTTTGCTTGCTTCAACATGCTAATCATTTTATCTGTAATGCTATTTTTCATATAATCAAAATTGATGTTAAATCTATGTCTTTAGCTATTTTAGCTAGAAGAGCTTTGTGGCTCAAATATTGGAATGCTGACATGGTATATAAGTCTAGATTGCTATCTATTTCTTTCCAAGGTAACAATTTATTTGGTTCTCAGTTGGATTCCATTATTTCAACTGTCACTGGGGGGAAGGGAGTTTTTTTACCTCAGGATAAAAGATTTAAAGGTAAATCTAAAGCTTCTAATCGTTTTCGTTCTTTTCGACAGAATAAGGAACAGAAACCAAATCCTTCCCCCAAGGAATCTGGTTCCAATTGGAAGCCTTCTTCATGTTGGAATAAATCCAAGCCTTTTAAGAAACCAAAGCCAGCCCCCAAGTCTGCATGATGGTGCGGCCCTCATTCCAGTTCAGCTGGTGGGGGGGCAGATTAAAAATTTTCCTGAACATTTGGGCAGATTCTGTCCAAAATCATTGGATTCAGAGCATTGTCTCTCAAGGGTATCGAATAGGATTCAGAATAAGACCTCCTGTGAGAAGATTTTCTCTCACGCGTTCCAGCAAATCTAGTGAAGGCTCAGGCTTTTCTGAAGTGTGTTTCAGATCTAGAGCTTTCAGGGGGTAATTATACCAGTTCAGTTTCATGAACAGGGTCTGGGGTTTTATTTAAATCTATTCATTGTCCCAAAGAAAGAAAATTCATTCAGGACAATTCTGGATCTGAAAATTTTGAATCGTTTTGTAAGAGTGCCAACTTTCAAAATGGTGACTATAAGGACTATTTGGACGATAGCTTGGTACTAGCTCAGTCTTTACATTCTGCAGAATCTCACACAAATCAACTAGTGTTGTTTCTTCAAAGACATGGTTGGAGGATCAATTTACCAAAAAGTTCCTTGATTACTCAGACAAGGGTTACCTTTTTAGGTTTTCAGATAGATTCAGTGTCCATGACTCTTGTCTCTAACAGACAAGAGACAAATAAAATTGGTTTCAGCTTGTCGGAACCTTCAGTGGCTTTGTGCCTGGAAGTTTTAGATCTCATGACTGCAGCATCGGACGCGATCCCCTTTGCTCGTTTTCATATGAGACCTCTCCAGCTTTGTATGCTGAATCAATGGTGCAGGGATTATACAAAGATATCACAATTAATATCCTTAAATCCCAACTTTCGACTCTCTGTCTTGGTGGTTAGATCACCATTGTTTAATTCAAGGGTCCTCTTTTGTTCATCCTACCTGGACTGTAATCACAAAAGATGCAAGTCTTTCAGGTTGGGGAGCTGTCTGGGGATCTCTGACAGCACAAGGGGTTTGGAAATCTCAAGAGGCAAGGTTACCAATCAATATTTTAGAACTCCATTTGAACCTATACATGGTTTGGACCTCCAACTTTTATCTTTGAAGGTTCTTTTTCTTTTGGCCATTTCTTCAGCTAGAAGAGTTTCCGAAATTGTGGCTTTATCCTGTAAACCTCCTGTCTGATTTTTCATCATTACAACACACTATTCCTTTCTTTCCAGCATAATATCTACTGATACTATTAACAATTGTGGTCCCCTCTTTATGCTCAGCTCCTAACAATCTCAAAGAGCATCTTCTTCACAAACTTGATCTTGTGGGGGCACTAATCGACACAAAAGTTTGAACTTTCTTCTTCTTTGTTTGATTTTTTTTTTTTTAGGACCTCACAAGGGACATAAAGCTACAGATTATTATTATTAGTTATTTGTAGAGCACCAACAGAAACCACAGTGCTATAAACATAAGTATGATATTCAAGGTAACATTTATAGGGATCAAATGGGTAGAGGGCCCTGCCTAGAGTCGCACTTTTGTAGTCGGCTCTTAAAGGGACAGCCAAGTCAGAAAAAAACTTTCATGATTCAAATAGGGCATGTAATTTTAAATAACTTTCCAATTTACTTTTATCACCAGTTTTGCTCTTTTCTCTTGGTATTCTTAGTTGAAAGCTAAAACTAGGAGGTTCATATGCTAATTTCTTATACCTTGAAGGCCGCCTGTAATCTAAATGCATTTTGACAGTCTTTCACCACTAGAGGGCATTAGTTCATGTGTTTCATATAGATAACATTGAGCTCATGCATGTGAATTTACCGAGGAATGAGCACTGATTGACTAAAATGCAAGTCTGTCAAAAGAACTGAAATAAGGGGGCAGTCTGCAGAGGCTTAGATACAAGGTAATTACAGAGGTAAAATGTTTATTATAACTGTGTTGCTTATGCAAAACTGGGGAATGGGTAATTAAGGGATTATCTATCTTTTAAAACAACAATAATTCTGGTGTTGACTGGCCCTTTAAGAAGGCGATCTACAAACAGCTGGGCTAATAAGCTTACATGCTAAGGGGGTTCAAGAGTATAACAAAGGAGGAGAGGATCTGGGGTTAGGAAAGGTTAGTGTAGGTTGCATGTATCCCTGAACAGTCTTTAGGGAGCGCTTGAAGCTTTCAAAACTAAGGGAGGGTCTTGTGGAGCGAGGCTTAGGTGCTGTAGAGTCAAAGTAAAACCTATGTTACAACATGGCGCTGCAGAGAATACAGGTGGCTTAACTGGAAAATTTAAAAATGTTAAATTTGTGATATAGTATTGTTTTACTTTTTATATGTAGCACTCACATTGCTTTAATGTTACCTTTTAAATAATACACATTTCTCTCCTAAGATATGGTGAGTCCACAGGAACATCAATTACTGTTGGGAATATCACTCCTGGCTAGCAGGAGGAGGCAAAGAGCACCAAAGCAAAGCTGTTAAGTATCACTTCCCTTCCCACAGTCCCTAGTCATTCTCTTTGCCTTCAGTGCAAGGAGAAGGTGAAGTTTTAGTGTCTGAAGAAGATTGGATTTTTTTCACATCAATCAAGATTTTATTATTTTGAATGCCAGAGTAGGTTTACTCTGAACTTCCTCTCTAGATTGGGTCTAGCTGTACTCCACGTTAGTCTCTTCAGTATGGCAGTGGTGGCTTTAAAGCAGTTAAGAACTTGTGAGGTGGGCCTTACTACGTTTTCCTAACATATTTGCTGCCATAGTATTGAAAGCCAGAGTAGGTTTGCTCTGTTCTTTATTTTTTCTACCAGTCTCTGTGAGGAGTGGCATCCTCTCACACTGTGTAAGCTGTCCTCCTGCCGGACGGCTAGATGGAGATAAGTGCTGGATCTTCTATGTTTGGGGGACATGTACTTCTGAAATTATTATGCTGCATTATATCTGGGACATATATATCCTGGGGAAGGATATTCTTGGCAGGACGCAGGCACTGAGTGTGACTAAAAGAGACTAGGGGGTTAATTCTTTATGGGTTAAGTATTCCCTGAATTGGTTATTCGTCATGTGGGTAGATGATCATTAATTTTATTGATTCCTCTATTTTTTATGTGGTGTTTGCTTTCGCATTATCCTTTTAAAATTATATGTTCCAATCGGATGCTTCTGAGTGCGCCTTAATATTCTTATCTTGAAGTTTTGTAAGAGCGGCACGATTGTTTTTAAATTATTAAGAGTACTGTCAGACTAAAGGCTGGCACAGATGTTTTACTGTAGCTCAGCGGATCTTGTTTGATAGAATGTGGCAGTTAGATTAACTGCGCGCTTCATTTCTGTACTATGCCTCTGTTTCCGCATGGCAGGGAAGCGCCATTTTTGGCTCTCTCTGAGCCGGTAATGTGACTACGCCCCCTTCTCTTCTCCATCAGATCGGAGCGATGTGTCTGTGGATACAGAGGTTTCCGTGCCACGGAAGAGCTTCTTTTAAATTGCGAAGCCATTACCTGAATCTTGAACGGGATGTTGGCAATAATTCCTTGAGATTTTTCTATGTTGATTTACAGTCACTACCCTGTGACCATTAGAGGGCGCTAAAGTTTTTTTGTTATATGATAAATGGCGCTGACATCCCCTATACATTTTTTAAGGGAAGTTTTTATGTATCAACTGATGTTGGCAATAATATTTTATGGTTTACAAGCCTAAGATTTGAGACATACTGTTCTGGAACAGAGGCCTGTTCCTTTAAATTTTATGTTTTTTGTCTTTTGAGATACTGAGAATATAGTGTGTCTAATAACTCTTCTGTCAGGTATATATCTAAATGCCAGATCATGGGTGTCTCTGTTTTATTATATAGGCTGGTTATGCCCTGTGGCACTTTTTTGTTTACTATATACAATTCCGTGCTGCATAACTATAAATTATTTATCTCTGAGTCACTGTCTCTTAGGATGATGCTGTTTAGGCAATGCCACAGTTTTCTCCTTTTACGTCTCAAGCCTCAATGGCGTCAAATGCAGTGCACTGCGGTTCCTTTCTATCTCCTGGAGGAGTTGTTTGCCTGCAGAATTTGCTGTCCAGATATCGTATGCGGTATCTATGTCTTTATCTGCTTTTCCTATACTAAGGGAAATCACAAGAGGAACATTAGAGATTCAGATAGTTTGGTTTCTGTCCCGCCTGCTGCTACTTAGGTTGCCTTCCTCATAGGTCTGAGGAGGAGGATATGTCGGTAGCCTCTGAGGGTGAGACCTCAGATTTGGACAGTATAATTCCTTCATCTGATACTGAAGTGGTATCCTTTAGACTTATGCCTGAACACCTCGTGTAATGTTAAAGGAGGTTTTGGCTACTCTGGACGACTTAGATATTTTGTCATTGTAAACCCAAGAATATCTAGTAAATTTAATATTTGCTGGAATTCCTTTGTGGAAGTGTTTCCTGTTCCAGACCGTGCTAAGGGATTTTTTCCACAGGAATGAGAGAAGTCAGGAATTCCTTTTTCTTTCTCATGTCTTACCAAGATGTTTTTCCTGTCCCCTTTAAATATATTGGCGCACGGTGCCTATAGTAGAAGGAGCTTTTCTACTCTAGTTAAGAAACTTCTATTCCTATAGCAGATTGCTGCTCCTTTAAGGATCAATGGATAAGCTGGAAACTTATATTGCAGTTTGTATGTCCACTGGATCATGTGCGGCATCCTTTGGGTGCAGCACCCTGTCTGATACCTTTTTTTGGTAAAGGCTTCTTTGGAGGAGACCCAGGACAGAAATTGGCTCTTAAACTAGCTAATTCATCCCTTCTATTGCTTCCATGCAAGTCATTTGACTGGGTGCCAAGATATCTGGCTTTGCTGTACTAGCCTTCTGGACGTTGTGGATCGTGTTTTGATTGGATTTTTTCAAAGACAAAGCTTCTAACGCTTCTTACAAGGGTGGGACCTTGTCTAGTCCTGGTCGGACAGAAATGAAAAAGGGTCTTTTAACTAAGCAGCTTAGACCTTAAGGACGTCGGAATAAAGTCTTGCTGCTGGGTTTAATTCAGCACGAGGGCTTGCCCCCAATCATGGATTGCATATGTGTGACCCTGTTTTCTCTTCAGCGTGGATACGAGATGTCCCAGTTGGACTGTGGTCATTGCATCTCAAGAGTTACTTATACCTTCCTTTTTGAAACAGGTTCCTCCTCTCGTGTTTATCTTCAGTCCAGATTAAAGACCGGCAATTTTGCTTGCGTTTGGACTTAAAGTATCTCTGCAAGTTTTTCTCAGGATACCGTTCTTCAAATAGGAAACTATTTGTTTCTTTTTTCCCTGGTCTAGAAGGGTCAGTTCTTCCGACCATAGACCTAGAGGATGCGTATTTCAAGTTCCTGAAATTTGCTTTTCTGAAAGACTTTTCAGTTTTGTGGCCTTGACACAGTTCCCTGATTTGTATCCCTCTGGGCAGTGTTCAGTTGTTGGGGTATTAAGGGGGCGCCCTTCCTTGAGACTTTTTGTTTCAGGCGCCATAATGTTAATAGACAATATCTCATTCAGAGATCGTATTGTCTTTTCCATGCTTCACATGTTGGATAGTGAGTCTGGAAATTGTTCCCTTGTTCCAGCTACAGGGGTAGTTTTCTTAGGAACCATAATATTCCTTTTCTTCAATATTTTTCTGACAGAGACCAGAAAATCAGAGATTTTCTCCAATTATTTTTCTCTGAGTTTTATGTTCGGCCCTTAGTGGCTCTACGGTTGAAGGTATTTGGTCTAATGGTCGTCTCCATTGACGTATTCCCCTTGTTCGGCCCCATTTGAGAGCTCTGTAGTGTGTGTGCTCAACAATGGCATGGGACCATACGGATCTGTTTCATAGGATAGATCTAGTTCAGTCAACAAGGGATTCTCTCTTGTGATGGTTTTTCTTATTAATTTCTGTCTCAGGGCGCATGCTTCTGAGATCTTCCTGGGTGATTTTGACCACGGACACCAGCTTGCTGGACTGGGGAGCAGTCTGGGACTCGATAAGCGTGCAGCGACACTGGACTCAGGAAGAGCCTGCTTTCCCCATTAACATATTGGATTGGCTTTGGTTGTCCTTAGCCCGGTGTTTAAGGGTCCAATCAGACAACATAACCTCGGCGGATTACAGATTGTTCCGTGGGCGGAAGCTCACAATTGCTGTCTATCTGCTATCCACGTTAAGGAGTGGTCTCCTGGGAAGTGGATTCCTTGAGCAAACAGACTTTTTCATTGCGGGGAGTGGGAGCTCCATCCGGAAGTGTTCTCCAGTTTAAATTATCAAATCGGGGTACCGGAATTGGATCTGATGGCATCTCGACAGAACGCCAAGCTTCCAAATTACGGTTTGAGGTCAAGGGATCCTCAGGCCTTCCTAATAGATGTTTTGGCAATTCCTTGGAACTTCAGGTTGGCATACCTTTTTCCTCCGTTTGCTCTCCTTCCGCGAGTCATTGCTCAGATTAAGCAGGAGAAAGCATCAGTGTTTCTAATAGCTCCTGCGTGGCCTCGCAGGATCTTGTATCCTTTAGGGTCCTTTTCTTCATCCAAATCTCATTTCTCTGAAGCTTTCTGCTTGGAGATAAAACGCTTAATTTTATCTAAGCGTGGTTTTTACGAGTTGATCATTGAGACCATGATTCAGGCTTGTAAGCCTGTTACTAGAAAGATTTACCATAAGATATGGTGTAAATATCTTTATTGGTGTGAATCCAAGGGTTACTCTTGGAGTTGAGTCAGGATTCCAAGAATTGTATCCTTTTTCCAGGAAGGTTTGGAGAAGGGTTTGTCTGTCAGTACTCTGAAGTGTCAGATTTCTGCTCTATCTATTTTGCTGCACAAGCGCCTGGCAGGTGCGCCAGATGTGCAATCTTTTTGTCAGGTCTTGGTCAGATTCAGGCCTGTGTTTAAATCTGTTGCTCCACCTTGGAGCCTTAACCTTGTACTCAGAGTTTTGCAACAGGCTCCGTTTGAGCCATTGCATTCCATAGATATTAAATTGTTATCTTGGAAGGTTTTGTTTCTTACTGCTATCTCTTCTGCTCAGAGGGTTTCAGAACGCTCAGCTTTGCAGTGCGATTCTCCTTATCTCATATTTCATGCAGATAAGGCTGTCCTTCGTAGCAAGTCTGGTTTTCTTCCTAAGGTTGTTTAAGATAGAAATATTAATCAGGAAATTGTTGTTCCTTTTTTCTGTCCTAATCCCTCTCATAAGGAACGTTTGTTGCACAACCTAGATGTTGTGCATGCTCTTAAATTCTATTTGCAAGTGACTAAGGACTTTCGCCAGTCTTCTGCTTTGTTTGTTTGTGTTTCTGGGAAACGTAAAGCTCAGAAAGCTAATGCTACTTCTCTTTCTCTCTGGTTGAGAAGTATTATTTGTTTGGCGTATGAGACTGCTGGACAGCAGCCTCCTCAGATAATTACAGCTCATTCTACAAGGGCTGTTTCTTCTTTTTGGGCTTTCAAAAATGAGGCCTCTGTGGAACAGATTTGCAAGGCTGCAACTTGGTCATCTTGTCCCTCCCTAATCTTCTGTGTCCTCTAGCTTGGGTATTGATTCCTAACAGTAATTGATGATTCCGTGGACTCACCATATCTTAGGATAGAACACAAAATGTATGCTTACCTGATATATTTTTTTCTTTCTGGATATCGTGAGTCCACAGCCCTGCCGTTTATTTTAAGACAGTTATTTTTGTCTCAACCTCAGGCACCTCTTCACCTTGTGTTGCTTCTTTTTTTCTCCATTTTCCTTCAGTCGATTGACTGGGGATTGTGGGAAGGGAAATGAAACTTAACAGCTTTGCTGTGGTGCTCTTTGCCTCCTCCTGCTGGCCAGGAGTGATATTCCCAACAGTAATTGATGACCCCGTGGACTCACCATATCCGGAAATAAATTTATCAGGTAAGCATAATTTTGTTTTTTTTGTGAGATTGGTATATAGTTTTAATGTCTCCTTAACTCCTTTTTTTTTTTTTGGCAAACAGGTGTTACATCATCATGTGGCCACTCCAAAACTTCTTTTGAATTTTTGGGTCTTCTTTGTTTTTTAACTAATTTGCCAGCCCTGCAGTACCGATACAAAAAATACACTCATTTATGTATAAACCAACCTTTGCAGGATTACTCTATATTATTTTAAATTGAGATCACACAAACATAAAAACAATACTGGCCTTGCTTCATTTCATGCTTGAAGCCAACCCAGAGATGATATGAGAGTAATGCCTTGGAGTGGGCTTTTTAAGGAATTCTGGTTTTGAGGGGCCATGGAACTTTCCAAAAGCATTGGTGACTTTGGAGGTTTGGAATAAAGTGAGGCAGAAATTTTAAATAGGTACACTTTGCATTAGTTCAGGAAAAAAAGTTTGTTAAATATTTTTTAAATAAACTTTCATACCACTTTATGAATTATTGGTCATAAGCTTAAATAATTTCCATTTAAATGAATATGGTGCCTACAGATCCAACTTTCCACCATGTAGTGAAGAGAAAACAAGCTTTACAAAGCCAATAGGAGTGCAAAAAACTAAAGCAACATTTGTGCACACAAGCAATAGTTATAAAATGTAGTTGTGTGACTGGTCATTATATTATTTACATGTTATGTGAACAGCATTTTAAAAGCACAAAATATTTTTTAATTACGTTACAGAATTCCAGAATTATGTTTTCTGCTTATGTTTACTACATAGATATTTTAAACATTATACATTAGTTTTTATATAAAAACGATAATCTACAAGTAAAAAACATGTTTTATAAATGCGACATTCTAAACAAATAAAGCTGAATGCTTTAATGTCATTCATAAATAACATTATTACCTTTTGTGTCTTATCAACAGGTGAATTCACAATCTGCAATAATCCTAGTCGCGATCAGAGTACTGATACTTCTTTCACTCTTCTTCAAAATCAAAGAAGCCATGAAGAAAATGTATGTCTTGAATGCGGGAAATGTTTTACTACGAAATCAACTCTTGTTGGCCATCTGAAAATTCACACAGGAGAGAAAGCATTTTCTTGTTCTCAGTGTGGGAAATGTTTTACTTTAAAATCATCTCTTAATAGGCATCAGAAAGTTCATTCAGGGGAAAAAGAATTTTCATGTTCTGAATGTGGAAAATGTTTTGCTCTGAAATCATCACTTATTAGACATCAGATCGTTCATACAGGGGAAAAAGGATTTTCGTGTTCTGAATGTGGAAAATGTTTTAACAGGAAATCATACCTTATTGACCATTTTAAAATTCATAGAGGAGAGAAAGCATTTTTATGTTCTGAATGTGAGAAATGTTTCATTTTAAGATCAGATCTTATTAGGCATCAAAAAATTCATACAGGGGAGAAAAAATTTTCATGTTCTGACTGTGGTAAATGGTTTACCACAAAATCATATCTTATTGAACACCTGAAAATTCACAAAGGAGATAAATCATTTTCATGTTCTGACTGTGGGAAATGTTTTACTCTGAAATCATATCTTATTGTTCATCAGAAAATTCATACAGGGGAGAAAGCATTTTCATGCTCTGATTGTGGGAAATGTTTTAACCGTAAGTCAAATCTTATTGTTCATCAGAAAACTCATGCAGGGGAGAGAGCATTTTCATGTTCTGAATGTGGGAAATGTTTTACTCAGAAATCAAATCTTAATACTCATCAGAAAATTCATACTAAAAGAAATCTGGGAAATCAGAGGTTAACCTCTTAAGTACAGAAGGTGACACGTAGTTGTCATCCGTACAATACCTAAAGTGGTGATGATTGCTGCATGTCGTCCTCTAGGGATGTTCTTTGAGGCTCATTCTGCACCTCAAGTGATTACAAGGTGGATCAGTGTGTTTGTCATCCCTAGGGGGGATCCAGGGTCCCTATATAGGTCTGAATAGTCAAAGGATCACCTGGCATATAAAAATGTGTATTTCTTTGAGTATAGGTTCATGGAAGCCTCCAAGTGCAGATCAAAATGATATACATATACCCAAAGGTCCTTATTTATATGTTGATAAACCCTTATTGCAATTTAGTCACTGTTGAGGGCATTATAGTCAGGTGATCACTGAGGTGCCATTGTTTCCCTAGCTGGAATTCTATACCAGGTGTATAGATGTACAAGGTGAGCCCCTACGTTAACATTAAATGTTTAAAAGGCATCCAAAAGCACTTGTCTGGATTAGGATAGCCTCCCTGGCTGCATGAAATGCATTTTGCTGATATATATATATATATATATATATATATATATATATATATATATATATATAAAAACACTGAATTTTTCTCTGTTAGTGCTATGTTATATAATACAATTATAGGTCTACTAAAGCTTATGTGGGTTTCTCACTGAAAAATTACTTCCAGCAGCATCTAAACGATCAGAAATGGCTCAGTGCACGGGTGTGAAATGGTTACAGCAGCTAAGGGGTTAGCTGGACATTAAACATTTTTAGATTGTTCTGTAAAATATTTTAATTTTCTGTAATAAAACTACTTTGCAATATTGTTTATTTATTCTGTCGCCATTTCCTGAAAATTGTGGGATTTTTAATTCCCATGAGTTTTTATAAAGTAATGGGAGCTGCCATATTAAAACCTCTCTCTAATCTCTTCTGCGGAAGCTAATGAAGGACAGATAAAGCAAACAATCTATGTCAAATAAATAGTTACTTTAAAGGGACAGTGTAATCCAGTATTTTCTCCTTTTTAATGTGTTTACAGTTATCCACTTTACCCACTGGAGTGTGTTAAATTATTTACAAATAGCTCCTTGATCTCTATTTTCTTATTTGAAATAGCTGAGTTTGCCTATTGTATTCCTGCTCATACTGACCATTTCTGAACTTTAAAGGGACAGTCAAGTCCAAAAAAAACTTTCGTGACTTTACCTTTATCACCAATTTTGCTTTGTTCTCTTGGTATTCTTAGTTGAATGCTAAACCTTGGAGGTTCATATGCTAATTTTTTAGACCTTAAAGGCCGCCTCTAATCTGAATGCATTTGGACAGTTTTTCACCACTAGAGGCCGTTAGTTCATGTGTTTCATGTACATACATTGAGCTCATGCACGTAAATTTACAGAGGAGTCAGCACTGATTGGCTAAAATGCAAGTCTGTCAAAAGAACTGAAATAAAGGGGCAGTCTGCAGAGATTTAGATACAAGGTAATTACAGAGGTAAAAAGTGTATTTATATACCAGTGTTGGTTGTGCAAAACTGGGGAATGGGTAATAAAGGGATTATCTATCTTTTTAAACAACAAAAAATCTGGTATTGACTGTCCCTGGTTACAAAACATAATGCATACAAGAAGATTTAGATAAAATAATGCTCCCAGTGGGGGATGTGACAAAGAAGGTAAACTAAGTGCAGCCACCAATCAGCAAACGCTACCCAGGTGCTGAACAAAAAATGGGCTGGCTTGTAATCTTTGCATTCCTGCTTTTTCAAATAAAGATACCAAGAGAACGAAGAAAAATTGACAATAGGAGTGAATTAGAAAGTTGCTTGAAATTGCTGCTCTGTCTTTTATTATTATTATCAGTAATTTGAAGAGTGCCAATAGATTCTGCAGCGCTATAAACATATACAAGATAACATTTATAGGGATCAAATGGGTAGGGGGCCCTGCTGAGAGTTGCACTGTTATGAAGGTGATCTACAAACAGCTGGGCTCATAGGCTTACATGCTAAGTGGTTCAAGGGGAAAGCAATTAAGTTAGGAAAGGTTAGTGTTGGCTGTATGCATCCCTGAACAGTAGAGTCTTTAGGGAGCGATTGAAGCTGTTAAAATTAGAAGAGGGTCTCGTGGAGCGAGGCAGAGAGTTCCACAAGATGGGAGCCAGTCTGGAGAAGTTCTGTAAACGGGAGTGTGAGGCAGTAACAAGAGAGGAGGAGAGTAGGAGGTCATGAGCAGAGCGAAGGGGATGGGAGGAAGAGTATCTGGAGAAAAGGTCTGAGATATAGGGGGAGCAGTGCAGTTGAGGGCTTTGTATGTCAGAGTGAGGATTTTGTGTTTAGTCCTGGAGGCAAGAGGAAGCCAGTGAAGGGATTGGCAGAGAGGAGCAGCAAATGAAGAGCGACGTGTAAGGAAGAATCATGAAAGAAAAAATGTGCGTCCAGTGTCCCTTTAAGTGCATCTTTATTACATGAACTGAATTCCATCTAAAATATTACTAACATTCCCGATCTGTTTATACAAAGGGGAAAATTTACCATCACTTTAACAGGAACAGGACTATGTGTAAATAATTAGACAGGTAACATAATGAGGTATCCTCTCCCTACAATATCAGTTCACTGTATTGGGTTGTGGTTTCAGTTAGCAGAAACAGCTATTTCATATACAAAACTATACCCAAAGGAACAATTTTCCATACATTTTAAATGCTGCAGTTTATATGACAAGTATCTGAAAACACAATAAACCAATTTAACAATACATTGTCTCTTTAACATCGCTTGCCTCCTTTGTAATGAACACTTTATCCATAATTGTCCTCAGCAGATACGATTATATAAGGGAAACCTATATTTCAAAATTGCAGAGCCTATTATTTTAGAAATTATAGTACTTTATATTAGCTAAAAACTTACACTTATTACTTCAGTATTTAAACTACTTGCATGATTCAGACAGAACGTGTAATTAAAAAAAAAGTTTACTCTTATCCTTGAAAAAGATGACTGACATCAGCGAAACGTACGTTGGATGTTTTTTGGAGGACTACGGACATTTGTGTCATTAAACAAAGGAGTGATTTGGCATACCAATGTAATTGTTGCTCTTGCCTTCCCTGCGGCTTGTGACCGAGCTGAAAGCGGTGATTGTTGCATATCATATACTTTGTGACATTAGTTTCTATGGAAGTCCTTGTGTTTTAATAAATTTGTTTTAAATTTTACCTTAGAGTTCCTGACTATCCTTGGGAGCCGACGGGCTTTGTACCTGACAGCTTTTTTTACTTAGAGCTGCGTTATAGCTTTAAAAGTGTTAGCACCTGTCCAACAGAGTACTATTGTATGTCTCTCCTTGTCCTGTGAGGTGTATGAATATCACTGCAATCAACTTTTGGGGAGACTCTTTTCTCTTAAACCTTGTTTCTATGGACTATTTCTGCTGATCTATTATGGACTCCCTACATATTCTTATTGGGGTTGTATACACTTAAGTTTTTAGATTTATTTTGTAATTTTTGTGTTTTAAAGGGACAGTTAACTCAAAAATGTTCTCTCCTTTAATTTGTTCCCAATGATCCACTTTACCTGCTGGAGTGTATTAAATTGTTTACAAGTATTGACATTAACTTGATATTGGTATTTGAAATAGTTGATTTAACCTGTGGAATCCCCACCCATCCTGAAAGTTTTTAGCCTCAAGGCCAAGCTGTGTTAGCACAACCAGTAGAAGAAATTACACTCCCAGTGGGTTATAGAAGAGATAAGGTAATAAAATTATAATTTCTCTTGCAAGGTGTATCCAGTCCACGGATTCATCCTTTACTTGTGGGATATTCTCATTCCCTACAGGAAGTGGCAAAGAGAGCACACAGCAGAGCTGTCCATATAGCTCCCCCTCTAGCTCCACCCCCCAGTCATTCTCTTTGCCGGCTCTAAGCACTAGGGTCTCTCTACGGGAGGGTAAAGTGAATGTGGTGTTAGAATTGTAGTTTTATATCTTCAATCAAAAGTTTGTTATTTTTAAATGGTACCGGTTTGTACTATTTACTCTCTAGCAGAAAAGTGATGAAGATTTCTGCTGAGAGGAAAATGATTTTAGCATGTTGTAACTAAAATCCACTGCTGTTCCCACACAGGACTGAGGAGTATCAGAAAACTTCAGTTGGGGGGAACAGTTTGCAGGCTTGACTGCAATGAGGTATGTTCAGTCATTTATTTCTAGACAAGACTGAGATAATGCTAGAAGACTGACAAGATCCCCATGTGGGGAGGGTAAGCTATGTTCTGAGACTTAGTATAGAATTGAATGCTTACATAACAGGGCTAATTAGGCTGGTTGACACTAATTCAGGGCAATCGATTATTTAAGAAATACTCGTTGGAGACACTTTTTTAAGCACTTTGGAGTGTTTTCTGGGGTTATTATCCACATGGCAAAAATTTAATCACTTATAAGTGATTTTTGTAGGCCTTACAACTCCGGAGTGGAGTGGGAGGGGCCTAATTTTGCGCCTCATATGCGCAGTTAGAATTGAAAGACAGTTCAGGCTGCTTCACATGGAGGGTCCAGCTGCTGATTGAGGGCCTCAAAGAAGCTTTTTCCCCCAAATCTGATCCCTAAGGGCAGGTAGGGCCACAGCAGTAAGCTGTGGCAAGGTGCTGTAGTTATTTAACCGTTTGCTGGCTTTAGGCTGCTCCGGTTTGGGCATTAAGGGGTTAATCGTTCTGCAAATTGTGGTGCAATCATATTAAAGCCTTAGGTACATACTGTGAAAATTTCAGAAGGATTGCTGCATTTTTCACTGTTTTGTAAAATTGTGTGCTCTTTTTATTTCTTAAAGGCACAGTAACGTTTTTTTCAAATTGTGTTTTCTTTCATGTAATTAGCAAGAGTCCATGAGCTAGTGACGTATGGGATATACATTCCTACCAGGAGGGGCAAAGTTTCCCAAACCTCAAAATGCCTATAAATACACCCCTCACCACACCCACAATTCAGTTTAACGCATAGCCAAGAAGTGGGGTGATAAGACAAATGTGCGAAAGCATAAAAAATAAGGAATTGGAATAATTGTGCTTTATACAAAAAAATCATAACCACCACAAAAAAGGGTGGGCCTCATGGACTCTTGCTAATATGATAGAAATTAATTTATCAGGTAAGTTCTTACATAAATTATGTTTTCTTTCATGTAATTAGCAAGAGTCCATGAGCTAGTGACGTATGGGATAATGAATACCCAAGATGTGGATCTTCCACGCAAGAGTCACTAGAGAGGGAGGGATAAAATAAAGACAGCCAAATCCGCTGAAAATAATCCACACCCAAAATAAAGTTTAAATCTTATAATGAAAAAAACTTTGGAGGTGGTGAAGTAAGTTTGTGCTAGATTCTTCGTTGATATGCGCTCCGCAGCAGGTTGGAGCCCGGTTTTCCTCTCAGCGTGCAGTGAATGTCAGAGGGATGTGAAGAGAGTATTGCCTATTTGAATTCAATGATATTCTTCTACGGGGTCTATTTCATAGGTTCTCTGTTATCGGTCGTAGAGATTCATCTTTTACCTCCCTTTTCAGATCGACGATATACTCTTATATATACCATTACCTCTACTGATTCTCGTTTCAGTACTGGTTTGGCTTTCTACTACATGTAGATGAGTGTCCTGGGGTAAGTAAGTCTTATTTTCTGTGACACTCTAAACTATGGTTGGGCACTTTTATATAAAGTTCTAAATATATGTGTTTAAACATTTATTTGCCTTGATTCAAGATGTTCAACGTTCCTTATTTCAGACAGTCAGTTTCATATTTGGGATAATGCATATGAATAAATCATTTTTTTCTTGCCTTAAAATTTGACTTTTTTCCTGTGGGCTGTTAGGCTCGCGGGGGCTGAAAATGCTTCATTTTATTGCGTCATTCTTGGCGCGGACTTTCTTGGCGCAAAAATGTTTGGTCATTTCCGGCGTCATACGTGGCGCCGGAAGTTGCGTCATTTTTTTGACGTTTTTGCGCCAAAAAATGTCGGCGTTACCGGATGTGGCGCCATTTTTGGCGCCAAATAATGTGGGCGGGTTTTTTGGCGCTAAAATGTCTCCACAATATTTAAGTCTCATTATTTATTGCTTCTGGTTGCTAGAAGCTTGTTCATTGTCATTTTTTTCCCATTCCTGAAACTGTCATTTAAGGAATTTGATCATTTTTGCTTTATATGTTGTTTTTTTCCATTACATATTGCAAGATGTCTCAGATTGTCCCTGAATCAGAAGCCACTTCTGGAAAAACGCTTAACTGAGTTTCAGTTCTACCAAAGCTAAGTTCATTTATTTTAAATGTTATAAATGTTTATCTTTAGCTATGGTTTGTAATAAGGTATTATGATATACTTGTACATGCAGAATCCATTAGTGTTTATGCTTTATATATTTCCATTCTTACATTTTATGTACAAGAAATATTTAGAAGATTTATAAGAAATATTTTCTGATTCTATTTTAAAGGCTTTGTCTGACTTTGTGCCTTCTAATAAAATGTTTAGGTCTTTTTCACTTCTTTTTTAATTATTGAAGTTTCAAATGACCAACAACATACTGATTTATCCTTCTCTGATGATGTTTTTTCTCTTTCAGAAATTTTCTTCATCAGATATTGACACTAACAAATCTACTTTTTTATTATTTTTCTATTATTAAAGTACATTTGTTCTTTGTTGAAAAGGTGTTGATTATTTTGGATATTAAGGTAACTAGTTCTTCAAGACTAGCTGACACTATTTCTGCCTATTTATTTCTTCTGTGTTTTCAGAGGTTTTCTTTCAAATTCCCCATTCTAGGGAATGGAATAGGCTGAGAATTTTCTTCCTTTTTCAAAGGTTTTTAAACTATATTCTTTGCCAGCAGTTAAATTCAATTTGGAGGGTTCTCCAATTTATTGGGGCTATCTCTACTTCTACTAATTATGCTATTGTTTCTATAGCAAAATAGTATTTATTTTCCTTTAGATAGTTGTATCTTATTTATGGAAAATTATTTAGTTTCAGGTACTTTTTTTGGTCCTGTGATTTATTTGGATATTGCAATTGCTTCATTTTTTCTGTTTACTTTAAGATTAAGTATCAGATTATGATTTATTTTAGCATTGTTAAAGGACAACATTTACTAGACTAGGTGCTGTTGCATTTGTCTTGTTGTTTTGCATTTTTTGATTATGCAAGTCCACTGTATTGACTGGTCCTTTAAACTGGACTATCATGCTAATAATCCCATTTGTGTCTTCATTTTATTGAATATTTTCGCAAATGAGGGTTAATCTATGTCTTTAGCTATTTTAGCTAGAAGAATTTTGTTCTAAGATAATCAATTATTTGTTTTTATAATTGGATTCAATTCTTAACTGTTACTCTGGGCTTCAAGATTGAGTTCTAAGACTAAACCTTTAAGCTTATACTAGTTTAATTGTTCTTATTAAGGAACGAATTCCTGAGTTCTTTCCCAAGTAACATGTTTGTAATTGGGGCTCGAAATCCGCTCCCTAATATTGCGATGTACATGCCGTATTCCAGCTTGGCTGGTAAGGGGCAGGTTAAGACTTCTTTGAAAATTATTTGGTTCTATTTTGTCCAAATTTCTTTGATTTTATTCCAGTAAGGCTAACACTTTCTTTAAGTGTGTTTCTGTCCTATATATTTTGGGTATTGTTGAAGCATGGCTGGGCACCCATGGGGTTCAAGCGCTGCTCAGACCTGGAATCTTCTGGGGTATTTCTTCCAGTTCCTTTTTTAGGAACCGGGTTTGGAGTTTTATTCAAACTATTTTGCCTTTTAATGGTCATTGATAGCATTATTTGTTTTCATTAGATACAATAAATGCATATTTTCATTTTTCTGTTTTCATTCAGATTATTATCTGAGGATGCAGAATCTCATATGATTCACTTGCTCTTCAGGACATAGTTAGAGGATCTTTTTTTCGAAAGCTCTTGATTCCTCACACAAGGGTCACCTTTTTTAGGTTTCCAGAAAGTTTGTGTCACTGTCTTTGTCTCTATCAGACAAGGGATAATTCTATTGGGTTCCGTCTGTCGATATCTTTAGTCTCTATTATTTCCTTCAGTTGCTATATATGCATAGAAGTTTTAGGTCTTATGGCCTCGGCATTGGATTCAATTCCCTTTGCTCATTTTCTCTAGAAAGAACCTTTCCAGTCTTTTATGAGTGTTGTTTCTTCTAGAATATGGTTGGAGGATCAATTTACCAATCAGTTCGTTGATTCCTCAGACAAGGGTAACCTTTTTTAGGTTTCCTGATAGATTCAGTGTCCTTGACTCTGTCTCTGACGGACAAGAGACGTCTGAAATTGGTTTCAGCTTGTCGAAACCTTCAGTCTCAATCTTTCCCTTCGGTAGCCTTATGCATGGAAATTCTAGGTCTTATGACTGCTGCATTGGACGCGGTTTCCTTTGCTCGTTTTTCACATGCAACCTCTTCAGCTCTGTATGCTGAACCAGTGGTGCAGGGATTATACAAAGATATCTCAATATCTTTAAAACCGATTGTACGACACTCTCTGACGTGGTGGACGGATCACCATCATTTAGTTCACGGGGCTTCTTTTGTTCTTCCGACCTGGACTGTGATTTCAACAGATGCAAGTCTGACGGGTTGGGGAGCTGTTTGGGGGTCTCTGACAGCACAAGGGGTTTGGGAATCTCAGGAGGTGAGATTACTAATCAATATTTTGGAACTCCGTGCAATTTTCAGAGCTCTTCAGTCATGGCCTCTTCTAAAGAGAGAATCGTTCATTTGTTTTCAGACAGACAATGTCACAACTGTGGCATATATCAATCATCAAGGAGGGACTCACAGTCCTCTGGCTATGAAAGAAGTATCTCGAATTCTGGTTTGGGCGGAATCCAGCTCCTGTCTAATTTCTGCGGTTCATATCCCAGGTATAGACAATTGGGAAGCGGATTATCTCAGTCACCAAACGTTACATCCGGGTGAATGGTCTCTTCACCCAGAGGTATTTCTTCAGATTGTTCAAATGTGGGGACTTCCAGAAATAGATCTGATGGCTTCTCATCTAAACAAGAAGCTTCCCAGGTATCTGTCCAGATCCAGGGATCCTCAGGCGGAGGCAGTGGATGCATTGTCACTTCCTTGGAAGTATCATCCTGCCTATATCTTTCCACCTCTAGTTCTTCTTCCAAGAGTAATTTCCAAAATTCTAAGGGGTGCTCGTCTGTTCTGCTGGTAGCTCCAGCATGGCCTCACAGGTTTTGGTATGCAGATCTTGTCCGGATGGCCACTTGCCAACCGTGGACTCTTCCGTTAAGACCAGACCTTCTATCACAAGGTCCTTTTTTCCATCAGGATCTCAAATCCTTAAATTTGAAGGTATAGAGATTGAACGCTTGATTCTCAGTCATAGAGGTTTCTCTGACTTTCTGATTAATACTATGTTACAGGCTCGTAAATCTGTATCTAGGAAGATATATTATCGAATCTGGAAGGTTTTCTTTTCTTGGTGTTTTTCTCATCTTTTTTCTTGGCATTCTTTTAGAATTCCTAGAATTTTACAGTTTCTTCAGGATGGTTTGGATAAAGGTTTGTCTGCAAGTTCCTTGAAGGACAAATCTCTGCTCTTTCTGTTCTTTTTCACAGAAAGATTACTAGTCTTCCTGTTATTCATTGTTTTGTACAAGCTTTGGTTCGTATAAAACCTGTTATTAAGTCAATTTCTCCTCCTTGGAGTTTGAATTTGGTTCTGGGGGCTCTTCAAGCTCCTCCGTTTGAACCTATGCATTCGCTGGACGTTAAATTACTTTCTTGGAAAGTTTTGTTTCTTTTGGCCATCTCTTCTGCTAGAAGAGTTTCTGAATTATCTGCTCTTTCTTGTGAGTCTCCTTTTCTGATTTTTCATCAGGATAAGGCAGTGTTGCGAACTTCTTTTAAATTCTTACCTAAGGTTGTGAATTCTAACAACATTAGTAGAGAAATTGTGGTTCCTTCATTGTGTCCTAATCCTAAGAATTCTAAGGAGAGATCATTGCATTCTTTGGATGTAGTTAGAGCTTTGAAATATTATGTTGAAGCTACTAAGAATTTCCGAAAGACTTCTAGTCTATTTGTTATCTTTTCCGGTTCTAGGAAAGGTCAGAAGGCCTCTGCCATTTCTTTGGCATCTTGGTTGAAATCTTTAATTCATCATGCTTATGTCGAGTCGGGTCAAACTCCGCCTCTAAGGATTACAGCTCATTCTACTAGGTCAGTTTCTACTTCCTGGGAGTTTAGGAATGAAGCTTCGGTTGATCAGATTTGCAAAGCAGCAACTTGATCTTCTTTGCATACTTCTACTAAATTCTACCATTTTGATGTGTTTTCTTCTTCTGAAGCAGTTTTTGGTAGAAAAGTTCTTCAGGCAGCTGTTTCAGTTTGATTCTTCTGCTTATAATTTCAGTTTTTTTCATTATAAGATTTAAACTTTATTTTGGGTGTGGATTATTTTCAGCGGATTTGGCTGTCTTTATTTTATCCCTCCCTCTCTAGTGACTCTTGCGTGGAAGATCCACATCTTGGGTATTCATTATCCCATACGTCACTAGCTCATGGACTCTTGCTAATTACATGAAAGAAAACATAATTTATGTAAGAACTTACCTGATAAATTAATTTCTATCATATTAGCAAGAGTCCATGAGGCCCACCCTTTTTTGTGGTGGTTATGATTTTTTTGTATAAAGCACAATTATTCCAATTCCTTATTTTTTATGCTTTCGCACATTTGTCTTATCACCCCACTTCTTGGCTATGCGTTAAACTGAATTGTGGGTGTGGTGAGGGGTGTATTTATAGGCATTTTGAGCTTTGGGAAACTTTGCCCCTCCTGGTAGGAATGTATATCCCATACGTCACTAGCTCATGGACTCTTGCTAATATGAAAGAAATGAATTTATCAGGTAAGTTCTTACATAAATTATGTTTTTTATTTGATTAAAGTGTTTTCCAAGCCTGCTTGTGTATGCTACTAGTCTGTTAAACATGTCTGACACTAAGGAAAATCCTTGTTCAATGTGTTTAGAAGCCATGGTGGAACCCCCTCTCAGAATGTGTCCCAATTGCACTAATATGTCTATACACTTTAAAGATCATATTGTTGCACTTAAAAGTGTGGCCCTAGATGATTCTCAGACTGAAGGTAATGAGGATAGTCCGTCTACCTCTCCCCATGTGTCGCAACCAGTTACGCCCGCGCAAGCGATGCCTAGCACCTCTAGTGCGTCTGCCCCTATTACATTATTATTATTATTATCGGTTATTTGTAGAGCGCCAACAGATTCTGCAGCGCTAACATTGCAACAACTAGCGACAGTCATGGATAATTCCTTTGCGGCCTTTCTATCCAAACTGCCAGTTTTTCCTACAAAGCGCGATAGCTCTGTTTTAAGAACAGATTATGAGCAGTCTGAATCTTTGGTAGCCTTATCTGATGTGCCCTCACAACACTGAAGTGGGGGTGAGGGATTTGATGTCTGAGGGAGAAATTTCCGATTCAGGAAAGGTTTCTCATCAGGCAGAGTCAGATTCATTAGCGTTTAAATTTAAATTGGAACACCTCTGCGTGTTGCTCAGGGAGGTATTAGCTACTCTGGATGATTGTGACCCTATGGTGGTCCCAGAGAAGTTGTGTAAAATGGACAAGTACCTAGAAGTCCCTGTATACACTGATGCGTTCCCGATCCCTAAGAGGGTTGCGGATATTTTTACTAGGGAGTGGGATAGACCAGGTGTCCCTTTTGCCCCCCCCCCTATTTTTAATAAAATGTTCCCCATAACTGACCCCAGGCGGGACTCGTGGCAGACGGTCCCTAAAGTAGAGGGGGCTGTTTCTACACTTGCTAAACGCACAACCATACCACTTGAAGACAGTTGTGCTTTAAAAGATCCTATGGATAAAAAGTTAGGTTTACTTAAGAAAATTTTTGTTCAACAAGGTTTTCTTCTCCAGCCTATTGCCTGCATTATTCCTGTAACTACTGCAGCGGCTTTCTGGTTTGAGGCGCTGGAGGAGTCGCTCCAGACGGAGACCTCATATGACCAAATTATGGATAGAATTAAGGTCCTAAAGCTGGCTAATTCTTTTATCACAGATGCCGCTTTGCAATTAGCTAAGTTAGCGGCAAAAAAATCAGGTTTCGCCATTATGGCGCGCAGAGCGCTTTGGCTCAAGTCATGGTCGGCCGATGTGTCGTCAAAATCCAAATTATTAAATATCCCTTTCAAAGGAAAGACCCTTTTCGGGCCAGAATTGAAAGAGATTATTTTGGAAATCACTGTGGGAAAGGGCCATGCTTTTAGGGCTAAAAACAAAGCTAATTTTCTTTCCTTTCGTAATTTCAGGAGAGGTCCCGCTTCAGCCTCTACAGCTGCAAAGCAAGAGGGTAACGCTTCACAGCCCAAGGCAACCTGGAAGCCTTACCAGGGCTGGAACAAGGGAAACAGGCCAAAAAGCCTGCGGCTGCTACCAAGACAGCATGAAGGGGTAGCCCCCGATCCGGGACCGGATCTAGTAGGGGGCAGACTTTCTCTCTTCGCTCAGGCCTGGGCAAGAGATGTTCATGATCCCTGGGCTTTAGAGATTGTTACCCAGGGATATCTTCTAGAATTCAAGGACTCCCCTCCAAGGGGAAGGTTCCACATTTCTCGTCTGTCTTCAGACCAGACAAAGAAAGAGGCGTTCTTACAATGTCTAGAAGATCTACATACGATGGGAGTGATATACCCAGTTCCAATTGCAGAACAAGGACTGGGTTTTTACTCAAACCTGTTTGTGGTTCCCAAAAAAGAAGGAACTTTCAGACCAATCCTGTATCTAAAAATTCAAGATGGAGACCATTCGGACAATCTTACCTATGATCCAGGAAGTTCAATATATGACTACCGTGGATCTAAAGGATGCGTACCTGCATATTCCTATCCACAAAGATCATCATCAGTTCCTCCGGTTCGCTTTTCTAGACAAGCATTTCCAGTTTGTGGCTCTTCCATTCGGTTTAGCCACTGCTCCCAGAATTTTCACAAAGGTGCTAGGGTCCCTTCTGGCGGTTCTAAGACCGCGGGGCATAGCAGTAGCGCCTTATTTGGACGACATCTTAATTCAGGCGCCGTCTTTTCACAGAGCCAATGATCACACGGAGATTGTATTGGCCTTTCTAAGGTCTCACGGGTGGAAGGTGAACATCAAAAAGAGTTCTCTATCCCCCCTCACAAGGGTTCCCTTCCTAGGAACACTAATAGATTCGGTAGAAATGAAAATATTTCTGACGGAGGTCAGAAAGTTGAAACTTTTAACTACTTGCCGAATTCTTCATTCCATTCCTCGGTCATCTGTAGCTCAGTGCATGGAGGCAATCGGATTAATGGTAGCGGCAATGGACATAGTCCCTTTCGCTTGGATACATCTCAGACCACTGCAACTATGCATGCTCAATCAGTGGAATGGGGATTATGCAGATTTGTCTCCTCAAATACAGTTGGACCAGGAAACCAGAGTTTCTCTTCTCTGGTGTTGTCTCAGGATCACCTGTCTCAGGGAATATGTTTCCGCAGACCAGAGTGGATCATTGTAACGACCGACGCCAGTCTGTTAGGCTGGGGTGCAGTCTGGGACTCCCTGAAAGCTCAAGGCTTATGGTCTCGGGAAGAATCTCTTCTCCCGATAAACATTCTGGAACTGAGGGCGATATTCAACGCGCTTCAGGCATGGCCTCAACTAGCTGCGGACAAATTCATCAGATTTCAGTTGGACAACATCACGACTGTAGCTTACATCAATCATCAGGGGGGAACAAAGAGTTCCCTAGCGATGAAGGAAGTAACCAAAATAATCAGGTGAGCGGAGGACCACTCCTGCCATCTCTCAGCAATTCACATCCCAGGAGTAGACAACTGGGAGGCGGATTTTCTGAGTCGTCAGACTTTTCACCCGGGGGAGTGGGAACTCCACCCGGAGGTATTTGCCCAGCTGACTCAGCTATGGGGCATTCCAGAGTTGGATCTGATGGCGTCCCGTCAGAACACCAAGCTTCCTCTCTACGGATCCAGGTCCAGGGACCCCAAGGCGGCATTGATAGATGCTCTAGCAGCACCTTGGCCCTTCAATCTGGCTTATGTTTTCCCACCGTTTCCTCTTCTCCCTCGTCTGATCGCCAGAATCAAGCAGAAGGTGTCAATGATTTTGATAGCGCCTGCGTGGCCACGCAGGACTTGGTATGCAGACCTAGTGGAGATGTCATCTGCCCCACCATGGACACTGCCAATGAGGCAGGATATTCTAATACAGGGTCCGTTCAAGCATCCAAATCTATTTTCTCTACGTCTGACTGCTTGGAGATTGAACGCTTAATTCTATCAAATAGTGGGTTCTCTGAGTCAGTTATAGATACTCTGATTCAGGCTAGAAAGCCTGTCACCAGGAAAATCTACCATAAGATATGGCGGAAATATCTTTGTTGGTGTGAATCCAAGGGTTACTCATGGAGTAAGATTAGGATTCCCAGGATATTGTCTTTTCTCCAAGACGGATTGGAGAAAGGATTGTCGGCTAGTTCTTTAAAGGGACAGATATCTGCTATGTCTATCCTTTTACACAAGCGTCTGAAGTACCAGACGTTCAAGCATTTGCACAGGCTTTAGTCAGAATCAAGCCTGTCTATAAACCTGTGGCTCCGCCATGGAGTCTAAATCTAGTTCTTTCAGTTCTTCAAGGGGTTCCGTTTGAACCTTTACATTCCATAGATATTAAGTTGTTATCTTGGAAAGTTTTGTTTTTGGTAGCTATCTCTTCTGCTCGAAGAGTCTCAGAATTATCTGCCTTACAGTGTGATTCACCTTACCTGGTGTTCCATGCAGATAAGGTAGTTTTGCATACTAAACCTGGTTTTCTTCCTAAAGTGGTTTCTAACGAGAATATTAACCAGGAAATTGTTGTTCCTTCTCTGTGCCCCAATCCTTCTTCGAAGAAGGAACGTCTGTTGCACAATCTTGATGTAGTTCGTGCTCTAAAGTTCTATTTGCAAGCAACTAAGGATTTCAGACAAACATCTTCCTTGTTTGTTAACTATTCTGATAAGAGGAGAGGTCAGAAAGCGACTGCTACCTCTCTTTCCTTTTGGCTGAAAAGCATCATCCGTTTGGCCTATGAGACTGCTGGCCAGCAGCCTCCTGAAAGAATTACTGCTCATTCTACCAGAGCAGTGGCTTCCACATGGGCTTTCAAGAATGAGGCTTCTGTTGAACAGATTTGTAAGGCAGCGACTTGGTCTTCACTGCATACTTTTGCCAAATTTTACAAATTCGATACTTTTGCTTCTTCGGATGCTATTTTTGGGAGAAAGGTTTTGCAAGCAGTGGTGCATTCCGTTTAAGGTACCTGTCTTGTTCCCTCCCTTCATCCGTGTCCTAAAGCTTTGGTATTGGTATCCCACAAGTAAAGGATGAATCCGTGGACTGGATACACCTTGCAAGAGAAAACAGAATTTATGCTTACCTGATAAATTACTTTCTCTTGCGGTGTATCCAGTCCACGGCCTGCCCTGGCAATTAAGTCAGGTAAAAAATGTTTTGTTCAAACTACAGTCACCACTGCACCCTATGGTTTCTCCTTTTTTCTTCCTAACCTTTGGTCGAATGACTGGGGGGTGGAGCTAGAGGGGGAGCTATATGGACAGCTCTGCTGTGTGCTCTCTTTGCCACTTCCTGTAGGGAATGAGAATATCCCACAAGTAAAGGATGAATCCGTGGACTGGATACACCACAAGAGAAAGTAATTTATCAGGTAAGCATAAATTCTGTTTTTCCATTGTTCTCTCCAAGTATTGGTGATTGGTTTATGTACAGATATAAGATAAAGAAACATGTCTATTTACACAATGTGATAAAGTAATGAGATCTGATTATACCTACAGATATATGATAAAGACACATGTATATGTACACAATGTGATACAGTAATGAGAACTGATTATACCTACAGATATAAGCTACAGACACATGTATATGTACACAATGTGATAAAGTAATGAGAACTGATTATACCTACAGATATAAGATAAAGACACATGTATATGTACACAATGTGATACAGTAATGAGATCTGATTATACCTACAGATATAAGATACAGACACATGTATATGCACAAAATGTGATACAGTAATGAGATCTGATTATACCTACAGATATAAGATACAGACACATCTATATGTACACAATTTGATAAAGTAATGAGATCTGATTATACCTACAGATATAAGATAAAGACACATGTATATGTACACAATGTGATACAGTAATGAGATCTGATTATACCTACAGATATAAGATACAGACACATGTATATGTACACAATGTGATACAGTAATGAGATCTGATTATACCTACAGATATAAGATAAAGACACATGTATATGTACACAGTGTGATAAAGTAATGATATCTGATTATACCTACAAGCTCAACCCATTTTATTAGGTTGTGGCTTCAAAACACAAAATCAGCTATTTCATATACACAAATAAACCTTAAAAAGCAAATCTCATACATTTTATACTCTGCAGCTGGTAAAATAAAGTAATTGGAAACACATTAAGGGAAAAAGTATTTTACAGTATATTGGCCCTTTAAGTGTACACAACTATTTCAGTGTTCAACATTTATTAAGCATATTTGAGTCATTTTATTTATGTATTTTCTGCATTGTAGGATTCCCCCCTTAACCTCCCTGGTCCCTCCCTAACAACTCTATAACCCTCCCCCCTCCCAATGGTGTCTGCCAATACCCAGCTTGCAGTTTTATTTATTATTTTTTATTTTCTTTCTGCAGTGTGGTGGACCCCCACCTCAACCTATTTACGATGGCCAATGTAGCATTCCCCCCCACCCTGCTTCCCCCTTTTTATGTAGTGTAGCGTCCCTTCCCCTCCTCAACAAATAAGGTATAAATTTAACAAGGACTATTAAAATGGCTCTTTAGGGGCGCTTAATGAAAGGATAACATAAAACATAAGGTGAAACAAAGTATATACAGATAATGATATACAACAATAACCCTAGTCACTGGATAAATTGAACTCCTATATATTGTCAGTTCATCAGGGATTAAAGTTCCTGTATCAATTTTAGGGTCACAATGGCTGCACTCCTCTTCACACAAATGTAGTGGAATAAAACAACAGCATCTAGCAAATATAAGAGAGGTGCCTCATGTGTGTATCAGTCACCAAATAGACAAATAAGAGAAAATGTCAAACATAGGGTACTCACATTTCCATAGAGTCCCCTTATGTGCTAGTAGACGCAGCTGGCAGTATAAAGGTGTCAGCTCACCTCCTCCCGACAGCTGCACGTAGTCCAGGGACAGTTCAAACTCACAGTGATGAACCAAACAGTAGGCCCAACACATATGTGCACCTGGCAATTAGAGCTTGTAAACACTGTTTGTAGCTTAAAACTGATACAAACAAAACAGTGTTAAAAACTGGTGGGTATACAAAGTCTGTACCCCCAGATATGCAACGCGTTTCTCAGCAGTTACGCTGTTTCCTCAGGCAACAAATGAGGTATGAATTTCCCTCTGAGGAAGGACACATTCTAAACATTTGAAACGTGTAAGGGATGATGTTTATTAAGCACTTTTCAGTGCTTTACAGATAAATCTTTTTGTATTGACATTGAACTTTGAATGACTCTAATAGAGGACCCTCACCTATTTCTTTATGAGGAAACGGTTCCTTTTGGGCAAATTCCTACCTCATTTGTTTAAGGGCACTAAATGTGAGAGCACAATTGATGTTTTATGTTTTAACTTAATAAATGGTATTATTTTATCTTTGATCTATTTTGATGTGCTTTTTCATATATCTACGGTATCCTGATTGAGAGGAGATCCAGGGATTCAGCACTCTCATACTGAGACAAAGAAATACCATACTTTAAGAGGAGAAATTAACCCCCGTAGCACACAGTCTTATCTTAGGATTCCGGTAATTTCTGGTAGGTGAGATACCTTCTACACCTCGTTTGGGGGACTTTGTATTCATGTTATGTGAAATCCTGCTGATTAACTCTTTGACGCATCCTTTGAACCTATTGCATCAACATTTGAATCCGCTTTATCTTTGCTATTGTTATTTATTTATTAGCGTATGCCAATGATAAGCTAAGATATTAACGGCAATGAAGTGTGAGTGAGCTATAAAAAATAAAAATGGCAGTATGGGTTGATATGGGCAATAGTTTCTTGTACAATGCAATTAGTACTTGATCAAAAAGATTTTATATAACTACATTTACACTTACCTTATAAACTATTTTATTTTGGGATGATGAGTCCATAGGAATTCCAAAACATGCGGAATATACTTCCCACCACTAGGAGGAGACAGAGAGCCCTTCCCAACTCCCTTATCTCCTCAATTTAACTTTTAGTTAGAGAGTGAGGGAAACTCATTAGCTCTGTCCTCAGCTCTCTATAACAGATTAGAACAGATTTTCAGGATTACATTGGTTGAAAGCAGGTAAATAACCATGGTTACTAATCAGCTGATTATTTCACCTGGGCTCCAGATCAGGAATTCTGAGGACAGGTTTGAAAACCAGTGGTTTAGAGTGAGCATTATGCATGTATTCATAAATTTATAATGGCTTTAGTTTCAATAATGCAATAATGTCTATACCTACACATAATGCTTTATTTAAACCATCCACTTCTGTTTTCCACTTCACGGTCCCTTTAAAGAGACAACAAAACTAGTAAAACCAAAAGGTATCAATTCTTTTCAAATTTACAAAATAATTTCACCCACCACAATTAAAATAAAAAGGCTGATCACCGTCCGGTGGGCAGGCTTATTGGGCAGACGCAGATCTATAGAGCTCCGCAAGTCGTAGTAAAAATCGGGACTTGGTAAATTCTTTAAACCTGCCTAGCCTCTCACAGCTGATTTGCCGGGTGGGTGAAGTCTCAGAGCCGCCATCTTGGTTCAAGTAGGGCCGCAGCCTGTCACGGAACAGCAACGGCCCTCATGTGACTGAGCCCCTTCACAGTCAGGCGGGTTATAAATTGTGGGCTGCACGATCGTCAGAGGACAGCGCTACCTCAGTAGAGTACCGGAGCCAGGGGGGCAGGTGTGCTTCGAAGAGGTGAGTGGGGAGGAGAGAGCAGGAGAGGCATAACAGCCATAAGTGAACAGCAGCAACCCTCATAAAAAATTGTAATAAAACGCCACACACAGGGTATCATTTTCTCCAGAGACACAGACAGGAATGCCATATTGAAATTTTAGCTTTGGGGGGGACATATTAAAACTACGGCTAAGTGTCTACCACGTGGCCTGGGCCTGTGCACCTTTGGCTTAATAGAGGAGTGCTCTCATTCCTCCACAGGCAGTTTGGATTATTTTTTCTGTCCTTTGGTGACAAAGTAGCAGGCAGCTGTTACCACTCGATAAAAATAAAAGGATAAGGAGCAGCAAAATAGAGAGGATAAGCAAACCTACTATAAAAAGCCCACTGTAAGAGTCAGCCAAGTCTCTAAAGAAAAGAGAGGAGAGAGATAAAAGGAAGAAAGAGCCTAATGAAAGTTAACCCTTCTCTGGCAGAAAACTGTAAATTTGACATCCACACAGATCTTTGTATTGTACATACTATCACTCCCACACTGATGAAAGTAGACAAATATTTCTATAAACTCTCCCCCACCACTGCATCTGACATGTCTCACAGAACAAAAAATGTCAACAAAAAGCAGCAAAAACACTCAGCTGATTTACAAGCAGGAAGCCCAACTCTATCTGATCAGAGTGTGGTACAGGGTATGGATCAGACTGCCCTGTTACAAGAGCTAAAGTCCTTCTTTCTTCCAAAAATGGACTCCCTACAGACAGGGGTAGACACATTAACATGTGAAGTAAGGCAATTCTCACAACTGAGTTCAGCCGAAACCCGCAACTCTGAGGTGGAGGACAGGCAGTTCTCCTCGGATACCACAATCAAATAATTAGTCAAGAAATCCCAGCTGCTTATGGCTCGCATAGACGACTTAGAAAACAGAAGTCGCCGCAATAATTTGCGTATAGTTGGAATACCGGAATCAATCAAAGGCACAGATCTGCTGAAATTTACAGCACTCACATTCCTTAAGATGTTAGGCATGCATGCTGACATTCTGCCTATTGATGTGGAGAGGGCCCACCATGTGGGGCCAGAAAGGACTCTGGATCATGCAAAGGCCTGACCAGACAGGTTATATTTAAATGCCTGAACTTTCAGGAGAAATTGAGGATTCTGAGAGCCTATAGTACACATAAGGAGATTTTCTATGAAGGCTCAAAGCTTCTCCTTTTCCAGGACTTTTCAATGGAAGTGTCGAGACAGAGAAAGGAATTTGCCCCACTATACTCACAATTACATGAGCAAGAAAGACAGGTGGCTCTACTGTATCCGGCAAAACTACGTCTGCAAACGCCTCATGGCGTTAAATTCTTTCACTCACCACAAGCCTTAAAAAGCTACCTGGCTACTGAGAACCACAACAGCCAACCTGAAAGAAAACCACAATTGGGCTGGGAAGCCTCCTTCACAAGCACCAAAGGATACAGTGAATGGCTGTGTCTTGTTTCTATGGTACTGTAATCTTCTGGAGTGTTGGAGATCCTAGATGTCAGAGGAAACTGGACTCTAGTTGGCAATCTGCCTATACCTCCAGGGTAATGTTGAACAGTTATGTTTTCCTTATTTGTTATATTTTTTCTACCATTGCTATATTTATCAAAATATGTACAAGTATGGGTAATGAATGTTGTTATGTTTATTGTTAATTATGTTACTAGATGTTATAGTTACACCTCAGAGTTCTTGTTTAAAGAGAACCCTTTTATTCAAATGCTTGACCTGTATAACCCCAAACTTATGTTTGTGGTTCTAATGTAATTGCTCTGTTTTTGGCTCAATTCTTGAGTCTGACCCATTGATTGTTCTTATCCATACCCCTAACATATCCTTTCCAACGCAGATATACCCTTATACACAAGTGGGCAGGATTGATCACACTCACACCTTTGAGCAAGACGCCTTACTGACAGAACAAATACTGGGTAATAATAGTACTCTCGAATTTAATGATAAAGGTTAAATCTTATACCAAAAGTCAGAGGCTGTTTAATCTGGCTTGTTTTGCTCAGTCTCTACTACAAGCCACCCCAATCTCAGAAGCTATATTGTTTAACTATTATGGGCTTAGGCCCCTACCTTTCCCTCCCCCCCCCCTTTTTTTTGTTTTGTTTGCTCCCTGCCTCCAACCAGACTATTTCGTGTCCTTAGTCTAACATGCCACTTAAATTAATAACATGGAATGTGGGGGGAATTAACTCCCCCATCAAAAGAAAAGCAATTCTCACCCATCTCAGACGGTTGTGAACTAACATAGCCCTATTGCAGGAGACCCATCTAAGTGATACAGAACACCCCAAATTGCAGATAGATTGGGTGGGACAGATTTCCTACCTTTCCCATACTAGTGCTAGTCGGGGTCTGGCTATCTTATTTGGTGAGAGTCTTTCAGTGCGTGTTAACCATACCTACTCAGGCACTGAGGGAAGGTTCTTAATAGTACAGGCAAATGTTAACTCTACAGATTATGTGTTCTGCAATGTCTATGCCCCCAATTATAGGTCAATGTTTTTCTGGAAACAGCTGATACAAATGTTGACACCCTATATAGGTTCAAAGTTAATCATACATGGGGATTTCAACATGGCCCCCTCACATGAAATGGACAAAGTTTGGTTAGACACATACACTGCTAGGGACCCAAAATAAACTATAAAGCCAGACTATACTCTATACTCTATCTAGAATAGATCTGTTCCTAATTTCTAATACTCTAGCTACCCAAACCCGACACTGTAAAATTCACGATATTTTATTATCGGATCATGCTCCTGTACAACTAACCCTAAACTCACATGGACCGTGTCCTAATAGAAACACTCTCAGATTCCCATCATATCTCGCTTCTTCTGAAGCCTTTACAAAATTCTTAGTTCAGAGCTGGACAGATTATTACACAGATAACATAGCACATTTTTGCTGTTGGGAAACAGCAAAAGCAGTATTAACGGGATCCATAATATCGTATGTCTCTAAAATCAAATTTAAAGTCCAACACAGGTATATGGAGCTTAAAAAACAATTGAGTCAGGCCTACCAGAAATATTGTGAGATTAGATCTGCTGATACATTTGAGGCATATAAAGCATTGAAGGCGGAGCTTGATGCTTTTATGAAGCAGCAGGCCACTTCAGGTTTGCTGAGGACAGCTGGTAAATACTATAGGTTTGGAAACAGGTCAGGTAAACTACTAGCGGCCCTGACAAAACCACAGACAGCAAAATCTAATGTTGCAGCATTGAGATTTCAGGAACGAACTCATACAACCCCAGAAGACATAGCGAAGTGTTTTGCACAGTATTTCATGCAATTATATACATGCCAGGACCCCCCTGACCCTGACTCACAGGCACGTTTTTGGCAGACTCTTATTTTACCACAGTTGACCCAGGACCAGCTTGACATTCTCAACTCGCTCATCACTGATGGAGAGGTGACTTTCACACTGAAATCTATTCCAACAGGGAAAGTACCAGGTCCTGATGGGCTTCCCACTTAATTCTATAAAATCCTTCAACCACAGATCACTAGCACATTGAGCAAATTATACAATACCTACTTTCAGGAAGACACAGTTCCCTCAAGGGGCTTTGCCTCCGCCCATATCACCCTCATTCCCAAACCGGGTAAAGATCAGTCGTACAGGCCCATATCCTTATTAAATACCGACTACAAATTCTTTATGAAAATTATGGCAAATAGGTTAAAGACTGTTCTCCCTACATTGGTGCACCCAGACCAGACAGGCTTTATCTTCAAATGCACTTCTGTGGTTAATCTCCGCAGAGTTTTACAAATTATTGACCACTATTGGTCTCGGGAAGGTAGGGGGGGATGGTTGATGCCCGGGAGGCCTTTCTGCTGTCTCTTGAAATATACAAATTGAATATTTCTGAGAAATGTAACAGTCTTGCTTCACAGCTTCAGAGCTGGGCCAACCTCCCTTTGGGACTATCGGGTCGCATTAATCTGGTCAAAATGACCATACAGCCAAAGATACTTTATCCTTGTTGCCCCTTCTCATGACCAAGGGTGACCTGAAGCTTCTAACTCGTGCCATCTCTACTTTCATTTGGCGGGGGAAAAAATCACGTATGGCAGCTGATAAATTGCAATTGCCCTTTCTCAGCGGTGGTTTGGGTCTCCCAAACTTAAAGGTTTATAACTGGGCAGCTTTGGCTAGGTTGATCACCGATTGGCAAATGGGCACTTCACATTTTTGTGATGCACGTCTTGAAGAAGCATCACTTGTTAGCATGCCTTCCTTACGCCACACTGAAAGACATCCCATTCTCGGTTGCCAACAATATCCTTTACAGAGATCCTTTGGCAATTGATTAATAAATATGTGGGGCTTATCCACCCCCCCCTACATTTATTCCCCTGGTGGGAAACCCAGACGTTCCAGCGGGAAATGACTGTGAACCATTTTGTATTTGGAAGACTCTTGGAGTTAGGGTGGTGGGCAACATGTTAGACCCTTTACAACACGTGATCAGATCATTACAAGACCTCAAAAATAGATTTCATATTCCCAATAATCACTTTTATGCCTATCTACAGGCGAGACACTATGTGTCAAGCCTTATGCAATCCAACCCAGAGTTTTGGAATTCCCCTTTCGCCACCTCTCAGACTATGTTTCAAATAGGTCACTTTTCACTGTCAAACTTTTATAAACAACTACTGAAATGTAAAGAAGTTACCATACAAAATCATAGTGTAACAAAACTAAATGATGACCTTAAAACTGTACTGACCACACAAGACTTAGTAAAGAGTTTAGAGGCTACCAAACTGGCGACGCTTCCGGTACCCTTTAGAGAGGCATAGATCAGAATGATACATAAAGATTATATTACACCTCATAGATTGTCAAGGTTGAAACCACATCATCCCGACAAATGTGTTAAGTGTAGTAGTGAATCCCCCTCATTCCAACACTACTTTCTTTCATGTAATTAGCAAGAGTCCATGAGCTAGTGACGTATGGGATATACATTCCTACCAGGAGGGGCAAAGTTTCCCAAACCTTAAAATGCCTATAAATACACCCCTCACCACACCCACAATTCAGTTTTACAAACTTTGCCTCCTATGGAGGTGGTGAAGTAAGTTTGTGCTAGATTCTACGTTGATATGCGCTCCGCAGCAAGTTGGGGCCCGGTTTACCTCTCAGCGTGCAGTGAATGTCAGAGGGATGTGAGGAGAGTATTGCCTATTTGAATTCAATGATCTCCTTCTACGGGGTCTATTTCATAGGTTCTCTGTTATCGGTCGTGGAGATTCATCTCTTACCTCCCTTTTCAGATCGACGATATACTCTTATATATATACCATTACCTCTGCTGATTTTTGTTTCAGTACTGGTTTGGCTTTCTACAAACATGTAGATGAGTGTCCTGGGGTAAGTAAGTCTTATTTTCTGTGACACTCTAAAGCTATGGTTGGGCACTTTTTTATAAAGTTCTAAATATATGTATTCAAACATTTATTTGCCTTGACTCAGGATGTTCAACATTCCTTTTTTTTCAGACAGTCAGTTTCATATTTGGGATAATGCATTTGAATCAATCATTTTTTCTTACCTTAAAAAATTTTTACTTTTTCCCTGTGGGCTGTTAGGCTCGCGGGGGCTGAAAATGCTTCATTTTATTGCGTCATTCTTGGCGCGGACTTTTTTGGCGCAAAAAATATTTTCTGTTTCCGGCGTCATACGTGTCGCCGGAAGTTGCGTCATTTTTTTTTACGTTCTTTTGCGCCAAAAGTGTCGGAGTTTCGGATGTGGCATCATTTTTGGCGCCAAAAGTTTTTAGGCGCCAAATAATGTGGGCGTCTTATTTGGCGCTAAAAAAATATGGGCGTCGCTTTTGTCTCCACATTATTTAAGTCTCATTATTTATTGCTTCTGGTTGCTAGAAGCTTGTTCACTGGCATTTTTTTCCCATTCCTGAAACTGTCATTTAAGGAATTTGATCAATTTTGCTTTATATGTTGTTTTTTTCTATTACATATTGCAAGATGTTCCACGTTGCAACTGAGTCAGAAGATACTTCAGGAAAATCACTGCCCGGTGCTGGAGCTACCAAGCTAAGTGTATCTGCTATAAACTTTTGGTATCTGTTTCTCCAGCTGTTGTTTGTATTGCATGTCATGACAAACTTATTAATGCAGATAAAAATTTCCTTTAGTACTGTTTCATTACCTGTTGCTGTTCCGTCAACATCTAATTTTCAGAGTGTTCCTGATAACATAAGAGATTTTATTTTTTAAATCCATTAAGAAGGCTATGTCTGTTATTTCTCCTTCTAGTTTACATAAAAGTCTTTTAAAACTTCTCTTTTTTCAGATGAATTTTTAAAATGAACATCACCATTCTGATACTGATAAATGGTTCTTCTGGTTCAGAAGTTTCTGTCTCAGAGGTTGATGCTGATGAATCTTTGTATTTGTTCAAGATGGAATTTATTTGTTCTTTATTTAAAGAAGTATTAATTGCATTAGAAATAGAGGATTCTGGTCCTCTTGATACTAAATCTAAACGTTTAAATAAGGTTTTTAAATCTCCGGTAGTTATTCCAGAAGTGTTTAATCTCCCTGATGCTATTTCTGAAGTAATTTCCAGGGAATGGAATAATTTGGGTAATTCTTTTACTCCTTCTAAACGTTTAAGCAATTATATCCTGTGCCATCTGACAGATTAGAGTTTTTTGGGACAAAATCCCTAAGGTTTTGGGGCTGTCTCTACTCCTGCTAAATGTACTACTATTCCTACGGCAGATAGTACTTCATTTAAGGATCCTTTAGATAGGAAAATTGAATCCTTTCTAAGAAAAGCTTACTTATGTTCAGGTAATCTTCTTAGACCTGCTATATTTTTAGCGGATGTTGCTGCAGCTTCAACTTTTTGGTTAGAAGCTTTAAGCGCAACAAGTAACAGATCATAATTTTATAGCATTATTATTATTCTATAACATGCTAATAATTTTATTGGTGATACCATCTTTTGATATCATTAGAGTTGATGTCAGGTATATGTCTCTAGCTATTTTAGCTAGAAAGGCTTTATGGATTAAACTTGGAATGCTGATATGTCTTCTAAGTCAACTTTACTTTCCCTTTCTTTCCAGGGTAATAAATTATTATCTCAACTGTTTCTGGAAGGAAGGGAACTTTTTTACCAAAGGATAAAAAATCTAAGGTAAATTTAGGTCTAATAATCTTTTTCGTTCCTTTCCTCACAACAAGGAACAAAAGCCTGATCCTTCATTCTCAGGAGCGGTATCAGTTTGGAAACTATTTCCAGTTTGGAATATATCCAAGCCTTATAGAAACCTATAGCCAGCTCCTAAGTACCCATGAAGGTGCGGCCCTTATTCCAGCTCAGCTGGTATAGGGCAGATTACGTTTTCTTCAAAGAAATTTGGATCAATTTCGTTCTCAATCTCTGGTTTCAGAACATTGTTTCAGAAAGGTACAGAATTGGCTTCAAGTTAAGGCCTCCTGCTAAGAGATTTTTTTTTCTTTCCCGTGTCCCAGTTAACACAGCAAAGGCTCAGCATTTCTGAAATGTGTTTCAGATCTAGAGTTGGCTGGAGTAATTATGCCAGTTCCAGTTCTGGAACAGGGGCTGGGGTTTTATTTTATCTCTTCATTGTACCAAAGAAGGTCAATTCCTTCAGACCAGTTCCGGATCTTTCAATATTGAATCGTTATGTAAGGATACCAACATTCAAGATGGTAACTGTAGGACTATCCTGCCATTTTGTTTAGCAAGGGCATTATATGTCTACAATAGATTTACAGGATGCGTATCTGCATATTCCGATTCATCCAGATCACTTTTAGTGTCTGAGATTCTCTTTTTAGACAAGCATTACCAGTTTTGTGGCTCTACCGTTTGGCCTAGCCTCAGTTCCAAGAATTTTTTTCAAAGGTTCTCGGTGCCCTTCTTTCTGTAATCAGAGATCAGGGTTTTGGTATGTCCTTATTTGGACGATATCTTGGTACTTGCTCAGTCTTCTCATTTTCGAAGAATCTCATACGAATCGACTTGTGTTGTTTCTTCAAGTTCATGGTTGGAGGATCAATTTACCAATCAGTTCATTGATTCCTCAGACAAGGGTAACCTTTTTAGGTTTCTAGATAGATTCAGTGTCTATGACGTTGTCCTTGTCAGACAAGAGAAGTTTAACATTGATCAGCTTGTCAAAACCTTCAGTCACAATCATTCCCTTTGGTAGCCTTATGCATGGAAATTTTAGGTCTTAGGACAGCCGCATCAGATGCGATCTCCTTTGCTCGTTTTCACATGCGACCTCTTCAGCTCTGTATGCTGAACCAATGGTGCAGGGATTACTCAAAGATATCTCAATTAATATCTTTAAACCGATTATACGACACTCTCTGACATGGTGGACAGATCACCATCGTTTAGTTCAGGGGGCTTCTTTGTTCTTCCGACCTGGACTATAATCACAACAGATGTAAGTCTTACAGGTTGGGGAGCTGTGTGGGGGTATCTGACGGCACAAGGGGTTTGGGAATCTCAGGAGGTGAGATTTCCGATCAATATTTTGGAACTCCGTGCAATTTTCAGAGCTCTTCAGTCTTGGCCTCTTCTGAAGAGAGAGTTGTTCATTTGTTTTCAGATAGACAATGTCACAACTGTGGCATACATCAATCAATTTTGGTTTGGGCGGAATCCAGCTCCTGTCTAATCTCTGCGGTTCATATCCCAGGTATGGACAATTGGAAAGCGAATTATCTCAGTCGCCAAACGTTGCACCTGGGCGAATGGTCTCTTCACCCAGAGGTTTTTCCTCAGATTGTTCAAATGTGGGAACTCCCAGAAATAGATTGATGGCTTCTCATCTAAACAAGAAACTTCCCTGGTATCTGTCCGGATCCCGGGATCCTCGGGCGGAGGCAGTGGATGCATTATCTCTTCCTTACAAGTGTCATCCTGCCTATATCTTTCCACCTCTAGTTCTTCTTCCAAGGGTATTCTCCAATATTCTAAAGGAATGCTCGTTTGTCCTGCTGGTAGCTCCAGCATGGCCTCACAGGTTTTGGTATGCGGATCTTGTCCGGATGGCCTCTTGCCAGCTGTGGACTCTTCCGTTAAGACCAGTCTTTCTGTCTCAAGGTTCTTTTTTTCCATCAGGATCTCAAAACCTTAATTTTAAGGTATGGAGTTTGAACGCTTGATTCTTGGTCAAAGAGGTTTCTCTGACTCTGTGATTGATACTATGTGATAGGCTCGTAAATCTGTATCTAGAGAGATATATTATAGAGTCTGGAAGACTTATATTCTTAGTGTCTTTCTCATCTTTTTTCTTGGCATTCTTTTTGAATACCGAGAATTTTACAGTTTCTTCAGGATGGTTTAGATAAAGGTTTGTCCGCAAGTTCCTTGAAAGACAAATCTCTGCTCTTTCTGTTCTTTTTCACAGAAGGATTGCTAATCTTCCTGATATTCATTGTTTTGTACAACCTGTGGTTCGTATAAAACCTGTCATTAAGTCAATTTCTCCTCCTTGGAGTTTGAATTTGGTTCTGGGGGCTCTTCAAGCTCCTCCTTTTGAACCCATGTATTCTTTGGTCGTTATATTACTTTCTTGTGAGTCTCCTTTTCTGATTTTGCATCAGGATAAGGCGGTGCTGCGAACTTCTTTTGAATTTTTTACCTAAGGTTGTGAATTCTAACAACATTAGTAGAGAAATTGTGGTTCCTTCATTATGTCCTAATCCTATGAATTCTAAGGAGAAATCATTGCATTCTTTGGATGCTGTTAGAGCTTTGTAATATTATGTTGAAGCTACTAAGTCTTTCCGAAAGACTTCTAGTCTATTTGTCATCTTTTCCGGTTCTAGAAAAGGCCAGAAAGCTTCTGCCATTTCTTTGGCATCTTGGTTGAAATCTTTATTTCATCATGCCTATGTTGAGTCGGGTAACACTTCGCCTCAAAGGATTACAGCTCATTCTACTAGGTCAGTTTCTACTTCCTGGGCGTTTAGGAATGAAGCTTCGGTTGATCAGATTTGCAAAGCAGCAACTTGGTTCTCTTTGCATGCTTTTACTAATTCTACCATTTTGATGTGTTTTCTTCTTCTGAAGCAGTTTTTGGTAGAAACGTACTTCAGGCAGTGGTTTCAGTTTGAATCTTCTGCTTATGTTTTTTCATTAAAATTTTATTCTGGGTGTGGATTATTTTCAGCAGGAATTGGCTGTCTTTATTTTATCCCTCCCTCTCTAGTGACTCTTGCGTGGAAAGATCCACATCTTGGGTAATCATTATCCCATACGTCACTAGCTCATGGACTCTTGCTAATTACATGAAAGAAAACATAATTTATGTAAGAACTTACCTGATAAATTCATTTCTTTCATATTAGCAAGAGTCCATGAGGCCCGCCCTTTTTTGTGGTGGTTTTGATTTTTTTGTATAAAGCACAATTATTCCAATTCCTTATTTCATATGCTTTCGCACTTTTTTCTTATCACCCCACTTCTTGGCTATTCGTTAAACTGAATTGTGGGTGTGGTGAGGGGTGTATTTATAGGCATTTTAAGGTTTGGGAAACTTTGCCCCTCCTGGTAGGAATGTATATCCCATACGTCACTAGCTCATGGACTCTTGCTAATATGAAAGAAATGAATTTATCAGGTAAGTTCTTACATAAATTATGTTTTTTCTCATGCCCGCTAATTAGACGGTCTTGGGGACAATACCAATATTGGATAAAAGCCACATTCAATATAGAAACTGTAGTGGACCAAAACAAAATATACCTATTTCAATGGGAAGAGACGCATAAAAAACACCATAGACTATTTACTCTATGTACACTGCTAGCGAGACAATGCATTCTAGAGAGGTGGATTTTCAGACAACCACCAACTATGGCCCAATTTAAAATTCACCTTTTGAAACAGCTTTTCGTAGAGCAACATGACGTTAAATAAAATACAAAATACAGACTCCAACCTTTCCTAAAAAAATGGCAGCCCCTGATAAAAACATTGCAAACAGCCTTGCAGCAACGTATTCTCAAACCATTCGCACAACTTGAGGCGATGCTCTTAGCGGTTTTGCGCGGGGAATGGCAGGTTCTGAATGAACCAGAGACGAGCCAACCTAGAGTAAAATTCTCAGAGGAAATGCTGTTTTAATTGATTTCAACCCCTAAAAAATGCCGCTTCGATCTCCTGGGATAAGGAGGCAGGGGCAGACAAACTTCCTTTCCCCCCCGCCCCCCTTTTTTTTTTCTTCCCTAGTTCGGAGGTTATTGTTAGATGTTGTTGGTTAGGATAAGTTGTTATAATTAAAAAAAAAGAGAGATGGTAGTGATCATGCATGATTGAGTCACATTTATCGTACTCATGCTTCATATAAGTACAGAAAAGTCCACAACGTTGTCAGATTGGATTTGAATAACTAGCAATGTAATATTATAATTATCTTCTGCAAACTGTATATTTTATCCTCTGTCAATTCCATGCATACTTGGACGGTCTGCGTACCGATCCCCGTTGAACTGTTTACTCGACTTGGTTCATTTTATTTATTATTATTTTATCTGTATTACATTAAGATCATGGGGCAAATTTATCAAGCAGCGTACAGAGCTTGATGCCCCGTGTTTCCGGCGAGCCTTCATGCTAAAGACCGCTGCTCCATAATATGTCCGCCTGCTCTGAGGCGGTGGCCAGAAATCGCCAGAAATCAACCTGATCGAATATGATCGGATTCATTGACACACCTCCTGCTAATCTGCAGGGGGCGGTATTGCACCAGCAGCTCACAAGAAGAGAGCGTATGCTGTCGGCATTTATCGATGTGCAGAGGACATGATCCACTATATCGGAACATGTCCGCTCACACCATCTTAAATAGGCCCCCAATTCTTATTCAACACATATCTTGTATACAAATAGACTGGCGAACCAGTCTTGAGAGCGAGGTGTCTGTATGAATTTAGCAAAATAAATGTATTGCTAAAGGTACTAACGTAGCTGGAATAGTTCATAACTCACAAGAGTTCATAGAAGCCATAATGCAGGGGTCCGCTCTGCGTATTTATACCCGTAGCCGGCAATCTGTGAGTCTGAATATAAAGTCAAAACCAGCAATACCAATGCGCTTAAAAAAGGTCTAAGCTTTTAGAAACTAGCGGTATGTTCACTCACCCACCAGAGATGAAGACGTGAAGAGTCTGCAGTCAATTTCGAGCTGTAGTTGAAATAAGCCGGTATCCTAAGGTAGCATACTTGCACAGACAGCGAAAGCCTTTCTTCCTGTGCTAGCTCCGTGTGGCGTACCACGTGCTCAGGAACTGGCCAATCCACTTGCTCTTGGTGACGTCACCGTCAGCTGGGGACTTAGTAGCCAATCAGATGGTACAGTCCTTCTCTTGACGATTCTCCGTGTCGAGCAACTTGTATTCAATTCACAAGGTGATATCCTCGATGACGTCACCGTCAGCTGGGGACTCTGTGACCAATCAGATGGTGCAGTCCCGTTGTTGAAAACTTCTTCCTTTTAAAAGTTCCGTATCCGAATCTCAAAGGCACTCTTTGTATAATGGGGGTTAGTGACACAATACCGCTGTTCACAGCTAGATGATAATTTAAGCGCGAGTCCTGGAGGAGGTTATTACTTGGTATCCCACAGACTTGAAAAGTTCTTGTTCTAGGCAAGAGAAGTGGACTCCCCACAATCCACAAAAATATGGAAAAAGAAATATATCCAGAACAAGAGTTTGAAAATCAGTTGTAGCTTTATTCCTTAAAATTGTATGATGACAACATACAACAACACAGGGTTAGTGAAGACGAAAAAACTTCTGACCGGTTTCGGTCGTATTGACCGTAATCATAGAATGACACCTGTTGGGGGGTGCACCCTTTTAAGTCTAACACTACATGTTGATTGGTTAAAAACAACAAGACTTCAAAATTTAACCCTATACATACCATAATAACATTCTGTGTAGATAGTTAACACTTAGTGAATAAACAGATAGATGAAGATGTATAATACAAATAATAATTAAAACTTAGATCTCAAATATTATATACATATATATATATACACACTATATATTTTTGGGATGCCAATGACTTTAGAAATTAAACAAAGGAAAAAACACATTATAAAAGACTGGACACGTTATATGGAATAACTACTTCTTAAGTGTATATATATATGTGCATGCATACATGCATACGTACACATGTACATATACATACATACATACAAACATACACACTTACACATACATACACATATACATACACCTGTACATGTATGCGTACATTGTTGCTATTTATCCTACACATAAGATCCATATTATATGCCACATTAAATATTCAACCCAATTTAAATTTGGGTCATAAGGCATATATTATCCACAAACAGATCACTATCAAATAATATTAATAAATCAAAAAAGGGGGTCTGTCAATCATAAATAACTGAACAAATTTATGGATAAAAAATGTGTATTATCCTATGCAAAAGAGCGATAGTTGTATGAATATCAGAACCATTGGGGAAAATAAAAATGTGTATATATGTAGTTTAATTTAGGTGTCCTATAATTCGCCATTTTCTAGTATCCTTTACTACAATTAGTAGAACAACTTAATTACAGTGGGGTAGAAATAATGGACGATATCCAATTATAATGGTTTATTTTTGCCAGTAGTTGATAACATCATACTCTGAGTTATAACCATTAGGCAAAAGACACTTTGTTTTAAAAATCCAATAGATTTCTTGTTTACTTAGGATGGACAACTTATCTCCACCCCTTGGTGGTGTGCCAATTTGTTCAATGGCCTGCCATTTAAAAGTTGTGACATCCTGATTATGATACTCAATAAAATGAGTGGAAAGAGCCGAACATGTTTTTTTACTAGAGATATAAGACAGTTGTTCTTTTACACGCTTGCCCACCTCCCTAGTGGTCCTACCTGTGTATTGTCTCCTACATTGGGTGCATTCTATGATGTAAATGACAAATTTGCTCCTACAATTTATGCATCCCCTAGTTTGGAACTCCTCACCTGTTACATGGGACCTAAATGTGGGAGAAATATTGATGTGATCACAAGAGGTACATACTTTTCTTCCACATTTGAAGGTGCCATTATGTTTTAACCAAGATGAGCCAGAGGTACCTGCTGTCTGTAACATACTGGGAGCCAAAATATTCCCTATTGTCACATTTCGTTTAGGTACAAACATGCACCCTTGTTTTATTTCATCTTTTAATTGTTTGTCTCCCATAAGAATGGGTAAGATGTTTTTGATAATACGACATACTTCATCATATTGATTGGAATATGACGTAATGAATCTCAATTGTTTTTTTGTATCACTCTGGTGTTGTTTTTGTTTTTGTTTTTGTGACTCATGTGTTTCTATTCCATCTTTAATTTCAAAGAAGGCCTTATCAATTACTTTACTAGGATAACCCCTCTTGAGCATTCTTGATTTCAGATCTCTGCTCTCTCTCTGGAAAGTATCTTCTTTCGTACAATTCCTTTTTGCCCGCAGGAACTGACTTTTAGCAATTCCTTTAAAAACGTGCCGTGGATGGCAACTGCGGGCATGAAGGAGATTGTTGCCTGAGATAGGTTTCCGATAGAGGGCTGAATTGACCCTGCCTTCCTGGGTATCTCCTATAAGGGTAACATCCAGGAAATTAACTGTTTCTTTCTGCCACTCACATGTGAACTGTATTCCCACCTCATTGATGTTTAGTAGCTCAACAAATTCTTTTGCTGATTGTTGGTCCGAAGACCAGACAATAAGCAAATCATCAATGAAGCGGACGTACAAAACAATGTGATTAAATCCAGAGGTACTACCTCCATAGACATGGCACCGCTCCCACCAACCCATAAAAAGGTTGGCATATGAGGGGGCAAACTTTGCCCCCATAGCGGTGCCATGTCTCTGGAGGTAGTAGCGTCCTTGGAACATAAAAAAATTGTGTTCCAATAAAAATTTCACAATCCTGACTACCAAACCTTTGGATTCAAATGATAAATCAGAGAAAAGATTCAAAAAAAATTCAATAGCTTGGAGACCTTGTGTATGGGGAATCGAGGAGTACAGTGATACGACATCAATTGTCAACCAACTGTACTCCTCCCTCCAAACCACTGGCTCCAACCTCTGTAAGGCATGTGATGTATCTCTGATATAACTTGGTAATAGGGTCACCATGGGTTGCAGTAAGTCATCAACCCATTTTGATAATGGCTCTAAAAGAGAGCCAATGCCTGCCACTATGGGTCTCCCCTTGATATTGGTAAGACTCTTATGTACCTTTGGGAGGTGGTGGAAGATGGGTGTCACAGGATCAGTAACCAGACAAAAGTTGGCTGTGTCCTGATCCATGAGACCCTCCTCCACCACCTCGTCCAAAAGAAGAGACAATTCTCTAGTGTACTGTTTGGTAGGATTGTTAGACAAGACCATGTAGGTGTCACTATCATTAAGCTGCCTCATGGCCTCTGCCACATAGTGTGATTGATTCATTACAACCACACTCCCGCCTTTATCTGACTGCCTGATCACAATATCTTTGTTATTTTGTAGTTTTAACAATGCTTCTCTCTCTTTTATGGTCAGGTTGGAAGCATTCTTGTCTACAGAGTTAGATAAATCTGTTAAGTCATCCACCACTCTTTCATGGAAAACTTCTAGTATTTTACCTCTAGTTTTAGTTGGGTAAAAAGTTGATTTGTTCTTCATTTTAGATCTAACCTTGCTAACTTGTAAGGCCTCATCTCTTTGATTAATACTACTTAGATCTTCTAGATCAATAAGAGTACAAGTATCAGCAAAAGAGAGTTGTGGGTTTAATGCAATTTGTTCCTGAGGAAGAACCAAATTATCAACATTAGACTCATTGTTAGTCTTAAAGAACTTAATTAATGTTAATTCCCTTATTAATTTATTGAGATCAAGTATGGTTTGAAAAAGATTGAATTTTCTTGATGGAACAAAACCAAGGCCTAGATTAAGTACTCTAATTTCTAAGTCGGATAATGTGTAGTTGGAAATATTGATAACCATATTTATTGGTATTTCTTCACTTTGGCATTTTTCCCTCTCAAAGTGTATCTCTTCTGTTCTGTCTGTCCTTTCTTTGTCTTTATTGTGTCTATAACTTCCCTGTTTCCCCCTCCCTGAAATTGTTTGGGGTCCTCGCGAAAAACCTGAGGGGTGGATTTGTGTGTTTGGATTTGATTACATATGGTGCCATTAGTTTTGGGTCTAGTCCCTTGATCTGAGTGTCCCTTAAGAATACCTTTTTGTGTGGTAGTTGGTGCACATATTGCTGTTGGCATGTCTGGGATCTCATCTCTTTCGTTACTAGAATTCGCATCATCTCCTGAAACATATTCAAAACTTGATGCAAATCTATCCTCATCACTACATTCATTCTCAGAGTCCGAAAAAGTGACCTTTTTGGCACTTTCTGTAGGATTCGAGTTTCCCTCATTTCCTGATTGATTATTGCGTCTATTATAACGCCTTCTCTTGTTTTTATTTTTATTACTCTTATTTTTAGGTGTTAGATTATCACCCTCTTCTTGGTTAAACCAAGATTTACTTCTCTGTTTACGTCTCCAAACATATACAGTACCCAGGGAGTAATCTTTTTGATCCCTAATAAATTTTGTGTGCTTTGTCTGTATAACCAATTTTTTAGACTCTTCTATGGTGTTTTTGAAAATCTGTTCAAATTTGGTATAAATATCACAATTAGAAAATCTTGACATTTCATTCTCAATATTGGTAATCTTACTTTTAACATCACACAACAATGTATCCTTGTATTCAATTAATAAAGATATCAATGTAAGAGAACAATCAGAGAGGGCTTGGTTCCATCTAGCTATAAACAATTCATCCTTAACATCATATGTGGGAAATTTATTTAGCCTAAGGCCTCTAGGTATCATCTTTAATGCCAAATACTTTGATAAGATCCACTTATCCCATTTTAATTTTTGTTCTTTTAATTTTAGGTACTCATAGTCCTGAAATAAATCTCCCAATTTTACATTGGGAGAATCACAGTTAAAGACATCTTCCAGGTTTAGACAGTCCAGATTATCTTCATCTATGTCCTTAAATGAATATGTATTTTCCATGGTGTATTAGTCAAACACAATTAAAGGGACTTCATGCACACTCTATAGCTATAATGAGAGCTTATTCTGTGTAAGCGCAAGAGCTAACAAATACAATGACAGTCCATGGGAGGGATATACCAAAATGAAATGTCCTTTTAACAAATCTTCTCCTTTATCCAGTCGTTATTCATAAAAAGACACCAGTGAGGGGAAGTCAATAAACAAATAGACTGGCGAACCAGTCTTGAGAGCGAGGTGTCTGTATGAATTTAGCAAAATAAATGTATTGCTAAAGGTACTAACGTAGCTGGAATAGTTCATAACTCACAAGAGTTCATAGAAGCCATAATGCAGGGGTCCGCTCTGCGTATTTATACCCGTAGCCGGCAATCTGTGAGTCTGAATATAAAGTCAAAACCAGCAATACCAATGTGCTTAAAAAAGGTCTAAGCTTTTAGAAACTAGCGGTATGTTCACTCACCCACCAGAGATGAAGACGTGAAGAGTCTGCAGTCAATTTCGAGCTGTAGTTGAAATAAGCCGGTATCCTAAGGTAGCATACTTGCACAGACAGCGAAAGCCTTTCTTCTCCGTGTGGCGTACTAGAAAATGGCGAATTATAGGACACCTAAATTAAACTACATATATACACATTTTTATTTTCCCCAATGGTTCTGATATTCATACAACTATCGCTCTTTTGCATAGGATAATACACATTTTTTATCCATAAATTTGTTCAGTTATTTATGATTGACAGACCCCCTTTTTTTGATTTATTAATATTATTTGATAGTGATCTGTTTGTGGATAATATATGCCTTATGACCCAAATTTAAATTGGGTTGAATATTTAATGTGGCATATAATATGGATCTTATGTGTAGGATAAATAGCAACACTGTACGCATACATGTACAGGTGTATGTATATGTGTATGTATGTGTAAGTGTGTATGTTTGTATGTATGTATGTATATGTACATGTGTACGTATGCATGTATGCATGCACATATATATATACACTTAAGAAGTAGTTATTCCATATAACGTGTCCAGTCTTTTATAATGTGTTTTTTCCTTTGTTTAATTTCTAAAGTCATTGGCATCCCAAAAATATATAGTGTGTATATATATATATGTATATAATATTTGAGATCTAAGTTTTAATTATTATTTGTATTATACATCTTCATCTATCTGTTTATTCACTAAGTGTTAACTATCTACACAGAATGTTATTATGGTATGTATAGGGTTAAATTTTGAAGTCTTGTTGTTTTTAACCAATCAACATGTAGTGTTAGACTTAAAAGGGTGCACCCCCCAACAGGTGTCATTCTATGATTACGGTCAATACGACCGAAACCGGTCAGAAGTTTTTTCGTCTTCACTAACCCTGTGTTGTTGTATGTTGTCATCATACAATTTTAAGGAATAAAGCTACAACTGATTTTCAAACTCTTGTTCTGGATATATTTCTTTTTTCATATTTTTGTGGATTGTGGGGAGTCCACTTCTCTTGCCTAGAACAAGAACTTTTCAAGTCTGTGGGATACCAAGTAATAACCTCCTCCAGGACTCGCGCTTAAATTATCATCTAGCTGTGAAGAGCGGTATTGTGTCACTAACCCCCATTATACAAAGAGTGCCTTTGAGATTCGGATACGGAACTTTTAAAAGGAAGAAGTTTTCAACAACGGGACTGCACCATCTGATTGGTCACAGAGTCCCCCAGCTGACGGTGACGTCATCGAGGATATCACCTTGTGAATTGAATACAAGTTGCTCGACACGGAGAATCGTCAAGAGATGGACTGTACCATCTGATTGGCTACTAAGTCCCCAGCTGACGGTGACGTCACCAAGAGCAAGTGGATTGGCCAGTTCCTGAGCACGTGGTACGCCACACGGAGCTAGCACAGGAAGAAAGGCTTTCGCTGTCTGTGCAAGTATGCTACCTTAGGATACCGGCTTATTTCAACTACAGCTCGAAATTGACTGCAGACTCTTCACGTCTTCATCTCTGGTGGGTGAGTGAACATACCGCTAGTTTCTAAAAGCTTAGACCTTTTTTAAGCGCATTGGTATTGCTGGTTTTGACTTTATATTCAGACTCACAGATTGCCGGCTACGGGTATAAATACGCAGAGCGGACCCCTGCATTATGGCTTCTATGAACTCTTGTGAGTTATGAACTATTCCAGCTACGTTAGTACCTTTAGCAATACATTTATTTTGCTAAATTCATACAGACACCTCGCTCTCAAGACTGGTTCGCCAGTCTATTTGTTTATTGATTTCCCCTCATTGGTGTCGTTTTATGAATAACGACTGGATAAAGGTGAAGATTTGTTAAAAGGACATTTCATTTTGGTATATCCCTCCCATGGACTGTCATTGTATTTGTTAGCTCTTGCGCTTACACAGAATAAGCTCTCATTATAGCTATAGAGTGTGCATGAAGTCCCTTTAATTGTGTTTGACTAATACACCATGGAAAATACATATTCATTTAAGGACATAGATGAAGATAATCTGGACTGTCTAAACCTGGAAGATGTCTTTAACTGTGATTCTCCCAATGTAAAATTGGGAGATTTATTTCAGGACTATGAGTACCTAAAATTAAAAGAACAAAAATTAAAATGGGATAAGTGGATCTTATCAAAGTATTTGGCATTAAAGATGATACCTAGAGGCCTTAGGCTAAATAAATTTCCCACATATGATGTTAAGGATGAATTGTTTATAGCTAGATGGAACCAAGCCCTCTCTGATTGTTCTCTTACATTGATATCTTTATTAATTGAATACAAGGATACATTGTTGTGTGATGTTAAAAGTAAGATTACCAATATTGAGAATGAAATGTCAAGATTTTCTAATTGTGATATTTATACCAAATTTGAACAGATTTTCAAAAACACCATAGAAGAGTCTAAAAAATTGGTTATACAGACAAAGCACACAAAATTTATTAGGGATCAAAAAGATTACTCCCTGGGTACTGTATATGTTTGGAGACGTAAACAGAGAAGTAAATCTTGGTTTAACCAAGAAGAGGGTGATAATCTAACACCTAAAAATAAGAGTAATAAAAATAAAAACAAGAGAAGGCGTTATAATAGACGCAATAATCAATCAGGAAATGAGGGAAACTCGAATCCTACAGAAAGTGCCAAAAAGGTCACTTTTTCGGACTCTGAGAATGAATGTAGTGATGAGGATAGATTTGCATCAAGTTTTGAATATGTTTCAGGAGATGATGCGAATTCTAGTAACGAAAGAGATGAGATCCCAGACATGCCAACAGCAATATGTGCACCAACTACCACACAAAAAGGTATTCTTAAGGGACACTCAGATCAAGGTACTAGACCCAAAACTAATGGCACCATATGTAATCAAATCCAAACACACAAATCCACCCCTCAGGTTTTTCGCGAGGACCCCAAACAATTTCAGGGAGGGGGAAACAGGGAAGTTATAGACACAATAAAGACAAAGAAAGGACAGACAGAACAGAAGAGATACACTTTGAGAGGGAAAAATGCCAAAGTGAAGAAATACCAATAAATATGGTTATCAATATTTCCAACTACACATTATCCGACTTAGAAATTAGAGTACTTAATCTAGGCCTTGGTTTTGTTCCATCAAGAAAATTCAATCTTTTTCAAACCATACTTGATCTCAATAAATTAATAAGGGAATTAACATTAATTAAGTTCTTTAAGACTAACAATGAGTCTAATGTTGATAATTTGGTTCTTCCTCAGGAACAAATTGCATTAAACCCACAACTCTCTTTTGCTGATACTTGTACACTTATTGATCTAGAAGATCTAAGTAGTATTAATCAAAGAGATGAGGCCTTACAAGTTAGCAAGGTTAGATCTAAAATGAAGAACAAATCAACTTTTTACCCAACTAAAACTAGAGGTAAAATACTAGAAGTTTTCCATGAAAGAGTGGTGGATGACTTAACAGATTTATCTAACTCTGTAGACAAGAATGCTTCCAACCTGACCATAAAAGAGAGAGAAGCATTGTTAAAACTACAAAATAACAAAGATATTGTGATCAGGCAGTCAGATAAAGGCGGGAGTGTGGTTGTAATGAATCAATCACACTATGTGGCAGAGGCCATGAGGCAGCTTAATGATAGTGACACCTACATGGTCTTGTCTAACAATCCTACCAAACAGTACACTAGAGAATTGTCTCTTCTTTTGGACGAGGTGGTGGAGGAGGGTCTCATGGATCAGGACACAGCCAACTTTTGTCTGGTTACTGATCCTGTGACACCCATCTTCCACCACCTCCCAAAGGTACATAAGAGTCTTACCAATATCAAGGGGAGACCCATAGTGGCAGGCATTGGCTCTCTTTTAGAGCCATTATCAAAATGGGTTGATGACTTACTGCAACCCATGGTGACCCTATTACCAAGTTATATCAGAGATACATCACATGCCTTACAGAGGTTGGAGCCAGTGGTTTGGAGGGAGGAGTACAGTTGGTTGACAATTGATGTCGTATCACTGTACTCCTCGATTCCCCATACACAAGGTCTCCAAGCTATTGAATTTTTTTTGAATCTTTTCTCTGATTTATCATTTGAATCCAAAGGTTTGGTAGTCAGGATTGTGAAATTTTTATTGGAACACAATTTTTTTATGTTCCAAGGACGCTACTACCTCCAGAGACGTGGCACCGCTATGGGGGCAAAGTTTGCCCCCTCATATGCCAACCTTTTTATGGGTTGGTGGGAGCGGTGCCATGTCTATGGAGGTAGTACCTCTGGATTTAATCACATTGTTTTGTACGTCCGCTTCATTGATGAATTGCTTATTGTCTGGTCTTCGGACCAACAATCAGCAAAAGAATTTGTTGAGCTACTAAACATCAATGAGGTGGGAATACAGTTCACATGTGAGTGGCAGAAAGAAACAGTTAATTTCCTGGATGTTACCCTTATAGGAGATACCCAGGAAGGCAGGGTCAATTCAGCCCTCTATCGGAAACCTATCTCAGGCAACAATCTCCTTCATGCCCGCAGTTGCCATCCACGGCACGTTTTTAAAGGAATTGCTAAAAGTCAGTTCCTGCGGGCAAAAAGGAATTGTACGAAAGAAGATACTTTCCAGAGAGAGAGCAGAGATCTGAAATCAAGAATGCTCAAGAGGGGTTATCCTAGTAAAGTAATTGATAAGGCCTTCTTTGAAATTAAAGATGGAATAGAAACACATGAGTCACAAAAACAAAAACAAAAACAACACCAGAGTGATACAAAAAAACAATTGAGATTCATTACGTCATATTCCAATCAATATGATGAAGTATGTCGTATTATCAAAAACAACTTACCCATTCTTATGGGAGACAAACAATTAAAAGATGAAATAAAACAAGGGTGCATGTTTGTACCTAAACGAAATGTGACAATAGGGAATATTTTGGCTCCCAGTATGTTACAGACAGCAGGTACCTCTGGCCCATCTTGGTTAAAACATAATGGCACCTTCAAATGTGGAAGAAAAGTATGTACCTCTTGTGATCACATCAATATTTCTCCCACATTTAGGTCCCATGTAACAGGTGAGGAGTTCCAAACTAGGGGATGCATAAATTGTAGGAGCAAATTTGTCATTTACATCATAGAATGCACCCAATGTAGGAGACAATACACAGGTAGGACCACTAGGGAAGTGGGCAAGCGTGTAAAAGTACACCTGTCTTATATCTCTAGTAAAAAAACATGTTCGGCTCTTTCCACTCATTTTATTGAGTATCATAATCAGGATGTCACAACTTTTAAATGGCAGGCCATTGAACAAATTGGCACACCACCAAGGGGTGGAGATAAGTTGTCCATCCTAAGTAAACAAGAAATCTATTGGATTTTTAAAACAAAGTGTCTTTTGCCTAATGGTTATAACTCAGAGTATGATGTTATCAACTACTGGCAAAAATAAACCATTATAATTGGATATCGTCCATTATTTCTACCCCACTGTAATTAAGTTGTTCTACTAATTGTAGTAAAGGATACTAGAAAATGGCGAATTATAGGACACCTAAATTAAACTACATATATACACATTTTTATTTTCCCCAATGGTTCTGATATTCATACAACTATCGCTCTTTTGCATAGGATAATACACATTTTTTATCCATAAATTTGTTCAGTTATTTATGATTGACAGACCCCCTTTTTTTGATTTATTAATATTATTTGATAGTGATCTGTTTGTGGATAATATATGCCTTATGACCCAAATTTAAATTGGGTTGAATATTTAATGTGGCATATAATATGGATCTTATGTGTAGGATAAATAGCAACACTGTACGCATACATGTACAGGTGTATGTATATGTGTATGTATGTGTAAGTGTGTATGTTTGTATGTATGTATGTATATGTACATGTGTACGTATGCATGTATGCATGCACATATATATACACTTAAGAAGTAGTTATTCCATGTAACATGTCCAGTCTTTTATAATGTGTTTTTTCCTTTGTTTAATTTCTAAAGTCATTGGCATCCCAAAAATATATAGTGTGTATATATATATATATATATGTATATAATATTTGAGATCTAAGTTTTAATTATTATTTGTATTATACATCTTCATCTATCTGTTTATTCACTAAGGCCTAGATTTAGAGTTCGGCGGTAAAAGGGCTGTTAACGCTCCGCGGGCTTTTTTCTGGCCGCACCATAAATTTAACTCTGGTATCGAGAGTTAAAACAAATGCTGCGTTAGGCTCCAAAAAAGGAGCGTAGGGCATTTTTACCGCAAATGCAACTCTCGATACCAGAGTTGCTTACGGATGCGGCCGGCATCAAAAACGTGCTCGTGCACGATTCTCCCATAGGAAACAATGGGGCTGTTTGAGCTGAAAAAAAACCTAACACCTGCAAAAAAGCAGCGTTCAGCTCCTAACGCAGCCCCATTGTTTCCTATGGGGAAACACTTCCTACGTCTGCACCTAACACCCTAACATGTACCCCGAGTCTAAACACCCCTAACCTTACACTTATTAACCCCTAATCTGCCGCCCCCGCTATCGCTGACCCCTGCATTACAGTTTTAACCCCTAATCTGCTGCTCCGTAAACCGCTGCAACCTACGTTATCCCTATGTACCCCTAATCTGCTGCCCTAACATCGCCGACCCCTATGTTATATTTATTAACCCCTAATCTGCCCCCCACAACGTCGCCGACACCTGCCTACACTTATTAACCCCTAATCTGCCGAGCGGACCTGAGCGCTACTATAATAAAGTTATTAACCCCTAATCCGTCTCACTAACCCTATCATAAATAGTATTAACCCCTAATCTGCCCTCCCTAACATCGCCGACACCTTCCTTCAATTATTAACCCCTAATCTTCCGATCGGAGCTCACCGCTATTCTAATAAATGTATTAACCCCTAAAGCTAAGTCTAACCCTAACACTAACACCCCCCTAACTTAAATATAATTTTAATCTAACGAAATAAATTAACTCTTATTAAATAAATTAATCCTATTTAAAGCTAAATACTTACCTGTAAAATAAATCCTAATATAGCTACAATATAAATTATAATTATATTTTAGCTATTTTAGGATTAATATTTATTTTACAGGCAACTTGGTATTTATTTTAACTAGGTACAATAGCTATTAAATAGTTAAGAACTATTTAATAGTTACCTAGTTAAAATAATAACAAATTTACCTGTAAAATAAATCCTAACCTAAGATATAATTAAACCTAACACTACCCTATCAATAAAATAATTAAATAAACTACCTACAATTACCTACAATTAACCTAACACTACACTATCAATAAATTAATTAAACACAATTGCTACAAATAAATACAATTAAATAAACTATCTAAAGTACAAAAAATAAAAAAGAACTAAGTTACAGAAAATAAAAAAATATTTACAAACATAAGAAAAATATTACAACAATTTTAAACTAATTACACCTACTCTAAGCCCCCTAATAAAATAACAAAGCCCCCCAAAATAAAAAATTCCCTACCCTATTCTAAATTAAAAAAGTTACAAGCTCTTTTACCTTACCAGCCCTGAACAGGGCCCTTTGCGGGGCATGCCCCAAGAAGTTCAGCTCTTTTGCCTGTAAAAGAAAACATACAATACCCCCCCCCCAACATTACAACCCACCACCCACATACCCCTAATCTAACCCAAACCACCCTTAAATAAACCTAACACTAAGCCCCTGAAGATCTTCCTACCTTGTCTTCACCATACCAGGTTCACCGATCCGTCCTGGCTCCAAGATCTTCATCCAACCCAAGCGGGGGTTGGCGATCCATAATCCGGTGCTGAAGAGGTCCAGAAGAGGCTCCAAAGTCTTCATCCTATCCGGCAAGAAGAGGACATCCGGACCGGCAAACATCTTCTCCAAGCCGCATCTTCTATCTTCTTCCATCCGGTGCGGAGCGGGACCATCTTGAAGCAGGCGACGCGGATCCATCCTCTTCTTCCGATGTCTCCCGACGAATGACGGTTCCTTTAAGGGACGTCATCCAAGATGGCGTCCCTCGAATTCCGATTGGCTGATAGGATTCTATCAGCCAATCGGAATTAAGGTAGGAATTTTCTGATTGGCTGATGGAATCAGCCAATCAGAATCAAGTTCAATCCGATTGGCTGATCCAATCAGCCAATCAGATTGAGCTCGCATTCTATTGGCTGTTCCGATCAGCCAATAGAATGCGAGCTCAATCTGATTGGCTGATTGGATCGGCCAATCGGATTGAACTAGATTCTGATTGGCTGATTCCATCAGCCAATCAGAAAATTCCTACCTTAATTCCGATTGGCTGATAGAATCCTATCAGCCAATCGGAATTCGAGGGACGCCATCTTGGATGACGTCCCTTAAAGGAACCGTCATTCGTCGGGAGACATCGGAAGAAGAGGATGGATCCGCGTCGCCTGCTTCAAGATGGTCCCGCTCCGCACCGGATGGAAGAAGATAGAAGATGCGGCTTGGAGAAGATGTTTGCCGGTCCGGATGTCCTCTTCTTGCCGGATAGGATGAAGACTTTGGAGCCTCTTCTGGACCTCTTCAGCACCGGATTATGGATCGCCAACCCCCGCTTGGGTTGGATGAAGATCTTGGAGCCAGGACGGATCGGTGAACCTGGTATGGTGAAGACAAGGTAGGAAGATCTTCAGGGGCTTAGTGTTAGGTTTATTTAAGGGTGGTTTGGGTTAGATTAGGGGTATGTGGGTGGTGGGTTGTAATGTTGGGGGGGGGGTATTGTATGTTTTCTTTTACAGGCAAAAGAGCTGAACTTCTTGGGGCATGCCCCGCAAAGGGCCTTGTTCAGGGCTGGTAAGGTAAAAGAGCTTGTAACTTTTTTAATTTAGAATAGGGTAGGGAATTTTTTATTTTGGGGGGCTTTGTTATTTTATTAGGGGGCTTAGAGTAGGTGTAATTAGTTTAAAATTGTTGTAATATTTTTCTTATGTTTGTAAATATTTTTTTATTTTCTGTAACTTAGTTCTTTTTTATTTTTTGTACTTTAGATAGTTTATTTAATTGTATTTATTTGTAGCAATTGTGTTTAATTAATTTATTGATAGTGTAGTGTTAGGTTAATTGTAGGTAATTGTAGGTAGTTTATTTAATTATTTTATTGATAGGGTAGTGTTAGGTTTAATTATATCTTAGGTTAGGATTTATTTTACATGTAAATTTGTTATTATTTTAACTAGGTAACTATTAAATAGTTCTTAACTATTTAATAGCTATTGTACCTAGTTAAAATAAATACCAAGTTGCCTGTAAAATAAATATTAATCCTAAAATAGCTAAAATATAATTATAATTTATATTGTAGCTATATTAGGATTTATTTTACAGGTAAGTATTTAGCTTTAAATAGGATTAATTTATTTAATAAGAGTTAATTTATTTCGTTAGATTAAAATTATATTTAAGTTAGGGGGGTGTTAGTGTTAGGGTTAGACTTAGCTTTAGGGGTTAATACATTTATTAGAATAGCGGTGAGCTCCGATCGGAAGATTAGGGGTTAATAATTGAAGGAAGGTGTCGGCGATGTTAGGGAGGGCAGATTAGGGGTTAATACTATTTATGATAGGGTTAGTGAGACGGATTAGGGGTTAATAACTTTATTATAGTAGCGCTCAGGTCCACTCGGCAGATTAGGGGTTAATAAGTGTAGGTAGGTGTCGGCGACGTTGAGGGGGCAGATTAGGGGTTAATAAATATAATATAGGGGTCGGCGGTGTTAGGGGCAGCAGATTAGGGGTACATAGGGATAACGTAGGTGGCGGCGCTTTGCGGTCGGAAGATTAGGGGTTAATTATTTTAAGTAGCTGGCGGCGATGTTGTGGGGGGCAGATTAGGGGTTAATAAATGTAATATAGGGGTCGGCGGGGTTAGGGGCAGCAGATTAGGGGTACATAAGTATAACGTAGGTGGCGGTCGGAAGATTAGGGGTTAAAATTTTTAATCGAGTGGCGGCGATGTGGGGGGAGCTCGGTTTAGGGGTACATAGGTAGTTTATGGGTGTTAGTGTACTTTAGGGTACAGTAGTTAAGAGCTTTATGAACCGGCGTTAGCCAGAAAGCTCTTAACTCCTGCTTTTTTCAGGCGGCTGGAATCTTGTCGTTAGAGCTCTAACGCTCACTGCAGAAACGACTCTAAATACCGGCGTTAGAAAGATCCCATTGAAAAGATAGGCTACGCAAATGGCGTAGGGGGATCTGCGGTATGGAAAAGTTGCGGCTGCAAAGTGAGCGTTAGACCCTTTAATCACTGACTCCAAATACCAGCGGGCGCCCAAAACCAGCGTTAGGAGCCTCTAACGCTGGTTTTGACGGCTACCGCCGAACTCTAAATCTAGGCCTTAGTGTTAACTATCTACACAGAATGTTATTATGGTATGTATAGGGTTAAATTTTGAAGTCTTGTTGTTTTTAACCAATCAACATGTAGTGTTAGACTAAAAAGGGTGCACCCCCCAACAGGTGTCATTCTATGATTACGGTCAATACGACCGAAACCGGTCAGAAGTTTTTTCGTCTTCACTAACCCTGTGTTGTTGTATGTTGTCATCATACAATTTTAAGGAATAAAGCTACAACTGATTTTCAAACTCTTGTTCTGGATATATTTCTTTTTTCACATATCTTGTATATCGACACATTAGTTTGAATACTGGGCTGGTAATCTTTTGCCCGCATTTAATAACAATCACTCTTTTGAGATGTATTCCCATTACATACGCAACATAGCACTCCTACAAGTTTAAAGGGACAGTAAACCTTAAAAATAATGTTACATGATTCTGCACATAGTGCAGAATTATATAACATTATATTAGCCAAACATTATTAAAACATAATTTCCCCTATTCATTTTTTTAAAAAAGCGCTGTTTCACAGACCCGCTCTATGCTCTCTGCTGAGCAGGTCTGTTATATTTACTCAGCGCATCGGGCCAGCTGTATAGTCACAGCCCGACCGCGCCATAAGACTAAGCGAGCTGCACTTAGTCTTATGGCGCGGTCGGGCCGGGCTGTGACTATACAGCTGGCCCGATGCGCTGAGTAAATATAACAGACCCGCTCAGCAGAGAGCAGAGAGCGGGTCTGTGAAACAGCACTTTTTTTAAAAATGAATAGGGGAAATTATGTTTTAATAATGTTTGGCTAATATAATGTTATATAATACTGCACTATGTGCAGAATTATATAACATTATTTTAAAGTTTACTGACACTTTAAGTTAATAGGACCACCTGATGTTTTACACATATCTATTAATTATTATGGTTAGTATCACCTTTTCTATTTATCCTCATTTAAAGTACTGATAAATGAATTATATTGGTGTCATTTGGGCATATACACTGCACACACCCTTCACCTTATATCACACATGACATACTGTATCTTAACGACAGCCCATATATACTACCCATAGGGTACAACGTATCCCCATGCAAGCTCTTAATTCTCACTATAGCGAATTCCCGTATCACAGCACACACTCACACGGGATGATCCGTGATTTTCTCACTGCCACACATACACTCTTAGGGTTAACATTGTTGATTTATTTTGTATTATGCCAATGACTATAGCATTTTTGTTCATGTTTATTATTGTTCCCATATTTTAAGATCATTTCCATTGGATAGAATTTTAATTGTTAGGTTTGCATTTGTTATACTATGTTTGTTACTATTGGCCCTCTCATAGGGTGTGCGCACACCGCCCACTTATTGATTGTCCATCTGTACCTTTATTGTAGCAAGTTTTTTTATTCATTAACAGCCTGATGAAACAGCCTGCTGAGAAAAGCATTGCTGTATCATTTAAAAACTTTTATTAAAATCATTTAAAGGGAAGCTAAACCCCCAAAAAATATTTCATGATTTAGGTAGAGAATACACTTTTAAATAACTTTCCAAATTACTTCTATTATCTAATTTGCTTCATACTTTATATATCCTTTGTTGAAGAAATAACACTGCACATAGGTGAGCCAATTACACAAGGTATCTATGTGCATCTACCAATTAGCAGCTACTGAGCATATCTAGATATGCTTTTCAGCAAAGAATATCAAGAGAAATAAGCAAATTAGATAATAGAAGTCAATTAAAAAGTTGTTTAAAATTGCTTGCTCTTTCTAAATAATTAAAGAAAAAATTGGGGTTTCATGTCCCTTTAACTTTACTCGCTCTCTTTTCACTCCGTTATGCTACGATACCAAATATCCTGTTCCACAGACCTTTGAGCTCATTTGACTGGCTGGTTCCTGTGACGGTTGGGAATTCCCCTCTGAACCACCTGCTAAACCCTGCCCTGAGCCTGTGACGTACCAGTGGGACTGGTTTAGTATCGGATCGAGACTCCCGTGACTGCAGTGAGTCAGTCGGGCGGCTCTGAAGCTCTAACTTGCTTGTAAGGCGCTTCTTGTGCCTATCCATATTGTGTATATGCACCTAAATGCTTTTGTCTGCACCATAAGGCACCTCTCCTTTGTCTTTTAGAACTGTTTCCTCCAAGTTTAAAAGTGTTTAATAATATGCTTAGTCAGATTTTTCCCTCAATTAAAGGGATAGTCTATACGATATTAACACAGACTTTAATCTAATTGTTGTACTGTGTACACACCACACTATCCGCTGCCACATCTCTATACAAGACACTGTACTCATATAGCAGCAGCTGAGCCCTGTGTATTGTGTATGTACTGTATGTGTAGTGTTAATACAGAGAGCTGCTGGTTACGCCTATAGATGCACTTGTCTATACAAGACACTGTACTCATATAGCAGCAGCTGAGCCCTGTGTATTGTGTATGTGTAGTGTTAATACAGAGAGCTGCTGGTTACACCTATAGATGCACTTGTCTATACAAGACACTGTACTCATATAGCAGCAGCTGAGCCCTGTGTATTGTGTATGTACTGTATGTGTAGTGTTAATACAGAGAGCTGCTGGTTACACCTATAGATGCACTTGTCTATACAAGACACTGTACTCATATAGCAGCAGCTGAGCCCTGTGTATTGTGTATGTGCTGTATGTGTAGTGTTAATACAGAGAGCTGCTGGTTACACCTATAGATGCACTTGTCTATACCAGACACTGTACTCATATAGCAGCAGGTGAGCCCTGTGTATTGTGTATGTGTAGTGTTAATACAGAGAGCTGCTGGTTACACCTATAGATGCACTTGTCTATACAAGACACTGTACTCATATAGCAGCAGCTGAGCCCTGTGTATTGTGTATCTGCTGTATGTGTAGTGTTAATACAGAGAGCTGCTGGTTACACCTATAGATGCACTTGTCTATACCAGACACTGTACTCATATAGCAGCAGCTGAGCCCTGTGTATTGTGTATGTGTAGTGTTAATACAGAGAGCTGCTGGTTACACCTATAGATGCACTTGTCTATATAAGACACTGTACTCATATAGCAGCAGCTGAGCCCTGTGTATTGTGTATGTGTAGTGTTAATACAGAGAGCTGCTGGTTACACCTATAGATGCACTTGTCTATACCAGACACTGTACTCATATAGCAGCAGCTGAGCCCTGTGTATTGTGTATGTGCTGTATGTGTAGTGTTAATACAGAGAGCTGCTGGTTACACCTATAGATGCACTTGTCTATACAAGACACTGTACTCATATAGCAGCAGCTGAGCCCTGTGTATTGTGTATGTGCTGTATGTGTAGTGTTAATACAGAGAGCTGCTGGTTACACCTATAGATGCACTTGTCTATACAAGACACTGTACTCATATAGCAGCAGCTGAGCCCTGTGTATTGTGTATGTACTGTATGTGTAGTGTTAATACAGAGAGCTGCTGGTTACGCCTATAGATGCACTTGTCTATACAAGACACTGTACTCATATAGCAGCAGCTGAGCCCTGTGTATTGTGTATGTGCTGTATGTGTAGTGTTAATACAGAGAGCTGCTGGTTACGCCTATAGATGCACTTGTCTATACAAGACACTGTACTCATATAGCAGCAGCTGAGCCCTGTGTATTGTGTATGTGTAGTGTTAATACAGAGAGCTGCTGGTTACACCTATAGATGCACTTGTCTATACAAGACACTGTACTCATATAGCAGCAGCTGAGCCCTGTGTATTGTGTATGTACTGTATGTGTAGTGTTAATACAGAGAGCTGCTGGTTACCCCTATAGATGAACTTGTCTATACAAGACACTGTACTCATATAGCAGCAGCTGAGCCCTGTGTATTGTGTATGTACTGTATGTGTAGTGTTAATACAGAGAGCTGCTGGTTACGCCTATAGATGCACTTGTCTATACAAGACACTGTACTCATATAGCAGCAGCTGAGCCCTGTGTATTGTGTATGTACTGTATGTGTAGTGTTAATACAGAGAGCTGCTGGTTACCCCTATAGATGAACTTGTCTATACAAGACACTGTACTCATATAGCAGCAGCTGAGCCCTGTGTATTGTGTATGCACTGTATGTGTAGTGTTAATACAGAGAGCTGCTGGTTACACTTATAGAGGCACTTGTCTATACAAGACACTGTACTCATATAGCAGCAGCTGAGCCCTGTGTATTGTGTATGTGTAGTGTTAATACAGAGAGCTGCTGGTTACACCTATAGATGCACTTGTCTATACCAGACACTGTACTTATATAGCAGCAGGTAAGCCCTGTGTATTGTGTATGTACTGTATGTGTAGTGTTAATACAGAGAGCTACTGGTTATACCTATAGATGCACTTGTCTATACAAGACACTGTACTCATATAGCAGCAGCTGAGCCCTGTGTATTGTGTATGTGCTGTATGTGTAGTGTTAATGCAGAGAGCTACTGGTTATACCTATAGATGCACTTGTCTATACAAGACACTGTACTCATATAGCAGCAGCTGAGCCCTGTGTATTGTGTATCTGCTGTATGTGTAGTGTTAATACAGAGAGCTGCTGGTTACGCCTATAGATGCACTTGTCTATACAAGACACTGTACTCATATAGCAGCAGCTGAGACCTGTGTATTGTGTATGTACTGTATGTGTAGTGTTAATACAGAGAGCTGCTGGTTACGCCTATAGATGCACTTGTCTATACAAGACACTGTACTCATATAGCAGCAGCTGAGCCCTGTGTATTGTGTATGTGCTGTATGTGTAGTGTTAATACAGAGAGCTGCTGGTTACACCTATAGATGCACTTGTCTATACAAGACACTGTACTCATATAGCAGAAGCTGAGCCCTGTGTATTGTGTATGTGCTGTATGTGTAGTGTTAATACAGAGAGCTGCTGGTTACACCTATAGATGCACTTGTCTATACAAGACACTGTACTCATATAGCAGCAGCTGAGCCCTGTGTATTGTGTATCTGCTGTATGTGTAGTGTTAATACAGAGAGCTGCTGGTTACGCCTATAGATGCACTTGTCTATACCAGACACTGTACTCATATAGCAGCAGCTGAGCCCTGTGTATTGTGTATGTGTAGTGTTAATACAGAGAGCTGCTGGTTACGCCTATAGATGCACTTGTCTATACAAGACACTGTACTCATATAGCAGCAGCTGAGCCCTGTGTATTGTGTATCTGCTGTATGTGTAGTGTTAATACAGAGAGCTGCTGGTTACACCTATAGATGCACTTGTCTATACAAGACACTGTACTCATATAGCAGCAGCTGAGCCCTGTGTATTGTGTATGTGCTGTATGTGTAGTGTTAATACAGAGAGCTGCTGGTTACACCTATAGATGCACTTGTCTATACAAGACACTGTACTCATATAGCAGAAGCTGAGCCCTGTGTATTGTGTATGTGCTGTATGTGTAGTGTTAATACAGAGAGCTGCTGGTTACACCTATAGATGCACTTGTCTATACAAGACACTGTACTCATATAGCAGCAGCTGAGCCCTGTGTATTGTGTATGTGTAGTGTTAATACAGAGAGCTGCTGGTTACACCTATAGATGCACTTGTCTATACAAGACACTGTACTCATATAGCAGCAGCTGAGCCCTGTGTATTGTGTATGTGTAGTGTTAATACAGAGAGCTGCTGGTTACGCCTATAGATGCACTTGTCTATACAAGACACTGTACTCATATAGCAGCAGCTGAGCCCTGTGTATTGTGTATCTGCTGTATGTGTAGTGTTAATACAGAGAGCTGCTGGTTACGCCTATAGATGCACTTGTCTATACAAGACACTGTACTCATATAGCAGCAGCTGAGCCCTGTGTATTGTGTATCTGCTGTATGTGTAGTGTTAATACAGAGAGCTGCTGGTTACGCCTATAGATGCACTTGTCTATACAAGACACTGTACTCATATAGCAGCAGCTGAGCCCTGTGTATTGTGTATCTGCTGTATGTGTAGTGTTAATACAGAGAGCTGCTGGTTACGCCTATAGATGCACTTGTCTATACAAGACACTGTACTCATATAGCAGAAGCTGAGCCCTGTGTATTGTGTATGTGCTGTATGTGTAGTGTTAATACAGAGAGCTGCTGGTTACACCTATAGATGCACTTGTCTATACAAGACACTGTACTCATATAGCAGCAGCTGAGCCCTGTGTATTGTGTATGTGTAGTGTTAATACAGAGAGCTGCTGGTTACACCTATAGATGCACTTGTCTATACAAGACACTGTACTCATATAGCAGCAGCTGAGCCCTGTGTATTGTGTATGTGCTGTATGTGTAGTGTTAATACAGAGAGCTGCTGGTTACGCCTATAGATGCACTTGTCTATACAAGACACTGTACTCATATAGCAGCAGCTGAGCCCTGTGTATTGTGTATCTGCTGTATGTGTAGTGTTAATATAGAGAGCTGCTGGTTACCCCTATAGATGCACTTGTCTATACAAGACACTGTACTCATATAGCAGCAGCTGAGCCCTGTGTATTGTGTATCTGCTGTATGTGTAGTATTAATACAGAGAGCTACTGGTTACACCTATAGATGCACTTGTCTATACAAGACACTGTACTCATATAGCAGCAGCTGAGCCCTGTGTATTGTGTATCTGCTGTATGTGTAGTGTTAATACAGAGAGCTACTGGTTACACCTATAGATGCACTTGTCTATACAAGACACTGTACTCATATAGCAGCAGCTGAGCCCTGTGTATTGTGTATCTGCTGTATGTGTAGTGTTAATATAGAGAGCTGCTGGTTACCCCTATAGATGCACTTGTCTATACAAGACACTGTACTCATATAGCAGCAGCTGAGCCCTGTGTATTGTGTATCTGCTGTATGTGTAGTGTTAATATAGAGAGCTGCTGGTTACCCCTATAGATGCACTTGTCTATACCAGACACTGTACTCATATAGCAGCAGCTGAGCCCTGTGTATTGTGTATGTACTGTATGTGTAGTGTTAATACAGAGAGCTGCTGGTTACGCCTATAGATGCACTTGTCTATACAAGACACTGTACTCATATAGCAGCAGCTGAGCCCTGTGTATTGTGTATGTACTGTATGTGTAGTGTTAATACAGAGAGCTGCTGGTTACGCCTATAGATGCACTTGTCTATACAAGACACTGTACTCATATAGCAGCAGCTGAGCCCTGTGTATTGTGTATGTGCTGTATGTGTAGTGTTAATACAGAGAGCTGCTGGTTACGCCTATAGATGCACTTGTCTATACAAGACACTGTACTCATATAGCAGCAGCTGAGCCCTGTGTATTGTGTATGTGCTGTATGTGTAGTGTTAATACAGAGAGCTGCTGGTTACGCCTATAGATGCACTTGTCTATACAAGACACTGTACTCATATAGCAGCAGCTGAGCCCTGTGTATTGTGTATGTGTAGTGTTAATACAGAGAGCTGCTGGTTACGCCTATAGATGCACTTGTCTATACAAGACACTGTACTCATATAGCAGCAGCTGAGCCCTGTGTATTGTGTATGTACTGTATGTGTAGTGTTAATACAGAGAGCTGCTGGTTACACCTATAGATGCACTTGTCTATACAAGACACTGTACTCATATAGCAGCAGCTGAGCCCTGTGTATTGTGTATGTGCTGTATGTGTAGTGTTAATACAGAGAGCTGCTGGTTACACCTATAGATGCACTTGTCTATACAAGACACTGTACTCATATAGCAGCAGCTGAGCCCTGTGTATTGTGTATGTGCTGTATGTGTAGTGTTAATACAGAGAGCTGCTGGTTACGCCTATAGATGCACTTGTCTATACAAGACACTGTACTCATATAGCAGCAGCTGAGCCCTGTGTATTGTGTATCTGCTGTATGTGTAGTGTTAATACAGAGAGCTACTGGTTACACCTATAGATGCACTTGTCTATACAAGACACTGTACTCATATAGCAGCAGCTGAGCCCTGTGTATTGTGTATGTACTGTATGTGTAGTGTTAATACAGAGAGCTGCTGGTTACCCCTATAGATGAACTTGTCTATACAAGACACTGTACTCATATAGCAGCAGCTGAGCCCTGTGTATTGTGTATGTGCTGTATGTGTAGTGTTAATACAGAGAGCTGCTGGTTACACCTATAGATGCACTTGTCTATACAAGACACTGTACTCATATAGCAGCAGCTGAGCCCTGTGTATTGTGTATGTACTGTATGTGTAGTGTTAATACAGAGAGCTACTGGTTACACCTATAGATGCACTTGTCTATACCAGACACTGTACTCATATAGCAGCAGCTGAGCCCTGTGTATTGTGTATGTACTGTATGTGTAGTGTTAATACAGAGAGCTGCTGGTTACGCCTATAGATGCACTTGTCTATACAAGACACTGTACTCATATAGCAGCAGCTGAGCCCTGTGTATTGTGTATCTGCTGTATGTGTAGTGTTAATACAGAGAGCTGCTGGTTACGCCTATAGATGCACTTGTCTATACAAGACACTGTACTCATATAGCAGCAGCTGAGCCCTGTGTATTGTGTATCTGCTGTATGTGTAGTGTTAATACAGAGAGCTGCTGGTTACACCTATAGATGCACTTGTCTATACAAGACACTGTACTCATATAGCAGCAGCTGAGCCCTGTGTATTGTGTATGTGCTGTATGTGTAGTGTTAATACAGAGAGCTGCTGGTTACACCTATAGATGCACTTGTCTATACAAGACACTGTACTCATATAGCAGCAGCTGAGCCCTGTGTATTGTGTATGTGCTGTATGTGTAGTGTTAATACAGAGAGCTGCTGGTTACGCCTATAGATGCACTTGTCTATACAAGACACTGTACTCATATAGCAGCAGCTGAGCCCTGTGTATTGTGTATCTGCTGTATGTGTAGTGTTAATACAGAGAGCTACTGGTTACACCTATAGATGCACTTGTCTATACAAGACACTGTACTCATATAGCAGCAGCTGAGCCCTGTGTATTGTGTATGTACTGTATGTGTAGTGTTAATACAGAGAGCTACTGGTTACACCTATAGATGCACTTGTCTATACCAGACACTGTACTCATATAGCAGCAGCTGAGCCCTGTGTATTGTGTATCTGCTGTATGTGTAGTGTTAATACAGAGAGCTGCTGGTTACGCCTATAGATGCACTTGTCTATACAAGACACTGTACTCATATAGCAGCAGCTGAGCCCTGTGTATTGTGTATCTGCTGTATGTGTAGTGTTAATACAGAGAGCTGCTGGTTACACCTATAGATGCACTTGTCTATACAAGACACTGTACTCATATAGCAGCAGCTGAGCCCTGTGTATTGTGTATGTGCTGTATGTGTAGTGTTAATACAGAGAGCTGCTGGTTACGCCTATAGAGGCACTTGTCTATACAAGACACTGTACTCATATAGCAGCAGCTGAGCCCTGTGTATTGTGTATGTACTGTATGTGTAGTGTTAATACAGAGAGCTACTGGTTACACCTATAGATGCACTTGTCTATACGACACTGTACTCATATAGCAGCAGCTGAGCCCTGTGTATTGTGTATGTGCTGTATGTGTAGTGTTAATACAGAGAGCTGCTGGTTACGCCTATAGATGCACTTGTCTATACCAGACACTGTACTCATATAGCAGCAGCTGAGCCCTGTGTATTGTGTATCTGCTGTATGTGTAGTGTTAATACAGAGAGCTGCTGGTTACACTTATAGAGGCACTTGTCTATACAAGACACTGTACTCATATAGCAGCAGCTGAGCCCTGTGTATTGTGTATCTGCTGTATGTGTAGTGTTAATACAGAGAGCTGCTGGTTACGCCTATAGATGCACTTGTCTATACAAGACACTGTACTCATATAGCAGCAGCTGAGCCCTGTGTATTGTGTATGTGCTGTATGTGTAGTGTTAATACAGAGAGCTGCTGGTTACACCTATAGATGCACTTGTCTATACCAGACACTGTACTCATATAGCAGCAGCTGAGCCCTGTGTATTGTGTATGTGCTGTATGTGTAGTGTTAATACAGAGAGCTGCTGGTTACACCTATAGATGCACTTGTCTATACAAGACACTGTACTTATATAGCAGCAGGTAAGCCCTGTGTATTGTGTATCTGCTGTATGTGTAGTGTTAATATAGAGAGCTGCTGGTTACCCCTATAGATGCACTTGTCTATACCAGACACTGTACTCATATAGCAGCAGCTGAGCCCTGTGTATTGTGTATCTGCTGTATGTGTAGTGTTAATATAGAGAGCTGCTGGTTACCCCTATAGATGAACTTGTCTATACAAGACACTGTACTCATATAGCAGAAGTTGACATATGATTGGCTGCTGCTTACAGAAAAATGCAGGAATAAATGACAAGGGTGGCAGGTGATTGGCTGCACTGAAACAGCTCAACCAATCAGAAGGTAGACGTAATAGTGACATATAACCCAGTGTTATAACATAATAGTGACATATAACCCAGTGTTATAACGTAATAGTGACATATAACCCAGTGTTATAACGTAATAGTGACATATAACCCAGTGTTATAACGTAATAGTGACATATAACCCAGTGTTATAACGTAATAGTGACATATAACCCAGTGTTATAACGTAATAGTGACATATAACCCAGTGTTATAACGTAATAGTGACATATACCCAGTGTTATAACGTAATAGTTACATATAACCCAGTGTTATAACGTAATAGTGACATATTACTCAGTGTTATAACGTAATAGTCACAAATAACCCCGTGTTATAACGTAATAGTGACATATAACCCAGTGTTATAACATAATAGTGACAAATAACCCAGTGTTATAACGTAATAGTGACATATAACCCAGTGTTATAACATAATAGTGACATACAGTGGGTCAAAAAAGTATTTAGTCAGCCACCAATTGTGCAAGTTCTCCCACTTAAGAAGAAGAGAGAGGCCTGTAATTTTCATCATAGGTATGCCTCAACTATGAGAGACACAATGTGCAAACAAATCCAGACAATCACATTGTCTGATTTGGAAAGAATTTATTTGCATATTATGGTGGACACACACAGTCACACTCCAAACTCCACTATGGTGAAGACCAAAGAGCTGTCGAAGGACACCAGAAACAAAATTGTAGACCTGCACTAGGCTGGGAAGACTGAATCTGCAATAGGCAAGCAGCTTGGTGTGAAGAAATCAACTGTGGCAATAATTAGAAAATGGAAGACATACAAGACCACTGATAATCTCCCTCGATCTGGGGCTCCACGCAAGATCTCACCCTGTGGGGTCAAAATGATCACAAGAACGGTGAGCAAACATCCCAGAACCACACGGGGGAACCTAGTGAATAACCTGCAGAGAGCTGGGACCAACGTAACAAAGGCTACCATCAGTAACACACTATGCCGCCAGGGACCCAGATCCTGCAGTGCCAGACGTGTCCCCCTGCTTAAGCCAGTACATGTCCGGGCCCGTCTGAAGTATGCTAGAGAGCATTTGGATGATCCAGAAGCGGATTGGGAGAATGTCATATGGTCAGATAAAACCAAAGTAGAACTGTTTGGTAGAAACACAACTCGTCGTGTTTGGAGGAGAGAGAATTCTGAGTTGCAACCAAAGAACACCATACCTACTGTGAAGCATGGGGGTGGCAACATCATGCTTTAGGGCTGTTTCTCTGCAAAGGGAACATGACGACTGATCCGTGTACATGATAGAATGAATGGGGCCATGTATCGTAAGATTTTGATTGCAAACCTGCTTCCATCAGCAAGGGCATTGAAGATGAAACGTGGCTGGGTCTTTCAGCATGACAATGATCCCAAACACACTGCCCGGGCAACGAAGGAGTGGATTCGTAAGAAGCATTTCAAGGTCCTGGAGTGGCCTAGCCAGTCTCCAGATCTCAACCCCATAGAAAACCTTTGGAGGGAGTTGAAAGTCCATGTTGCCCAGTGACAGCCCCAAAACATAACTGCTCTAGAGGAGATCTGCATGCAGGAATGGGCCAACATACCAGCAACAGTGTGTGACAACCTTGTGAAGACTTACAGAAAACGTTTGACCTCTGTCATTGCCAGTAAAGGATATATAACAAAGTATTGAGATGAACTTTTGATATTGACCAAATACTTATTTTCCACCATAATTTGCAAATAAATTATCTCCAAATCAGACAATGTGATTGTCTGGATTTGTTTCCACATTTTGCCTCTCATAGTTGAGGTATACCTATGATGTAAATTACAGGCGTCTCTCATCTTCTTAAGTGGGAGAACTTGCACAATTGGTGGCTGACTAAATACTTTCTTGCCCCACTGTATAACCTAGTGTTATAACGTAATAGTCACAAATAACCCTGTGTTATAATGTAATAGTGACATATAACCCAGTGTTATAACGTAATAGTGACATATAACCCAGTGTTATAACCTAATAGTGACATACAACCCAGTGTTATAATGTAATAGTGACATATAACCCAGTGTTATAACGTAATAGTGACATATAACCCAGTGTTATGACGTAATAGTGACATACAACCCAGTGTTATAACGTAATAGTGACATATAACCCAGTGTTATAACGTAATAGTGACATACAACCCAGTGCTATATCGTAATAGTGACATATAACCCAGTGTTATAACGTAATAATGACATATAACCCATAGTTATAACGTAATAGTGACATATAACCCAGTGTTATAATGTAATAGTGACATATAACCCAGTGTTATAACGTAATAGTGACATATAACCCAGTGTTATAACGTAATAGTGACAAATAACCCAGTGTTATAACGTAATAGTGACATATAACCCAGTGTTATAACGTAATAGTGACATACAACCCAGCGCTATAACGTAATAGTGACATATAACCCAGTGTTATAACGTAATAGTGACATACAACCCAGTGCTATAACGTAATAGTGACATATAACCCAGTGTTATAACGTAATAGTGACATATAACCCAGTGTTATAACGTAATAGTGACATATAACCCAGTGTTATAACATAATAGTGACATATAACCCAGTGTTATAACGTAATAGTGACATATAACCCAGTGTTATAACATAATAGTGACATAAAACCCAGTGTTATAACGTAATAGTTACATACAACTCAGTGTTATAACGTAATAGTGACATATAACCCAGTGTTATAACATAATAGTGACATATAACCCATAGTTATAACGTAATAGTGTCATATAACCCAGTGTTATAACATAATAGTGACAAATAACCCAGTGTTATAACGTAATAGTGACATACAACCCAGTGTTATAACGTAATAGTGACATATAACCCATAGTTATAACGTAATAGTGACATATAACCCAGTGTTATAACGTAATAGTGACAAATAACCCAGTGTTATAACGTAATAGTGACATATAACCCAGTGTTATAATGTAATAGTGACATATAACCCAGTGTTATAACGTATAGTGACAAATAACCCAGTGTTATAACGTAATAGTGACAAATAACCCAGTGTTATAACGTAATAGTGACATATAACCCAGTGTTATAATGTAATAGTGACAAATAACCCAGTGTTATAACATAATAGTGACATACAACCCAGTGTTATAACGTAATAGTGACATATAACCCAGTGTTATAATGTAATAGTGACAAATAACCCAGTGTTATAACGTAATAGTGACATATAACCCAGTGTTATAACGTAATAGTGAGAAATAACCCAGTGTTATAACGTAATAGTGACATACAACCCAGTGTTATAACGTAATAGTGACATATAACCCAGTGTTATAACGTAATAGTGAGAAATAACCCAGTGTTATAACGTAATAGTGACATATAACCCAGTGTTATAACGTAATAGTGACATACAACCCAGTGTTATAACGTAATAGTGACATATAACCCAGTGTTATAACGAAATAGTGACATACAACCCAGTGTTATAACGTAATAGTGACATATAACCCAGTGTTATAACGTAATAGTGACATACAACCTAGTGTTATAACGTAATAGTGACATATAACCCAGTGTTATAACGTAATAGTGACATACAACCCAGTGTTATAACGTAATAGTGACATATAACCCAGTGTTATAACGTAATAGTGACATACAACCCAGTGTTATAACGTAATAGTTACATACAACTCAGTGTTATAACGTAATAGTGACATATAACCCAGTGTTATAACGTAATAGTGACATATAACCCATAGTTATAACATAATAGTGTCATATAACCCAGTGTTATAACGTAATAGTGACAAATAACCCAGTGTTATAAAGTAATAGTGACATATAACCCAGTGTTATAACGTAATAGTGACAAATAACCCAGTGTTATAACGTAATAGTGACATACAACCCAGTGTTATAACGTAATAGTGACATACAACCCAGTGTTATAACGTAATAGTGACAAATAACCCAGTGTTATAACGTAATAGTGACATATAACCCAGTGTTATAACGTAATAGTGACAAATAACCCAGTGTTATAACGTAATAGTGACATACAACCCAGTGTTATAACGTAATAGTGACATACAACCCAGTGTTATAACGTAATAGTGACATATAACCCATAGTTATAACGTAATAGTGACATATAACCCAGTGTTATAACGTAATAGTGACATACAACCCAGTGTTATAACGTAATAGTGACATATAACCCATTGTTATAACGTAATAGTGACATACAACCCAGTGTTATAACGTAATAGTGACATAAAACCCAGTGTTATAACGTAATAGTGACATATAACCCAGTGTTATAACGTAATAGTGAGAAATAACCCAGTGTTATAACGTAATAGTGACATATAACCCAGTGTTATAACGTAATAGTGACATACAACCCAGTGTTATAACGTAATAGTGACATATAACCCAGTGTTATAACGTAATAGTGACATACAACCCAGTGTTATAACGTAATAGTGACATATAACCCAGTGTTATAACGTAATAGTGACATAAAACCCAGTGTTATAACGTAATAGTGACATATAACCCATAGTTATAACGTAATAGTGACATATAACCCAGTGTTATAACGTAATAGTGACATACAAATATAAAACCGTGCACAATACACTGTAATGGATTAGTATCTTAAATAGACATTGCACACTAGATTTTTCTCTGCATATATGTTTTTTAGATGATCCCTTTATATACAGGGAGTGCAGAATTATTAGGCAAGTTGTATTTTTGAGGATTAATTTTATTATTGAACAACAACCATGTTCTCAATGAACCCAAAAAACTCATTAATATCAAAGCTGAATAGTTTTGGAAGTAGTTTTTAGTTTGTTTTTAGTTATAGCTATTTTAGGGGGATATCTGTGTGTGCAGGTGACTATTACTGTGCATAATTATTAGGCAACTTAACAAAAAACAAATATATACCCATTTCAATTATTTATTTTTACTAGTGAAACCAATATAACATCTCAACATTCACAAATATACATTTCTGACATTCAAAAACAAAACAAAAACAAATCAGTGACCAATATAGCCACCTTTCTTTGCAAGGACACTCACAAGCCTGCCATCCATGGATTCTGTCAGTGTTTTGATCTGTTCACCATCAACATTGCGTGCAGCAGCAACCACAGCCTCCCAGACACTGTTCAGAGAGGTGTACTGTTTTCCCTCCTTGTAAATCTCACATTTGATGATGGACCACAGGTTCTCAATGGGGTTCAGATCAGGTGAACAAGGAGGCCATGTCATTAGATTTTCTTCTTTTATACCCTTTCTTGCCAGCCACGCTGTGGAGTACTTGGACGCGTGTGATGGAGCATTGTCCTGCATGAAAATCATGTTTTTCTTGAAGGATGCAGACTTCTTCCTGTACCACTGCTTGAAGAAGGTGTCTTCCAGAAACTGGCAGTAGGACTGGGAGTTGAGCTTGACTCCATCCTCAACCCGAAAAGGCCCCACAAGCTCATCTTTGATGATACCAGCCCAAACCAGTACTCCACCTCCACCTTGCTGGCTTCTGAGTCGGACTGGAGCTCTCTGCCCTTTACCAATCCAGCCACGGCCCATCCATCTGGCCCATCAAGACTCACTCTCATTTCATCAGTCCATAAAACCTTAGAAAAATCAGTCTTGAGATATTTCTTGGCCCAGTCTTGATGTTTCAGCTTGTGTGTCTTGTTCAGTGGTGGTCGTCTTTCAGCCTTTCTTACCTTGGCCATGTCTCTGAGTATTGCACACCTTGTGCTTTTGGGCACTCCAGTGATGTTGCAGCTCTGAAATATGGCCAAACTGGTGGCAAGTGGCATCTTGGCAGCTGCACGCTTGACTTTTCTCAGTTCATGGGCAGTTATTTTGCGCCTTGGTTTTTCCACACGCTTCTTGCGACCCTGTTCACTATTTTGAATGAAACGCTTGATTGTTCGATGATCACGCTTCAGAAGCTTTGCAATTTTAAGAGTGCTGCATCCCTCTGCAAGATATCTCACTATTTTTGACTTTTCTGAGCCTGTCAAGTCCTTCTTTTGACCCATTTTGCCAAAGGAAATGAAGTTGCCTAATAATTATGCACACCTGATATAGGGTGTTGATGTCATTAGACCACACCCCTTCTCATTACAGAGATGCACATCACCTAATATGCTTAATTGGTAGTAGGCTTTCGAGCCTATACAGCTTGGAGTAAGACAACATGCATAAAGAGGATGATGTGGTCAAAATACTCATTTGCCTAATAATTCTGCACACAGTGTATATATATACATCTGAGAGTGTTTTTATAAAAATGTCTAGTAAGGACATTGTGCTGATTTTCAGACTCCTAACCAAGCCCCACAGTGGCAGATGTATACATGCGTTTACAGACTCCTGTTTATGTTATGTCTTTTCATATGTAGTAAGGGGAAGTGTCTGCTCTTCTTGTTTATCCAGCCCCTTTCAGTGGGTGTCCCAGACTACCTCATCAACAGTGCTAAACTGGGAGCTTCTAAGTAAGTTTCCATCTTAATGGGAGGAGAGTCCACTGCTTCATTCATTACTTGTGGGAAATAAGAACCTGGCTACCAGGAGGAGGCAAAGACACCCCAGCCAAAGGTTTAAATACCTCCCCCACTCCCCTCATCCCCCAGTCATTCTTTGCCTTTCGTCACAGGAGGTTGGCAGAGAAGTGTCGGAAGATTCGGAGTAGTCTCTTATGGAGGGTAGTACTCTTCGAAATGGTACTGGAGTTTTAAGTAATCCTGTCAGCCTCTCAGTGAGAGCATTGAAGAGTCCGGAGATGCACGGTGTGTCATCTCTGCGAAACCATCCTGACTCATGTTAACAGCTCCTTGGCAATCAGCATTGACAAGTTTCACTGCCTGACTTTATTTACTCAAGTCCATGTCAGGATCGATGCTACTAATCTGTCACACTTGAAGGGCCGTGTTCCTTTTCCACGGCATAGATTCTGGTAAGATCGTTTCATTTATACACATATGATAACGCAAGAAGACAGGGTCACAGTGTGTCTCCTTTTATCTGTATAGAATCAAGGGTTAATATGCCTGGAAAGGGGATTATTGAACAGGGGGGGATTTATGCATAATATTTTTATTGTGTTAATGCTACGTCATGTGTGAGATGAGGCTCTAGCAATGTGTGAACAGTCAGGTGACTTTTTGGTGCGTTTTCTCTATAGTGCAGGGGCGGTCCTGCATGGCACTCCATGTGACCGGTGTGGCCTCTTCAACTTCCTCTTTCCTGATTGGCATTTGCGGGAGAAGTAACGGTTTCTCTGTGGTCCGGGTCATAGGAGGTGGTGAGTGCCCCGGCCATTGGTGTATAAAGGTGCCATTTAATCTATCACAGTCCGTATTAAAGGCACAAGTTATGGAGGACTCTGATATGTTAGAGGATACTCTCTCTTTAATTAAATCTAATACCTGTGTTTATTGTAGGGAGGTACAGATTGATCCGCCTGCTCAACTGTGTTCCACATGCTTTGATAAGATTGCAATATCTAAAAAGAACAAGATATTTAGTACTACTGAGCTGTCAAACTCTGAGGGTTCTCCATCCTGCGAGATGTGTTCCCAACATTCATCTCAGATTACACATGTAGGTCCACAAGGCCCTACTATTCCTCCCACAGGAGGGGCCTCGTGGCCGCCAGATTTCGCTGCCCAGTTGCAAGAGGCGGTTTCAGCGGCCTTCCATGCCCTGCCACACCCTGCGAAGCGCAAGCAAAGGGAAAGACATAGCCTTCTGTCCCAGGGGTCATCTACTTCGTTGGATGTCTCTGAGAGATTATCCGATGAGGAGGACACCTCCAATGAGGAGGATGCCTCTGATGAGGAGGAGGGCGCTCTCTCTGGGATGGAATTGGCGTCTTCTAGACCTCCGGCTATGGAGGAGACAGATTTTAAATAGAAAAAATAGGCAGGCACTACTCGGGGTGTAAGAATAAAAGAAAAACACTTTATTAGCATCCAATGAAGAATCCAGGAGGCAATAAGCACCAAAAAAAAGAGTGCAGACATACAGACTATCATGAAGGGACTAACGGACTGACGCATTTTGCGCCCCCTAGTGGGGCTTAATCATAGGTTAAAGTGTAGGTGAACAGGTATACCTTATATACACATAAGTTAACCCTACCTACACCAATAAAACAGTATATAGTATACTTATACATTGTAATGGAATTAATCCTAGGATTAAATGAAAAACACAAAATTAGTTCTGAAAGAACCACTCCTTCAAAAGATACATTGTATTTAGATGTCACTAAATATCAGGTAAGTGCTGGAGAGGGGAGAATATGAATACAAACGAATAAGGGCATCTGATGTAGGAATGAATAAATACAATAGATACTAAGATACAGGAAGTTAACAAAAAAGACTAATAATAGGTTAAATGTTAGTATTACTTTTCCTTAATAATACTTGTATAAATTTGAATAAAGCCCACAGATAAAACAAAAAAAAAGCTCTATCACAAGGATTTTATACATGAGACTAATTATCAATAAAATAATTAATGTCACATTCCTTGTTCATACCTATGGGGACTCTAGTGTTTAATTTTAAGATCCAGTATAGTTCTTTTTTATCTAAGATTTTGTATTTTTTCCACCCCTAGGAGGGAGTATTGCTCTGTCTATAATTTGTATAGTCATGTCAGCTACATGGCTAAAATAATGATAATTAAAATGGTTAGCAACTGCAGAATCTATGAAATAGTTTTTTACATCTCTGGTGTGTTCACCAAACCTGGTTCTGGCCTCACAAGACGTTTTGCCAACGTATTGGCTTTTGCATAAATTACAGGTAAGTAAATACACCACAAATGGGGTCTTACAATTTGCATAAAAAGCCATCTGATAAACACTATTGTCATGTGTTGATGTAAAACTATTTCCAATTTTTAAATTAGTGCAGGTGGTTGTCAGGGTGCCAGCAATCAGACTGAGACGAGAAGTGCAAAAATAATCACACCTTTATTAATAGCAAAAAATAATAAAAAGTCCACAAGTCAAATAACAAGCCAGGGATCAAAAACCAGAGCTGGTAGTCAGACGAGCCGAGTCAGGAGCCAAAGCGAATAGTCAGACGAGCCGAGTCAGGAGCCAAAGCGAGTAGTCAGACGAGCCGGAATCAGGAACAAGGAAAACAGCAGAGTCAGGAACAAGCCAGGCATCAGGAACCAGGAGGGACGTCAGATAGCCAGGTAATATACAGGAGCTCTCACAAACAGGTCTGAGACAACGCAAAGGCAAAGCATACTGAACAGAGGCCCTTTAAATAATAAGTGATGACATCACAATTCTGAGACTGCATCCTGTCTCACATGGATGATGCACACCAGTCTGGCCATAAAAGGAAGTGCAGGAAATGAGCAGCATCCCCCACAATGCACCATAGTCTGCAAGAGAGGTGAGTAAAATGGCTGCCAGCAGCACATGGCAAACAAAACAGGTAAAAACCCTGACAGTGGTACAATTCCTACATCCACATTTGAAATTGCCCTTCTTAGATAGCCAACATAAATCACTTTGATGTTGTTTAAATCTTACCACACTTTGGAGATAATGATCTTGCTAAAGTTTTAGGTTTCCTAGAAACAAATCTACACTTATCGATTAATGGTTTCAAAACAGAGTCACCCATTAATAAGTGCAAATGTTTTTTAAGAATCTTAATTACACTAGTAAACTGTTGTGTGTACTCTGTAGTGAAAACAATTGAATCATCAAAATTATTTACATCTACTTGATTTTTCCCTTTAGATAAACAATTTAGATTTTTGACAAGTAACCTGCTTTTTTTCCAAAAGCACTGGGTCATATCCTCTCTTAACAAGCCTATCTTTGAGTTCTAATGACTGTTCTTCAAATATTTTATCAGACTTCGTATTCCTACGAAGTCTGATAAATTGACCTCTAGGTATGGCTTTAATTAGATGACCTGGGTGTTGAGAGTCGGCATGCAAAATAGTGTTACCAGCCGTTGGTTTTCTGTAAGTCTTAGTCATAATTTGGTTATCAATGGTATACAATTTAAGATCCAGGAAGTTAATTTCTTTTTTATTCAACTCACCAGTGAAATTAAGACCCAATTCATTGGTGTTGAAATAAAGCAACAAGTCATATAAAAATCCTGGATCATTATTATCACGCACCACTAAAAGCAAATCATCTATATTCGTCAGATATAGGCTTGTATATACAATCTATATTCGTCAGATATAGACTCAAAGATAGGCTTGTTAAGAGAGGATATGAACCAGTGCTTTTGGAAAAATGCAGGTCATCTGCCAAAAATCTAAATTGTTTATCTAAAGGGAAAAATCAAATTGTAAGACCACATTTGTGGTGTATTTACTTACCTGTAATTTATGCAAAAGCCAATACATTGGCAAAACGTCTCGTAAGGCCAGAACCAGGTTTGGTGAACACACCAGAGATGTAAAAAACTATTTAATAGATTCTGCAGCTGCTAACCATTTTAATTATCATCATTTTAGCCATGTAGCTGACATGACTATACAAATTATAGACAGAGCAATACTCCCTCCTAGGGATGGAAATAAATACATCTTAGATAAAAAAGAACTATACTGGACACTAGAGTCCCCATAGGTATGAACAAGGAATGTGACATTAACTATTTCATTGATAATTAGTCTCATGTATAAATTCCTTGTGATAGAGCTTTTTTTTTTATCTGTGGGCTTTATTAGAATTTATACAAGTATTATTAAGGAAAAGTAATACTAAAATTTTACCAATTATTAGTCTTTTTTTGTTAACTTCCTGTATCTAAGTATCTATTGATTCCTACATCAGATGCCCTTGTTAGTTTGTATTCATATTCTCCCCTCTCCCCACTTACCTGATATTTAGTGACATCTAAAAACAATGTATTTTTTGAAGGAATAGTTCATTCAGAACTCATTTTGTGTTTTTCATTTAATCCTAGGTTTAATTCCGTTACAATGTATAAGTATACTTATGGTTTAAATTTGTATTGGTGTAGGTAGGGTTAACTTATGTGTGTATAAGGTATACCTGTTCACCTACACTTTAGCCTATGATTAAGTGCCACTAGGGGGCACGAAATGCGTCAGGCTGTTAGTCCCTCCATGATTGTCTGTATGTCTGCACTCTTTTTTGGTGCTTAATGCCTCCTGGATTCTTCATTGGATGCTAATAAAGTGTTTTTCTTTTATTCTTACACCCCGAGTAGTGCCTGCCTATTTTTTCTATTTGGTGTTTATACTTTGGGCTTGATCTCCCTGGCTACGGCACTCCGGTATAGCTGGCCTCTCATTGGATGACCTGTTGCCTCCCTGTGTGTTCCAGTTCCGGATTAGTGCAGCCACACGCCGTGGCCTTTCTTCTGTATGAGCCAGATTTTAAGTTTAAGATGGAGCATTTGCGCTTTTTACTGAAAGAAGTGCTTGCTACGTTGGAGGTTCCGGAACCGAAACTTCCGGAAGAACTTTCGATCCCTAAGCTAGATAGGGTTTACGAGAACAGGGTGGTGCTTCAGACCTTCCCAGTTCCCATGAAGATGGCTACGATTATTAAGAATGAGTGGGAGAAACTGGGCTCGTCCTTTTCTCCCTCTACCTCTTTTAAAAAGCTGTTCCCCGTTCCAGACTCTCAGCTTGCGCTATGGGGGGGCCATTCCTAAAGTGGATGGAGCTATCTCCACACTCGCTAATCGTACGACTATTCCCCTCGAGGATAGTTCGTCGTTCAAAGAACCGATGGATAAAAGTTAGAATCCATGTTGAGAAAGATGTTTCAACTCATTGGGTTTGTTTTCCAACCAGTAGCGGCGAACTTTGTGGTGGCTGGAGCGGCTACCTATTGGTGTGACACACTGTCAACTATAGTCGAGGTGGAGATTCCCCTCGAGGAGATACAGGAAAAGATTAAGGCCTTAAGGGTAGCTAATTATTTTATCTGTGATGCAAACATGCAGGTTATTCTCCTGAATGCCAAGACATCAGGTTTCTCTGTTCTAGCCCGCAGGGCTCTATGGTTAAAGTTGTGGTCTGCTGACATGACTTCCAAGTCTAGATTACTATCCCTTCCGTTTCAGGGGAAAGTTCTTTTTGGTCCAGGCCTGGACTCTATCATATGCACGGTAATGGGAGGCAAGGGCGCTTTCCTTCCGCAGGATAAGAAGAATAAGCCTATGGGCTCTACTTTTCGTCCCTTTCGTTCGGACAAGTCTCAACGCCAGCAGCCTGCTGCGAAGACTGAACAGTCCAAGGGATCTTGAAAGCAAGCTCAATCTTGGAACAAGTCCAAGCAGAGCAAGAAGCCTGCCGAGACAAAGCCGGCATGAAGGGGCGGCCACCGATCCGTCGGTGGATCGCGTAGGGGGCAGACTATCTCTGTTACAGAGGCTTGGATGAGAGATGTACAAGATCCTTGGGTTCTGGAGGTTATCACCCAGGGTTACAGGATAGGGTTCAAGACTCATCCGCCCAGGGGTAGATTCCTCCTGTCAAACCTATCCTCAAGACCAGAGAAGAGAGACGCCTTTCTAGAGTGTGTGAGTGCCTACCTTCACGTGCCAATCCACAAGGACCATGTCAGGTTCCTAAAATTTGCATTTCTGGACCAATGCTTCCAGTTTGCAGCCCTACTGTTCGGTCTGGCGACGGCCCCAAGAGTCTTTATGAAGGTTCTGGGGGCTCTGCTTGTGGTAGCGAGAGCCAGAGGTATTGCGGTGGCTCCTTATCTGGACGATATTCTGGTCCAGGCTCCGTCCTGCAGTCTCGCGGAGGACCACTCGAGGGCTCTTCTTCTTCTCCTTTGATCCCATGGATGGAAGATAAACAAGGGAAAGAGTTCTCTGGTTCCCAGGGTGGAGTTCCCAGGGTGGAGTTCCTGGGTATGATAATAATTCCATAGCTATGAAGACATTCTTGACAGATCAGAGACGTTCCAAGATTGTGTCCAGCTGTCTTGCCCTTCAGACCTCCTCAAGGTGATCTGTGGCCAGGTGTATGGAGGTGATTGGGCTCATGGTATCAAGCATATGGATGTCATTCCATTCACCGGGTTCCATCTCAGACCTCTTCAGTTATGCATGTTGAGACAATGGAACGGCGATCACTCAGATCTATCCCAACAGATCTCCCTGGAAAACCGAGTGAGGAAATCTATCTCTTGGTGGATCCGTCCGGGACAACTGGCCCAGGGGACATCCTTCTTGATGCCATCTTGGGAGATTGTGACCACAGACGCAAGTCTATCAGGATGAGGAGCTGTTTGGGGTGCCAGAAGGGCACAGGGCAGGTGGACTCAAGACCAGTCAACTCTACCAATAAATATTCTGGAACTTCGAGCGATATTCAACGCTCTGAGGGCTTGGCCGCACCTGGGGTTGTCTTGATTCATCAGATTAGATTCATCAGATTACAGTCAGACAACATTACCTCGGTGGCTTACATAAACCATCAGGGGGGAACGAGAAGCTCCCTAGCCATGAGGGAAGCATCTTGGATTCTGGAATGGGCAGAGACTCACAATTGTTCACTCTCAGCGATCCACATTCCAGGTGTGGACAACTGGGAAGCGGACTTTCTCGGCAGACAATTGTTTCATCCAGGGGAATGGTCTCTCCATCCTGAGTTGTTTGCAGAGATCTGCAACAGATGGGGGACGCCGGAGATAGACCTCATGGCATCCAGACTCAACTTCAAGCTACCCAGATACAGGTCACAGTCCAGGGACCCACTGGCAGAGCTGATAGATGCCTCAGCGGTGCCTTGGGAGTTCAACCTAATTTACATTTTTGCACCGTTGCCACTTCTTCCTCGAGTGGTGACCCGCATCAAACAGGAGCAAGCTTCGACCATTCTGATTGCTCTGTTGTGGCCGCAGAGGACGTGGTTTGCGGATCTGGTAGGGTTGTCATTGTCTCCTCCATGGAGGTTACCCTGTCGCAGAGATCTGCTGGTTTAGGGTCCCTTTCTACACCAAAATCTTGATTCTTTGAGTCTGACTGCATGAAGATTGAATGTCTAGTCTTGGCTAAGAGAGGTTTTTCTGAGTAATTGATACTCTCATCCAGGCCAGGAAGCCGGTCACCCATCACATCTATCATAAGGTGAGGATGACCTACTTTTCCTGGTGTGAGGAACATGGATATCCCTGGCACAAGGTTAGGGTATCCAGGATTCTGGCATTTCTCCAGGATGGACTGGATAAGGGTCTTGCCGCCAGTTCCTTAAAGGGACAGGTTTTGGCGTTATCGGTGCTGTTACACAAGAAGCTAGCGGAGCTTTCTGATATTCAGTCCTTTGTTCAGGCTCTGTCTAGGATCAGACCTGTCTTTAAAAATTCTGCTCCTCTTTGTAGCTAAAACTTGGTTCTTAAGGTTTTGCAGAGAGCTCCGTTTTGAGCCTTTGCATGCGCTTGACATTAAGATTCTTTCCAGGAAGGTTCTATATTTTCTGGCTATTGCATCGGCTCACAGAGTCTCTGAGTTAGCGGCCTTGCAATCTGAGCCCCCTTACCTGTTTTTTCACGCTGATAAGGCTGTGCTTCGCACTGGGTTGGGATTTATTCCCAAGGTGGTGTCAGATCATAACATCAATCAGGAGATAGAAGTTCCTTCTTTGTGTCCTAACCCTTCTTCGTCTAAGGAAAGGTTACTGCATAACTTGGATGTGGTTCGAGCCTTGAAGTTTTATCTTCAGGCCACGAAAGATTTCAGACCGACTTTGTCCTTATTTGTGGTGTATTCAGGGAAGCGTAGGGGGCAGAGGGCCTCTTCCACTTCTCTGTCTTTTTCGTTGAGGAGCATTATCCGTTTGGCCTGTGACAGCGGGACATAAGCCTCCTCAGAAGATTACGGCACACTCAACTAGAGCTGCGGCCTCTTCTTGGGCCTTTAAGAACGAGGCCTCTGTGGAGGCGGAGCAGATTTGTAAGGCGGCTACTTGGTCCTCCTTACATACTTTTACAAAGTTTTACAAATTTTATGTTTTTGCTTCGGCGGAAGCTGTTTTTTGGAGAAAGGTTCTGCAGGCTGTGGTGCCCTCAGTATAGGATCCGCTTCCTTTTACCCTCCTGTTTTTGTTCATTCAGTGTCCTCTAGAGCTTGGGTATGGTGCCAGAAGAATAATATTAAATTTAGGTCCGCCCACCGGAGCAAACGGGTGGGAGCAGTGGACTCTCCTCCAACAGATGGAAATAAAATTATAAGGTAAGCATAATTTATGTTTTCCATTTTAATGGGAGGAGAGTCCACTGCTCCCACCCGTTTGCTCCGGTGGGCGGACCTAAATTTAATATTATTCTTCTAGCACCATTTATACCCTGATATTTCTCCTACTGTTCCTTGTTCCCTTCACAGAATGACTGGGGGATGAGGGGAGTGGGGGAGGTATTTAAGCCTTTGGCTGGGGTGTTTTTGCCTCCTCCTGGTGGCCAGGTTCTCAATTCCCACAAGTAATGAATGAAGCAGTGGACTCTCCTCCCACAGATGGAAATGAAATTATTAGGTAAGCATAATTTATGTTTTTTAAACGGTTTTATAATGGATTTTTTGATCAGCATCTGTGCAAATTCTTCTTTATACTAATGTCTGTTACATGCAGTTATATGAAAATTGGTGTATACTGTCCCTTTAAGGAATGCCTTTCAGAATTCTTCAGTAGTCCTCAAAGAGGAAAAAATTAGAAACTCCCATAGTGAAATACTGGGTGCAAATGCTGGTTAAAAACGTACACGCAAAAGATAGCTCTAAACCACTGGTTTCTAAACCTGTCCTTAGCCTCCCTAATAGGCCACATTTTAGGATATCTGAGCTGGACCACAGGTAAAAGTATCAGTTGATTAGTAAACATGGTTATTTTACCTGGTCTCATCCAAGGTAATCCTGAAAATCTAACCTGATGGGAGGCCTGTGGTCTAAAGTGCGTGCTTAATAATTAGGATCAATCCTTATAGAAGGTGAGGGATCCACTTTTATTTGTTATACATAAAGAATACATAAAACATTAAAATATATAAAAACATGATTGTAAATAAAAAGCAGTCTATTAGAGTCACTCTGGGGTCCTTCAATGTAACATTCTCTGATTACTGCAAAATGCTTATTATATCTTCCTGGTGCCCAGATTACATTCAGACTCTGTATACTAGTGTTCTTGTGCCTCCTCATGACTTAAGATCAGCCATTGTTGTAGCTTCTTCAGAGAGAGTGGCTTTAAGTCTATGTTGAGGCCCGTTTTCCCCCTCAGAGTACAGTGTTTGTCAGAGGGATGTATATAGGGTATGGTTAGTGGGTTGCTTTTCACCTTATGGGAAATTTGTTATAAACCTTCCATAGTGGTTGCAGAGACTTGTCTTTTTCCTCAGCTTATGGATCTATGATATACTCCTATTCCATAACCTCTGCTGATATGTTTCAGAACTGGTTTGGCTATTTACTTTACTAAGTAGATGAGTTTCTATTGGTAAGTATCTTATTTTGTATTTATTTGGCACCCTGTAGCCTTGTTTTTGGCATCTAGAATTTATATATTTATATAATATAATAATATATATTTATAGCCTTGGGACAGAATACTTTTATTTATTTTCCCCTTTAAATTTTTTCAGCGAGCATTGGATTTTTGTCACGCTGAGTTATTTTGTGCATTATTACTGCTCGTCTTCCTTTGGGTCTGGGAGCATCGAGATTGCGTACCTGAGCACTTTCCTACCAATTTTAAGAGTTAAGTGTTAATTGTAAAAAAGCAGAGGTATCTCCTCCAGCTTATTGTCTCATGTTTAAAAAGGTTAATGCATTCTGATAAATCTAATGCTGCTTCTATGGATTTTACTGCTCATTCTGTTTGTTCCTTACAGGAGAGTTCAACAGATTTTGCTCCTGGAGTGAATGAGCTCATAAAATATACTGTGTATGAAATGTTGGCAGCTCTCCTGCCTTGAAGTAAATGTAAAAGGTCAGTTCAGAATTTACCTCTTACTAGTGATATGGGGTAGATTTACTAAAGGTTGAGCAGACATGATTCGATGTAGCGAATCATGTCTGCTCGACCTCGCTAGTGAAATGCTTGTGCAATGCCGCCCCCTGCTCACCAGTGGCCAATAGCCCGCTAGCAGGGGGTGTCAATCATTCCGATCGGATTGGGATGATTTTAGGCCGCCACCTAAAAGGTGGTGGAGAAGTTAAGGAGCAGCGGTTTTACGACTGCTGCTATTTAACTTACATTTCAGGCGAGCTGGAAATGATGGTAGTAGGAAGCAGCCTCTGCTGCTTAATAAATCTACCCTAATATCTGAGCCTTGTAATCCTGTTGTTAATTCTGTTGTATATTCATAAGGAGAAGTTTCCTCTGATGATGAGGAGTCTTCTTCTGAACCTGCTTCATCCTCTTTTTTTTTTTTTTGAAATCTTTTTATTTATTTTCACAAAATGTAAAAATTGTACAAGTTTCAACAACAACAACAATAAAACTTAAATACATAAACAATACAGTCTAAAAATGTATTTTCTTCAGTAGTGCTTAAAGGGACAGTCAACCATAGAATTGTTATTGTTTAAAAGATAGATAATCCCTTTATTACTCATTCCCCAGTTTTGCATAACCAACAGTTATATTAATGTACTTTTTACCTTTGTGATTAACTTGTATCTAGGAACCTTCTTCCAGCCCCCTGATCACATGACTGTGACTGTTTATTATCTATTGTCTTAAATTTAGCATTGTATTGTGCTAGATCTTAAATAACCCCCTGTGCCTGAACACAGTGTTATCTATATAGCCCACGTGTACTTTCTGTCTCTTTGTGTTGAAAAGAGATTTAAAAAGCATGTGATAAGAGGCAGTCCTCAAAGGCTTAGAAATTAGCATATGAGCCTACCTATGTTTAGTTTAAACTAAGAATACCAAGAGAAAAAAGCAAATTTGATGATAAAAGTAAATTGGAAAGTCAATTAAAATTAAAAGTCCTATCTGAATAATGAAAGTTTAATTTATACTTGACTGTCCCTTTAATTAATACAATACACAAGGATTTATTTCTCGTTTTATTTCTTCTTTAGATTTCGTGGGCTAAACTCTAGCCCACCACCTCGGTGGTCTAAACCATTGCAAACTCGAGCCTATATTCCTTAATATCATAACTATGGGTGTTAACTAATTGGTTCTATTAACCGTTTCTATATACATTATATAGGGTTCCCATTGTTGGATAAATTGGTTTCTAGTGTTTAGTATAGTTGCTGAGGCACTGGCCATACTATAATGATATTCAATTCTCTTCTTGACATAATCAAATGTGGGGGGATCTACCCTCCAAAATCTCGCTATTGAGATCCGTACTACAGTACATATCATTGCTATCAATTTGTGGTGTCTTTTGATATTGCCTCCTGTGGGAAAGTGTAATAGAGCTTGCTCTGGGGATAAGTCGATCTCAGTCTCAAGAATAGTACTTAGAAATGCTGAGGTTAAATCCCATAACTTTTTAACTTTCTCACACTGCCACCACATATGCAAATATGTCCCATCTTCCTCGCATCCCCTATAACACCTATGGGAGCTGTCTGCCTGTGTCTTGGTCCATCTTGTGGGGTACATGTACCATTTAAATGCAACCTTGATATAATTCTCTTTTAATATTGCATTTGGAGAAAATGATAAGCCTCTGTCGAGATTTGTCAACCAGGTCTCTAGTGTCCAAGTCTGATTCAATTCTTGTTCCCACTTAGTCATAAAAGAACATTTCTTATTGCCAGTCCCCTCACTAAATGTCGGATATAGTAAAGCAATCAGACCCCTCTTATAGTTTTTTGCTAGGCATATTGTTTCTAATGCAGTATTGTTAGGGGGTATGTTGGGTCCTATTATTTCTCTTACCCTAGATGTAAGTTGTAGATAGTGGTACCATTCGTTTTGTTCAGGGGTTCCCAATTCTCTGTATTGGGAGGTCAATATTTTATTGTTAATAAATGCGTTCGCTATACGGTAGAGACTTTTGTTTTCCCACTTCTTCTGAGTATGTGTGCTAATAAGTGAGGTGATAGGAACCAATGGGGTCAATCTTGATCTAATATTGACTAAGGGAAAGGCTTTAGTCAATTTATCCCAGATATAGGTCGTATGACTAATCGAGACATATTCTTTGATATGTCTTGGTCTATGCTGTTTTGTTGCCCAGAGAATGGTGTCTAATCTTCCTACCTCTAATATATCCTTTTCTAATTGCACCCATTGAGGTGATTGGCTCAACATGTACCACTGTGTGGTCTGTGCCATTCTTGCTGTGTAGTAATATGAAACCAGGTTTGGGAAACCAATCCCTCCATTTCTCTTATGTCTCATTAGATTCTGTTTATTTATTCTTGCTCGTTGTCCTTGCCAAATAAATTTTAGAATTTCTTTTTGTAAAATATGTAGTTCAGCAATTGGGATGGATATTGGGAGAGTTCTAAATAAGTACAATAGTTTGGGGAGTACTGTCATTTTGATTGATACGATCCTTCCATAAAATGATAACTTAAATTTAGCCCACCTAAGTAGGAGTTCCTTAATCTGCAAGAATATGGGGATATAATTTTCCTTATACAATTTATTCACATCACTGGTGAGGTTGACTCCTAGATATTTAAGGGATGATTTGACCCAAGTAAATCCAAAATTTATTTCTATCAGTTTTTTTGTTGTGTGTGGGAGATGAGTGCTAAGGGCCTCACATTTGCTTTCATTAATCTTATATCCTGATAGCAGACTGAATTTATTTATTGTAGAATAAATTACTGGGAGAGACAGAAGAGGCTTTGTGACTGCGAGGATGACATCATCCGCAAAGAGAGATATTTTATATTCTCTAGCTCCTACCTTAAGTCCTGCCACATCTGGATTATCTCTAATTAGTACTGCTAGCGGTTCAATACACATTGCAAACAGGGGAGACAAAGGGCACCCCTGCCTGGTTCCATTTCGAATTTGGATTTGTGATGACTGATACCCTGAGAGCCTAATATACGCGTCAGGTGTGGAATAAATTCTTTTTAAAGCATCAGTAAAAGGTCTTCTAATCCCCATTCTATTAATGACTGCGAACATGTATTCCCAGTTGACCCTGTCAAATGCCTTCTCTGCTTCCAAAGCTAGAAACAGAGAAGGCATTTTCTTTACCATTGCATAATTGATTAGGTCAATCACTTTTCGTGTATTGTCTGGGGCTTCTCTCTGGGAGATGAAGCCCACCTGGTCTGTATCTATCAGGTTTCTAATGGGCCCAGCTAAACGGTTCGCTAGTATCTTGGTGAACAGTTTCAGGTCTTGATTAATCAAGGAGATTGGGCGGTAATTCTGGCAGTATTGTGTATTCTTTCCTGCTTTCGGAATGACTGTCACTCTCGCAGTCAGCAAATCCGGGGGAATCTCAACTCCCTGCAAAATATTATTGTATAATTTCACCAAAAGGGGTGCTATTGACATTCGTAAATCTTTATAAAAAGAGCCCGGAAAGCCATCTGGGCCTGGAGCTTTATTCCTTTTCAAATCTCGAATGGCCAATAAGACTTCCTGTGTTGTGATGGGGGCATTTAAGGAACTCAACTCTTCTTCTGAGACTGTGTTCAATCTGCTATTCCCTAAGAAAGTGTCTAATTCCCTTCTTTTATTAGTTCTCTCTTTATTTTTGGGTAAATTATACAGCTGAGTGTAAAATTTTGCAAATTCATTGGCTATTTGGAGAGGATCGTTAGTTACTCGGCCATTAGCCCCTTGAATCTGTGGAATAGTGGAGGCCCTAGTAATTTCTTTTAGCTTATTTGCCAGCATCTTATCTGGCTTATTGCCATAAATATAGTACCTGGTGTCCACTAATTTAATCGAGTGAATCGCCTCTCTGTCTAATAGTTGATTTAATTCTTCATTTTTGCTATTTAGTTGTTTCACTAGTTTATGTTGCTTTTTCTTAGTTAGTTGTTCTCTTATTATCTCAATTTCCTTCCTCAGTGTTTCTATAGTAGCATTGTATGTTTTTCTAATTCTGCTTGCCTCCTCTATCAGTATTCCTCGTAGGGAAGCTTTAAGTGCACTCCAAACAAAGTTTGGGTTGGATGTGGTCCCTTCGTTTATAGTTGTAAACTCGCTAATGTGTTTCTGTATTTTTTTAACTAGAATGTAATTTTGGAGCATGCTCGGGTATAGAGACCATGACCTAGTTCTATGCATGTTAACCATCCCCTCAAACTCCACCACCACCATATCATGATCTGACCAGGCACTATTAAGTATGGAGGCTGACTTTATTAGCGGTAGAAGTATCTGACTAACCAAAATTAGGTCTATTCTGGAGTATGAGCCATAGACTGGGGAGTAAAAGGTATAATCCTTAACTCCTTTATTAAATGCTCTCCAGCTGTCGATAAGATTATAATCTAGTAGAAGGTCTCTGAGCAGCTGTTGTGCTGGGGTTGTCCGTCTTTTTGTACATGTTAACTGTGAGGTTCTGTCTAAGTCATCGTTTAGCGTCAAATTAAAGTCCCCCCCTATGATGATCTTACTTTTTTTCCAGCTCGATAGAAGCCTATTTAACCTACTCAAGAATGGGCCTTGGTTATCATTGGGTGCATAGACATTCACCAGAATTACTGGAGTATTGTGTATTGTTCCCTTTACAATTAAGAGTCTCCCTTCCTTATCTTTAAGAATTTCCTCCTTCTTGAAATTTAAGGATGCATGCAATAGAATGGCCACCCCACATTTTTTTTTTAGCATTAAGTGCATGAAACTGCAACGGATAGTTCTTATCCCAGTACTTAGGTGTGGTTTCTGAAACAAAGTGTGTCTCCTGCAACATTATTATATGGGCACTTTGGGATTTATAATCTGAGATTGCTTTTTTCCTTTTTATGTTGGAGTTCAACCCCCTTACATTATGAGTTATTAATTTAATGTGCATAACTTTTTCCCCCCGTGTATTTGCCAACATCGCCCCATTTGTGTCTAGAGTCAATTTTATGTGACCATGTTTTATACATCTGTATTGTGTGAACATTTGAGACTGTATATAACTTTGAATAAAAACAAAAACAAAATAAATACTTACAACTTAACGCAGCATTGTGCATCGGTAACAAAACAAATATCATAACTTAGGTCAACTCTGGAACTTACAGCATTTTTTCAATGAGCTAGACTCAAATGGATAAATAACATCTAAATACTGTCAGCAAATCTAAATAACTTAGCGTTAGAGATAAGGATAGAAAGGATTAAAGCAAGAAGTAGAAAGGAAAAGGGGATCAGGAGATTTAGATGTAGAGTAAAGAGGGGAAGACTTCCATGGACCCCGGACTCTCATGTAATAGTGCTGCATACAGTCCTCTTCATAACTGCGAATAAGAAAGTTCAGGTACCATCAATCTTATAGTCTGCCTCTAGCATCCTCCCTGTGATCTATAGGGCAAGTCCTCCTGCACTCCTTCCCATCTTGCGGTAAAATGAGTTCCAAAAGCTAATTAGGGATGAATCAAGGTACTGTAAGGGACTCCGCTGGAGGGTCGGTGTCTTCATCTTCCTTATTTGAGGAGGTTTTCACTTTTTTGGGTTTGCCACTCTTGCTTACTGTTGTCCAAACTCTCTGTATCGGCTTTCTTGCTGCTTTATGAATGGTCTGTGGCTCTTCTTCAGCGACTTGGATCTCCAATTTAGTTAGGAGCATCAGTCCTTCTTCCAATGTAGAGCAAGAATAGGAGATGTTATTATGAGTGAAGATCAATTTGAAAGGGAAGTTCCAGCGGTATCTTATATTTTCTTTTATAAGAGCTGTGACCACTGGTCTTAACTCCCTGCACCTCCTCAGTGTTATTGGCGATAGATCAGTGAATATCTGAATATTGTGGCCCTCATATGTGATGGTGCGAGCCTGTCTGGCTGCTTGGATAATTAATTCCTTGATGTGGAAATAGTGTAGCTTAACAATAATGTCTCTTGTTTTGGATTGAGTGGGCTTGGTTAGAGCCCCATGTACTCTGTCCAAAATTAACATTGTGGGCTCTGTGTCTGGGATGAGTTGGTGGAAAATCTCAGTTATATCAGCCTGTAAATTTTTATAGTCCTCCGGTAGGTTTCTAATGCGAAGGTTAGACCGTCTAGATCTATTCTCCAGATCCTCAACTTGATCTTCAAGCTTTTTTATGTAGATGGAGTGATCTAGTAATGTATGCTGGATTTGTGGAATTTCTTCTGAAATATCTTCTAATCTGTTTTCAATCTCTGTTGTCCTGCCTCCAATCTCTCTGATATCTTGCTTAAGATCATGCAGGGCTGTTTTTAACTCCTCATGAAAAAAGGATTTTATTTGAGTCAATAACTCATTATTTGGGATGTCACCTTGTTGTCCATTCTCCTCCTCTGAGGTTTCACTCGTGGTATTATGTTTAGGTGAGCCGTAGATTTCTCTAGTGTTTTTAGTTTCGATTGAGATTTAGAAAGACATTCTTTTACAGATTGATTTCTGCTTTTCATCTTGATTGTAGCTGCTAGCGCCTTATCAAGAGACTTAGGCCTAGATTTGGAGTTTGGCGGTAGCCGTGAAAACCAGCGTTAGAGGCTCCTAACGCTGGTTTTAGGCTAACTCCGGTATTTGGAGTCACTCAAAAAAGGGTCTAACGCTCACTTTTCAGCCGCTACTTTTCCATACCGCAGATCCCCTTACGTCAATTGCGTATCCTATCTTTTCAATGGGATCTTTCTAACGCCGGTATTTAGAGTCGTGGCTGGAGTGAGAGTTAGAAATCTAATGACAAAACTCCAGCCGCAGAAAAAAGTCAGTAGTTAAGAGCTTTTTGGGCTAACGCCGGTTCATAAAGCTCTTAACTACTGTACTCTAAAGTACACTAACACCCATAAACTACCTATGTACCCCTAAACTGAGGTCCCCCCACATCGCCGCCACTCGATTAAATTTTTTAACCCCTAATCTGCCGACCGCCACCTACGTTATACTTATGTACCCCTAATCTGCTGCCCCTAACACCGCCGACCCCTGTATTATATTTATTAACCCCTAATCTGCCCCCCACAACGTCGCCGCCAACTACTTACAATAATTAACCCCTAATCTGCCGACCGCAAAGCGCCGCTACTTAAGTTATCCTTATGTACCCCTAATCTGCTGCCCCTAACACCGCCGACCCCTATATTATATTTATTAACCCCTAATCTGCCCCCCTCAACGTCGCCTCCACCTGCCTACACTTATTAACCCCTAATCTGCCGAGCGGACCGTACCGCTACTATAATAAAGTTATTAACCCCTAATCCGCCTCACTAACCCTATAATAAATAGTATTAACCCCTAATCTGCCCTCCCTAACATCGCCGACACCTAACTTCAAACATTAACCCCTAATCTGCTGACCGGAGCTCACCGCTATTCTAATAAATTTTTAAACCCCTAAAGCTAAGTCTAACCCTAACCCTAACACCCCCCTAAGTTAAATATAATTTAAATCTAACGAAATTAATTAACTCTTATTAAATAAATTATTCCTATTTAAAGATAAATACTTACCTGTAAAATAAATCCTAATATAGCTACAATATAAATTATAATTACATTGTAGCTATTTTAGGATTAATATTTATTTTACAGGCAACTTTGTAATTATTTTAACCAGGTACAATAGCTATTAAAGCCATCCGGAGCGAAGCGGCAGCATCCTGAAGACCTCCGACGCGGAACATCCATCCTGCCCAACGACTGAACGACGAATGACGGTTCCTTTAAATGACGTCATCCAAGATGGCGTCCCTCGAATTCCGATTGGCTGATAGGATTCTATCAGCCAATCGGAATTAAGGTAGGAATATTCTGATTGGCTGATGGAATCAGCCAATCAGAATCAAGTTCAATCCGATTGGCTGATCCAATCGGCCAATCAGATTGAGCTCGCATTCTATTGGCTGTTCCGATCAGCCAATAGAATGCGAGCTCAATCTGATTGGCTGATTGGATCAGCCAATCGGATTGAACTTGATTCTGATTGGCTGATTCCATCAGCCAATCAGAATATTCCTACCTTAATTCCGATTGGCTGATAGAATCCTATCAGCCAATCGGAATTCGAGGGACGCCATCTTGGATGACGTCATTTAAAGGAACCGTCATTCGTCGTTCAGTCGTCGGGCAGGATGGATGTTCCGCGTCGGAGGTCTTCAGGATGCTGCCGCTTCGCTCCGGATGCATGACGATAGAAGATGCCGCCTGGATGAAGACTTCAATCGGATGGAAGACCTCTTCTGCCCCGCTTGGATGAAGACTTCGACCGGATCATGGACATCTTCAGCCCCCCGCTTGGGCTTGGATCAGGACATCGGAGGAGCTCTTCTGGACCGATCGGTGAACCTGGCAGGGTGAAGACAAGGTAGGAAGATCTTCAGGGGCTTAGTGTTAGCTTTATTTAAGGGGGGTTTGGGTTAGATTAGGGGTATGTGGGTGGTGGGTTGTAATGTTGGTGGGGGTATTGTATGTTTTTTTTTACAGGCAAAAGAGCTGAATTCTTTGGGGCATGCCCCGCAAAGGGCCCTGTTCAGGGCTGGTAAGGTAAAAGAGCTTTGAACTTTAGTAATTTAGAATAGGGTAGGGCATTTTTTTTATTTTGGGGGGCTTTGTTATTTTATTAGGGGGCTTAGAGTAGGTGTAATTAGTTTAAAATTGTTGTAATATTTTTCTTATGTTTGTAAATATTTTTTTATTTTTTGTAACTTAGTTCTTTTTTATTTTTTGTACTTTAGTTAGTTTATTTCATTGTAGTTATTTGTAGGTATTTTATTTAATTAATGTATTGATAGTGTAGTGTTAGGTTTAATTGTAGGTAATTGTAGATATTTTATTTAATTAATTTAATGATAGTGTAGTGTTAGGTTTAATTGTAACTTAGGTTAGGATTTATTTTACAGGTAATTTTGTTATTATTTTAACTAGGTAGCTATTAAATAGTTCTTAACTATTTAATAGCTATTGTACCTGGTTAAAATAATTACAAAGTTGCCTGTAAAATAAATATTAATCCTAAAATAGCTACAATGTAATTATAATTTATATTGTAGCTATATTAGGATTTATTTTACAGGTAAGTATTTATCTTTAAATAGGAATAATTTATTTAATAAGAGTTAATTAATTTCGTTAGATTAAAATTATATTTAATTTAGGGGGGTGTTAGGGTTAGACTTAGCTTTAGGGGTTAATACATTTATTAGAATAGCGGTGAGCTCCGGTCGGCAGATTAGGGGTTAATAATTGAAGTTAGGTGTCGGCGATGTTAGGGAGGGCAGATTAGGGGTTAATACTATTTATTATAGGGTTAGTGAGGCGGATTAGGGGTTAATAACTTTATTATAGTAGCGGTGCGGTCCGCTCGGCAGATTAGGGGTTAATAAGTGTAGGCAGGTGGGGGCGACGTTGTGGGCGGCAGATTAGGGGTTAATAAATATAATACAGGGGTCGGCGGTGTTAGGGGCAGCAGATTAGGGGTACATAAGGATAATGTAAGTAGCGGCGGTTTACGGAGCGGCAGATTAGGGGTTAAAAATAATATGTAGGGGTCAGCGATAGCGGGGGCGGCAGATTAGGGGTTAATAAGTGTAAGGTTAGGGGTGTTTAGACTCGGGGTACATGTTAGAGTGTTAGGTGCAGACGTAGGAAGTGTTTCCCCATAGACAACAATGGGGCTGCGTTAAGAGCTGAACGCGGCTTTTTTGCAGGTGTTAGGTTTTTTTTCAGCTCAAACAGCCCCATTGTTTTCTATGGGGGAATCGTGCACGAGCATGTTTTTGAGGCTGGCCGCGTCCGTAAGCAACTCTGGTATCGAGAGTTGAAGTTGCGTTAAATATGCTCTACGCTCCTTTTTTGGAGCCTAACGCAGAGATTCTGTGGACTCTCAATACCAGAGTTATTTTAGAGGTGCGGCCAGAAAAAAGCCGGCGTTAGCTACGCGGGTCCTTACCGACAAAACTCCAAATCTAGCCGTAAGTCAGTTATTTCTCACACAATTCTAAGGCTGTATAATTCAGACTGCTTAAATAAAGTAATGAGGGAGCACAATATCAGTAGATTCTCTTTATAGTAGCATTGCTGATGATTTTATCTTTATATCACTGTTAGCAGTTATTCCAGGTTGACCATTATTACTTCAGCACTAACATATTATTTCTCCTGCTTGCATTGCAGAAATATAATATCGCATTTTAGGTTCTGATATATAGGGGATCCTGGTTCTAATGTCACAAGACCACTGAGAGGTGTGTAGTTTGTCTGCCAGGTTTATCCTAAAGTTGCCTCAGTAGTTGCCCCTTCAGGTCATTCAGACTTTTAGATGTTATAAATGTCCACTCTCACTAATAAGAACCTCAATCCAATGAATCCCCTATTTGTTGATTTTCACTCTCACATTTATGTCTCCGGTGAGGCTTGCATTCAGTTACTTAAGCATATATATCAGATAGAGCACCCACGTGGAGTTCTGTTAGTTCTAGGCCTTTCACTTGCTGTATAGAGTACAATGAGTTCTGGGCCTTTTATATTAATAACAAAGCTATGCAAATAGGCTGTAGGAAACTTCAATTTTAGGATGTTTATCAGGGAGGATTATATGCTTATGTATGATGTTACACTTACTGCCTTTTCACTGGAACTTTTCCAAACTGCGGCGTAATCAGGATAATGTCCCTTCTTTATCAGATGATAGATAATACTTGGTTCCCTCAGTTTCTGGCAGAGTGTTGCTCGGCTGAGAGATGATCCACTGCTCTTTAAAATGAGCTGCTGTTATGCTGTGCGAGTGCCGATGTAGGCCGAAGCCTCAGACTTTCCTACCAACTCCTCTGGTTCTCCCGGTCGGCCTGCCTCCGGTTCCACTTCCTCGTGTGGGTGTAATAATAGGCTTACTTTATATCGCTGCAAACACACTTTATCCAGTGTTTAATGCTGGAGCTCTGATAAAGCACGTCTGCTCTGCAGCTCACCAAACTCCGCCCTCCTCTTTTTTTATTTTAAAGGGACAGTCAACAATCGAGATAACAGTATCCGATATTTAAAAATAAAAAACAAAGATCCTCCTGCACGTACCCCTTTTGTCTTACCAACAGCCTTCTCCTAGTAATTATCATCGATAATTTGAAGAAGAAGGTAGCTACGTAACGGTGGTGGGGGGGGGGGGTTAGGCTGCCATATTTACATCATATTATAGAAGTTATCGACGATGATTACTAGGAGAAGGCAGTAGGTAAGACAAAAGGGGTATGGTGCAGGCGGATCTTCGTTTTTTATTTTTAAATATCGGATACTGTTATCTCGAGTGTTGACTGTCTTTTTAAGTAGAACATATTAATTCTCTTTTGAAATAGGTTTTGCTTACTTTAGGGGTTAAATACTCTAAGGGTTATGAGGACAAGCCCTTTAACTGTTTAAATTTAGTCTCTAAAATTGTTGCTTAAAACCTGCAAGGTTTTTCCTATTCCAGATGCCGTTTCTGAAATCGTTTCTAGGGAATGGTCTAAGCTAGGTAATTCTTTTAATCTTTCTGTAAGCAGTTTTCTATGGATCCTGCTAGTGAAGATTTTTGTAAACCTTTTGGAATTGCTCAAAAGTCTTAATATTCCTTTATTTGTGATGCTGACATTATAAACATTAATGCTAAAAACATGTCCTTGGCAGTTCTTTCTAGAAGAGCTTTATGGCTTAAATCCTGGTCTGCTGATATGGAGTCTAAATCCAGAATTTTATCTCATTCTTTTCAGGGAAAGCAATTGTTTGGTTCTGATTTGGATTAAATCATTTCTACAGTTACTGGTGGTAAAGGGGCTTTCATTCCTTAAGATAACAAGTCAAATTGGATATCTAAAGCTTCAAATTGTTTTCCTTCCTTTCATTAGAACAAGGAACAAAAAGCTAAATCCTCCTCTCAGAAACAAAACCCCTCTGGCCCGGTCTGGAGGCCTAGAGCTAATTGGAACAGACCTAAACAGGCCAAGAAATCCACCCCTACTTCCAAGTCTGCATGAAGGTGCGGCCCCCAGATCCAGAGATTCTGATAGGGGACAGGTTACACTCTTTTCATGAAGCTTGGTTTCAGTCTGTTCCAGATCCCTGAGTTCTAAATATAGTTTCTCAAGGTTATTGGATAGGTTTCAGAACAAGGCCTCCCAGAGGAAGTTTTTTTCTTTCCAATGTTCTAAGGAATACAGGCCAAGAGGCCTATTTATTAAAAGGTCTGTCGGACCTGATCCGACAGTGCGGATCAGGTCCGACAGACCTTGGTGAATGCGGAGAGCCATACGCTCTCTGTATTCAGCATTGCACCAGCAGCTCTTGTGAGCTGCTGGTGCAACCCCACCCCCTGCAGATTCGCGGCCAATTGGTCGCCAGCAAGGGGTGTCAATCAACTTGATCGTACTCGATCGGGTTGAATTGTGGCGATCTCTGTCCGCCTGCTCAGAGCAGGCGGATAGGGTTATGGAGCAGCGGTCTTTAGACCGCTGTTTCATAACTGCTGTTTCTGGCGAGCCTGCAGGCTCGCCAGAAACACAGGCCCTCAAGCTCCATTCAGAGCTTGATAAATGGGCCTTCAAGTCTTTTTTCAGTTAGTTTTGGATCTGGAAGCCATGGGAATGATTCTTCTAGTTCCTGTGCAAGAACAGGGGATGGGTTTTTATCCAAATCTCCTCATTGTTGCAAAGAAGGAAGGTACTATCAGACCAGTTCTGGATCTATAAGCTCTGAACAAGTTTGTCAGAATTCCTACTTTCAAAATAAAAACTATTCAGACTATTCTGCCTTTTGTTCAGCAAGGTCAGTTTAGGTCCACAATAGATTTGAAGGATGTTTATCTTCATATTCCAATTCACAGGGAACATTTCCAGTTTCTAAGGTTTGCCTTTTTAGACAAGCATTTTCAGTTTGTTGCTCTACCATTTGGCTTCAGCTCCAAGAATTTTCTCAAAGGTTCTGGGTGCCCTTCTCTTTGTTTCCTTACCTGGATGATATCTTGGTTCAATCTCCATCTTTTCTTTTAGCAGAATCTCACACCAACTGACTGAAACTTTTGTTTCTTTATCAGCATGGTTGGAAGATCAATTTTCCGAAGAGTGCCTCAGACAAGGGTTACTTTTCTGGGGTTTCAAATACATTCAGTTTCCATTAGTTTTCTATAACAAATCAGAGAAGGCTAAAGCTGGTGTCAGCCTGTCTGTACATTCAGTCTATCTCTTTTCCCTCTGTTGCCCTTTGTATATAAGTTCTGGGTCTCATGATAGCAGCTTCAGATGCAATTCCATTTGTTTTCACATGAGACCTCTTCAGCTTTGTATACTTCGTCAGTGGTACAGAGATCCTACTCAGCTGTCTCAGAAGATTTTTCTAGCTCACAGAAAAAGTCAGTCTCTGACTTGGTGGCTGGATTAACAATTCATTATTCCAGGGGCTTCTTTTGCTTGTCCTACTGTGATCACTACAGATGCAAGTCTTTCAGGTTGGGGAGCTCTTTGGGGGTCCCTGAGAGCACAAGGGATTTGGCCTTCTCGCAAGGCGAGGTTGCCAATAATTATTTCAGAACTTTGTGCTATTTTCAGGACTCTTCAGACTAAGGGGCCGATTTATTAAGATGCAAATGCAGCTGTTTCTGCGCGAGCCTTCAGGTTTACCTGCTGCTCCTAACTTATCCGCCACCTCTGAGGTGGCGGACAACAATCATCCCAATCGTGATGATTGACACCCCCTGCTAGCGGCTGATTGGCCGCGAATGTGCAAGGGCAGCATTGCACAAACATTTCACCAGAAATGCTTGTGCAATTTTAAATGCCGACAGCGTATGCTGTGGGCATTTAGCAATGTCCGCCCGACAGTTGTTAAATCTACCCCTTGGCCTCTGTTGAAAACGGAATCTCATATCAGCTTTCAATCAGACAATGTCACAGCAGTGGCCTATATCAACCATGGGACCAACAGTTCCCTAGCTATGAGGGAAGTGTCTCAGATTTCTTGTCTGATTTCTGCAGTTGTTACAGGATGGTTTATATTAGGTACTATCTGCCAGTTGTTTGAAAGGGCAGATATCTGCTCCTTCCATTTTGTTTCATAGGGAGATTGCTAATCCTCCTGACATTCATGATTTTGTTTAGGCTTTGGTTCGGATTAAGCTAGTGATTAAACCAATTTCTCCACCTTGGAATCTTAAAGGGACAGTTTACCCAAATTAAGAATGATTTTTAAAAGAAATTGCTGGCATAGTTAAAATTACTAGTGCTGAGCTTACAATAAACAACATTTTCTTTGTCTGAAAATAATTTTTTGAAATTTCAAATTTTCTATTATGTTACCTATACCCCTTTAAATATTTTTGGGCCGTGTGATCATTCTGGTTTCCCTGCCTTCAGTGCAAAGCACATGTTCCAGCACCCGTGTTCAGCAGTGAGCATTTTTTTTAGTGCTGGTGCTTTTTTTCGGCAGAATTAGCTTAGCATTGTACTGAAGCTTTCAATCTCCAATTTAGCAAAAGGGCAGCAGTCATGAGATAAAGATCGTCTCTCTCAACCATGATCCACCTTAAATATTTTCAGCATTTAAACAGTAAATATTACCTGACACACGCTTCTCACTCTGTTGCTATTTTGTTTGCTCAGCGCCATTCATCCGAACTATGTGAGAGGACTTTACAGCTTGTCTATAAATCTCTATATGATGCGCATGAGTACAGTGACAGCAAAGCCTCCTTTTGCACAGCAGGAATTCCTTTACTTGTTCACGGATCACTCTTCCACTAGCCGTTTGCCTGTACTGCTGATACAGCAGAATAAGTTTATATAAACAGCAGGTAGTAAATGAATAATTCCACAAAAGAGCTCAGCTATAGTTATATGTTTGTTAGATGCAGCTCTGAAGCATAATATTACTATTTACCCACTGATCACGGGCTATAATAAAGTATGTATGCAAACTGAAACAATGTATAATATCTGGAAGCTGCGACACAAAGACTGCAACTGATTGAGCTCAGTGCATATAACGCATCTCATACATAGAAATACATATAATGTGCGCATTTGAGGTTTACGGTTTTAAAATATAATTTACTAAAGCACTTTGATTGGCCATAGGGTGGGGTAACAGAGTATTGTAGCACTGCCCTTTTATCAGGGCATTCCAGGGACATTGAGCTGAACTGAAAAGAAGAATAGAAAAAAAAGTTAAAATATATATTTTACAAACTACTATAATGATACATTTTCATCTCCTTTACTTGTTAATATAGTGTTATTGCTGCCAGTGAACGCCATTCCCATGAGTGAACTGGTCCTTTAACTTAGTGTTAAAGGTTTTGAAGGCTCCTCCTTTTGAGCCTAGTATATATTAAACTTTCTTGGAAGGTTTTGTTTCTTTTGGCTATTTCTTCTACAAGAAACGTTTCTGAGTTGTCTGCTCTTTCTTGTGATTCTCCTTATCTGATATTTCATCAGGATAAAGCAGTTTTAAGGATTGTTAGATTTCTTGCCTAAAGTTGTCTTCAGACAATATCATATGGGAAATGATTGTCATTTTTTGTGTCTTAATCCCAAAAATGCTGCAGAGAGATCTTTGCATAATTTGGATGTTAGAGCATCAAACTATTATATTGATTCTACTTAGGATTTCAGACAAACTTCTTGTTTGTTTATTAACTTTCCTGGTTCTAGGAAATGACAGAAAGTTTCTGCTGTTTGTTTGGCCTCTTGGTGGAAACTTTAGATGCATAAGTCTCATCTGGAGGCAGGTCTATCCCCACCTAAATGGATTACAGCTCATTCCACAAGATCACTTGCCACTTCTTGGGCTTTTAAGAATGAGGCTTCTGTTGAACAAATTTGCAAGGCAACTACTTTATCTTCTTCATATATTTTTTACTAAATTCTACCATTTTGATGTTTTTGCCTCTTCTGAGGCAGCCTTTGGTAGGAATCTCCTTCAGGCAGTTGTGTCAGCTTGATTTATTTTTGCCTGTTGATGATTTTTAAGTGCATAAAAAAGCCTTATTTCGGTTATTTTGGGATTGTGGATTTTCAGTGAAAAAAGATGTTTCTTTAATCTCACCCTTTATGTATTGTTGCTCGTGGACTCCACAGCTTGGGTCTCAGTTCCCAGGAGTATTGGGTCGTGAAAGAAAACAATTTCTGCTTAACTGATAAATTAATTTCTTTCATGGTTGTTATAGTGCACGAGATCCCACCTTGTTTTTCTGCTGTTGGTTTCTTTCTTTCGCACATCTTTTTCCACTGCTCCTTTTAATTTTTGCTCTTATTTCTCTTTCCTCCCTCATTTTGATTGGCTTTACGTTAGAGTGAGGTACCTGTGAGGTGGGAGCGGTTATATTGAGTTCTTGGGGTTTGGGGATCTTTGCCTCCTCCTAGTGGTTGAGAAGAGTAATTACCAGGAGTAATGGATCGTGGACTCTCACCATCATGAAAGAATTTCATTTATCAGGTAAGTATAAATTATGTTTTCATCTTCCGGCTTTTACAAGAACATCCTTCTCTACTACACTTCACAATTTCTCCTCCTCCTTCTTTATACATTACACATTCCCCTTCCCTGCATTCCTCACACTCTTTATGCTCTATTTGTCTTGCAGATTCATGTACCAGTCATTTATTTGTTACTCTATTAGTGTCATGTTCTGTTTCAGGATATCTTGTGAGAGCCTCATTGTCTGGAACAGTTGCTTTAAAGGAAGATTAGTAGAAGCCATATAGATTGAAAATATATCAGATTTATTAAAATAACAAAATACTTTGATTAAGCAAACACTTGCAGGGTATATTTAAATGTGCTACTCAGGTATGTTAAGTCCACATACGGCAGGAGTGGAAATAAACAAAGTAAGCAGAGATGCAGATTCAAAAGGTAAGTCTCTCTCCTGGTAATAACTGAAATGCAGGATTTGCACAAGGCAGGAAACAACTTGTAAACAGGTAGCAGGTTTAAAGGTAAAGTCTTCCTGCTGGTAATAACTGAAGTGCAGGAACTGCACAAGGCAGGAAACAAACTTGTAAACAGGTAACAGGTTTAAAGGTAAAGTCTTCCTCCTGGTAATAGCTGAGTGCAGGAATTGAACAAGGCAGGAAACAAACTTGTAAAGTCTTTCTCCTGGTAATAGCTGAGTGCAGGATTTGCACAAGGCAGGAAACAAACGTGTAAACTGGTAACAGGTTTAAAGGTAAAGTCTTTCTCCTGGTAATAGCTGAGTGCAGGATTTGCACAATGCAGGAAACAAACATGTAAACTGGTAACAGGTTTAAAGGTAAAGTCTTTCTCCTGGTAATAGCTGAAGTGCAGGAATTGCACAAGGCAGGAAGCAAACTTGTAAACAGGTAACAGGTTTAAAGGTAAAGTCTTTCTCCTGGTAATAGCTGAAGTGCAGGAATTGCACAAGGCAGGAAACAAACTTGTAAACAGGTAACAGGTTTAAAGGTAAAGTCTTTCTCCTGGTAATACCTTGTAAACAGGTGCAAAGGTGAAGTCTTTTTCCAAATAAGTACAGAAGTCTTCCTCCTGGTAATAGCTGAGTGCAGGAATTGCACAAGGCAGGAAACAAACTTGTAAACAGGTAACAGGTTTAAAGGTAAAGTCTTTCTCCTGGTAATACCTTGTAAACAGGTGCAAAGGTGAAGTCTTTTTCCAAATAAGTACAGAAGTCTTCCTCCTGGTAATAGCTGAGTGCAGGAATTGCACTAGGCAGGAAACAAACTTGTAAACAGGTAACAGGTTTAAAGTTAAAGTCTTTCTCCTGGTAATACCTTGTAAGCAGGTGCAAAGGTGTAGTCTTTCTCCAAATAAGTAAAGAAGTACAGGAAACAGGTTCTGACTTGTGACAAAACAGATCCAATGTGAAGACCAAATGCAGACTAAGAGCCATCCTTAAATAGGGAGGTTTTGCACAGGGTTGGTTCTGAGTAATTCCAAAATTAAGAGCACCTGTGTTTTGCACCTTTATAATTACAAGTAAGACAAAATAGTGATATATCAGATATTTTAAGTTCCATGCTATTGCTAGAACTGGCTGTGGCTCAACATGCAAGCAAACCGACTGACAAGCACAGAGCCACAGGTTCAAATCCCTGCGCAGCCCTTCCTAGCAGAATGCCTCCCAGACCTTTTCTTTTTCTTTAGTCTGGAGCAGTGGCGTATTTAGGTTTTGTGCTGCCCTAGGCACTCAAAATTCTGCTGCCCCCCGCCTCCCCTAAGTTTTATGCTATTTTTCAGCCACAATATTTTTTGGTCAGGGTATTGTTACTTTTTCTTAGAAAATGTTCACCAGGACTTGTGACGTGTGTGTGTGTGTATATATATATATAACAAAATCTAATACATTGCTGCTATTTTAATAATAGAAAAATAAAATTCACTACATGCAGATCTGCTCACTGCCTAATTTAACTGTTTAGGACACAACTTGCAAGTTCTCACTATCTATTCTGATTTCAGATTGCAGAGGGTTAACCCTTGCTTTGAAAGCTCTTCTTCACTATATGACTGCAAGAGAAAAGTGACCATGTGACCACAGCAAGATTTAAGTCTCCTGATTACATTTTTATCCAGATTTAATTTTGTGTACATTTTTACTATGCATCACACATTATCATTTTAAAAGCATCAATTAAATGAGATAATCTGAGTTCTTTTATGCTGTGTTGTACTTCTTGGCATGGTTACTGCCTTCATAACTGTATGTGGGTGGTAGAGTGAGTTGACTTACTAGCCAGCTATAGTCAGCCCTCTGTCTATTTAGATGAGAGAATCTGCCTTCTCTTCTATGTGAGATAGCATCATAGGCAGAGTACTCTGCAGTGATGGTACATGTGGAACTTTACTCTGCTTAGTGAAATGTGAAACTACTGGTGCTGCCCTATTTATTGGCCCCTCACACAAAAGAATTGCTTAACTTTAACCCCTGCAGAGCAGAAAAAAAATCCAATTTTTAACAATGCATGACAAAAATTTGTAACTAGCCTGCATTTGTTTATAGGAGCAACTTTAAAAGCAATGTTCCAGTTGTTCCCTAAAAAGTTATTGCAATTAGCAGAGCTGCATAAAGTGAGCTTCTTTTTTAAACTGTGAGATAAGCAGCACTTTACATTAGATTTTTTTTTTTTTTTTTTTTTAAACAAAGATAAACAAAGCTACAACTCTTACCCTGAAAGCAGATCTGTTCAGATGATAACCTACAGACACGGACTGCCTTTTGAACTACAGGGAGGACGCTTTCTGGTTGACTAGGCAACAACCAAGCCTCCTCCCCCATCTGCAACTCACAACAGAAACGTGAAGCACACTGAGTCACTGACATAGGGATCTGTAATGAACTGAAGCTGCTAATGCTAAGTCTTGGTTTTGAAAAGCAGCATTAGTGTTATTTTGCTGTTTGTGGCTTTGTGCGTGCTCACAAAGTTCAACAGGTTTAGAGCCAGTGTAATAAAGCACATACAATTACATTTAGGGTGTTAGTAGAAACTGACTGTTTTCTAACTAAAAAATAAATGATTTTAACTAGTTATTAAGATATAGTGAATATGAAGGAACTAGTAACATATTTATTATGAGGCTGAGCACATTTAATTACATTGAAATCAGAAATGATTTGTCCCTCAATGAACTGACAGCATGAACGAGTGATGTTTCATACAGCTGCCGTGATGATCATAAGGTTCTCCTGTACATAAAGGGAGGTGAGCAGTGGTGAAACAATCACAACCAGCAAGAGAAGAAAAAAATAATCTGCTTCTTACCACATTTCATTGATTTCAAGTAAACAGTTAAACACGGCTCCCATAAAAGCCCCGAGTCCTAACAGTGCAGCTCACAGGAGATTGCAGATCATCATCTGCTCCACCCACTTCCTCTGTGACTGTCTCTTTCAAAACCTCCCGCGCAGCACTTGGTTACTGCCTGCGCGTGGCAAATAAACTTTAAATGTAAATAATTATAAAAATAAATATCTTCTCACACTCACAGCTTTTCTTAGGTCGCCCCCAAAAATTTGCAGTAAAAAAAAATGTTAATGTAAAATAATAATAAAAAAAAAAAAAAAAAAAAAAGCCAAGTGCCGCCCCTCAAAATTATTAATTGTATTATTAATGTATATGTAAAGACCTGTTATTTCACTATCTGTGTCAATCTGAAAGTGCGATCCATCTAACCGCCTGGTTTAATATCAGTGGTCAGACTCTTATTGGTGTTCTGATGAAAATAAGCAACTTTATGTAATGAACCTTATGATACCTTAACTACACTAAAGACTTACAGCTCAGCTTCACAAATGTCCATCCCACACCATGGGGTAAATTTATTAATGTGCGAGCGGACATGATACGATGTAGCGTATCATGTCCGCCGCACATCGATAAATGCCAAAAGCGATTTATCATTGCACCAGCAGTTCTGGTGAACTGCTGATGCAATGCCGCCCCCTGCAGATTCGTGGCTAATCGGCCGCTAGCAGGGGGTGTAAATTGATTTCTGTCCGCAGCCTCACAGCAGGCAGACAAGTTATGGAGCAGCAGTCTTTAGACCGCTGTGTCATAACTTCTGTTTCCGGTGAGCATGAAGGCTCGCTGGAAACAAAAGGCATCAAGCTCCATACGGAGCTTGATAAATCGGCCCCCATGACTTGTCAGAGTTGTCCTACACTGCAACCATGTATTTTTGGTTATTTAACTCTTATTATATCTTACAAAAAGCGTATTCCCAGAACAGTTATACTTTGTTATATACGTGTTCTCAGAGTAGGGATTGTAGTGTATAGGACTATGGGCTACCCAAGTGCTGACACCCATTTGTCTAGGGCAGGGGTCAGCAACCTTGGCTCTCCTGATATTTTGGAACTACATTTTCCATGATGCTAAGACATTCTTTAGGCTGTCTGAGTATCATGGGAAATGTAGTTCCAAAACATCTGGAGAGCCAAGGTTGCTGACCCCTGGTCTAGGGGATGTTACCTCGGCAAAGCTTTGGGAATGACAGACAAGACCCACTTCTTCTGTGTAAATGGCGGGTTTATTTCAGTGAGACAACAAGGCAGGCTGTTCTACTTGGTTACAAGCAGATAACTGTAAAGGATGATGGCGCAAATGGAGTGTAACAACATTCAGAGAAACAGAGTTATATATGCAGAAATGATTAACTTACACAAATGTACAGAAAAGACCAATCTTAGCTATGTGTATAAAAGACCACACAATACACATACATAATAGGAAGGTGTATCTAGCTACAACTATTCTTTGGTTTATCAGATCTATCTCTTAGAGAAGCCAATGTTTCTTGTTTCAGTTATAACGAATTACAACAGATGTATCTCTAGATAGTAGCCACTGTCTCTATCCTGACTGGCTATAATCAAACAAAATAGCAACAGCACCAGCAATGGTTAATCTTCAATCTTTATTTTAGGACAAGAGAAACAGAACACAACGTTTCGGGAACTCAGCCCTTCATCATATGCACATCCAAGTAGTGTAAAACACACCCCTTTATTCCATACAGGTAGACATGCTCACAGGTGCATAATCCCCTTATTATTGTCACAGCACGCCACTCTAGCCGTTGCTAGGGGCGCAGCATCTCCTTCCCTGCTCATTGCCTATGGCTGTGTTGGGTCTGGAGGCGTGCAGCGCTGACGTCATCGCTGCACGCTCCTCTCCCTCTCTGATGCAGTTCAGATGCTTGTGGCGCGAATCCTACGCCTATGTAAGTGTTCCTTGCACGAACTATCACTGCCCAAGTATAGGTGTTACTTAATGTGCTCCTGGGTGTGATAGATCATACTTTTCTTACTGCCTTATTGATATACCGCTGCTGAACTCTGCCTGTCTGACTACTCTGCCTCTTAACCCTTAAATTGCTGGATTGATATACTGCTGCTGAACTTTGCCTGTCTGACTATTCTGCCTCTTAACCCCTAAATTGCTGGATTGATATACTGCTGCTGAACCCTGCCTGTTTGACTGCTCTGCTTATTAACCCCTGTTGTTCTTGATTGCCTCTTTGTTGCCAAACCCTGCCTGCCTGACCATTCTAGTGGTTTGCCCTTGGACTGCTTTACTGTTGCCAAATCTTGCCTGCCTGACCATTCTAGTGGTTTGTCCTTGGACCGATCTGCCGTTGCCGCTGGGGACTGTCCTGCCTGTGGTGAGTGCCGCCTTCCTCATTTTACTAACTTTCTCTACTCTGGGATATTCCCTATCTTTCCGGCTCGATGTTGGGATAACAAGAATATGGGCCAAGTTCGGTCTGATAGAGGAATATCCCACGAGCATTACATTATACTTGGGCTATGCAGCCAGATGAGGTGGCACAAGCTGTTTATCTTCAGGGACAGATGTTGGGAACCCATACCACACAGTTGAAGAATATAGATTCCAAGCTAGAGGCTATTACCGCTCAACTCTCATTACTAGTTACAGCGAGGGATACCGCTCCTGTTGTTTCACCACCAGCCCCTACTCCTAGTACTGTGACTTCTTCCTCTGCTTCTGGAAGTATACCCCGGATACCATTGCCTGACAAGTAGGAAGGTACTACTGATTGCAGGGGCTTTCTAAACCAATGCAGGCTGCACTTCCGCAATGATCCACATCTTTTAGTCTCCCCAGTCAAGGATCACCTTTATCATTTCCTTACTGAAAGACAAGGCCCTAGCCTGGGTCTCTCCCCTTTTGGAGTTCATTTCTGCTTTATCTTGTGTTTTGGGGCTTCTGTTCGTACCTCTGCTGCAGAATATTCTCTCCTGGATCTTTGCCAGGGCAATAGAACTGTGGCACAATTTGCCATTGAGTTTCGCACCTTGGCACTTGAAACCCCTTGGGATAGCAGTGCTCTCAAGGCAGTCTTTAGGAGGGGTCTGCATGAATGCATCAAAGATGAACTCGCTTATTGTGATACTCCTTATTTGGATGACTTTATAATGCTTTGTATCAGTCTGGACTCTCGCTTTCAGGAGAGACAAGCCGAGAGAGACAGAACAAGGAGGGTCCTTCCATCCTGTTCACCCACTTTCGGCAGCATCCTCTACCCCTTCAGCAGCTCCAGTTACCTCAGTGGAGGAACCCATGGGTCTCTCCTTCTTCAAACCTTCAGAGTCTGAAAGACAGAGAAGAAGGAGACTGAGACGATGCTTTTATTGTGGATCTAACTCCCACCAACTAAAGGACTGTGACATTCGGCCGGGAAAAGCCAATGCTTAGGGGATAACACAGGGGTACCTCTAAGCATGATCTCTACTAAATCCCCTCACTCCTCTCGGAACCTGGTACCTGTTACCCTTACCTTGCTTCAGAATACTGTCCACACTCAAGCCTTCATTGATTCAGGGGCAGCTGGGAACTTCCTGGATCACCGTTTCATGATTCAACCCTCAACAGGCCAGGTGGGCCTTGTTCTTTTCCCGTTTTAACTTTGTGGTCTCTTATCTTCCTGGGACCTAGAACAAGAAGGCAGATGCCCTTTCCCATCAGTTCCTTCACTCAAGTGACTCCTCTGAAGCTCCTATTGAACACATCATACCCCCCTCCTGTGTGGTTGCTCAACTAAACACCACCCTTCTGCAAAGATTGCAATGAGCCCAGTCTAGTAAACCTCCTGGAGGCCTACTATGAAGTCTGACGCTCAGAATTATGCGAAGGCCTCTGTGCTGCCAATAAGTCTCCCCGATCTTTGCCTCCTGGCTTGCTCCAACCATTGTCCATTCCCAAACAACCATGGAGACACATAACAATGGATTTCATTGTGGACCTTCCTCCTTCTGACCACCATACAGTTATCTGGGTTGTGGTGGATCGCTTTTCCAGACTGGCTCATTTTATACCCCTAACCAAACTGCCTTCTGCCCGAGAAGTATTGTCTCTCTTTCTCTTGCATGTGGTACGACTTTGTGGCATTCCTGTGAATATTGTTTCCGAAAAAGATCCACAGTTCATCTCTGCCTTTTTGAGAGCCTTTTGTAAGTTGATTGGACCACTGTTTCTTTGTCTTCTGGCTACCATCCTCAAACCAACGGACTAACTGTAAAAGCAAACCAGGATCTTGAAACCTACCTTAGAGCCTTTGTCAACGCTCACCATATCAACTGGTCTGAGTTGTTACCCCTAGCTGAGCTGGCAAGAAACACTCATTGGCACTCTTATCTTTGATGTTCTCCATTTCAAGCTGCAGCAGGGTATCAACCTCGTGTCTTCCCTCTTTCTCCTCAGTCCACTGGGGTTCTTGCTGCAGACCGACACATCACTAGACTCACCACTTATTGGCAACATATTCGCTCTCTGCTACGTTCAGCTGTCTCTCGATATAAGAAGTTTGCTGATTGTCATAGAGCTTCTGTACGTGCCATCCCAGTGGGTGAACGTGTTTGGATCTCTACTCAACACATTTGTCTAAGATCCTGGACTCCAGATACAGACAACTGCAGTATCTGATACATTGGAAGGGTTACTCGTGGCAGATCATTCCTGGGTTCCTGCCCGTGATGTGCATGCTCCATCCTTGGTCTCAAGATTCCATGCTGCTCATCCTTTGAGGCCGACTCTGGTTCCCGGAGGGAACCCTTGAGTGGGGAACCCTTGAGTGGGGGGCTATGTCACGCCACGCCGCTCTAGCCGTTGCTAGGGGCACAGCGTCTCCTTCCCTGCTCGTTGCCCAGGGCTGTCAGGTCTGGAGGCGTGCGGCGCTGACATCATCGCCGCAAGCTCCTCTCTCTCTCTGATGCCGGTCAGACGCTTGTGGCGCGAATCCTACTCCTATGTAAGTGTTCCTTGCACGATCTATAACTGCCCAAGTATAGGTGTTACTTTGTGTGCTCCTGGGTGTGATAGATCATACTTTTCTTACTGCCTTATTGTTATACCGCTGCTGAACTCTGCCTGTATGACTACTCTGCCTCTTAACCCCTAAATTGCTGGATTGATTATTGCTGCTGAACCCTGCCTGTCTGACTGCTCTGCTTATTAGCCCCTGTTGTTCTGGATTGGCTCTTTGTTACCGAACCCTGCCTGCCTGACCATTCTAGTGGTGTGCCCTTGGACTGCTTTACTGTTGCCAAATCCTGCCTGCCTGACCATTCTAGTGGTGTGCCCTTGGACTGCTCTTCCGTTGCCAAACCCTGCCTGATCATTTTAGTGGTTTGTCCTTGGACTGCCCTGCCTGTGGTGAGTGCCGCCTTCCTCATTTTACTAACTTTCTCGACGCCAGGATAAGTTACAAATACACCTAACACTACACTATCAATAAATTAATTAAATAAATTACCTACAATTATCTAAACTAAAATACAATTAAATAAACTAAACTATATTACAAAAAAAACAAACACTAAATTACAAAAAATAAAAAAATATTACAAGAATTTTAATCTAATTACACCTAATCTAAGACCCCTAATAAAATAAAAAAGCCCCCCAAAATAATAAAATTCCCTACCCTATACTAAATTACAAAAGTAATCAGCTTTTTTACCAACCCTTAAAAGGGCTTTTTGCGGGGCATTGCCCCAAAGTAATCAGCTCTTTTACCTGTAAAAAAAAATACAAGACCCCCCCCAACATTACAACCCACCACCCACACACCCCTACTCTAAAACCCACCCGATCCCCCCTTAAAAAAACATAACACTACCCCATTGAAGATCCCCCTACCTTGAGCCGTGTTCACCCAGCCGGGCACCACTGGTCATCCGATCCGTCCAGAAGTCTTCATCCGATGGGGCAGAAGAGGACATCCGGACCGGGAGAAGACTTCATCCAACGGCATCTTCTATCTTCATCCATCCGGCGCGGGTCCATCTTCAAGACATCCGACGTGGAGCATCCTCTTCTTTCCACGGCCGAAGACTGAATGAAGATTCCTTTAAATGACGTCATCCAAGATGTCTTGAAGATGGACCCGCGCCGGATGGATGAAGATAGAAGATGCCGCTTGGATGAAGCCTTCTCCCGGTCCGGATGTCCTCTTCTGCCCCATCGGATGAAGACTTCTGGACAGATCGGATGACCAGTGGTGCCCGGCCCCTTTAAATATTTTTGGGCCGTGTGATCATTCTGGTTTCCCTGCCTTCAGTGCAAAGCACATGTTCCAGCACCCGTGTTCAGCAGTGAGCATTTTTTTTAGTGCTGGTGCTTTTTTTCGGCAGAATTAGCTTAGCATTGTACTGAAGCTTTCAATCTCCAATTTAGCAAAAGGGCAGCAGTCATGAGATAAAGATCGTCTCTCTCAACCATGATCCACCTTAAATATTTTCAGCATTTAAACAGTAAATATTACCTGACACACGCTTCTCACTCTGTTGCTATTTTGTTTGCTCAGCGCCATTCATCCGAACTATGTGAGAGGACTTTACAGCTTGTCTATAAATCTCTATATGATGCGCATGAGTACAGTGACAGCAAAGCCTCCTTTTGCACAGCAGGAATTCCTTTACTTGTTCACGGATCACTCTTCCACTAGCCGTTTGCCTGTACTGCTGATACAGCAGAATAAGTTTATATAAACAGCAGGTAGTAAATGAATAATTCCACAAAAGAGCTCAGCTATAGTTATATGTTTGTTAGATGCAGCTCTGAAGCATAATATTACTATTTACCCACTGATCACGGGCTATAATAAAGTATGTATGCAAACTGAAACAATGTATAATATCTGGAAGCTGCGACACAAAGACTGCAACTGATTGAGCTCAGTGCATATAACGCATCTCATACATAGAAATATATATAATGTGCTCATTTGAGGTTTACGGTTTTAAAATATAATTTACTAAAGCACTTTGATTGGCCATAGGGTGGGGTAACAGAGTATTGTAGCACTGCCCTTTTATCAGGGCATTCCAGGGACATTGAGCTGAACTGAAAAGAAGAATAGAAAAAAAAGTTAAAATATATATTTTACAAACTACTATAATGATACATTTTCATCTCCTTTACTTGTTAATATAGTGTTATTGCTGCCAGTGAACGCCATTCCCATGAGTGAACTGGTCCTTTAACTTAGTGTTAAAGGTTTTGAAGGCTCCTCCTTTTGAGCCTAGTATATATTAAACTTTCTTGGAAGGTTTTGTTTCTTTTGGCTATTTCTTCTACAAGAAACGTTTCTGAGTTGTCTGCTCTTTCTTGTGATTCTCCTTATCTGATATTTCATCAGGATAAAGCAGTTTTAAGGATTGTTAGATTTCTTGCCTAAAGTTGTCTTCAGACAATATCATATGGGAAATGATTGTCATTTTTTGTGTCTTAATCCCAAAAATGCTGCAGAGAGATCTTTGCATAATTTGGATGTTAGAGCATCAAACTATTATATTGATTCTACTTAGGATTTCAGACAAACTTCTTGTTTGTTTATTAACTTTCCTGGTTCTAGGAAATGACAGAAAGTTTCTGCTGTTTGTTTGGCCTCTTGGTGGAAACTTTAGATGCATAAGTCTCATCTGGAGGCAGGTCTATCCCCACCTAAATGGATTACAGCTCATTCCACAAGATCACTTGCCACTTCTTGGGCTTTTAAGAATGAGGCTTCTGTTGAACAAATTTGCAAGGCAACTACTTTATCTTCTTCATATATTTTTTACTAAATTCTACCATTTTGATGTTTTTGCCTCTTCTGAGGCAGCCTTTGGTAGGAATCTCCTTCAGGCAGTTGTGTCAGCTTGATTTATTTTTGCCTGTTGATGATTTTTAAGTGCATAAAAAAGCCTTATTTCGGTTATTTTGGGATTGTGGATTTTCAGTGAAAAAAGATGTTTCTTTAATCTCACCCTTTATGTATTGTTGCTCGTGGACTCCACAGCTTGGGTCTCAGTTCCCAGGAGTATTGGGTCGTGAAAGAAAACAATTTCTGCTTAACTGATAAATTAATTTCTTTCATGGTTGTTATAGTGCACGAGATCCCACCTTGTTTTTCTGCTGTTGGTTTCTTTCTTTCGCACATCTTTTTCCACTGCTCCTTTTAATTTTTGCTCTTATTTCTCTTTCCTCCCTCATTTTGATTGGCTTTACGTTAGAGTGAGGTACCTGTGAGGTGGGAGCGGTTATATTGAGTTCTTGGGGTTTGGGGATCTTTGCCTCCTCCTAGTGGTTGAGAAGAGTAATTACCAGGAGTAATGGATCGTGGACTCTCACCATCATGAAAGAATTTAATTTATCAGGTAAGTATAAATTATGTTTTCATCTTCCGGCTTTTACAAGAACATCCTTCTCTACTACACTTCACAATTTCTCCTCCTCCTTCTTTATACATTACACATTCCCCTTCCCTGCATTCCTCACACTCTTTATGCTCTATTTGTCTTGCAGATTCATGTACCAGTCATTTATTTGTTACTCTATTAGTGTCATGTTCTGTTTCAGGATATCTTGTGAGAGCCTCATTGTCTGGAACAGTTGCTTTAAAGGAAGATTAGTAGAAGCCATATAGATTGAAAATATATCAGATTTATTAAAATAACAAAATACTTTGATTAAGCAAACACTTGCAGGGTATATTTAAATGTGCTACTCAGGTATGTTAAGTCCACATACGGCAGGAGTGGAAATAAACAAAGTAAGCAGAGATGCAGATTCAAAAGGTAAGTCTCTCTCCTGGTAATAACTGAAATGCAGGATTTGCACAAGGCAGGAAACAACTTGTAAACAGGTAGCAGGTTTAAAGGTAAAGTCTTTCTCCTGGTAATAGCTGAGTGCAGGATTTGCACAAGGCAGGAAACAAACGTGTAAACTGGTAACAGGTTTAAAGGTAAAGTCTTTCTCCTGGTAATAGCTGAGTGCAGGATTTGCACAAGGCAGGAAACAAACGTGTAAACTGGTAACAGGTTTAAAGGTAAAGTCTTTCTCCTGGTAATAGCTGAGTGCAGGATTGCACAAGGCAGGAAACAAACATGTAAACTGGTAACAGGTTTAAAGGTAAAGTCTTTCTCCTGGTAATAGCTGAAGTGCAGGAATTGCACAAGGCAGGAAGCAAACTTGTAAACAGGTAACAGGTTTAAAGGTAAAGTCTTTCTCCTGGTAATAGCTGAAGTGCAGGAATTGCACAAGGCAGGAAACAAACTTGTAAACAGGTAACAGGTTTAAAGGTAAAGTCTTTCTCCTGGTAATACCTTGTAAACAGGTGCAAAGGTGAAGTCTTTTTCCAAATAAGTACAGAAGTCTTCCTCCTGGTAATAGCTGAGTGCAGGAATTGCACAAGGCAGGAAACAAACTTGTAAACAGGTAACAGGTTTAAAGGTAAAGTCTTTCTCCTGGTAATACCTTGTAAACAGGTGCAAAGGTGAAGTCTTTTTCCAAATAAGTACAGAAGTCTTCCTCCTGGTAATAGCTGAGTGCAGGAATTGCACTAGGCAGGAAACAAACTTGTAAACAGGAAACAGGTTTAAAGTTAAAGTCTTTCTCCTGGTAATACCTTGTAAGCAGGTGCAAAGGTGTAGTCTTTCTCCAAATAAGTAAAGAAGTACAGGAAACAGGTTCTGACTTGTGACAAAACAGATCCAATGTGAAGACCAAATGCAGACTAAGAGCCATCCTTAAATAGGGAGGTTTTGCACAGGGTTGGTTCTGAGTAATTCCAAAATTAAGAGCACCTGTGTTTTGCACCTTTATAATTACAAGTAAGACAAAATAGTGATATATCAGATATTTTAAGTTCCATGCTATTGCTAGAACTGGCTGTGGCTCAACATGCAAGCAAACCGACTGACAAGCACAGAGCCACAGGTTCAAATCCCTGCGCAGCCCTTCCTAGCAGAATGCCTCCCAGACCTTTTCTTTTTCTTTAGTCTGGAGCAGTGGCGTATTTAGGTTTTGTGCTGCCCTAGGCACTCAAAATTCTGCTGCCCCCCCGCCTCCCCTAAGTTTTATGCTATTTTTCAGCCACAATATTTTTTGGTCAGGGTATTGTTACTTTTTCTTAGAAAATGTTCACCAGGACTTGTGACGTGTGTGTGTGTGTATATATATATATATATATATATATATATATATATATATATATATATATATACACACACACACACAAGCTTCCTTTAGCTTCTACAGCTCAAAATGTGTTCAGATTTGAGTGCAGTGATGTTAGGACAGTATTAGATATGTTTTAAAACAAAATCTAATACATTGCTGCTATTTTAATAATAGAAAAATAAAATTCACTACATGCAGATCTGCTCACTGCCTAATTTAACTGTTTAGGACACAACTTGCAAGTTCTCACTATCTATTCTGATTTCAGATTGCAGAGGGTTAACCCTTGCTTTGAAAGCTCTTCTTCACTATATGACTGCAAGAGAAAAGTGACCATGTGACCACAGCAAGATTTAAGTCTCCTGATTACATTTTTATCCAGATTTAATTTTGTGTACATTTTTACTATGCATCACACATTATCATTTTAAAAGCATCAATTAAATGAGATAATCTGAGTTCTTTTATGCTGTGTTGTACTTCTTGGCATGGTTACTGCCTTCATAACTGTATGTGGGTGGTAGAGTGAGTTGACTTACTAGCCAGCTATAGTCAGCCCTCTGTCTATTTAGATGAGAGAATCTGCCTTCTCTTCTATGTGAGATAGCATCATAGGCAGAGTACTCTGCAGTGATGGTACATGTGGAACTTTACTCTGCTTAGTGAACTGTGAAACTACTGGTGCTGCCCTATTTATTGGCCCCTCACACAAAAGAATTGCTTAACTTTAACCCCTGCAGAGCAGAAAAAAAATCCAATTTTTAACAATGCATGACAAAAATTTGTAACTAGCCTGCATTTGTTTATAGGAGCAACTTTAAAAGCAATGTTCCAGTTGTTCCCTAAAAAGTTATTGCAATTAGCAGAGCTGCATAAAGTGAGCTTCTTTTTTAAACTGTGAGATAAGCAGCACTTTACATTAGATTTTTTTTTTTTTTTTTTTTAAACAAAGATAAACAAAGCTACAACTCTTACCCTGAAAGCAGATCTGTTCAGATGATAACCTACAGACACGGACTGCCTTTTGAACTACAGGGAGGACGCTTTCTGGTTGACTAGGCAACAACCAAGCCTCCTCCCCCATCTGCAACTCACAACAGAAACGTGAAGCACACTGAGTCACTGACATAGGGATCTGTAATGAACTGAAGCTGCTAATGCTAAGTCTTGGTTTTGAAAAGCAGCATTAGTGTTATTTTGCTGTTTGTGGCTTTGTGCGTGCTCACAAAGTTCAACAGGTTTAGAGCCAGTGTAATAAAGCACATACAATTACATTTAGGGTGTTAGTAGAAACTGACTGTTTTCTAACTAAAAAATAAATGATTTTAACTAGTTATTAAGATATAGTGAATATGAAGGAACTAGTAACATATTTATTATGAGGCTGAGCAGATTTAATTACATTGAAATCAGAAATGATTTGTCCCTCAATGAACTGACAGCATGAACGAGTGATGTTTCATACAGCTGCCGTGATGATCATAAGGTTCTCCTGTACATAAAGGGAGGTGAGCAGTGGTGAAACAATCACAACCAGCAAGAGAAGAAAAAAATAATCTGCTTCTTACCACATTTCATTGATTTCAAGTAAACAGTTAAACACGGCTCCCATAAAAGCCCCGAGTCCTAACAGTGCAGCTCACAGGAGATTGCAGATCATCATCTGCTCCACCCACTTCCTCTGTGACTGTCTCTTTCAAAACCTCCCGCGCAGCACTTGGTTACTGCCTGCGCGTGGCAAATAAACTTTAAATGTAAATAATTATAAAAATAAATATCTTCTCACACTCACAGCTTTTCTTAGGTCGCCCCCAAAAATTTGCAGTAAAAAAAAATGTTAATGTAAAATAATAATAAAAAAAAAAAAAAAAAAAAAAAGCCAAGTGCCGCCCCTCAAAATTATTAATTGTATTATTAATGTATATGTAAAGACCTGTTATTTCACTATCTGTGCCAATCTGAAAGTGCGATCCATCTAACCGCCTGGTTTAATATCAGTGGTCAGACTCTTATTGGTGTTCTGATGAAAATAAGCAACTTTATGTAATGAACCTTATGATACCTTAACTACACTAAAGACTTACAGCTCAGCTTCACAAATGTCCATCCCACACCATGGGGTAAATTTATTAATGTGCGAGCGGACATGATACGATGTAGCGTATCATGTCCGCCGCACATCGATAAATGCCAAAAGCGATTTATCATTGCACCAGCAGTTCTGGTGAACTGCTGATGCAATGCCGCCCCCTGCAGATTCGTGGCTAATCGGCCGCTAGCAGGGGGTGTAAATTGATTTCTGTCCGCAGCCTCACAGCAGGCAGACAAGTTATGGAGCAGCAGTCTTTAGACCGCTATGTCATAACTTCTGTTTCCGGTGAGCATGAAGGCTCGCTGGAAACAAAAGGCATCAAGCTCCATACGGAGCTTGATAAATCGGCCCCCATGACTTGTCAGAGTTGTCCTACACTGCAACCATGTATTTTTGGTTATTTAACTCTTATTATATCTTACAAAAAGCGTATTCCCAGAACAGTTATACTTTGTTATATACGTGTTCTCAGAGTAGGGATTGTAGTGTATAGGACTATGGGCTACCCAAGTGCTGACACCCATTTGTCTAGGGCAGGGGTCAGCAACCTTGGCTCTCCTGATATTTTGGAACTACATTTTCCATGATGCTAAGACATTCTTTAGGCTGTCTGAGTATCATGGGAAATGTAGTTCCAAAACATCTGGAGAGCCAAGGTTGCTGACCCCTGGTCTAGGGGATGTTACCTCGGCAAAGCTTTGGGAATGACAGACAAGACCCACTTCTTCTGTGTAAATGGCGGGTTTATTTCAGTGAGACAACAAGGCAGGCTGTTCTACTTGGTTACAAGCAGATAACTGTAAAGGATGATGGCGCAAATGGAGTGTAACAACATTCAGAGAAACAGAGTTATATATGCAGAAATGATTAACTTACACAAATGTACAGAAAAGACCAATCTTAGCTATGTGTATAAAAGACCACACAATACACATACATAATAGGAAGGTGTATCTATCTACAACTATTCTTTGGTTTATCAGATCTATCTCTTAGAGAAGCCAATGTTTCTTGTTTCAGTTATAACGAATTACAACAGATGTATCTCTAGATAGTAGCCACTGTCTCTATCCTGACTGGCTATAATCAAACAAAATAGCAACAGCACCAGCAATGGTTAATCTTCAATCTTTATTTTAGGACAAGAGAAACAGAACACAACGTTTCGGGAACTCAGCCCTTCATCATATGCACATCCAAGTAGTGTAAAACACACCCCTTTATTCCATACAGGTAGACATACTCACAGGTGCATAATCCCCTTATTATTGTCACAGCACGCCACTCTAGCCGTTGCTAGGGGCGCAGCATCTCCTTCCCTGCTCATTGCCTATGTTGGGTCTGGAGGCGTGCAGCGCTGACGTCATCGCTGCACGCTCCTCTCCCTCTCTGATGCAGTTCAGATGCTTGTGGCGCGAATCCTACGCCTATGTAAGTGTTCCTTGCACGAACTATCACTGCCCAAGTATAGGTGTTACTTAATGTGCTCCTGGGTGTGATAGATCATACTTTTCTTACTGCCTTATTGATATACCGCTGCTGAACTCTGCCTGTCTGACTACTCTGCCTCTTAACCCTTAAATTGCTGGATTGATATACTGCTGCTGAACTTTGCCTGTCTGACTATTCTGCCTCTTAACCCCTAAATTGCTGGATTGATATACTGCTGCTGAACCCTGCCTGTTTGACTGCTCTGCTTATTAACCCCTGTTGTTCTTGATTGCCTCTTTGTTGCCAAACCCTGCCTGCCTGACCATTCTAGTGGTTTGCCCTTGGACTGCTTTACTGTTGCCAAATCTTGCCTGCCTGACCATTCTAGTGGTTTGTCCTTGGACCGATCTGCCGTTGCCGCTGGGGACTGTCCTGCCTGTGGTGAGTGCCGCCTTCCTCATTTTACTAACTTTCTCTACTCTGGGATATTCCCTATCTTTCCGGCTCGATGTTGGGATAACAAGAATATGGGCCAAGTTCGGTCTGATAGAGGAATATCCCACGAGCATTACATTATACTTGGGCTATGCAGCCAGATGAGGTGGCACAAGCTGTTTATCTTCAGGGACAGATGTTGGGAACCCATACCACACAGTCGAAGAATATAGATTCCAAGCTAGAGGCTATTACCGCTCAACTCTCCTTACTAGTTACAGCGAGGGATACCGCTCCTGTTGTTTCACCACCAGCCCCTACTCCTAGTACTGTGACTTCTTCCTCTGCTTCTGGAAGTATACCCCGGATACCATTGCCTGACAAGTAGGAAGGTACTACTGATTGCAGGGGCTTTCTAAACCAATGCAGGCTGCACTTCCGCAATGATCCACATCTTTTAGTCTCCCCAGTCAAGGGTCACCTTTATCATTTCCTTACTGAAAGACAAGGCCCTAGCCTGGGTCTCTCCCCTTTTGGAGTTCATTTCTGCTTTATCTTGTGTTTTGGGGCTTCTGTTCGTACCTCTGCTGCAGAATATTCTCTCCTGGATCTTTGCCAGGGCAATAGAACTGTGGCACAATTTGCCATTGAGTTTCGCACCTTGGCACTTGAAACCACTTGGGATAGCAGTGCTCTCAAGGCAGTCTTTAGGAGGGGTCTGCATGAATGCATCAAAGATGAACTCGCTTGTTGTGATACTCCTTATTTGGATGACTTTATAATGCTTTGTATCAGTCTGGACTCTCGCTTTCAGGAGAGACAAGCCGAGAGAGACAGAACAAGGAGGGTCCTTCCATCCTGTTCACCCACTTTCGGCAGCATCCTCTACCCCTTCAGCAGCTCCAGTTACCTCAGTGGAGGAACCCATGGATCTCTCCTTCTTCAAACCTTCAGAGTCTGAAAGACAGAGAAGAAGGAGACTGAGACGATGCTTTTATTGTGGATCTAACTCCCACCAACTAAAGGACTGTGACATTCGGCCAGGAAAAGCCAATGCTTAGGGGATAACACAGGGGTACCTCTAAGCATGATCTCTACTAAATCCCCTCACTCCTCTCGGAACCTGGTACCTGTTACCCTTACCTTGCTTCAGAATACTGTCCACACTCAAGCCTTCATTGATTCAGGGGCAGCTGGGAACTTCCTGGATCACCGTTTCATGATTCAACCCTCAACAGGCCAGGTGGGCCTTGTTCTTTTCCCGTTTTAACTTTGTGGTCTCTTATCTTCCTGGGACCTAGAACAAGAAGGCAGATGCCCTTTCCCATCAGTTCCTTCACTCAAGTGACTCCTCTGAAGCTCCTATTGAACACATCATACCCCCCTCCTGTGTGGTTGCTCAACTAAACACCACCCTTCTGCAAAGATTGCAATGAGCCCAGTCTAGTAAACCTCCTGGAGGCCTACTATGAAGTCTGACGCTCAGAATTATGCGAAGGCCTCTGTGCTGCCAATAAGTCTCCCCTATCTTTGCCTCCTGGCTTGCTCCAACCATTGTCCATTCCCAAACAACCATGGAGACACATAACAATGGATTTCATTGTGGACCTTCCTCCTTCTGACCACCATACAGTTATCTGGGTTGTGGTGGATCGCTTTTCCAGACTGGCTCATTTTATACCCCTAACCAAACTGCCTTCTGCCCGAGAAGTATTGTCTCTCTTTCTCTTGCATGTGGTACGACTTTGTGGCATTCCTGTGAATATTGTTTCCGAAAAAGATCCACAGTTCATCTCTGCCTTTTTGAGAGCCTTTTGTAAGTTGATTGGACCACTGTTTCTTTGTCTTCTGGCTACCATCCTCAAACCAACGGACTAACTGTAAAAGCAAACCAGGATCTTGAAACCTACCTTAGAGCCTTTGTCAACGCTCACCATATCAACTGGTCTGAGTTGTTACCCCTAGCTGAGCTGGCAAGAAACACTCATTGGCACTCTTATCTTTGATGTTCTCCATTTCAAGCTGCAGCAGGGTATCAACCTCGTGTCTTCCCTCTTTCTCCTCAGTCCACTGGGGTTCTTGCTGCAGACCGACACATCACTAGACTCACCACTTATTGGCAACATATTCGCTCTCTGCTACGTTCAGCTGTCTCTCGATATAAGAAGTTTGCTGATTGTCATAGAGCTTCTGTACGTGCCATCCCAGTGGGTGAACGTGTTTGGATCTCTACTCAACACATTTGTCTAAGATCCTGGACTCCAGATACAGACAACTGCAGTATCTGATACATTGGAAGGGTTACTCGTGGCAGATCATTCCTGGGTTCCTGCCCGTGATGTGCATGCTCCATCCTTGGTCTCAAGATTCCATGCTGCTCATCCTTTGAGGCCGACTCTGGTTCCCGGAGGGAACCCTTGAGTGGGGAACCCTTGAGTGGGGGGCTATGTCACGCCACGCCGCTCTAGCCGTTGCTAGGGGCACAGCGTCTCCTTCCCTGCTCGTTGCCCAGGGCTGCCAGGTCTGGAGGCGTGCGGCGCTGACATCATCGCCGCAAGCTCCTCTCTCTCTCTGATGCCGGTCAGACGCTTGTGGCGCGAATCCTACTCCTATGTAAGTGTTCCTTGCACGATCTATAACTGCCCAAGTATAGGTGTTACTTTGTGTGCTCCTGGGTGTGATAGATCATACTTTTCTTACTGCCTTATTGTTATACCGCTGCTGAACTCTGCCTGTATGACTACTCTGCCTCTTAACCCCTAAATTGCTGGATTGATTATTGCTGCTGAACCCTGCCTGTCTGACTGCTCTGCTTATTAGCCCCTGTTGTTCTGGATTGGCTCTTTGTTACCGAACCCTGCCTGCCTGACCATTCTAGTGGTGTGCCCTTGGACTGCTTTACTGTTGCCAAATCCTGCCTGCCTGACCATTCTAGTGGTGTGCCCTTGGACTGCTCTTCCGTTGCCAAACCCTGCCTGATCATTTTAGTGGTTTGTCCTTGGACTGCCCTGCCTGTGGTGAGTGCCGCCTTCCTCATTTTACTAACTTTCTCGACGCCAGGATAAGTTACAAATACACCTAACACTACACTATCAATAAATTAATTAAATAAATTACCTACAATTATCTAAACTAAAATACAATTAAATAAACTAAACTATATTACAAAAAAAACAAACACTAAATTACAAAAAATAAAAAAATATTACAAGAATTTTAATCTAATTACACCTAATCTAAGACCCCTAATAAAATAAAAAAGCCCCCCAAAATAATAAAATTCCCTACCCTATACTAAATTACAAAAGTAATCAGCTTTTTTACCAACCCTTAAAAGGGCTTTTTGCGGGGCATTGCCCCAAAGTAATCAGCTCTTTTACCTGTAAAAAAAAATACAAGACCCCCCCCAACATTACAACCCACCACCCACACACCCCTACTCTAAAACCCACCCGATCCCCCCTTAAAAAAACATAGCACTACCCCATTGAAGATCCCCCTACCTTGAGCCGTGTTCACCCAGCCGGGCACCACTGGTCATCCGATCCGTCCAGAAGTCTTCATCCGATGGGGCAGAAGAGGACATCCGGACCGGGAGAAGACTTCATCCAACGGCATCTTCTATCTTCATCCATCCGGCGCGGGTCCATCTTCAAGACATCCGACGTGGAGCATCCTCTTCTTTCCACGGCCGAAGACTGAATGAAGATTCCTTTAAATGACGTCATCCAAGATGTCTTGAAGATGGACCCGCGCCGGATGGATGAAGATAGAAGATGCCGCTTGGATGAAGCCTTCTCCCGGTCCGGATGTCCTCTTCTGCCCCATCGGATGAAGACTTCTGGACAGATCGGATGACCAGTGGTGCCCGGCTGGGTGAACACGGCTCAAGGTAGGGTGATCTTCAATGGGGTAGTGTTAGGTTTTTTTAAGGGGGGATCGGGTGGGTTTTAGAGTAGGGGTGTGTGGGTGGTGGGTTGTAATGTTGGGGGGTCTTGTATTTTTTTTTACAGGTTAAAAGAGTTGATTACTTTGGGGTAATGCCCCGCAAAAAGTTCTTTTAAGGGCTGGTAAAAGAGCTGATTACTTTTGTAATTTAGTATAGGAAATTTTATTATTTTGGGGGGCTTTTTTTATTTTATTAGGGGGCTTAGATTAGGTGTAATTAGATTAAAATTCTTGTAATATTTTTTTATTTTTTGTAATTTAGTGTTTGTTTTTTTGTAATATAGTTTAGTTTATTTAATTGTATTTTAGTTTAGATAATTGTAGGTAATTTATTTAATTAATTTATTGATAGTGTAGGTGTATTTGTAACTTAGGTTAGGATTTATTTTACAGGTCATTTTGTAATTATTTTAACTAGGTAGTTATTAAATAGTTCTTAACTATTTAATAGCTATTGTACCTAGTTAAAATAAATACAAAGTTGCTTGTAAAATAAATATAAGTCCTAAAATAGCTACAATGTAACTATTAGTTATATTGTAGCTATATTAGGGTTTATTTTATAGGCAAGTATTTAGTTTTAAATAGGATTAATTTATTTAATTATAGTAAGTTTATTTCGTTTTATTTAAATTATATTTAGGTTAGGGGGGTGTTAGGGTTAGACTTAGGTTTAGGGGTTAATAACTTTATTATAGTAGCGGCTACGTTGGGGGCGGCAGATTAGGGGTTAATAATTGTAGGTAGGTGGCGGCGATGTCCGGTCGGCAGATTAGGGGTTAATAAGTGTAGGTAGGTGGCGGCGATGTTGGGGGGGGCAGATTAGGGGTTAATAAATATAATATAGGTGTCGGCGATGTTAGGGACAGCAGATTAGGGGTTCATAACTATAATGTAGGTGGCGGCGGTGTCCGGAGCGGCAGATTAGGGGTTAATAATATAATGTAGGTGTCAGCGATAGCGGGGATGGCAGATTAGGGGTTAATAAGTGTAAGATTACGGGTGTTTACACTCGGGGTTCATGTTAGGGTGTTAGGTGCAGACGTAAATTTTCTTTCCCCATAGGAAACAATGGGGCTGCGTTAGGAGCTGAACGCTGCTTTTTGGCAGGTGTTAGTTTTTTTTCCAGCCAGCTAAGCCCCATTGTATCCTATGGGGAAATCGTGCACAAGCACGTTTTTCCAGCTTACCGCTACTGTAAGCAACGCTGGTATTGAGGGTTGAAGTGGAGCTAAATTTGGCTTAACGCTCACTTTTCTGAGGCTAACGCAGCCATTCAGAAAACTCGTAATACCAGCGTTGGCTTAAGGGTGCGCTGAAAAAAAAAGGCTTGTTAGCACCGCAAGTCTTTACTGACAAAACTCCAAATCTAGGCGTATGCATTTTATGTAGCTGGAGAGATATCCTAATCCAGACAAGGGTTTTTGAAACCCTCTTGCATTTATTTTGTTAACGTAGGCTCACCATGTAAACCTATACACCTGGTCAATTTAAATTTCAGCTAGAGAAACACTGTCACCTCAGTGATCATCTGACTATAATGCCCTCAACAGTACCTACATTTTAAATTTCATAATATAAATAAGGGTTTTAGTTATATTAATAAATTCAATTTATACAAAGGGCTCCAGGTGATTACTTTGCTATTCAAATGTATTTAGGGACCCTGGATCACATGTAGTCATCAACAGCACTAGGTATTATATGAGTGACTACATGTCAACCTCTGCACTTAGGAAGTTATGCTTTGATTTCCTTTCATATGAGTTTTCTGATGCCTAAAAAGACTTGATTTCTGACTAAAACATTTCCCACATTCAGAACATGAAAATGCTCTCTCTCCTGTATGAGTTTTTTTATGCCTAATAAGACATGATTTCTCAGTAAAACATTTCCCACAGTCAGAACATGAAAATGCTTTCTCTCCTGTATGGATTTTTTTATGCCTAACAAGTGTTGATTTCTTAGTAAAACATTTCCCACATACAGAACATGAGAATGTTTTCTCTCCTGTATGGATTTGCTGATGGACTATAAGATGTGATTTCTCAGTAAAACATTCCCCACAGAGAAAGCATGAAAATTCTTTTTCTCTTGTATGAATTTTCTGATGAGCAACAAGATGTTCTTTACGGTAAAAAGATTTCCCACATATAGAACAGGGAAATGGATTTTCTCCTGTATGAATTTTCATATGTCTAAGAAGATCTTTTTTCCAGGTAAAACATTTCCCACATTGAGAACATGAAAATTCTTTCTCTCCTGGATGAATTTTCTGATGACTAATAAGCTGTGATTTCCATGTAAAACACTTCCCACATACAAAACATGAAAATCGTTTTTCTCTTGTATGAATTTTCTGATGAGTAACAAGATGTTCTTTACGGTTAAAACATTTCCCACATATAGAACAGGAAAATGTATTTTCTCCTGTATGTATGTTCAGGTGTCTAAAAAGATGTTTTTTCTTGAGAAAACATTTCCCACATTCAGAACATGAAAATCCCTTTACTCCTGTATGACATTTCTGATGACTAATAAGATGCAAATTCTGGGTAAAACTTTTCCCACATTCAGAACATACATTTTCCACATGGCTTCTTTGATTTTGAAGAAGATTTAAAGAAGCGTCCACTCCCTGACCATGACTAGGATTTATGAAGTTTGTGAATTTACCTGTCAATAAGAAACACAATGGGATAATGTTATTTATAAATTACATAATTATTTTTAAGTTAGCAAGTCCCCTACCCTTGTTGTAGACACTGTGACCCCTAGCCATTTACCTAGCTTCCATGCTAAGACTTAATATCAGTTTACTGGACACAAGGGGCTATTTTTAAAAAGTCCTACTTTGTTAGACTGAATTAAATTGAAATGAATGTTTCAATTTTTTACCTAATGTAGTTAGAACTTTTAAAATTGTGTTCATAGAAACTTTAATTCATTTAAATTATGGTAGAGATAAAAGCATGAGATTAAAATCCTCAATTTCATAAAGTTAAGAGCAATAGATTTATTGCACAGGCAATTAGCACATCTAGAAAAGTACCCCTGCTTGTCTAGGTGGGATAATTGCCTTTGCAATAATTATATCGCAGAAACAATTATTTAATTTCCAAAACTAATCTTTATAACTACGTCTTGTAGTTAAAACAAGGATGATTCTAGAACAACAAAACCAAAGAAAATTGTCCCCCAGTGTAGTTTATCAAAGCAATACATAGAATCTTCAACAGAGAATAATCTCACTCATGTGATGGGTGTCACTTTAACAAGTGTAAACAACACCTTCTGGGATAATTAGCAGCTCCCCAGCTAACTCTGTAACTCAGGCAATTCTGTTATACCATATAGAGTATAAGGATGTTTAGCTGGAAAGGCTTAAATTGATGGTAAAGTTTACAATTCGTACAATCAGATCTGGAATGGAAATTGAATTTTAGATGGACTTTAATTAATCCATTGTAATGAAGATGCGCTATAACTTACTTCTCAATATAGTGATGAGATTCTAATAACCTACGCTCCGGCCGCCCACTTCAAAAGTAAATTTTTGGTTGTTGAGCTAACAGTTTTGATTGTTCTCCAATTTGCGCTCTAGCCACAAACAAATTGTGAGTGCCATATGGTTAGAACGCCGATTAGAGAACAGTCAAAACCATTAGCTCAAAAATTATTTACATTTGAAGTGGGCTGCTGGAGTGTGGGGTATTAGAATTTCATAAAATATTAAAATTAAGATTAGATGATGTAAAGTCCATCTAAAAACATCATTTATGCTTACCTGATAAATTATTTTTGTTCAGAATGATGATAGTCCTTAGGCCTCCATAACATGTGAGATATAATTACTGCCAAAAGGAGGAGGGTAAGAACCCACACAAGAGCTTAAATTCCCTCCCACCTCCCATCTTTCCTCATTTTAGTACATAGCTGATTAGAGAATAGGAAACAGATGGGTAGGAAAGACAAAAGCAGGGTCTATAGATGTGAATTGTCACCCCAAAAATTGAAACAGACGGGGCCTATGGACTATAATCATTCCAAAGAAATTAATTTATCAGGTAAGCATAAATTATGTTTTCTTTTATATAATGATGAAAGGCCATAGGGCTCCAAAACATGTTAGACTTAATACCCAAGCAGATCCATATTACGGAAAAGGTGGGTCGATTTTCAGGTATTTCCTATTTACAAGACACTGCGGCCTGAAGCAAAACTACAGTAGTAGCCTTCTGCCCTTTACGAGTCCCAGAGTAGTGAACAAACTGGAAGCTTGTCTAAATTCTTTAGTAGCTTGAGGATAGAACTTCAATGCTCAGACTACATCAAGATTATGTAAAAGACTTTAGATTTAGCAGGATCTGGATACAAAGGAGGAACAATAATTTCCTGATTGATATTTTCAAAAGAAGAAAATCATATTTTGGACGAAGTACAGCTTTATCTTTGTGACAAACTAAAAATGGAGAATCACAGGACAAAAACTGATAACTCAAATTCTCCTAGCTGAGGAGATTGCTAACAAGAAAAGTACTTTCCAAAATAAAAGTTTGATTTCAATGGAATGCATTGGTTCAAAAGGAGGACCTTGTAAACAAAAAGAACTAGATTAAAATTCCAGTGCAGAGAAATAGGTGTCACAACTGCCTAATTCTTACTAGCGCCTGGACTGAACATCAGGAAGCTTAGCTAACTTTCTATGAAACAGAACAGATAAACCAGAAATTTGAGGCTTGAATCAGTATCAATAACTGAATCGGTGAAACCTTTAGGTTTAAAAACTAGGTGTTCAACCTCCACGCCGTTAAGCTTAGAGAATTGAGAAACTGATGGAAAAAAGGCCCTTGAAAAAAACAGATCTTGCCTTAGAGGAAGAAGCCATGGAGGAGATGAAGACACCTGCACTAGATCTGCATAACATGTTCTGCGGGGCCAGGCTGGAGAAATCAAGATTACCAAAGCTGACTCCTGTTTGATTTGAGCAATTATGCTTGGTAGTAGAACAAACAGAAGAAAAAAATGTACGCTAGATGAATAATCCATGGACACACCAAGGCATCTATCATTTGAGCCTTTGGATCTCTTGATCTTGTACAATGCATTGGAAGATTGTAAATTAAATGGGAGGTCATCAGATCTATGTTTGGTAGGCCCCATTTGATTATTAATTGATCAAAGATCTATGTTCAGAAATACATATGTAAACATATAAAGACATATATACAAGTGCATTGGACCGATTGACAGCTGAGTTAATCCGCTCTCCAATTGTTCACTCCTGGAATGTGAACTACTGACAGGGAACATTGATTCCTATCTGCCCAAGACAGAATTTAGGACACTTCCTGCATAGCCAGTGGACTGCGGGAACCCCCTTGATGGTTTATTTAGGCCACCGCAGTGATATGGTCCGACTGGCAACAGATAAACCCTTCCTTTTTTAAGAAGAGCCAGGATTGAAAAGCCCGAAAAATCGCTTAGAGTTCCTGAATGTTGATTGGTAACCTTGCCTCCAGAGGGACCCTACTCCTTGCGCTCTTTGAGAATTCCAGACCATGCCCCAGGCTGAAAGACTGTCATCCGTCGTCACAATATGCCAAAATGGGCACAGAAAGGACGCCCCAAGGGTCAAAGAAGTACCTTGTATCCACCAAGAGAGAGATTGTCTGACAGACAAGTCCAGAGCAATCTGCTGTTCCAATTGTTGCAGATAATTTTTGACCACTGATTGAGCTTAGATTGCAAAGTCGGCAAAAGAAACAGCATCCGAAGCTGCAAACATAAGACCCACTACCTCCATGCATAGGGCTAATGATGGAAAAGAAGCATGTTACAGGGACAGACACACCTTCTGAAGCTTAATTCTGTGTGACTCCATTAGGAATAGACACATTAGGACAGAATCTATGATGACTCCTAGAATGGACACCCTTGTAGCTGGAGATAAAGAGTGCTTTGGAACACTGATTCTTTAACTGTAGACTTAGAGGAAAGATAATAACATTTAAGTATGAGCAATAGCTCTAGGCAGGGCAGGAGCCTGCACTTAGATAACATCCAGATAAGGGGCAATTGAGATCCCCTTAGCTCTTATAACAATGCTCCTAGCCCCTTCATAGAGATGTGAGGAGCTGTATTCAGACCTAATAGAAGGACGACAACTGATAGTGTTTGTCTTAGAATGCAAACTTTAGTAAATTATGGTGATCCTTGTGGATAGAGATGTGCAGGTATGCATCCTTAAGGTCTATAATAGGCATGAATTGACCCTGTTGGATTAAGGGTAAAAATTTGCTTATTGTTTCCATCTTGAAGGTAGGTACCCTTAGGATTTTGTTTAGGGTTTTCAAGTCTAAGATGGTCTGAAAGTCCCTTACTTCTTAGAAGCTATAACATTGGCCCAGTTCTGAGACAGGTACAGGGACAAACACTCCAGGTCCTGGACACATTAGATAAAAGGCAGCCACCTTTGCAGGATTTCTGATTAAAGCTAGTAGCCATAGCTGTATTTGAACTCTCAACCTTCAGCTTTCAACCCAACTTAGCTAACCCCTAAGCCATCATGGGATGTTTCCCAAAGAGGATCCATGTCTGCTGGTCAATTAGGAAGACTCTGCTTCTAAGAAAAGGAAAGCTCACAATCTCTTGAAGGACAAAAGGAATAAATCCGGGTATCCGGAATATTGTTTATAAATTCTGAATTGCATAAACTTACGCATAATACAAAGTTTATAAATCTGTACATGAAATAAGTATCAGTATGTACTATACACATGCATATACTAGATACGTATATATTTTAGCATGTCATTTGGCCTGACTAGACAAACACTACATTTAGATAAACAGGTACAAGATAGTTACTCGTAAATCCATGTCTAGAATAAGAAGAGACTGCAAATTCGCAAACATTTACAAAGTGAATACACTACGTACATTGCTGATGAAAAATGAATGATCAATGTTAAGTATCTGCATAATAAAACCTATGTGCATAGATATAAACCACACACATTGGGCTAGATTACAAGTGGATCACAAACGATTGTGCCCAAGTGATAAGGTATATATTGCAAGTATTTGCACTCATCGTAAAAGCGTGAGCGCAATCATGATTTATGCTTGAATTATTACTGCAACTTCAAAACTGTGGTTAACTGTTTCGCAAAACTAAAAAGTTGCACAAAACACAAATACATTACAAAGTACAAAATTATTTAAAAAAAATATTGCACCGAGGGGGGCGGAGCCAACCACGATCCAGCATGGTTGCAAATTTGTGATGCTCCGTGAGGCTTTCCCTTCGAGAATCAAAAGGCAGAGCGGAAAAATGTGTAGCAGGCTATCAAGACTCCTATGAGCGTGTGAGGGACCGGAGACTGTCAACACATGACAACAGAAAGTTAAACACTGCTACATTGACCCATTAGCCTACCGGGACTAAAAACGGCACGGAACAGTGAGGTGCCATCTTTGCTTCATGGATCGCATCACACGCTGACACATAAGAACGGCCTTGAGGAAGGCATTAGTGAGGGGAAGCAGAGATACACGCAAGCACCCAAAAGCATCGCACAACCCGCCAAAACCATCAGTGACACTTGTGATGGGCGAGCGGATCGGAAGGCTGTAAGTAAAGCAGAACACACAGACTAACCATATAAATGCCTGTCCATAAGACCGCTGCCCCCAACAATACAACTCACACAACGGAGCACTTAGTTAGGACGACAAGCACTATCAAATACCCTTGATGAAAGCCCTGACAAAATGAGTACACCGTATAGAGTCTGGTAACGAAAATATCTAAAGCCAAATTTGGGCCTAAAACACACCATTTGTAGCTACGCACAATATCTCAACCTGGTTTGAGTCACGTGGCACGCATCAAGAGCAAAAATTTCATCTGAGCTCACCAGTCAACCTGAAATAGGTCTAAGCTATTCATATAGGTAACAAATATACAATATAATAAATATTGTCATCTCTTTCCCTTATAAGCCTGCAGATTAAAAGACACAGATGGCATCTAAACATCTCCCCAAAGGGGATAAGATAGGCAAATCAGCCTTAACAACTTCCACAAAGCTAAACTCCTATTTCAAAACAGTAGAAGCGAACGTTTCTGTATCACCCAGTTCTCCACACTCAAACAGTAGTTTGCATGAAGAGGAAACTGACACTGTACAAACTGACACTACTCTCCCTTTAACAAGAGCAGATTTACAGTCCCTACCAACAAAGGAAGACTTTGCATCCTTTATGAACCAAGTCAGCCAACTCATAAAAGAAAGCCTGACAGAGGTCAAAAGGGATGTTGCAGATTTAGGAAATAGAGTACTCTATCTAGAGGAGTATGCTGAAGAGATCTCTGAACCAATTAATTTGCATGGCATGCAAATTCAACAACAGACCAAAGAACTAATGCAGATGCAAATAGAAGATCTTGACAACCGTGGCAGGCATCAAAATCTAAGGATCAGAGACATTTCTGAAAATATCCTGGCCGCCACGTTACCACAATATCTTCAGGACCTCTTCTGCTCCCTTCTCGACAACAAAGAAGACACCGAAATATCCCTGGATAGAGTGCACAGAGCATTAAAACCTAAACCCTCGTCCACAGCACCTCCAAGGGATATAATACTCCGCTGTCATCATTTCAAAGATAACGAAAAACTGCTGGCAGCAGCTAGAAGGAAAGCACCTATTAAAAAAGATGGCGACACAATACAAATTTTTTCAGACCTAAGTCCATTAACTCTATCTAGACGGAGAGATGTCAGATTTCTCACCACGCATTTGCAAGAACATAGCATCCCCTATCGTTGGGGATTTCCTTTTGCTATCAGGGTAATTAAAAGCAACAAAGAAATTATATACAAGGTATATACGAGGACCTCAACCTCTTTTGTTCACAACTAAACATCCCTCTACCGAAACACATCCCTCAAGATGCAGACCAGTTGAGAGATACACAGACAACAGATCCTCCATTGTCAAAACCCCAGCGACAAAAGTGGACCACAGTGAACAAGAAACACAAAACGACTGCCGCTGTGTCCAGCCAACATTCTGACCTTTCCACTGCTCCACCATGAGAAACAGACCAACTGTTTAGGTCACAAATTACTTGACTGAGATCATCGTTTTGAGGAGTCCCACTGTTCTCTATTGAGACACTTATTGAATCAAGGGTACCCAGTATCAAGCTGTCCCTTTATATAAGTAAAGAAAAAAAAATCTGGTTCCGTGTTATACTTACTTAAATTGAGAGTCCCTACATTTAGAGTGGGGAACTTCTCAATGAGCATGGTAGCTATGATTCTCTTGGGGAAACGATAGCAGTGTTTTGCTGCTTTTACTCCCCCCCCCCATTTTGTCATCAGGAGAAGGTTTATTGACCCCAATCCTGATTATAGTTTACAAACTGTTAGAAAATTATTATTATTGGTTTAAATATGTTGGTTATTTGTTTTGTTGTTTTTATGTTTGTTTATTAATTTATTACAGTATTCTCGCAAGACAAGGTTTTATCCTCTGGCAGATAAACCTCTTAGAAAGAAACACTGGCACACAAGTCCGTTCCTGGCATCCTCTTTTAACGTATAGCTGTGGTAGGTCCCAACATCAGAACGTGAGGTCACTCTCGGGTGAGCAATTTACACATATCTCACTCACAAAGTCCAAATCGCGATATAGATATGGAGTGTAGATCAATTTTAATAACCTCACAAAACGCCAAAGGTCTAAATTCTCCTACAAAAAGATCTGTGGCCTTGCAATGGTTTGCAAGACAGAAAAGCTTAATAGTATTTGTACAGGAGACACATTTTCCCAGAGCCCATGAGCCCAAACTTTCTAATAAAAATTTCCCCCTAGGATTTTTCAACTCCCATGAAAAGAAAAAAAACGGAGTAGGAATTCTTCTCCATCACTCCTTACCCTTCAAACTGCTTCACACATCTGATAATGAAGGAAGAATCCTTATTATAGTAGGCCTCATATACAACAGACCAATTACATTAATCAATGTATATGCTCCCAACTCGCACAGGAACAGATTCTTTAATAGACTAAAGTCTATGATACAAGAAACACGTAAAGGCACAGTGGTTATGGGTGGTGACCTAAACACTATTTTAGATCCCACGTTAGACACGACATCCTCAAACACTAAAACATCCCCACACTCTCCTAATTCAGTATATAATTGCATCAAACACTCAGGGTTAATAGATACATGGAGGACACAGCACCCCACGCAGCATAATTTCACCTTCTTCTCTCATCCTTGGTCTATGTACTCTAGAATAGATCAATTATACATTGACCAGTCCAGCCTTTCATTATTGATAGACACAGACATTCCCACAGCGTGGTCAGACCACTCTATGATTTCATTAAAACTAAACTGGCCAGACTCCCCATTACACCCATTCATCTGGAGACTAGATTCCTATCTTCTACATCATCCCCCAACGACACAAAAATTAACATCCTCCCTACAAGAATACTTCAAACATAATGCGATACCAGGCACTCATCCCCTCTTTGTGTGGGACGCCCATAAGGCGGTGTTCCGTGGAGAATGCATTAAACATAAGGCATTTCTTAAAAAATCATTTGACTCCTCACTAACTTCTCTAACCACTAAATTACATACACTAGAGATACAACAATAGTACTCCCCATCTGACCGCCCCACCCTTAACGCTTTGACAGCAGCAAGAAATTAACTTAAAACACTACTCTACTGAGATGCTCAAAGGAAAGCATTACAGCTTCGGAAAAAATATTTCTATGAAAGCAACCGCCCGCCGGGTAAAATTTTAGCAAACACTCTTAAAGATAGAACAACACTTACTCATATTCATAGATTAAAAACTCAACAGGGGGAATATACTTATGATAGCAAAGCAATAGCTACCCATTTCCGGGAATTCTACTGTGGATTGTACAACTTAAACACAAATACTAATACAGGTGATGAACAGAACATGGCAATATACATAGAATTAGCCAACCTGAATAAATTATCGCAATCGCAAATAGCAGATTTAGAGAAGCCCATAACCTTAACTGAGGTTCTAAAAGCTATTACCGACCTTCCAGTAGGAAAGAGCCCAGGACCTGACGGATACACTAATTTATACTACAAAACTTTCAAAACTATAATAGCGCCCCCATCTCTTAAAACTGTTCCTTTCTCTAGATGAGGGCTCTCATTTACTAAATGACTCCCTATCTGCCCACATATCAGTAATCCTAAAATCTGACAAACCACAAGATGACCCAGCTAGTTACCGACCCATTTCACTCCTTAATACTGACATAAAGATATTAGGAAAAATTCTAGCAAACTGCATAAACTTAGTTCTCAATGACATTATACATACAGACCAAGTAGGCTTCGTTCCTGGCTGAGAAGCCAGGGATAATACCCTCAGAGTCCTGACCCTTACAGAATATGTTAAACACCATAATATTGAGTCAGTGCTTATAGCCATAGATGCGGAAAAAGCATTTGACCGGACTAATTGGCAATTCTTAACATTAACACTAAAAAATATAGGATTCGGCCCTAAATTAATTAATAGAATTCTTAGCTTGTATACTCATCCGAGTGCAAAAGTAAATGTTAATGGGATATTGTCATCTACATTCCCAATACACAATGGTACGCAACAGGGATGCCCCTTATCCCCAATCCTATTTGTCTTGATGATGGAAGTTTTTGCTTCCCATGTACGCAGGAACCAAAATATAAAGGGAATATCATTTGATCATCAAGAATACAAAATAGCTATGTATGCAGACGATGTACTTTTCACAGTAACATCCCCCCTCGAAACAATACCGGAAATACTTACCGAATTAGACAACTTTGGGAAGTTCTCTAGTTTTCTCGTCAATAAACATAAGCCTAAAATCCTTAACATCACACTCTCAAATAGTAATTTCAGATCTTTGTCTACGATCTGCCCGCTCCGATTGAAAACAGACTCAATTAAATACCTGGGGATTCACATTTCCCCCAGTCAGACGACACTTTTAGATAAAAACTATAACGCTCTACTCCTTAACACTCAATGTGATCTTAAGACATGGTCAAACAAACACCTGTTTTGGTGGGGGCGAGTTCAGGCCATAAAGATGACCACACTACCTAGAATTGTATATATTCTGCAGGCTTTGCCACTCCATATCCCTAGATGGTATATGATTCGGATTCAAAATAGTCTAAACACGTTCGTCTGGGGAAGGTGTAGACCCAGAATCAATAGAGACACAATGTACAGACCGACCCTACACGGGAGGACTGGGTCTTCCCAAAATAGAGGATTATTATCAAGCGGTGACATTACAGAGAGTACTAGATTGGCATAGGAAGAAAGAACATAAAGCATGGGTAACAATAAATTCACACATATTTAAAGCACCCCTGGTACACGCCCTATGTTGGGTACCGGCTGATCTCAGATCACCTCAATTTCAACACCTTGATATTCATAAACAGCTCTTTAAAAACTAGGACCACATAATTGCTACTAGACCACATGTCTCTACTAGCCGATCCCCTTTATTCCCAACTACATTAAACGTGGAAATGGTGGGTGGACTTGACAAAGGTTTTAAAAGACTAACGCCTAGATTTAGAGTTTTGTCGGTAAAGACCTGCGTTGCTAACGCTGCTTTTTTTCCAGCGCACCCTTAAGACAACGCTGGTATTATGAGTTGTCTGAATGGCTGCGTTAGGCTCAGAAAAGTGAGCGTTGAGCATAATTTAGCGCCACTTCAACCCTCAATACCAGCGTTGCTTACGGTAGCGGTAAGCTGGAAAAACGTGCTTGTGCACGATATCCCCATAGGAAACAATGGGGCAGTTTCGGCTGAAAAAAAACCTAACACCTGCAAAAAAGCAGCGTTCAGCTCCTAACGCAGCCCCATTGTTTCCTATGGGGAAACACTTTCTAAGTCAACACCTAACACCCTAACATGAACCCCGAGTCTAAACACCCCTAAGCTTACACTTATTAACCTCTAATCTGCCGCCCCCAACATCGTCGCCACCTGCATTATACTATTAACCCCTAATCTGCCACTCCGGACACCGCCGCCACCTACATTATCCCTATGAACCCCTAATCTGCTGCCCCCTAACATCGCTGACCCCTATATTATATTTATTAATCCCTAATCTGCCGACCGGACACCGCCGCCACTATAATAAAGTTATTAACCCCTAAACCTAACTCTAACCCGAACACCCTAAGATAAATATCATTTAAATAAAACAAAATAAACTTACTATAATTAAATTAATCCTATTTAAAACTAAATACTTACCTATAAAATAAACCCTAATATAGCTACAATATAACTAATAGTTACATTGCAGCTATTTTAGGATTTATATTTATTTTACAGGCAACTTTGTATTTATTTTAACTAGGTACAATAGCTATTAAATAGTTATTAACTACAAAACAAAATTACCTGTAAAATAAATCCTAACCTAAGTTACAAATACACCTAACACTACTCTATAATTAAATTAACTAAACTACCTACAATTAAATAAAATTTAATTAACTAAACTATAGTACAAAAACAAACAAACACTAAATTACAGAAAATAAAAAAATATTACAATAAGTTTAAACTAATTACACCTAATCTAAGCCCCCTAATAAAATAAAAAAGCCCCCCAAAATAAAAAAATGCCCTACCCTATCCTAAATTACAAAGTAATCAGCTCTTTTACCAGCCCTTAAAAGGGCTTTTTGCGGGGCATTGCCCCAAAGTAATCAGCTCTTTTACCTGTAAATAAAAAGACAATCCCCCCAACATTACAACCCACCACCCACATACCCCTACTCTAAAACACACCCAAACCCCCCTTAAAAAAAACCTAACACTAACCCCCTGAAGATCTCCCTACCTTGAGTCGTCTTCACCCAACCGGGCCGAACTCTTCATCCAAGCGGCGAAGAAGAGGTCCTCCATCCGGTAGAAGTCTTCATCCAGGCGGCATCTTCTATCTTCATCCATCCGGAGCGGAGCCATCTTCCAGCCAGCCGAAGCAGAGCCATCCTCTTCAACCGACGGATTAACGACGAATGACGGTTCCTTTAAGGGACGTCATCTAAGATGGCGTCCCTCGAATTCCGATTGGCTGATAGGATTCTATCAGCCAATCAGATTGAGCTTGCATTCTATTGGCTGTTGCGATCAGCCAATAGAATGCAAGCTCAATCCGATTGTCTTATTGGATCAGCCAATCGGATTGAACTTCAATCTGATTGGCTGATTGAATCAGCCAATCAGATTTTTCCTACCTTAATTCCGAATGGCTGATAGAATCCTATCAGCCAATCGGAATTCGAGGGACGCCATCTTGGATGACGTCCCTTAAAGGAACCGTCATTCGTCGTTAGTCCGTCGGTCGAAGAGGATGGCTCCACGTCGGCTGGCTGGAAGATGGCTCCGCTGCGGATAGATGAAGATAGAAGACGCCGCCTGGATGAAGACTTCTACCGGATGGAGGACCTCTGCTTTCCCTGCTTGGTTGAAGACTTCTACCGGATGGAGGACCTCTGCTTCGCCGCTTGGATGAAGAGTTTGGCCGGTTGGGTGAAGACGACTCAAGGTAGGGAGATCTTCAGGGGGTTAGTGTTAGGTTTTTTTAAGGGGGGTTTGGGTGGGTTTTAGAGTAGGGGTATGTGGGTGGTGGGTTGTAATGTTGGGGGGGTTGTATTTTTTTTAACAGGTAAAAGAGCTGATTACTTTGGGGCAATGCCCCGCAAAAAGCCCTTTTAAGGGCTGGTAAAAGAGCTGATTACTTTGTAATTTAGAATAGGGTAGGGCATTTTTTTATTTTGGGGGGCTTTATTATTTTATTAGGGGGCTTAGATTAGGTGTAATTAGTTTAAACTTCTTGTAATTCTTTTTTATTTTCTGTAATTAAGTGTTTTTTTTGTACTATAGTTTAGTTAATTTAATTGTATTTTAGTTTAGATAATAGTAGTTAATTTATTTAATTAATTTATTGATAGTGTAGTGTTAGGTGTATTTGTAACTTAGGTTAAGATTTATTTTACAGGTAATTTTGTAATTATTTTAACTAGGTAGCTATTAAATAGTTAATAACTATTTAATAGCTATTGTACCTAGTTAAAATAAATACAAAGTTGCCTGTAAAATAAATATAAATCCGAAAATAGCTACAATGTAATTATTAGTTATATTGTAGCTATCTTAGGGTTTATTTTATAGGTAAGTATTTAGTTTTAAATAGGATTTATTTATTTAATTATAGTAAATTTATTTCGTTAAATTTAAATTGTATTTAAGTTAGGGGGGTGATAGGGTTAGACAGGTTTAGGGGTTAATAACTTTATTATAGTAGCGGCGATGTTGGGGACGGAAGATTAGGGGTTAATAATTGTAGGTAGGTGGCGGCGATGTTAGGGAGGGCAGATTAGAGGTTAATACAATTTATTATAGTGTTTGTGAGGCGGGAGTGCGGCGGTTTAGGGGTTAATACATTTATTATAGTGGCGGCGATGTCCGGTCGGCAGATTAGGGGTTAATAAGTGTAGGAAGGTGGCGGCGACGTTGGGGGGGGCAGATTAGGGATTAATAAATATAATGTAGGTGTCGGCAATGATAGGGGCAGTAGATTAGGGGTTCATAGGTATAAATGTAGGTGGCGGCGGTTTCCGGAGCGGCAGATTAGGGGTTAAAAATTTTTATTATAGGGTTTGCGATGTGGGGGCCTCGGTTTAGGGGTTCATAGGTAGTTTATGGGTGTTAGTGTACTTTATAGCACAGTAGTTAAGAGCTTTATGTTCCCGCGTTAGCCCATAAAACTCTTAACTACTTACTTTTTTTGTCGGTAGGAGTCTTGTCGGTAGAGAATGCCAACTGTGGATAAGTGACTGCGCCTAAGATAGTATACCTGCTACACTATAAAAAGACCCCCTAATAAGGTCCTGAAGAAAGATAAAATGTTTGGGTATATAGGAGTGCCAATGGCTAAGGTATACAACAGGTTATTTGTCTACACCACTGGATGTCCTGGATGTTACTCAGGACAACAAACTTCAATCATTTAAATGTAAATATAATCCACATGTAAAAGATCGTTTAAAATATCGTTTGAATAATTATTTTTTTTTATTCACATATATTAAAACATCAGACAAAAGGGGAGATAACAATGAATAAAAAGGAGTTAAAAACGATTAAAACTACCAATATATTTATCGATACGATTAAAAAATGAACCATTAACAACCAATACACCTTCCGTATTAGATGGACCTCAGTGTAATAAATACACTTTTACCAATGCACTCAGGAATGAAGAAATATAAATATAAATTAAATTGAGGTTATATATATATAATGAGTTGTTATCACGAGCGATGTATACGCTAAGTTTCTATTATTGATGATACAAGGTTGGTTGGATCACAAGTGCATATTTGAAATAAGCTACATATAAAAAAGAACAAGGAAAATTTCGATTGGATCAATACCGGTATGTCCACAAAATAGTGATAAAAAAGTGAAAAAATGTGATGAAAAATGTGTAAATAACGTCCACTAATATAAAAATAAAATCACAAAAAGATGAAAAATGATAATGATAGCAATCAAATTAATGGAAAACAATATTGAGCCAAATCCTAGTGAAGGGTATAAAACCAAAAACATATATATATATCCACAATTTCTAATATATCGATATGACTGATATAACAGTGTTATAACACTGTGTCAGGATTATACCCTGGTATAGCTCCTGCTTGTTTTATTGCGCTTGTAATGTTCCTTTAACTGCCTCCTTTTCACTTCCCTTCACTATAAATTCTAAACACTCCTACAGATCATTGCTTGGTATTGTTATGTTCTCCTACACTGACATTTTCAGCTAAGCCTCACCTGCAGACCAGGATTGCTTGCTCCACTAACTCTGTCTGTTGATCTACAAGCAAGATCCCTTTACAGCTCCGGCACTTCTCCTTCCATTCTCAGTGCTGCCGGAACTATCGGATCACTCCGCGGTGACGTCACACGCCAACGGCACCGGTTGCTACTACTCCTCACATCGGAGCTCCAGAACCGCACCAGCTAGGAAGCCGCCTAACCTTGCAGGGGAATTCCCTTCAGCCTCACTCAGGTACTCCCTGCCAACTTTATGTTAGGACTTAAAATTGTCTTTACCGGAATACCAGTATTAACCTTCACTTTGACAATAACGCTAGCCTGCTTACTTAAACCTATGTAGTCTGTGATTCTCCTGTCTGCATCTTGCCTTGATGTAAATCATTTCTAAAGAGTATTTTTTAATCATAAAGATTATACCAGCTTGCCAATCTTTATGCTATATCTGAGTATAATACAGGTTTTAAGATGTTAGGGGCTATGCTGCATCTATTTAGTGAATTCTCACATGTGGCACCTATCATAGTCTCCTTACTCTAATTAAACCAGTACATAAAACTGCTCCATGAATACTGTGGGACTCACCTTACCTAAATAGGTAATTCTTATGAACTCCACATTGTTCACAGCAACAAAACAAAACTTTATTTTTGTTGAATCTCAGCAGCTGAGGTCTGTTAACAGAACTCTTCTTTCTACAGTTTGTTACAGCTTGACAGAATACCAAGCCCAAAATAAACATGGACCCAGCTGAGATGGCATCACAGATACAAACCCTAAATCAGAAAGTAGATTTATTAGCTGATGGGTTGAACACACTTAAGGCAGAAAATGTAGCTTTAAAGGCATACATTAAGGATTACTTGGAGACTAAAATACATGTACCTGAGCCACAAATTAGTCTGCCAGAAAAATTCTATGGAGACAGGGGGCAATATAGGGATTTTAAAAATGCATGTTTGCTGCTGTTCACTCTGAAACCTCAGTCCTACCCTAATGACAGGACTAGAGTTTTAACTATTATATCTTTCCTAAGAGGAGAGCCTCGTAGTTGGGCCAATAATTTCTTTGAGACTAATGAAACTATACTAAATTCATTAGATCAATTCCTCTTAGCCCTGGGTCAATTATATGAAGACCCATTCAAACAGCAGACTGCAGAGACCGCCTTAAGAGCCCTGAAACAGAAAAAAAGAGTAGTCGAAGACTATATTACAGACTTCAAGAGATGGGCAAAAGATTCAGAATGGAATAATTTATCTTTGAGAAATCAATACCGTCTGGGTTTATCAGACGCGGTCAAAGATGAATTGTCCCGTACAGACATACCTCCTACTTTAGAAGAATTAATAAAGCTAACTATCACCATAGATAGAAGGATAAGAGAAAGACAACATGAAAGGTCATATTCAGACACTTACACTAAGAAAACCACTAGTAGCGCCCCCATAGCTTCTCCTAGCAAATCCAACATTGAGGCCATGGAGATTGGATTCTTAAGAGGGCCACTAAGTCCTCAAGAAAAGACCAGGCGAAGAGAAAACAACCTCTGCCTGTATTGCGCCTCTGACGAGCACTCTGTTAAAGAGTGTCCTGCCCTACAGAAATCCAACAAGGGTGAGTCATACACTTCCATTGACTGCTGTAGTACTTATGATCTGAGAACATCATACTGTAAACTCTCACTTTCTTTTCAGTGGGATCACCATCACCTCAGCGTACCCGGAATAATTGATTCAGGAGCTACAGCCTGTTACATTGATAAAGAATTTACACATGTTAATAAAATTCCACTAATGCATAAAAAGTCTCCAGTTTTATTGAGAGGTATTGATGGTCGACCTGTATCATCTGGTCCTGTAGAATTTCAAACAATTCCACTTCTTGTTACAACCTCTGACCATCATAGGGAATACTTATCCTTTGATGTGATAGCCTCACCGGTTTCCCCGGTCATACTAGGGTTGAATTGGTTAACATTACATAACCCACACATATCCTGGACAACCCTATCTGTAACCTTTAATTCGAATTATTGTCAAACCACCTGTTTCCCAGTCAACATTATGCATACCACCAGTATACAATCTGATTTCCAGCTACCCGTACCATATAGGGACTTCACTGATGTTTTCAGTAAGATAGAGTCAGAAAATCTTCCCCCACATAGGAAGTATGACTGTCCTATTGAACTGGTGCCTGGAGCAGACATACCATACGGTCATATTTTCCCTTTGTCTAAACCAGAGCTTACACATTTAAAATCATACTTAGAAGAGAATCTGAGGAAGGGGTTCATTCGGCCCTCTACCTCACCAGCTGGAGCCGGTATATTCTTCGTTAAAAACAAAGATGGCTCCTTAAGGCCAATAGTTGACTATAGACAACTCAATAAAGTAACAATAAAAAACCGATATCCCCTACCTTTGATCCCCGAGTTGATAGAAAGGCTAGAAGGGGCTAAATATTTCACAAAATTAGATTTAAGGGGAGCGTATAATCTTATCCGAGTACGAAGTGGTGATGAGTGGCTCACGGCGTTCCGTACTCGCTACGGGTTATATGAGTACACCGTAATGCCCTTTGGGTTATGTAACGCCCCGGCCACATTTCAGCATCTAATTAATGATCTCTTTCGTGATTTTCTGGATGTTTTCCTAGTCATCTATCTGGATGATATCCTTATCTACTCCAAAAGTTTATCTGAACATATCATACACGTCAGACAGGTCCTCTCCAGATTAAGGAGTAATTTCCTATATGCTAAACCAGAAAAGTGTATTTTCAACACACAATGCATTAGTTTTCTAGGTTATGTGATCACAGAAGATGGTATACACATGGAAGATACTAAAATCCAGGCTATTGTAAACTGGCCTCCACCAAAAAAACGAAAAGAGGTACAAAGATTTTTAGGCTTTGCGAACTTTTATCGTAAGTTTATAAAGAACTTTTCTAGCATAGCAAAACCTTTAACTACTTTAACCAAAACTAACATACCTTTTAACTGGAATCATGACACCCAAAAGGTCTTCGAGTTGCTAAAACATCTTTTCACAACTGCACCTATTCTAAGGTTCCCCAACCCTGACCTGCCTTATACCCTCGAGGTGGATGCCTCGGAGGTGGCTGTGGGTGCTGTCCTGTCACAGCGATCTGGCATTGACCAACCACTTCATCCTGTGGCCTACTTTTCTCGCTCGTTATCCACCTCAGAACAGAACTACCCTATTGGGGACAAGGAGCTTTTGGCTATCAAGCTGTCTCTAGAACATTGGCGTCATCTTTTAGAGGGTACCACTATTCCTACAGTCATCTACACCGATCATAGGAATCTACAATACCTCAAAACTACCAGGACACTTTCCTCGAGACAGCTGAGATGGAACCTCTTCTTTTCCAGGTTCAATTACCAAATCGTCTACCGACCAGCAAATAAGAATCAGAAGGCAGATGCCTTATCAAGATTACCAACACATCAACGATTCCAGAATCAAAAGGATACTGTTATTCCCCTGGAGAACTTTATATCTTTTGTTATTGACTCTAATTCCTGTCACTCCCATGAACAGGAGGATGACCTATCTAAACCATCCTCTCTTTTACGAAAAGAACTTGATGGACTCTATTACTACCAAACTAAACTATATATTCCCCCCAACCTAAGACAGTTAATTCTTCAGTCCTCACACGATTCCCTCCTAGCAGGGCACCCTGGAATCAGGAAAACACAAGACCTCATAACTCGTACTTACTGGTGGCCAGGAATGTTAGAGGAGATTAAAAAATATGTTCTCACATGCACTGAATGTACTACATCGAAACGTGCTAAGCATCCACCCTATGGACTTCTAATTTCGCTTCCGACCCCTAACAGACCTTGGTTAGACATAGCTTTAGATTTCATAGTTGATCTTCCGAAGTCACAAAATATGACAACCATACTTGTCGTCGTAGATCTGTTCAGTAAAATGTCGCACTTCATTCCGTACCATAAATTGCCTACTGCTTCAGAAACCATTCAGCTCCTCATCTCTCATGTTTTTAAACATCATGGTATACCCAACACCATGCTTACAGACCGAGGCACTCAGTTCTCTAGTAGACTCTGGACCGAGTTCTGTAAGGCTTTCTCCATCGACAAAAAGCTTAGCACTGCATACCATCCCCAGTCGAATGGTCAAACCGAAAGGTCAAACCAATGGCTTGAACAATTCCTTAGGACCTACTGCTCTTCTCAACCATTGCATTGGGCAGCACATCTTCCCTATGCGGAGTTCTGTTTCAATAATACCATTCATTCCACAACTAAACAAACCCCATTCTACGTGAACTATGGGTTCCATCCTAAATTTCAGATCCTCCCAGATAATCAGAGTTCCTCACCTAACATCTCTGATTTATCTGTTCTCATTGCCTCAAATTTCACCACTGTTAAATCTGCAATTGAGGATGCCAAGAAAACTCACAAGTATTATTATGATAAAAGAAGATTGCCTTCCCCGGAATACTCTACCGGTGACTTAGTCTGGTTGTCTACCAAAAATCTCAAGCTGAACACCCCTTGTAGGAAACTTTCTCCGTTGTTCGTTGGTCCATATCCAATAACTCATGTTATTAACACAAACTCCGTCCGTCTTAAATTACCTCAGTCCATGAAGGTTCACCCCACCTTTCATGTCTCCCTTCTGAAACCATACAAAGATCTGAGGAACTCCACTACTGTCCCTTTTACCCCGCAAGTCGCTGTGGACCCCAATACGGAATATGAGGTTCTTTCTATAATGGACTCACGCAGGCGACAGGGAGTTCTACAATACTTGGTCCGGTGGAAAGGTTATACTCCTGATGATGATTCTTGGGAGCCTGCTGCTAATATCTCAGCTCCCAGGTTGGTTACCTTGTTTCACCGAAGGAACCCTGACCGTCCATCTCCATGAGCACCGGAGTTGCTCCTTGAAGGGGGGATCCTGTCAGGATTATACCCTGGTATAGCTCCTGCTTGTTTTATTGCGCTTGTAATGTTCCTTTAACTGCCTCCTTTTCACTTCCCTTCACTATAAATTCTAAACACTCCTACAGATCATTGCTTGGTATTGTTATGTTCTCCTACACTGACATTTTCAGCTAAGCCTCACCTGCAGACCAGGATTGCTTGCTCCACTAACTCTGTCTGTTGATCTACAAGCAAGATCCCTTTACAGCTCCGGCACTTCTTCTTCCATTCTCAGTGCTGCCGGAACTATCGGATCACTCCGCGGTGACGTCACACGCCAACGGCACCGGTTGCTACTACTCCTCACATCGGAGCTCCAGAACCGCACCAGCTAGGAAGCCGCCTAACCTTGCAGGGGAATTCCCTTCAGCCTCACTCAGGTACTCCCTGCCAACTTTATGTGAGGACTTAAAATTGTCTTTACCGGAATACCAGTATTAACCTTCACTTTGACAATAACGCTAGCCTGCTTACTTAAACCTATGTAGTCTGTGATTCTCCTGTCTGCATCTTGCCTTGATGTAAATCATTTCTAAAGAGTATTTTTTAAACATAAAGATTATACCAGCTTGCCAATCTTTATGCTATATCTGAGTATAATACAGGTTTTAAGATGTTAGGGGCTATGCTGCATCTATTTAGTGAATTCTCACATGTGGCACCTATCATAGTCTCCTTACTCTAATTAAACCAGTACATAAAACTGCTCCATGAATACTGTGGGACTCACCTTACCTAAATAGGTAATTCTTATGAACTCCACATTGTTCACAGCAACAAAACAAAACTTTATTTTTGTTGAATCTCAGCAGCTGAGGTCTGTTAACAGAACTCTTCTTTCTACAGTTTGTTACAGCTTGACACACTGCTAATTACTAGTTAGGTTAAATATCAGCTGAAAATACCAAAATATCCAAGTGAAATTCCCAAATTACAATAAATGCCCCAAAACCAATTGAAAGTCAAATTAATGTCCCAAATAATAATAATCCTATGATTAATCCGAAAAGATCATCATCCTTTGTATTGTGCAGAGTTCGATCCAGTATCCTAGTCCGTTGTGAGACAGAGACCTATGGAAAAAGAAAGTGCACTAAACAAAAAACCTTTGGGATGTGGTCTATGGTAAATAGACTTACCCAAATGCCGTTGTCCTGGGGGTATATAACATGTCTTGAAAAAGGCCCACTTTTCAGGGCCGAAACGCGTAGACGACAGAAAGTAAGATTTGTGAGGCTCATATACCCCCAGGACAACGGCATTTGGGTAAGTCTATTTACCATAGACCACATCCCAAAGGTTTTTTGTTTAGTGCACTTTCTTTTTCCATAGGTCTCTGTCTCACAACAGACTAGGATACTGGATCGAACTCTGCACAATACAAAGGATGATGATCTTTTCGGATTAATCATAGGATTATTATTATTTGGGACATTAATTTGACTTTCAATTGGTTTTGGGACATTTATTGTAATTTGGGAATTTCACTTGGATATTTTGGTATTTTCAGCTGATGTTTAACCTAACTAGTAATTAGCACTGTTATAACACACGGAAACACTGTTATATCAGTCATATCGATATATTAGAAATTGTGGATATATATATGTTTTTGGTTTTATACCCTTCACTAGGATTTGGCTCAATATTGTTTTCCATTAATTTGATTGCTATCATTATCATTTTTCATCTTTTTGTGATTTTATTTTTATATTAGTGGAAGTTATTTACACATTTTTCATCACATTTTTTATCACGATTTTGTGGACATACCAGTATTGATCCAATCGAAATTGTCCTTGTTCTTTTTTATATGTAGCTTATTTCAATTATGCACTTGTGATCCAACCAACCTTGTATCATCAATAATAGAAACTTAGCGTATACATTGCTCGTGACAACAACTCATTATATATATAACCTCGATAGAATTTATATTTATATTTCTTCATTCCTGAGTGCATTGGTAAAAGTGTATTTACTACACTGAGGTCCATCTAATACAGAAGGTGTATTGGTTGTTAATGGTTCATTTTTTAATCATATCGATAGATATATTGGTAGTTTTAATCGTTTTTAACTCCTTTGTATTCATTGTTATCTCCCCTTTTGTCTGATGTTTTAATATATGTGAATTAAAAAAATTTTTTTTTATTCAAACGATCTTTTAAACGATCTTTTACATGTGGATTATATTTACATTTAAATGTTTGAAGTTTGTTGTCCTGAGTAACATCCAGGACATCCAGTGGTGTAGACAAATAACCTGTTGTATACCTTAGCCATTGGCGCTCCTATATACCCAAAAATTGTGTCTTGTTGGTAGAGGCTCTACTGCTCACTTCTTCCAAGACTCGTAATACCGGCATTAGGCAAATCCCATAGAAAAGATAGGCTACGCAATTGACGTAAGGGGATCTGCGGTAGCCTCGAGTCGCGGAAAGAAAGTGAGCGGTAGACCCTTTCCTGGCTGACTCTAAATACCAGCGGGCATTAAAAAGCAGCGTTAGGACCCCTTAACGCTGCTTTTGACGGTTATCGCCAAACTCTAAATCTAGGCGTTACTGAATGGGACTACACAATTCCACTATTCAACTTCACAAAAGCAGGTAAACTTTTAGAAAGAGATAAACTAATCAACATATCCAATTGTATGTTATATGAGAAATTATTTCTTTGTTGAAAACAATAAAAAGATATATTGCAAAAAAAAAAAAAAACTAATCAACATAGCTGATTCACCAAATTTCTGAAATATGCCCAATTGCACCATTATATTCATACATCTCCATTTAAAGCAGACCTCCTAACACAACTCACCCCGTTTGAACAACTGTGCCATAGTGGGGTTACACCAAAAGGAACACTCTCAACATCACGCAAACTTCTCATAAGTAACCTTCATAACACCCTTCCACCATACACATCAAAATGGAACCTAGACTTAACAGAGCATATAGAACAAAATACATGGGAAAACATTTTCAGATCAGTCAAAAAATCCTCTACATCCCCAATGATTTTAAAATTAAATGTTAAAATTCTCGGGGGGGCGGAGCCGGCAGCTGCAGAGATGGCAGCATAACTCCGGAGCTCCGCTGTAAAGGCCCTTATATCATTATGAATCCTCACCATCCTTGCCCCTAAACTCTCCTACAACATTCCCCAGCACCTCTAAAACCTGTAGCAACAACTCTGAGGGATAATCCTTTCATCTCCCCCTGGACCAGAGACACCCAGCACTCCGGGCCGAATTCAGGCCACATCTGACATCAGGCAACAAATGTACCCCTTTGCTGGTCATCAGGGGCCACAACCAAGCTCCTAGGAAGGCCCACAATCAAAAACGAAGGGCCCCAAGACTGAAAAACAGCACCCGATTTTCGAGTCGGACCGGAAATAAATTTAGCCCGGGGATTGGGCCTACTCCGGAACTCCGCTTTCTCCAGGGTAAGAACTTTTTATAAACCCTACTAAATCAGCCTACCCACACTGAGACAAGCACATTCCCTAACTGTAATCTGGCCACAATATATAATTAACAACTGCATGACCTCTGCAGGCCTCTGCAACATACTGAGCCTGGGGATTAGGCCTACTACAGGACCAGCTACAGACACAGACTAGCTGCGCACTCTAACCTAACTTTCATGCCTAATTACTGAAACAGGGTCTGCAACTCAAATACTCCAAATACCCCTTTGTGCAAAAGAGGAAATAAATAACAGTTTTGCTGCTTTTAACCACTGACTCTGCTGACTCTGCAGCTCTTTTGAAACATAAATCCTCAGCAACATTCAATACCTGACTTTCAAACTTAGCCTGGAGATAAAACCACACATTTGTTGCCGTGATTCTAGTACATTCTAGTACAGACTTTAACCCTTCCAGCCGCAATACACCACCGCTGTGCATCTTTTATTTATTGGCAGTGATTACAAGATCCTTTTGCCTGTTTTGAGGACTTGTTCTAACACCTCCATATACCTCATAAGTGTTTCTTGACATAAGACAATCTTGACGCAGGAGAATCACGAGTTACGCCACATGTATCTCTGGCCCAACATGACGGCTAAACGCAATGTCAAACATGACAAAATGTCAAAATCTCTTACAGGGAAATCAAGCCTTATGTCCTCTTTTTTGCATAGTTCAGACACAATGAATACCTCTCCTGCTTCCCAAAAAACTGGTGACAAAACCCCTCAAACCCTGTCACAGGAATCTCAATCAAACAGAACTTTACCAGCTGAATGCCAACTCTCTCCTTCATTTTTGCAAAATTTACCATCGAAAAAGGACATTGCGGACATAGTCCGTTCCTGTATTAGAGAAGAGCTGGCCGAATTAAAGCAGGACATTCACACCTTAGGTTTCCAAGTTGAATCTCTTGAAAGTAACCAAGAAACTATTAAAGAGGATGTACAGCAACTAACTGACCAAGTAACCTCTCAACAGGAGACCATACTTTCTCTTCAAGATAAGCTCGACGACCTCGAGAATCGAAGCAGGCGCAAAAATATGCGTATCAGAGGAGTGCCAGAGTCAGTCTTGCCCAGGGATTTCCCAGTTTATTTGCAAGATCTATTTCGACATCTGAAAGAATCTTCCTATACTGAGGATATCCTATGGGTCAGAGCTCATAGAACTTTGAGACCAAAACCTCCTGACTCAGCTCCGCCACGAGATATCGTGATCCGTTTAAAGAACTTTCAAGAAAAAGAAATGCTCTTACGACAATCCCGCAAAACTCAGCCTGTAAGATTTAGAGGCAATGTCTTACAATTCTTCCAGGACTTATCAACCCGCACCTTACACCGCAGGAAAGAATTTTCACCTCTTACTACCATGTTAAGAAATAAGAGAATCCCCTACAGATGGGGCTTCCCAACACATCTTTGGACCATCAGCAATAACACCCGTGTCATCTGCAAAACTCCAGAGGACACTCAAACTTTTTGTACAGCACTTGGCCTTGAACCACCTATGGAATCACTACCTGAACCACAGAACTCACAAATCTCCAAGGGACGAATCAATCCGAATGAGTCTTGGCATACAGCCCTTCCTAAGAAAGCCAAAGCAAAAGAAGCCACAAGAAGGCAACCCACTACCGGCTTGACCTCCTCTGAAGACTCACCTTTGTGAACTCTTTTACACCTATCTCAGTAATACTAAACAAATAGATGGACATTTTGGCGAATGTTGCCCCTTCGGGAAAGGCAGGTACAGGTCATCATCATTTAGTCTAGTCTTTTTGCAACTCAGCAATTTAGAACCTTCTGCTATTAGCAGAATGAGAGCAAAGATAGATTCTGACAACTCCTTTTCCATCATGCCTACCTCATCCTCTCCCCCCTTACCACCTATCCTTTCCCCTTCCTACCCACCCCTCCGACTTATCTACCTCACCTTCCCCACTCTAGGATTCTTATTCAATATAATTTAAAAAATAAATAAAAAAATGTAAACTTCTCAGGGCACTTTATGGTACTGCCCCCAACTTACTCTCAGTTATGACCTATGATAGGCAGAGAGATTTTTTGTTTTTGGTTAATATGTCAATGTTTTTTATGGTTAATAATGTTATTATGTTTGTTATGAGAAACTGTTTAAGTTATCACCTGTCAAATGAATGTTTTTCTCCTGCAGAGATGTGCCCACACATTTGTAAGATACATATACGTAAAGTGCTCTATGTGACCTCATCCACACAATTAAACAACATACCCCAACAAACACACTATGTTGCCCAAAAATAAGAACGATGAAACTCGTAAACTAACACTTCTTACACAAAATGCTAAGGGACTCAACTCACCCCACAAACGATCTAAAGCCCTTTCAGACCTTTCAAAAAGACAGGCAGACATCTTATTCCTACAAGAGACCCATTTTAAAAAAAACAAAGAGCCGAAATATTTTGGGAAAACATTCACCACTCACTACCACAGCTCCAACACCTCAAAAAGAGGTGGAGTCAGTATTCTACTGCATAAGTCTCTCCCCTTCACCCATATCCAAACCTCTAGAGACACTGAGGGCCGTTTTCTCGGCCTAGTAGGTCTACTTTATGGTAGACCTATTACCCTGGTAAATATTTACGCCCCAAATGTAAAACAAACCCCTTTCTTTAAACAAATATTTAACCGCATTATAGACATCGCAAAAGGACCCATCTTTGTTGCAGGGGATTTTAATGTTCCCATTCACCCTACTAAGGATAGCTCCAATCCTACAATAGCGATATCAAAAAAAGTCACTAATGTATTATGGACAGGTTTGAGAAACCTTAACCTCCACGACACTTGGCGTTTTATCCACCAGGACACCCGAGACTATACCTTTTTCTCCCATCCTAACAGAACATATAGTCGCATAGATTACATTTTCACCAATCAACCTGCCCTAGCCTTAGTCAACAGATGCGTTATTTCCCCCACATCATGGTAAGACCATTCAGCGGTAAAACTAACCATATCATGGACAAACACCCCACTAACATCATATACGTGGAAACTAGACAACTCCCTTCTTAACAATCCAGACACAATTAAGAAACTTACTAGCACCATTGAAGAATATTTTAGATTGAATATCCCCTCAACGGCCAACAAATATACAATATGGGAAGCACACAAGTGCGTGCTCAGGGGCGAATTAATTAAATTAAAGGCTCATTTCCAAAAATTACATCGACAGCAATATAATGAGCTATCAAACACCTTTGCCCGACTGGATCTGGCCCATAAACAATCCCCTACAAACCCTGATATACTGACTGACTTACAAAACGCTAAACAAGCATTAGACAGTTTCCTACAAATAGAATACCAGACACTTCGCGCAAAAACTAACAGCATGTTTTATTATGAAAGCAATAGGTCAGGCAAGTTATTAGCAAGAGCCTTGAAAAAAAAGAGATTGAAATCTTATATTAACGAATTACAAACACCTAATTGTCCCCACACCCTAAAAACTACTAAAGAAATTCTACAATCCTTTCATGACTATTATTCCACCTTATATAATATTCAAAGAAATGCACCCTCTCAAGGCCCTACCCCAGCTCTGATCTCTTATATTTCCAGCGCACATCTACCCACTATAACAACTGATCAACTTAACACCCTTAACAAACCCATTACCCAAATTGAACTCACCACGGCCATAAAATCACTTAACAATGGGAAAAGCCCAGGGCCAGACGGTTTCACTGGAAAGTACTACCACACCTTCTCTTCTCAACTATCCCCTTATCTCACTCAATTATTCAACGAAGTAACGGACACTAACCCGTTCCCCCAATCCATGCTAGAAGCGCAAGTAGTAGTGATCCCAAAACCAGGTAAACCCCCTACAACGCCCGCTAACTTTCGCCCAATCTCCCTCCTTAACATAGATATCAAACTTTACGCTAAAATATTAGCCACCCGCATCAACCTAATACTCCCAACAATTGTACATATTAATCAGGCAGGTTTCACTCCTCTTAGAGAAGCTAAAGATAATACGACCAAAATTCTATTACTAATGGAACATGCAGTTCACAACCATATCCCCTCCGTGTTCATTTCTATGGACGCGGAGAAAGCCTTTGATAGGCTAAACTGGCAATTTCTGAAGGAGACACTTACCCAATTTGGCTTCGACTCGACCTTCACTGGAAAAATATTCTCCCTTTATAACAGTCCCCAAGCCAAAATAAAGTTGAACAATACCTTGTCCCAACCATTTTCAATCACAAACGGAACAAGACAGGGATGCCCCCTCTCCCCTATATTATTTATCCTTGCAATGGAGGTCCTAGCATCACATATTAGACACAACACGGACATACAGGGGTTCAAAATTGCTCACCAGGAATATAAAGCTACCTTATATGCTGATGACCTCTTTCTCACACTAACACGACCTCAAAACTCACTTCCCCCCCTCATTCAAACAATACACTAATACGGCAATTTTTCAAACTTCAAAATAAATATTACCAAATCAGAATTGCTCCCACTTGGACTACAGACGGAGGAAATCACTGCCATACAAGCACTCGCTCACTTTCGCATACAACCGCGCGCTATAAAATACCTCGGTGTATATATCTCCCACCACACACAAGTCACACTGGACACCAATTATAAAGCCATAGCCGATTCAATCCAAAATATACTGCGCTCCTGGAACAATAAACCACTCTCATGGTTAGGCAGAATTAATTCAGTCAAAATGATTCTTCTCCCCAAATTACTATACCTCTTCCAAACACTACCGATCCCAATCCCCAAATCTGTGATACACAATCTTCAAAAATCCTTCATCTCCTATATATGGCAACACAAAAGACCTCGGATAGCTACTGCCACCCTTTATCGCTCCAAAGAACTGGGCGGCCTTGGAATCCCAAACCTTACCCAATATAGACTGGCTAGCTTCTACACCAGAATAATACATTGGTGCAGACATTCAGTTCACAAAGAATGGGTTCTTCTAGAGCACTCGTTATCGAATACTTCACATCTTGGCAGCAAATGCTGGCTACATCCCTCCAAAAGAAACTTACCTACATATCTACCAATAATCACTAGAGAAACTTTAAAACTATGGGATACATCCATAAAACAACATAACCATATCTCAACTGTACCCTCCCCACTAACACCCCTTTGTGAAAATCCAGATTCTCCAATACCATTCCCCACACAAACATCTCAAACACCTCACATTATAAACTCCTCTCCCTGCCTTACAGTCATCCAAAATGGGAAAATCAAACCCTTAACCGAACTGGCCCCCATCCTGGACAAAATACATATAGAATGGTTTAAATACCAACAACTAACAGACTTCCTTGTCAAACATCCACATAAGCTATTACTTTTTCGCCCCCATACGGGTTACAAAAGCAGCTGTATCTATGACACCCTACACAGGGGCTTTCTATCTTTTACATACCAATTACTTACGCAACCGAGCAGCACATCTCTCCCCTCGTACACGCAAAAGTGGGAAACAGAGATAGGCACTACACAAACCCCTAAGGAATGGCAAAAAATCTTCTCTTGCATGACAAAATCCTCCTCATCCATTTATGTAATGGAAATGAATGTTAAGTTACTATATAGATGGCACTATACACCTCACCGACTTCACACCATTTTCCCTACACACTCACCGGAGTGTTGGAGAGGTTGCCACAACATTGGCACTCCCACACACATCTGGTGGACGTGCCCAACAGCCCAAACATATTGGGAAGCTATCAGAGTCGAATTCGAAAAAGTTCTATCTCTAAGTCTCAGGCTCGACATCTGGTTTTTCATCTTTAATAAATTTACCAAAATAACTTGCAAACTCCGACTAGCCCTACTGACCATCATGACAAACTCAGCAAAACGACTAATTCCCAAAAACTGGAAATGCAATACACTTCCATCTATCCAGGTCTGGAGAGAAACAACCACCCAATCTCTTCAACTAGAAAAATATCGCTTTACTCGTAACAAACAAGTAACCGACTATGACTCGATATATTTTTTGTGGGAGGAATATCTTAATCAGACAACCCCCACACCCAAAACCACCACCCGAACATCCACTTCTTAAATGCATATTCACTGACTACCCTTAGCTGACAAGCCAGATGCCTTCTCCTATTACTTTGACTTGAACAGAAGGTCATTTCAAGAGCCCGATAATCACTGACACAACAATTTACGTTTCTGCAGGAATCACGTACATATGAATATACATTTATACATCCATTTGAATTGTTCATTGTATTTTCTCATTCACTTAATTGAATTGTTTCCTTTTTTCTTTTTTCTTACCTAGTTTAAATAACTTACCTATGCAATCTAAATTTGCCTATTGAACGATAAATATATCTACAACTCATATATGTCGAAACACTGTGTTATGTATATGGAATCATTGTAACCACATTGTTGCATATGTAACTGTTTTAATTCTGCGTTGTACGCAGTAATTTTATGTTCAATAAAGCTTTTGAAAAAAAAAAAATAAAAAAAAAAAAATGTTAAAATTCTCCTCCGGTGGTATCTGACCCCGTCAAGAATTCACAACATATATCCAAACACATCCAACACTTGTTGGCGAGGATGTGGAGAACATGCTAACCTGTTACATATGTGGTGGAACTGTAGTAAAGTTCGCCCTCTATGGTCGGCAGTAGAACTACACTACAAACAGTCCATAGCAGTAGAACTTACATTGAACCCAAACGTTGCCCTACTTAATAACCTGCCTAAGCTAGCATGCCGCCTAAAGCTAATAACTTTACAAATAGGCCTTAATAGCGCAAGGAGACTGATAGTGCGCCATTGGAAAAAAACTATAACACCCACTAGAGATATGTGGTTAGAGGAGGTAGTTGAACAATTTACCCTAGAAAAGTATGGCTACCTTCGCCGCAACAAGCTAGAGACCTTTCTAAATGCGAGGTTTATATGGGAGGAATCCCTACCAAGAATAGCTAATCTGCCGATTCCATGCGCCCCACACACACAACAAACTCAAGAGTAAATGTGTAGGTATAGATATGCTATTCTAGCAAAGGTACACCGCGATAAACATGTCTCACCGCTCAACATTCCATAAATAAAGTAAAGAGTGCCAGATTATTGCTAAATTCATAATTGACCACCTTCTGCCAGAGGGGGGCTAGCGCCAAAGATTTTAAATATGTATTAGAGGAAACCTTTCAATTTAACTACTTCTTATTTGTTTACATGTGTTGATAATATACCTTTTTACATTGAAGTGTTATTGTATACAATTAAAACTTGACTTTGCATACATCCTGTTTAAATGGACTATTGAAAACAAGGACTAAAGAATCAGGTTCCAAAGAAGGACTTGACCCTTTTCTCAGTTACGACCAATTACGTGGACATTAGCCCTACGCTGAATGCAAGTACCTTTGTATGTTACTTCAATGTTGTTAAATGAGAATTTGTGTTAACAATAAAAATAATAAAAAAAATAAAAAATATTGCACAATGAAGTTATAAAGGCTCAAAGATAGAAGATCTCAAGTGTTAGAGAAAAAAAAAAGATAAAAAGTGTGTCAGAAGGGAAGCAGGCCCCTGGCTATGCTGTACCTACTAATAGCCTCTGGGCTGTGTGTGTGCTGTGGCACGTGGCTTACCCGAGGTAGCACCCCTCCACCAGCTTACCAGGCACTAAGCTGCAGCAGTATCCAGTAGAGAGCCCATCAAGTGCTTGTACCGCAGAGGATATCTGAAGAAAATACCTGTATCCCGGGGGAGGCTAAATACAAGTCGCCGCCAAGCCTGAGGGTAGTTATGGGTGAAGTCTCATAGGGAAATACTGTGCACGTAACAGGGTATTCCTATGTCCCTGTATAATTCAGCTGCTGTGAAATCTCTTCTGTCTCCTTTGTGAATGATTTGTTCCAGGGATAAGGGTCTCACATTGGTCTGAGCTCCCAAACATTAATTCATAAGCAAGTAGCTTAACCCCTGTGTGTGTCACAGTCTGTAACGATATCCTGCTGGTTGCCGGCGGGAGGTGTGGGCGGGAGGTGGCTCAGCAGCGGAGGGAGTGAGAGGACCCTACACTACAGAAAAAAATAATAAAGGATACTGGGAGGGATGGGGCAGCTAAACTACGGAAAAGGGGATGCGGGGGCCCCTAACTAAGGATCGTGGGGGGGGGGCACTACGCTACAGAAAATAAAAACTTTTTAAAAAAAAATTATGGCTGCTTGGGGGGATCAGGGAGGTTGGGATCCTACACTGCAGAGAACATATATAAATACATATATGCATACATATATATATAAATTGGCTTTGTACCTAAGGTGGGGGTGACCAGTGGGGTTGTGGGAGGGAAGAGAGCAGTTTGGGAGGGATCTCCTGAGAGGCCAAGAACAAAAACTGAAGAGAGATGGGAGGGAATTTAAGCTCTTGGCCTCCTCCTAGTTGCGGGAATTATATCCCACCTGTTGTGGAGCTCTATGGACTATCATCATTATACAAAAAAAATATTGTTTCCATTCCGGATCTGATTATACAAACTGAAAACGATGTCTTCACTTTAAAGAGACACCAATACTGGTAAAACCAAAAAGGATACAAACTCTTCATGAATTTCCAAAATGACATCAAACCACAAGTTATTGGGACACTAAACCCAAATTTTTTCTTTCATGAGTCAGATAGAGCAGCAATTTTAAAGGGACCTATAACACCTTCTAAAAATTGTTTAAGCTAACTTATATTTACTAATAATAACGTAATCATGAATCCCTATTCTTGCCGCTCAGTTTACCCCAAACAGTTCAATAAAAGTGTCTTTAATTAGACTGCTGATCTGCTGCTTGGTGATGCTATGTAGGCCACTGCAATTACATTTACTAGAAGATTTATGAACAAGTGCAAGAAGATTTATGCACTTGTGCATAAATCTTCTAGTAAATGTAATTGCAGTGTTATCCAGCTCTCTTCTTACACTGAGCATGCCACTCCCCCCTCCTTCCTCCCCTCTCCATGTAGATACACAGAGGGGGGAGGAAGGAGGGGGGAGTGGCATGCTCCGTTGTAAGAAGAGAGCTGAATATTGCCAGAGCCTGCAAGATCTATACTAGTTTCTTACAAAAAAAGTAAGGTATTAAACAGTTTTAAACTGCAAAGTAGTAACTAAATTTTCAGCTCATTCCTTTCCCCTGCCTGTAGCATCAGCTGTTGCTATTAACTAAAACAACAGTTCCTCTAGTCGTGCACTCAATAGTGCAGTCAGACATATTTCTTCTAGCTTAGAAAAAGTTTTGAGTTCTTTGAAATTAATAAATGCATGCACAACAGAATATTTATTTATATAAATATGAGGCACATATGAAAAATGTTTATAAACTAATTACAGCACTCAGCACCACTGTGAGAAAGCATTCTGGTAATCCTCATGTGCATCACATGACTACTGTGCCTGCGAGCAACGTGCGTTACAACATGGCAGCACACATAGCAGCACTGAGCTCAGTATCACCATTCTGTTTAACAACACTTTTCTTGAATACAATAGGGGTAAGCTGCACAGACTGCTTAAAAATCCTTTATTACTAAATTTGTAGTATATTTATGGACTGACAGCAGATGTTAGTTTGCAGAATCTGCATTAGGTGTTTAGTGTCCCTTTAAGCAACTTTCTAATTTACTCCTATTATTCATTTTTCTTTGTTCTCTTTCTATCTTTATTTGAAAAAGCAGGAATCTAAGCTAAGGAGCCAGCCCATTTTTGGTTCAGCACATTGGTTGCGTTTGCTGATTAGTGGTTAAATGTACCCACCAATCAGCAAGCGCTATCCAGGGTGCTGAACCAATAACGGCCTGGCTTCTTACCATAGATTCCTGCTTTTTCAAATAATAGCAAGAGAATGAAAAAAAATTGATAATAGGAGTAAATTAGAAAGTTGCTTAAAACTACTGCTCTATCTGAATCATGAAAGAAAACAATTGGGTTTAGTGTCTCTTTAACCAGTTATCTTAAAAAGGCTAAAAACGTTTATATCACAGGCAAGAAGGTCAAGTGTAAAAGCGTTTTAATATGCAACATGAATGCTTATTGCTTATGTGCAGGAAACTGTTTTTGAGAAAGCTCCATCAGGGCGTGAAACGCGTCAGATGACGTAGGTTGTGTCCTTTCCCCTACACTCCTCCGTTTGTGTCCTCTACGCAACTGTAAGTTTTATGATTCATTAATAAAGTTGGATGTTTTACTTCACATCTTTATGCTTGTGGGATTGTTTGCCTTTGAACACTGTCCCATAGTACTTCTATTTCGTTTTATATGTTATGTACACGCTTGTATTGGCGTGTTGATTTCCAGCAGGCGAAACACTGGTTGTTCCATGCATAATTATGGGCCTTTACTGACGTTACAACATGAGCTCTTGACCAGTGCATATAGTGCAGAAAACATAGTTTTATTTCTTTACAATGTTGCATTTATACCAGGTATCCTTTACTTGTAATGAAGTCCAGATTATCATTTTATATAAAAAATAATATGTAAAAGAAACTATCGGCTAGATTACGAGTTTGGCGTTATAAGCTGTGCGGTGCTAACGAGCAGTTTATGCTCACCGCTCACTTACAGACAGCGCTGGTATTACGGGTTTTTACAAACCCAGCGTTAATCGAAGAGCAAAATTTTGCTCCACATCTCACCTCAATACGTGCTCGTGCACGATTTCCCCATAGGAATCAATGGGGGAGAGCCGGCTGAAAAAAAGTCTAACACCTGCAAAAAACAGTGTTTAGCTCCTAACGCAGCCCCATTGATTCCTATGTGGAAAATACATTTATGTCTACACCTAACACCCTAACATGAACCCTGAGTCTAAACACCCCTAATCTTACAATTATTAACCCCTAATCTGCCGCCCCCGATATCGCCGCCACCTACATTATATTATTAACCCCTAATCTGCCGCTCCGGACACCGCCGCCACCTACATTATACTTATGAACCCCTAATCTGCTGCCCCCAACATCGCTGACACCTACATTATATTTATTAACCCCAATCTGCCGCCCCCAATGTCGCTGCAACCTAACTACACTTATTAACCCCTAATATGCCGCCCCCAACGTCGCCGCCACTATATTAAAGTTATTAACTCCTAAACCTAAGTCTAACCCTAACCCTAACACCCCCTAACTTAAATATAATTTAAATAAATCTAAATAAAATTACTATCATTAACTAAATTATTCCTATTTAAAACTAAATACTTACCTGTAAAATAAACCCTAAGCTAGCTACAATATAACATTGTATCTAGCTTAGGATTTATTTTTATTTTACAGGCAAGTTTGTATTTATTGTAACTAGGTACAATAGTTATTAAATAGTTATTAACTATTTAATACACTACCTAGCTAAAATAAAGACAAATTTACCTGTAAAATAAAACCTAACCTAAGTTACACTAACACCTAACACTACAATTAAATTAATTCCCTAAATTAAAGTGAATGTAAAGTCATTCTGGCTGCTAAACACAGCATTAAAATGTATTTGAAAATAGGTATACTTTAATTGATGATTTTTGTAATAAATTTGTATTTACCGAGTATTTTGTATTTAGATAGCTGTGATCGTACTTTTAATCCTCCGCCCGCCATCTTTGATGATTGATTGACATAGTAGGCTCGATCTTGTCAACCAATCAGTGAATCCACCACGAGGGGACCAAAACTTTTTCTCTACGTCATGCGTCCGTAATGTGCTTGCATTAGAGCGCTGTTCTAATACTGATCTCAGACACGCGTTCACATTTTGCGCATGCGCTCTTCAACGATTTTGGGTCTTAGTAATTTATTCCCCAATTTTGGATCGCAAGGTATGTAGCGATCATACAGGGGCTGGCTCGATCGCTGCTGTACTGTCTTCAACGATAGTATTCAATGAATGTTTTCATTCATTGAATACTATGTTACTATACAATTACATTGGCGTGTAACGCATGCGCAGATGTGCCGATAGCCGGGAGCGCGCATTTCCTCTACGTAAACAGCGGGTGGGACCGCTGTATATGTAACATGGAACAAAATCAGGAAGTTGTGGATGGGAGGAGCTGGTCCATAAAACGGACCAAATTGGTAATAAAAGTATAATATTTATTTTACATTTAAAAAAAAAAAAAAAAAAGTGGCGGTTTGAATTGTACACCAAAAAGCAAATAAGATAAACGTTCAAAGTAGAGAAAATTTACATTCACTTTAAATACAATTATCTAAAGTACAAAAAACAAACAAACACTAAATTACAGAAAATAATAAAACAATTACAAGATTTTTAAACTAATTACACCTAATCTAATCCCCCTAACAAAATAAAAAAGGCCCACCAAAATAAAAAAAAACCCTAGCCTACACTAAATTACAAATAGCCCTTACAAGGGCCTTTTGCGGGGCATTGCCCCAAAGTAATCAGCTCTTTTACCTGTAAAAAAAATTACAGATCGCCCCCAACATTAAAACCCACCACCCACACAACCAACCCTACTCTAAAACACTAACCTCCTGAAGATCACCCTACCGGGAGATGTCTTCATCCAACCGGGCAGAAGTGGTCCTCCAGACGGGCAGAAGTCTTCATCCAGACGGCATCTTCTATCTTTATCCATCCGGCGTGGAGCGGGTCCATCTTCAAGACATCCGACGCAGAGCATCCTCTTCATCCGGAGTCTTCTTACTAAATGACGGTACCTTTAAGTGACGTCATCCAAGATGGCGTCCCTTCAATTCTGATTGGCTGATAGAATTCTATCAGCCAATCGGAATTAAGGTAGAAAAAATCCTATTGGCTGATGCAATCAGCCAATAGGATTGAAGTTCCATCCTATTGGCTGATGCAATCAGCCAATAGGATTGAGCTGGCATTCTATTGGCTGTTCCAATCAGCCAATAGAATGCAAGCTCAATCCTATTGGCTGATTGCATCAGCCGATAGGATTTTTTCTACCTTCATTCCGATTGGCTGATAGAATTCTATCAGCCAATCGGAATTGAAGGGACGCCATCTTGGATGATGTCACTTAAAGGTACCGTCATTTAGTAAGAAGAGTCCGGATGAAGAGGATGCTCCGCGTCGGATGTCTTGAAGATGGACCCGCTCCACGCCGGATGGATGAAGATAGAAGATGCAGTCTGAATGAAGACTTCTGCCCATCTGGAGGACCACTTCTGCCCGGTTGGATGAAGACGTCTCCCGGTAGGGTGATCTTCAGGGGGTTAGTGTTAGGTTTTTTTAAGGGGGTATTGGGTGGGTTTTAGAGTAGGGTTGGTTGTGTGGGTGGTGGGTTTTAATATTGGGGGGGATCTGTAAATTTTTTTACAGGTAAAAGAGCTGATTACTTTGGGGCAATGCCCCACAAAAGGCCCTTTTAAGGGCTATTTGTAATTAAGTGTAGGCTAGGGCTTTTTTATTTTGTTAGGGGGATTAGATTAGGTGTAATTAGTTTATAAAACTTGTAATTTTTTTATTATTTTCTGTAATTTAGTGTTTGTTTGTTTTTTGTACTTTAGATAATTGTATTTAATTTAGGGAATTAATTTAATTATAGTGGTAGTGTTGGCGCCGAGAATTTTCACGTAGTTGCGTCATCTATGACGCTCGTGTTTGTTGCAGACGTTTTTGGCGCCAAAAATATTTTGTCAGTTGTGGGCATCATACTTGGCGCCAGACTTTTGACATTATTTAAGTCTTCATGTATTTTTGCTTCTGGTTTCCAGAGGCTTATTCTGTTTGCATTTTTTTCCCATTCCTGAAACTGTCATATAAGGAAATTGATAATTTTGCTTTATATGTTATTTTTTCTCTTACATATTGCAAGATGTCTCAATCTGATCCTGTTTCAGAATCCACTATTGGAATCCTGCTGCCTGATGTCGGTTCTACCAAAGCTAAGTGCATTTGCTGTAAACTTGTGGTAACTGTTCCTTCGGCTGTAGTTTGTGATAGTTGTCATGACAAACTTTTACATGCAGAAAATATTTCTATTAGTAGTAATCCATTACCTGTTGTTATTCCTTCAACATCTAATGCTCAGGATATTCCTGTTAATGTGAGAGAATTTGTTTCTAATTCTATTCAGAAGGCTTTGTCTGTCATACCACCTTCTAATAAACGTAAAAGGTCTTTTAAAACTTCTCATAAAATTGATGAATTTTTAAATGACCGACAACATTTTGATTTATCTATCTCTGATGAGGATCTATCTGGTTCAGAAGATTCTGCCTCAGATATTGACACTGACAAATCTTCATACTTATTTAAAATGGAGTATATTTGTTCCTTATTGAAAGAGGTGTTGATTGCATTAGATATGGAGGAGACTAGTCCTCTTGATATTAAAACTAGTAAACGTTTAAATTTAGTTTTTTTTTTTTTTTTTAAATTTAATTTTTTATTGAAGTTCCTTAAAAGGCATACATGGAGTAAGAAATAAAAAAAAACAAGACACACTGTTACACAGAAATCATAAAAGTTTCAAGTACATAGCATGTAGGTAAAATGCCTGTTATTTCTATAAGCCTCCCAGATGGCACAAGAGGCCGCTCTTGGACCTCAGATGTAAGCTCGTAACCTTGAATAGGTGGCTGTTTCTTGGAAAAGAGACCACTTTTGGATCTCCTAATGGGAACCTCTTTTTTATAATTTTACTAAAGGCTCCTAGAATCTATAGAGAAGCTTCAAATCTAACACAAAAGGTCTCTCTTTGAGCCTATCTAAATCTTAACACACTAAAGTATCACAGCATAAATGATAAACAGTTTGATTTCCTAAAGGGGGAAATGTCTGCATCTCTAAAATCTAATATAACAAGGAACAAATAACAATAGGAAATTTGTATCACAGAGCATATAATACTAACAAAGGCATTAGAGTCAGCCATTAACTAGTTTATAAATATCAAGGGACTGGGCACATACCTCCTAAAAAGGTAGCATTAGCTATCTGGCAGCACTAGGGTATGTTTGAAAGTAACCCACTCTCCCTATCCGAAGTTAAATATGCCTGTTAACCCATGTTCTACATCTAGTTACCCTTCACAATGCAGCATGCAGGTTACACAGACACAGTAAGTACATTGGGCAAAGTTTATACTATACAGCACAAGGTTCACTTGGAGAAGTGTTCAGCTGCAAAGGTCTCTGCATAGGATTTTACTCCCAGCTACGATGTCAAAGTGGCATCATCTAACCTATGCCATCTCTTCTTTTTGAGCAAACCCAGAAGGTGAAGCCCTTTGAGAGTTCACTGCTCCGTACACAAACTTTTGGCCAGAAGGGGTGAGAATGGGGATTCATGATCCCAACGTTAGCAATGGCTTCACTAGCCTGTGGATACCCAGAGTCTTGCGGCAGGCGTAACAGGCTGAGGGGCTCTGGAGGTTTAGGCTGCAATGTGACCGCAACGGCACTCTCACCTTTCAGCCACAGCAGCATATACTGTCGGGAGAAGGAATCTCGGGGATCTGCCTGCGTCGGCAACAGCTCGCTCATCCCCTTCGGCTGTTGTCTATTTAGACTTCCGACATCAATCGGGTGTCCGGTCTCCACCACTGCTGAAAGAGCTGGGCGATACTCAGCCCCCATAGCTGATGACTCATCTTGATCCAAGTGCGGCGGAACTTTCAGAACCACAGCAGACATTCTCACATCTACTGGCAAGGGCCATGAGGACACCATCAACTGTCTCGCACTCTCTCCGCAGTAAGTAGCCGACATCTCCGGTGTCGGGCGAACTACAGGCATGTGTGGATTTTTGATGGTCTGTGGGTGTGCCCCTTCGCAGCGCTCACCTTCCTTAGTAAGTTCATCGGGAGGTGTAGGAGATTCCATGAAACGAGTATAAACTTTCTAGATTTACAAATAAATATTATAAATAACAAGATTGTAACGAAAACTCATTTTAAGCCCGTAGACGCCAATGGCTATATACATGCAGAAAGCTGCCATTTGGATAAATGGAAGAAAAACATTCCAAAAAGCCAATTCATGCGAATTAGGAAAAATTGCATGGAAGATTTAGATTACAATCAACAATCACAAATTTTGGTGAATAAATTTACCAATAAGGGATACAATGTAGAATTAATAGAAAATGCAAGAACCGAGGCCGCTAATATGAATAGGGATCTCTTACTGAGTAGAAAACAGAGTAAAACTAATGTTGCCACTATACGGGAAGATGGTGAACTAAAAGTCCCGTTTATTACACAATACAATGAGGATAATAAAAAATTAGAAAGAATCCTCAAAAAACATTGGCATGTTTTAAAGTCTGATGAAGTGATTGGCCCATGTTTGCCAAATCAACCTAGTGTAATATATAAGAAATGCAAGAATCTGAAAAATTACTTAGCGCCTACTGATTTAAAGAAAACAGCTAGTTCTCTAAATGATATAGATTTGAAAGGTGACATAATTGTGGGTTTTTTCCCATGTTTGAGCTGTAAAGCCTGCAAACACTCAACTAAAAGAAAAGAATTTAAATCAACAATTACAAAGAAGGTATATAAAATCAAAAACTTATACAGGTGCACTGACTCAAATGTGGTTTATTTATTAGAGTGTTCGTGTGGGATTCAATATATAGGTGAGTCCACTAGGCCTATACGTGATAGAATTAGGGAACATCTAAACTCAATTGAAAACATGAATCTCGAAAGGAACAAAGATCTCCCTGTCCCTAAACATTTCAAAAGATGCAATAATGGGAACACTAAGCACTTTAGCTACACTGTGATTGACAAAATAAAACCAAACTGGAGAGGGAGTAATGTATTAAATGAACTTCTCAAATTAGAAGCCAAGTGGATATTTGAGCTTAGAACATTAACTCCAAATGGTCTAAATCTTGAGTTTGACTTAGGTTGCTTTCTATAATAATATTGTTAGAATAAGAAAATAATACTAGTATTTTTATATATTACTCCAATTTTTATAAGTTTTAATAAGATTTTATATCTAGATATTTAATCTTATTATATTTTAGTTTTAATGTCAAATATGTTTTTCACCATTTTTTCTTTATTCCCAATATATATTCAAATTTATTTAAATATATTTATCATATTTATATCTGAGGATACTTATCAGCTATTGAAAGAATTTTAAACAAATATTTTAATAAGCTTCCAAAACTTTTCAAATTATTAAATGTGATATCCTCTGGCAGTTTTACTCGATTCGGTTTTTATGTGTTTTTTATGTTTTTTATATTTTTTATATATTTACCATGATGTCATTTCTAATCTGATTTCCAAGTGCGATTATGACAGTTAAAGTAGTGGTTTATATATATCATACCATTTATCTAGCAAGTTATAAGTTTTAATGTTGGCATGGCAACTTGCCGTTTGTTACCTTGGCCGCGGCTTAGAACAAAGAAAGATTGACAGTTAGCGCCTGCAGCGATTGCGATTGGTTATGAATTCCTCCAATCAGAACGCAGATATAGGTATATATTTACCCGGGAAAGAGTACTCCGGTAACGAGCTTGACAAAGATTGAAAAATTGAAACGCGTTGCTCTTAAACACTCTGTTCACGGAGCTAATATCCATATTCGCATAGAGCCGTTATTCCTGTGACCAGACGGTGAATCTGAATTTTTGGCCCACGGCACCCTAGACTGTTCAGCCTGATTGCAATTCATCCTGTCAGTTCTCAGGGGTTATTCAGTTAGCTGCCGCTGGTAGGATCGAAGGCTCCAGGATTGCGAGTAGTTAATACTTGTAATTAATTATATATTCATATTTATTCTTATCGTATTTATACTTTTATCATCGAATTGTTATCAATTTTATGGTGTGGTGATCCTTTGGGACTATTGAACACACAAGTATATGCACCTGGGCATCATACTTTTGCAGATATCGACTTTCTTAACTGTGAGTACAGATTATATATTTCACATAAGGCTCTACACACTGCCTTAAGGAATCTGTCCTTTGTCACTAGGAGGCTTGTTGTCTACACGGATACTCAAGTTTGCAAGCACAAAGGACTAAAAGACTCTCTTATAGACTATTTCACATTTGTTCGATTGGACACACAGTATCAAACCATTGTATTTTGCACTTTGTTTTTTTGTATATTTTTATTTCTGTATTTTATTGTATTTATTGATGCATTGCTATTTGAGATATTAAGGTCGACCTTTTACTTATTGTATTAAATGTATTTTTATGAATTTCAGTATATCTATGTAACATTTTTTATAAACATACTTATGAATTGCTCTATATAAATATACCCATTTTTTATTCGCATTTTTTTATCCGCATTTCATTGATTGCATATATTGTAGTAATTTATTTGCAGTACTGCCTAGTATTTAATATAGGACTTATAGATTAGGCATTTGTGGTTAATCTTCTGCGCTTGCTATAGTCTACTCATATCTGGTATTATAATCTGTCCAATACGGCTGTACTTTAGCTCTCCTTGAGCGCTCCATTATCAAACATTTTAAATATTTGCTAGTTTCTATAGAATCTGAGAGACTTCTATCTGTTTTTGGAGTTTGTGTAGTAGTTTTATTTTGGCGCAGTCTCACACCTTCTGTGTTTACCGGTGTAGGAGATTCCCCCAGGTCGCCATAGCTCTCCCTGTGCCGCTCACGTTTCTGGTAGATCCCATCGAAGCTGTTTCTACATATCTTTTGCAGATTTTGAAAATGCTCTTCTAGTAATGTCAACATTGTCTCCTCCGCTATTTTCTTCATGGTAGGCTGAATTCAGCATCAAATCCAAAAATACTGGTATCTTTCACAAAAGCCCTCTCTCCTGTATAATATTAGGTGAAAATTATTATTTGATGGGGAGATGGAGAGAGAATTGTGTGTGGATGAGCACTAAGATTTGAAGAGGTAGTCAGTCTTGCGACCTATCATGGCCGCCGCCCGGAAGTTCCCCCTAAATTTAGTTTTTAAACCTCATGTAGTTATTCCAGAGGTTTTTCCAGTTCCTGATGCTATTTCAGATGTAATTTCTAGGGAATGGAATAGACTGGGTACTTCTTTTACTCCTTCTTCAAGGTTTAAGAAGCTGTACCCTTTGCCGTTTGATAGATTGGAGTTTTGGGAAAAGATCCCCAAAGTTGATGGGGCCATCTCTACTCTTGCTAAACGTACTACTATTCCTACGGCAGATAGTACTTCTTTTAAAGATCCTTTAGGTAGGAAACTTGAATCTTATCTAAGGAAGGCTTATTTATGTTCAGGTCATCTTCTTATGCCTGCTATTTCTTTGGCTGATGTTGCAGCTGCTTCAACTTTTTGGTTGGAAACCCTAGCGCAACAAGTATCAGATCATAATGTGTATAGCATTGTTAAGTTAATTCAACATGCTAATAATTTCATTTGTGATGCCATTTTTTATATCATCAGAATTGATGTCAGATATATGTCTTTAGCTATATTAGCTAGAAGAGCTTTATGGCTTAAATCTTGGAATGCTGATATGACTTCTAAATCAACGTTGCTAACGCTCTCTTTCCAAGGTAATACATTATTTGTTTCTCAGTTGGATTCAATTATTTCAACTGTCACTGGGGGGAAGGGAGCTTTTTTGCCTCAGGATAAAAAATCTAAGGGTAAATTTAAGGCTGCTAACCGTTTTCGTTCCTTTCGACAAAATAAGGAACAGAAACCCGATCCTTCCCCTAAGGGAACGGTTTCCAATTGGAAGCCTTCTTCAGTCTGGAATAAATCCAAGCCATTTAAAAGGTCTAAATAAGCCCCCAAGTCCGCATGAAGGTGCTGCCCTCATTCCAGCTCAGCTGGTAGGGGGCAGACTAAAATTCTTCAAGGATGTTTGGATCAATTCAATCCAAAATCATTGGATTCAGAACATTGTTTCTCAAGGGTACAGAATAGGTTTCAAAGTAAGACCGTCTGTGAGAAGTTTCTTTCTCTCATGCATTCCAGTGAACCCAGAAAAGGCTCAGGCTTTCCTGAAGTGTGTTTCAAACCTGGAGGTATCTGGGGTAATTGTGCCAGTTCCTGTTCAGGAATGGGGTCTGGGGTTTTATTCAAATCTGTTCATTGTCCCAAAGAAGGAGAATTCTTTCAGACCAGTTCTGGATCTAAGATTTTTTAACCGTTATGTGAGAATTCCAACATTCAAAATGGTGACTATAAGGACTATTCTGCCTTTTGTTCAGCAAGGGCATTATATGTCCACAATAGACAAGCATTACCAATTTGTTGCTCTTCCTTTTGGCCCGCCCTCTCCTTTCTCTCTCCCCCCTCTCCTCTCTCTCTCCCCCCTCCTCTCTCCCCCCCTCCTCTCTCCCCCCCTCTCCTCTCTCTCTCTCCTCCCCTCCTCCTCTCCTCTTCTCAGAGCTCTTCAGTTTTGGCCTCTTCTGAAGAGAGAACTGTTTATTTGTTTTCAGACAGACAATGTCACAACCGTGGCATATGTCAATCATCAAGGTGGGACTCACAGTCCTCAAGCTATGAAAGAAGTATCTCGGATACTTGCTTGGGCGGAATCCAGCTCCTGTCTAATTTCTGCTGTCCATATCCCAGGTATAGACAATTGGGAAGGGGATTATCTCAGTCGCCAGACTTTACATCCGGGAGAGTGGTCTCTTCACCCAGATGTGTTTTTTCAGATTGTTCAGATGTGGGGGCTTCCAGAAATAGATCTGATGGCTTCTCATCTAAACAGGAAACTTCCCAGGTATCTGTCCAGGTCCAGGGATCCTCAGGCGGAAGCAGTGGATGCGTTGACACTTCCTTGGAGTTATCAACCTGCTTATATCTTTCCGCCTCTAGTTCTGCCAAGAGTGATTTCCAAAATCATAATGGAGCATTCGTTTGTACTGCTGGTGGCTCCAGCATGGCCGCACAGGTTTTGGTATGCGGATCTTGTTCGGATGTCCAGTTGCCAACCTTGGCCACTTCCGTTAAGGCCAGACCTTCTGTCTCAAGGATCTTTTTTCTATCAGGATCTCAAATCATTAAATTTGAAGGTATGGAGATTGAACGCTTAGTGCTTAGTCATAGAGGTTTCTCTGACACAGTGATTAATACTATGTTGCAGGCTCGTAAATCTGTGTTTAGTAAGATTTATTATCGAGTTTGGAAGACTTACATTTCATGGTGTTCTTCTCATAAATTCTCTTGGCATTCTTTTAGAATTCCTAGAATTTTACAGTTTCTTCAGGATGGTTTAGATAAGGGTTTGTCTGCAAGTTCCTTGAAAGGACAAATCTCTGCTCTTTCTGTTCTGTTTCACAGACAAATTGCTAATCTTCCTGATATTCATTGTTTTGTACAGGCTTTGGTTCATATTAAGCCTGTCATTAAATCAATCTCTCCTCCTTGGAGTCTTAATTTGGTTTTGAAAGCTTTACAGGCTCCTCCGTTTGAGCCTATGCATTCTCTGGACATTAAATTACTTTCTTGGAAAGTATTGTTCCTTTTGGCCATCTCTTCTGTTAGAAGAGTTTCTGAATTGTCTGCTCTTTCTTGTGAGTCTCCTTTTCTGATTTTTCATCAGGATAAGGCGGTCTTGCGGACTTCATTTAAATTTTTACCTAAGGTTGTGAATTCCAACAACATTAGTAGAGAAATTGTTGTCCCTTCATTGTGTCCTAATCCTAAGAATTCTCTGGAGAGATCTTTACATTCTTTGGATGTGGTAAGAGCTTTGAAATATTATGTTGAAGCTACTAAAGATTTCAGAAAGTCTTCTAGTCTATTTGTTATCTTTTCTGGTTCTAGGAAAGGTCAGAAGGCTTCTGCCATTTTTTTGGCATCTTGGTTAAAGCTTTTGATTCATCATGCTTATTTGGAGTCGGGTAAATCCCCGCCTCAGAGGATTACGGCTCATTCTACTAGGTCAGTTTGTACTTCCTGGGCTTTTAGGAATGAAGCTTCTGTTGATCAGATTTGCAAAGCAGCAACTTGGTCTTCTTTGCATACTTTTACTAAATTCTTCCATTTTGATGTTTTTTCTTCTTCAGAAGCAGTTTTTGGTAGAAAAGTACTTCAGGCAGCTGTTTCAGTTTGATTCTTCTGCTTATAATTTCATTTTTTTTCATTATAAGATTAAAACTTTTGATTTGGGTTGTGGATTAATTTTTCAGCGGAATTGGCTGTCTTTATTTTATCCCTCCCTCTCTAGTGACTCTTGCATGGAGTGCCACATCTTGGGTATTTGCTATCCCATACGTCACTAGCTCATGGACTCTTGCCAATTACATGAAAGAAAACATAATTTATGTAAGAATTTACCTGATAAATTAATTTCTTTCATATTGGCAAGAGTCCATGAGACCCACCCTTTTTATGGTGGTTATGATATTTTTGTATAAAGCACAATTATTCCAATTCCTTGTTGATGCTTTCGCTCCTTTCTTATCACCCCACTTCTTGGATATTCGTTAAACTGAATTGTGGGTGTGGTGGGGGGTGTATTTCTAGGCATTTTGAGGTTTGGGAAACTTTGCCCCTCCTGGGAGGAATGTTTATCCCATACGTCACTAGCTCATGGACTCTTGCCAATATGAAAGAAATTAATTTATCAGGTAAATTCTTACATAAATTATGTTATTTTAAACAATTCAGTCTGAGTACCAAATCCAGTTCTGTTGACATATTTCCTTATGTGTAATAAAATTACATTTGACTAATTGTATCTGGAGTGCTATATGTGTATACTTTGGTGGGGTTATCCCTCCATTTCTTCTTCTCCCAGAAGAGGCCAAGTCTTCAAGGCCTTGAAAATTGCCCGTAGTTCCAAAATATTGATCCGGAGGGAGGACTCCTCTTGAGTCCACAACCCCTGCGCCTTCCTGGTACCCCAAACAGCTTGCCATCCGGATAGGCTTGTGTCCGTAGTCACAATCTCCCAGGATGGTCTTAAGAAGCATGTCCCTCGGAACAGATGATCTGGATAGAGCCACCAAGAGAGCGATTCTCTCGATCGGCTGTCTAATACAGTTTGTTGAGACAGATCTGAATGATCGCCGTTCCACTGCCTCAGCATGCACAGCTGTAAAGGTCTGAGGCGGAACCTGGCAAAAAGAATGATGTCCATGCAGGACACCATGAGACCAATCACCTCCATACACTGAGCCACAGAGGGACTTAAGAAGGTCTGGAGGGCAAGACATGGCGAAGTTAACTTGCAACGTCTCTGGTCTGTTAGAAATATCCTTATGGATATGGAGTCTATTATAGTACACAGGAATTCCACCCTGGTACTTGGGTTAAGAGAACTCTTTTCCAAGTTTAAATTGGATCCATGTGAATGAAGAAGACTGAGAATGGACTCTGAGAATTCTTCTGCAAGATGAAAGGATGGTGCTTGCACCAGAATATTGTCCAAGTATGGGGCTACTGCAATACCCTGAGTTCTGGCAATGGCTAGAAGAGCCCCCAGAACCTTAATAAAGATTCTTGGAGCAGTAGCTAGGCCAAACGGAAGGGCAATGAACTGGAAGTGCTGGTCCGGGAATGCAAACCTCAGGAACTGAAAGTGTTCCCTGTGGATTAGAACATGAAGGTGCGCGTCCTTTAGATCTATAGTGGCCATAAACTGGCCTTCCTGAATTAAAGGAAGGATGGACTTTATCGTTTCCATCTTGAAGGAAGGGACACTGAGAAATTTGTTTAAGCACTTTAGGTCCAGAATTGGATGGAAAGTTCCCTCCTTCTTTGGGACCACGAAAAGCTTTGAATTAAAGGATGGTGTTTGCACCAGAATATCGTCCAAGTATGGGGCTACTGCAATACCCTGAGTTCTGGTAATGGCTAGAAGAGCCCCCAGAACCTTAATAATCTTGGAGCAGTAGCTAGGCCAAACGGAAGGGCAATGAACTGGAAGTGCTGGTCCAGGATTGCAAACCTCAGGAACTGAAAGTGTTCCCTATGGATTGGAACATGAAGGTGCGCGTCCTTCAGATCTATAGTGGTCATAAACCTGAATTAAAGGAAGGATTGACTTTATCGTCTCCATCTTGAAGGAAGGGACACTGAGAAATTTGTTTAAGCACTTTAGGTCCAGAATTGGACGGAAAGTTCCCTCCTTCCTTGGGACCACGAAAAGCTTTGAATAAAACCCCAAACCTCTTTCTTCGATAGGCACCGGGACAACAACTCCTAAGGAGGATAGATCCCGAACGCACCTTAGAAAGGCATCCCTCTTTTCTGGTCTGGTAGACAGATTCAAGAGAAGGAATCTGCCCCTTGGCGAATGAGATTTGAAGCCTATCTTGTATCTCTGAGATATCACCTCCAGGACTCACGGATCCTGTACATCCTTGAACCAGGCGTCTGAAAAAAGAGACAGTCTGCCTCCTACACGATCCGATCCCGGATCGGGGGCCGCCCCTTCATGCCGATTTGTTTTCGGCGGGCTTCTTATACTGCTTGGATTTATTCCAGGACTGAGCCGGCTTCCAAGTACTCTTGGGTTGCTCGGGCTTGGAGGAGGATTGTTGTCTTTGGGATTTGTCAGAACAAAATTAGAAGATAGTCGTCCCTTAGACTTGTTCTTCTTATCTTGCGGTAGGAAGGCACCTTTGCCTCTGGTAACCGTAGAAATAATGGAGTCCAGGCCTGGACCGAATAAAATCTTTCTCTTGAAGGGAAGAGAAAGGAATCTGGACTTAGAAGTCATATCCACAGACCAAGACTTCGAACAGAGCACCAGTGGGCTAGGACCGCAAAGCCAGAGGCCTTTGCATTTAGGCGAATAATGTGCATGTTCGCATCACAGATAAAAGAATTAGTAATTCTCAGAGCTGTAATTCTGTCTTGAATATCCTCGAGGAGAAACTCCACCTCAATGAGTTCCGACAAAGAGTCACGCCAGTAGGTAGCCGCTCTGGCAACCGCGGCAACTGCAGCCGCCGGTTGAAACAAAAATCCTGTATGTTGAAACATCTTTCTCAAAAAGGTTTCCATTTTCTTATCCATTGGCTCTCTGAAGGAAGAACTATCCTCAAGAGGAATAGTAGTACGTTTAGCAAGCATAGAGATAGCACCATCCACCTTAGGAATGGAGCCCCACAAATCCAGTTGAGAGTCCAGGACCGAGAACAACTTTTTAAAAGTAGACGAGGGGAAAAGGAAGAACCATTTCTTTCCCATTCGTTCTTAATAATGTTCGCCATCTTGACCGGCACAAGAAAAGTCAAAGGAACTTTCTTGTCTTCGTATACTCTGTCTAATTTAGGTATCATAGGTTCTTCAGGCAGAGATGCCTCTGGAACCTCTAACGTAGACAGAGCCTCCTTTAATAAAAAACGCAAGTGCTCAATTTTAAATCTAAAGGATGGTTCCTCCGCAGCAGGAGGCTTAGACGCTAAGGACTCCAACCCAGAAAGTTCACCCTCTAAAGCTACAGAGGTTAGCTCATCATTCGATAACTGGGACATAATAGCTAAATCCGATAAATATTTAGATGACTCTGGGTCAGGAAAGCTATGTTTAACCTTTCTCTTGCGTTTGTTAGAGCGAGGTAATGCACTGAGGGCCACAGACACCGCCATTTGTAACATTTGTGGCAAAGTCCGCAGGAAGAAGGCCCCTCCGAATGGAGGATTAGATGTGCTATGGGGAACTGCATGTGGAGTGGATAATGTTCAAGGGTAGCAATCTCACGTGACGCTGAGTCCTGAGAGGTAGATGGCTCAGAGGGATTAAGAGCCTTAGCAGGTTTGTCTCCCTTCTTAGAATTTATAATGGTGTTAAGGCATGTGGAACATAATTGAGTGGGCGGGAAAACCACGGCCTCCTCACAATATAAACAGGTATGATTTAGTACAGAAGGAGTACCTTCTAACATGTTCGTCCATAGCTGAGGTTATACCCACAGAAGGACACAAATAAAAATGGGTTTTTTTTTAATTATAGAAAACTGTACCTTTATACTCCCAATGGCTGGGGCACTCACCACCTCCTAGACCCAGACAGTTAACAGAGGAAACGCTCTCCTCAGGTTCAAGTCTCAGCCGGAATGGAGGAAATGAACATAGACCACACCCAGCCACATGGAGTGTAAGACAGTACGTCTCCTGTTATTACAAGTACAGCAAGTAATAGGAGCTGTGCAACACTTTCAAAAAACGAAAGTGAAACTTAAAAGTGAAACCTGTTTGTTCCAGCCAAAAACACACAGGGAAACAAATGAGCCCAGGAAAAAAAATCACACAATGCAGCATGTAAATAATTAATACACTGATTAATTAACCCCGACTGTTCAATAAACCCCCTTCAGAGGATATTAACCCTGGATCCTATCAAGGCATTAAGGAACCACAATGTGACCCTGTTATAGCTTTTTATGTGTAAAAATTGAAACAATCTTACCGCCAGGATCCATGCTGTTGAACAGAACACAGCCTCTCAAGTGTGACAGTCTTATAGCAGCGCTCCTGACATGGACTTGAGTGAGAGAAAGCAGGAAGTGAAACTCATCAACACTGATTGCTTAGGAGCTGTTAGCAGTAGTCTGGATGGTTTCGCAGAAAAACTTTCCCTGCATCTATAGACTCTAACTTTCATTGTATTTCCCAAAAGTAAGGAATGAAGCCGTGGACTCTACCTATCTTAGGAAGGAAATAAACTTGTCATAAAAAAAACAAAATTTATCCTTACATGATAAATGTATTTCTTTCTAGACACGGTGAGTCCACGGATCATCAATTACTGTTGGGAATATCACTCCTGGCCAGCAGGAGGAGGCAAAGAGCACCACAGCTGTTAAGTATCACTTCCCTTCCCACAACCCCCAGTCATTTGACTGAAGGAAAAGGAGAGAAAGGAAATAACAAGGTGCAGAGGTGCCTGAGGTTTATATAAAAAAAACAGGGTGGGCCGTGGACTCACCGTGTTAATAAATAAATAAATTTATCAGGTAAGCATAAATTTTGTTTTCATTCTTAAGACACAGTGAGTCCACGGATCATCAATTACTGTTGGGAATAAATACCAAAGCTAGAGGACACAGATGATAAGGGAGTGCAAGACTAGTAACCTAAACAGAAGGCACCACTGCTTGCAGAACCTATCTCCCAAAAGAAGCCCCAGCCAAGACAAAAGTATAATTTTAGAAAATTAAGAAAAAGTATACAAAGAAGACCAAGTTGCAGCCTTGCAAATCTGTTCTACAGAGGCCTCATTCTTGAAGGCTCAAGAAGAAGAAACATCCCCAGAGGAATGAGCTGTGATTCTCTCAGAGGACAGCTGTCTAACAGTCTCAAATGTCAAACGATTAATACTTCTCAACCCAAGAGAAAAAGAACAGGCAGTGGCTTTCTGACCCTTGCATTTCCCAGAAAAACAAACAAACAATGCTGAAGACTGGCGAAAATCCTTAGTCGCCTGCAATAAAATTTAAGAGCCTGCACAACCTCGAGGTTGTGAACAAACATTCCTTAAAAGAAGAAGAATTAGGACAGAGAGAAGGAACAACTATTTCCTGATTAATATTTCTGTCCGAAACAACCTTAGGAAGAAAACCAAACCTGGTATAAGGAACTGACTTATCTGCATGTGATATGAGATAAGGGGAATCACACTGCCAAGTTGAGAGTTCCAAAGCCCTCCGAGCAGAGGAGAGGCAGTAAAAAACAAAACCTTCCAAGAACCACTCAATATCTTATGGAATGCATTGGCTCAAATGGAGCCTGTTGCAAAACTCTAAGAACAAGGATAATGCTTCAAAGTGGAGCAACTGATTCTGATCGAGACCTGACAAAGGATTGCACGACTGGCACGTCCGTCAGACAAATTAGATAGGGCAGAAATCTGACCCTCCAGAGTACTGACAGACAAACTCTTCTCCAGACATTCCTGGAGAAAATAAAAAATTCTTAGAATCCTGACCCTACTCCAAAAGTAGCTCCTGGATTCACACAATAAAGACATTTACGCCATATCTTATGGTAAATCTTACAAGTAACAGGCTCCGAAGCCTGAAACATGGTCTCAATGGCCGCGTTAGAAAAAAACACACTTGGACAAAACTAAGTGTACAACCTCAAAGCAGTCAGCTTCAGAGAAGCGAGATTTGGATGAAGGAGTAGACCCTGATTAAAAGGTCCTTCCTCAAGACCACCTCCAAGTTGGATGAGATTACATTTTCACTAGTTCTGACAACCAATTCCTGTGAAACCACACAGAGGATATTAGAATTACCAATCTTTTCACCTGCTTGATACAAGCAATCACTCGTGCATGGAGAGCAAATGGAGTAAAACAGGTATGCTAGACTAAAAACACAAGGAACCTTGCTTTCCAAACTGTGTGTCGTGACACATTAGTGTGTCGGCGGCAGTGTGTAGGTGTGTCCCTACTTCAGCACAATTTTTTTGAATTTCAATTTTTTTTTCAATTTTTTGGGGGTTTCTGATTTTCCGTCTGCCTGCTACGCCTATTACATGGTTGATACCTAGTGGGTCACAGATCATCTTAACTTATTGACGCAGCTCAGCGGAAACTGAAACTATTCCCATTGGCGGCTTTGATGGCACATTGGCTCCTGACTGCACATGTAGTCTCCTCAATCGTCTTGTGACTGCATTTGTAGTCCGTGAGTGGCAAACAACAGGGAAAAAACCCTGACAGTACCCTTCCCTCAACGACCCCTCCCCCGCGGGAGGACAAAAGGCTTATTGGGGAAACTGGCATGGAAGGTACAGAGGAGGGCGGGAGCATGAACATCAGAGGAGGGAACCCAAGAACGCTCCTCCGGACCGTAGCCCCTCCAGTGAACCAAATACTGTACACGGCCCCTGGACATACAAGAGTCAATAATGCTGCTGACCTCATACTCCTCATGGTTGTCAACAAAGATAGGACGGGGACGAGGCAACACAGTGGTAAACCGATTACAAACCAATGGTTTCAAGAGGGAGACATGAAAAATATTGGAGATGCGCATAGATGCGCGTAGCGCTGCGGAATCTGTTGGCGCTCTATAAATAACCGATAATAATAATAATAGCAGGAGGAAGGTCAAGAGCGTAGGCCACAGGATTAACCCGTCGGAGTATTCGAAAAGGACCAACATAACGGGGAGCCAATTTATTGGAAGGCACACGAAGGTTCAAGTTGCGGGAGGACAGCCAAACTCTCTCACCAACCTGGTAGGAAGGTGCAGGCAGACGCCTACGATCAGCCTGGAACTTTTGGCACTGCATAGAACGATGAAGGCAATCCTGAATCTGCACCGGAGATGCTCCTCCAAAGCCGGAATACCCTGAGACATGAATGAATCGGGCAACAAGGATGGTTAAAACCCATAATTCGCCATGAACGGGGATAACTTGGAGGAAGCATTAATAGCACTAATACGAGCAAACTTTGTCAAAGGTAACAGTTCAGACCAATTATTGTGATGATCTGAGACATAGCAACGGAGGAACTGTTCCAGAGCTTGATTAGATCGTTCCGCAGCCCCATTGGATTGAGGGTGATATGCCGAGGAGAAGGAAAGCTGGATCCTTATTTGAGCACAAAAGGAACGCCAAAATCTGGAGACAAACTGGCTACCCCGGTCCGACACTATCTCCTTGGGTAACCCATGTAAACGGAAGACCTCCCGGGCAAAAATCGAAGCAAGCTCCTGAGCGGTAGGCAACTTCATCAAAGAAATGCAATGTGACATTTTAGAAAAACGGTCAACCACCATAAGGATAACAGTATTGCCGTTGGAAACAGGGAGCTCGACAATGAAGTCCATGGAAAGATGTGTCCAAGGACGCTCACCATTAGCAATAGGTTGAAGAAAACCCACAGGAAGACATTGAGGAGTCTTATTCTGTGCACAAACTGAGCAGGAGGCAACATACGCAGCAATATCAAAACGAAGACCTGGCCACCAGAATTGTTGAGTGACAGACCAAATCATTTGGTTCTTGCCAGGGTGACCTGTGGCTTTAGGATAGTTAAGTTAAATTCTTGTGGTCAGTAAGAATGAGCACTGGCACGCTAGTACCCTCGAGAAGATGCCTCCATTCCTTGAGTGCCAAAATTATGGCCAGTAATTCCCTGTCGCCAATTTCATAATTGCCCTCCGCTGGAGACAATTTCTTAGAGAAGAAACCACACGGATGCAAGGAACTGTCAGGCATAGGACGTTGAGACAAGAGGTCACCTACTCCAGTCTCAGACGCATCAACCTCAAGAACGAAAGGCAGGACAGGATTAGAATGAGCCAGAACTGGAGTGGCAGCAAAGGCAGTCTTAAGACTATCAAAGGCCTTAATGGCAGTAGGTGACCAATGGAGTGGCTCATTCTCTTTACGGGTCATGTCTGTGATAGGTTTGACCAAGGAAGAAAAGTTTTTAATAAACTTTCTATAATAATTGGCGAACCCCAAAAAACGTTGAATAGACCGAAGACAAACTGGGCGAGGCCACTGCAGAACTGCAGATAACTTGTCAGGACCCATGGAGAACCCTGCAACGGAGATAACATAACCTAGGAAGGTTACTTGAGTCTGATGGAACTCATATGTCTCGAGTTTACAAAGCAGGCCGTTCTCACGTAGTCTCTAAAGAACCTGTGTAACATCAGAACGATGAGCCTCAAGTGTGGGTGAGTGTATGAGGATGTCGTCCAAGTACATCACAACACACTGTTGCAACATATCTCGTAGGACATCATTAATACATTTCTGAAAAACAGCAGGAGCATTACATAGGCCAAAGGGCATTACAAGATACTCATAATGCCTGCTCCTGTTGTTAAATGCTGTTTTCCATTCGTGACCCTTCTTAATCCTAACGAGATTGTACGCTCCTCTCAAATCAAGTTTAGTAAAGACCGTAGCTCCCTTGAGGCGGTCAAAGAGTTCCGTAATGAGCGGAATAGGGTAAGCATTCTTAATGGTAAGACGATTAAGACCCCTATAATCGATACATGGTCTTAACTCGCCACCCTTTTTCTTCACTAAGAAGAAGCCAGCCCCTGCAGGAGAGCAGGATTTGCGGATGATTCCCCATGACAGAGCATCGGGAACATACTCCTCCATAGCAAAATTCTCTGCAACAGACCCCGAGGAGGAATGGCTCCGGGTTGCAGGTCTATGGCACAATCGTAAGACTGGGGAGGAGGCAACGTACCGGCACGCACCTTGTCAAACACGTCTAGGAAGTCTCGTTACTCCTCTGGCAATTGAGATACCGAAGAAGTGCACAAGACTTTAACTGGTTTCCGAAGACAAGTGGAAATACATTGCGGGGACCACGACAAAATTTCAGACCTGTGCCAGTCGAGACTAGGATTGTGCTTTTGGAGCCAGGGATAACCCAGAACAACCGGAAAATGCAGAGAGTTTATCACCTGGAACTGGAGGGTTTCAAAATGGAGAGCCCCAACAGCCATGGACAATGGAGCAGTTTTGTGAGTAACGAGTGCGGGCTGAAGGGGCCTGCCATCAATGGCCTCAATAGCAAGCGGAACCGAGGCAAAACAGGAATGGAGTGCTTTGATACAAAAGCACTGTCAATGAAATAGCCTGCAGCACCGGAGTCAAGAAGAGCCTGAGTGACTATGGAGGAGTCCACCCAGGAAAGGACAACCGTGACAAAAGGTTTCTCCTTAAGCGGTTCTGGGGACGAGGATAAACCATCCAAGGTCTGCTCCCGACAGGACCTTAGGTGCAAACGTTTCCCGGCCGTGTAGGACAAGACTTCAAAAGGTGGCCCTGTAACCCACAATAGAGGCAGAGCCCCTCCCTCCTCCTAAAGGCCCTCTCCGCCGCAAAGAGACGCGTGAATCCCAACTGCATTGGCTCAGCATTACGTGGTGACTCGGGACCAGGAGGCATGGGAGGAATAGGGAGGCATGAGTGGAAACGAACACGTAAGAGACAACGGAACAGGAGGCTTCCGCAAGCGCTCCTTGAAAGAGGGCCTCTCTCTGAGTCTGATGTCAATTAGGATAAAAAAAGACACCAATGCCTCGAGATCCTCTGGTAAATCTCTGGCAGCAACTTCATCTTTAATCGCAACAGAGAGCCCATGAAAGAAGGCGGCAACAAGGGCTTCATTGTTCCAACCTACCTCTGCGGCAAGCGTACGGAACTCAATAGCATACTGAGCAACAGATCTTGTACCTTGCTGAATGGACATGAGTTATTTAGCAGCAGAGGAGGAGCGAGCCGGAACATCAAATACCCTTCGAAAGGAGGCCACAAATTCCGGGTAATTTGAAATCACAGGTTTATTAGTCTCCCACAAGGGATTAGCCCTGGCAAGAGTTGTGTCAGAGAGTAACGAGATGAGAAATCCCACCTTAGCTCTGTCAGAGGGAAACGCCTGAGGTAACATCTCAAAGTAAATGCCCACCTGGTTCAAAAACCCTCTGCACTGAATAGGATCGCCTCTATATCGCAGAGGTAGAGGTGCAGAACCAGACATGCTCCTGGTAGGCATAGGTGCAGCAGCGGAAACAGGAGCAGCCATAACTTGCGGGACACTTTGGTCCAAATGTGCAGTGCGAGTCAGCAGGGTTTGCAGGGCTAGTGCAAATTGATCCAAGCGGTGATCCTGTTCATCCATCCTGGAAATTATGGCAGGTAAAGGTGGATTATTAGCACCATCAGGATTCATGGCCTTTGTGTAATGTCAGGGTGCCAGGAATCAGACTGAGACGAGAAGTGCAAAAATAATCACACCTTTATTAATAGCAAAAAATAATAAAAAGTCCACAAGTCAAATAACAAGCCAAGAGTCAAAACCAGAGCTGGTAGTCAGACGAGCCGAGTCAGGAGCCAAAGCGAATAGTCAGACGAGCCGGAATCAGGTACAAGGAAAACAGCAGAGTCAGGAACAAGCCAGGGATCAGGAACCAGGAAGGACATCAGGCAGCCAGGTAATACACAGGAACTCTCACAAACAGGTCTGAGACAACGCAAAGGCAAATCATACTAAACAGAGGCCCTTTAAAAAATAAGTGATGACATCACAATTCTGAGACTGCATCCTGTCTCACATGGATGATGCACACCAGTATGGCCATAAAAGGAAGTATAGGAAATGAGCAGCATCCCCCACAATGCACCATAGTCAGGAAGAGAGGTGAGTAAAATGGCTGCCAGCAGCACATGGCAAACAACAGGGAAAAAAACCCTGACAATAATCCCATTAAGACAGTAAGTAGCTATTGGCGTTTTTAAACTTTTGTTTAATTGTTGCACATACATACTGTTACTTGTAAATACATTTCGTTATTATATAATTTATGTATGGGTCTGTATCTCTAAAAACAAGTTAGTTTAACCTCCTGTTTGCTAGTACAATTAAATTACTGTGTCGCGAAATGATGTAGGTATAAAAAGTGTGTCACCAACATGAAAAGTTTGGAAAGCTCTGAGAGAATCTATCAGAGCGGCCTGTGGAATTCTGGACCTAGAAGCATATGTAGGAAACTGACGAGACGCTAACAGATCCAGCTCCGGCACCCAATATTTAAGGATGAACCAGGAGAAAACCTCCGGATGAAGAGCCCACTCCCCGGGATGAAATGTCTATCTGCTCAGGAAGACCGATTCCCAGAGACCTCTTCTGGAAAGTGGATGGCATATAAACAGTAATTGCGGGCTTCGGCCCACCGAACAATCCAAGCCACCTTCTTCCTGGCTGAGGAAATTCCCTGATGTTAATGTAAGCCACTGAGGAGATTTTGACCAGAAAGTTCTCTGGAAGCATCTGCCCTGAGACAGATGCACCTAAGAAAACCACCACGTGAGAGAGTCTCCAGTTGACTGATCTAGATCTATCCTCTGAGACAGATCCGAAAGATCCCTGCCATAGACTGAGCATGCAAAACTGCAGAGCTCGGAAATGTAAATAAGCAAAGGGAATGATGTACATGGAAGTGAACATGAGACCAATTCCCCCATACCATGAGTCACTGATGCCTAACAGTAGACTGCAGACTAGAAAAGGGTACTATTTTGGTCCCCTGGAAAACTACCCTCGTAGCTGGAACAAGGGAACTCTTATCCACAATCACTTTCCATCTGTAAGAACATGAATAGACAACATTATCTCTAAAAGAGAGATAGCTTCTTGAAATATGGCATCTGAACCAATGTCCAGGTAGGTTATCACTACAATTCCTGAGACCTAATCACTGCCAAAAGAGCCCCCAGAACTTAGAGAAGATTCTAGTAACTGAGGCAAGGCCAACCGGAAAAGCCGCAAACTGAAAATGCTTGTCTAGAAAGGCGAAGCTCACGAACTTGATGATCCCAGTGGATGGGAACATGAATATACGCATCCATCCGGTCTATGGTCATCATGCTGACCCCATGCTGACCCTCTTGCACAAAGGGAAGCATGGAACAAATAATTTCCGTTTGAAGGATGCTACTGATGAGACACTTGAAGTCTAACAAGGACGAGAAAGTCCCTTTTATTTGGCGAACAACAACAGATAGGTATAGAATCTAGACAACCACTCCCAGGAAGGAAAACAATCCTGAATACATTTCAAGAATGCATCTCCCTTTATCTGGTCTGCAGACTAACATAAGAGAAAGAATCTGTCCGTGGGAGGAAGTTATGAATTCTATTTATAACCTTGATTACAGTGTCCACAGCCAAAGGATTCTAGGCTTGATAAAACAGAGAAAATCTGTCCCCCACTTGATCCAATCCCGGATCAAGGACAAACCCTTCATGCTGATAAAGACTCAGCTGCGGATTTCTAGAATGCTTCCCCTTGCCCCAAGACTGCATGGGCTGCCAAGAAAACTTAGATTGTTCCCGCTTGTAAGAGAGAGAGAGGAAGACTGTCCTTTGCAGTTACCAAAGGAACGAAAATTACTCTGGCGTCCATAAGGTCTATTTCTTTGTCCTATGGTAGAAAAAAAACCTTTTTCACCCATAAAATCAGAAATAATTTCTGCCAGACCAAATCCAAACAAGGTCTTGCCCTTGTAAAGAAGCGCCAGAAACTTGGACTTGGAGGAAAGATCAACTGACCAAGATTATAGCCACAACACTAGCACAGTAAAGCCAGATATTTTGGCTCCCAGACTATTTAGACAAGGCACATTCAAAAGATGCCACTCTTATATCTTGTTTCCTTCCACCTGGATGATTAATAAGCCTCCAGCCTCTTGTCCATGGATCCATAAAAGAAGTTGCTAACCTCCATAAGGATCAAAATTCTCTGAGCCATAGTAGAAAAATTTCATTCTACAAAGCGTTACCTGAGTGAGATATTTATTACTACACAGTGTTACCTGAGTGAGATATTTATTACTACACAGCGTTACCTGCGTGAGATATTTATTACTACACCGCATTACCTGAGTGAGATATTTATTACTACACAGCGCTACCTGAGTGAGATATTTATTACTACACAGCGTAACCTGAGTGAGATATTTATTACTACACAGCGTTACCTGAGTGATATTTATTACTACACAGCGTTACCTGAGTGAGATATTTATTACTACACAGCGTTCCTGAGTGAGATATTTATTACTACACCGTGTTACCAGAGTGAGATATTAATTACTACACAGCGTTACCTGAGTGAGATATTTATTACTACACAGCGTTACCTGAGTGAGATATTTATTATTACACAGCGCTACCTGAGTGAGATATTTATTACTACACAACGTTACCTGAGTGAGATATTTATTACTACACAGCGTTACCTGAGTGAGATATTTATTATTACACAGCGTTACATGAATAAGATATTTATTACTACACAGAGTTACCTGAGTGAGATATTTATTACTACACAACGTTACCTGAGTGAGATATTTATTACTACACAGTGTTACCTGAGTGAGATATTTATTATTACACAGCGTTACATGAGTGAGATATTTATTACTACACAGAGTTACCCGAGTGAGATATTTATTACTACACAGCGTTACCTGAGTGAGATATTTATTACTACACAGCGTTACCTGAGCTCTCGTTTCCTGGGATCTCCATAGTCCTTAGCGCTTGCTGAGTCTCCATCATGACGTCCCTGTAAAGTTCCTTGTGTCCCTCTATATAATCCCACTCCTCCATAGAGAAATACACGGCAACGTCATCACACTTTATAGGCACCTGAAACACACACAACTCATTCAGCGCTGACACAGGGACTGGTTCTGTCACACACTTTATAGGCACCTGAAACACACACAACTCATTCAGCGCTGACACAGGGACTGGTTCTGTTACACACTTTATAGGCACCTGAAACACACACACAACTCATTCAGCGCTGACACAGGGACTGGTTCTGTCACACACTTTATAGGCACCTGAAACACACACACACACAAATCATTCAGCGCTGACAAAGGGACTGGTTCTGTCACACACTTTATAGGCACCTGAAACACACACACAACTCATTCAGTGCTGACACAGGGACTGGTTCTGTCACACACTTTATAGGCACCTGAAACACACACAACTCATTCAGCGCTGACACAGGGATTGGTTCTGTCACACACTTTATAGGCCCCTGAAACACACACACACAACTCATTCAGCGCTGACACAGGGACTGGTTCTGTCACACACACACACACACACAACTCATTCAGCGCTGACACAGGAACTGGTTCTGTCACAAACTTTATAGGCACCTGAAACACACACAACTCATTCAGCGCTGACACAGGGACTGGTTCTGTCACACACTTTATAGGCACCTGAAACACACACACAACTCATTCAGCGCTGACACAGGGACTGGTTCTGTCACACACTTTATAGGCACCTGAAACACACACACAACTCATTCAGCGCTGACACAGGGATTGGTTCCGTCACACACTTTATAGGCACCTGAAACACACACACACAACTCATTCAGCGCTGACACAGGGACTGGTTCTGTCACACACTTTATAGGCACCTAAAACACACACAACTCACTCAGAGCTGACACAGGGATTGGTTCTGTCACACACTTTATAGGCACCTGAAACACACACACACAACTCATTCAGCGCTGACACAGGGACTGGTTCTGTCACACACTTTATAAGCACCTGAAACACACACACTCACACAACTCATTCAGCGCTGACACAGGGGCTGGTTCTGTCACACACTTTATAGGCACCTGAAACACACACACAACTCATTCAGCGCTGACACAGGGACTGGTTCTGTTACACACTATATAGGCACCTGAAACACACACAACTCATTCAGCGCTGACACAGGGACTGGTTCTGTCACACACTTTATAGGCACCTGAAACACACACACAACTCATTCAGCGTTGACACAGGGACTGGTTCTGTCACACACTTTATAGGCACCTGAAACACACACAACTCATTCAGCGCTGACGCAGGGACCGGTTCTGTCACACACTTTATAGGCACCTGAAACACAAACAACTCATTCAGCGCTGACACAGGGACTGGTTCTGTTACACACTTTATAGGGACCTGAAACACACACACAACTCATTCAGGGCTGACACAGGGACTGGTTCTGTCACACACTTTATAGGCACCTGAAACACACACACACACACACACACACACAACTCATTCAGCGCTGACACAGGGACTGGTTCTGTCACACACTTTATAGGCACCTGAAACACACACAACTCATTCAGTGCTGACACAGGGACTGGTTCTGTCACACACTTTATAGGCACCTGAAACACACACAACTCATTCAGCGCTGACACAGGGACTGGTTCTGTTACACACTTTATAGGCACCTGAAAAACACACACACACAACCCATTCAGCGCTTACACAGGACCGGTTCTGTCACACACTTTATAGGCACCTGAAACACACACAACTCATTCAACGCTGACACAGGGACTGGTTCTGTCACACACTTTATAGGTACCTGAAACACACACACAACTCATTCAGCGCTGACACAGGGACTGGTTCTGTCACACACTTTATAGGCACCTGAAACACACACACACAACTCATTCAGCGCTGACACAGGGACTGGTTCTGTCACACACTTTATAGGCACCTGAAACACACACACACAACTCATTCAGCGCTCACACAGGGACTGGTTCTGTCACACACTTTATAGGCACCTGAAACACACACACACACAACTCATTCAGCGCTGACACAGGGACTGGTTCTGTCACACACTTTATAGGCACCTGAAACACACACAACTCATTCAGCGCTGACACAGGGACTGGTTCTGTCACACACTTTATAGGCACCTGAAACACACACAACTCATTCAGCGCTGACACAGGGACTGGTTCTGTCACACACTTTACAGGCACCTGAAACACACACACACACAACTCATTCAGCGCTGACACAGGGACTGGTTCTGTCACACACTTTATAGGCACCTGAAACACACACAACTCATTCAGTGCTGACACAGGGACTGGTTCTGTCACACACTTTATAGGCACCTGAAACACACACAACTCATTCAGCGCTGACACAGGGACTGGTTCTGTTACACACTTTATAGGCACCTGAAACACACACACACAACCCATTCAGCGCTTACACAGGACCGGTTCTGCCACACACTTTATAGGCACCTGAAACACACACACACAACTCATTCAGCGCTGACACAGGGACTGGTTCTGTCACACACTTTATAGGCACCTGAAACACACACACACAACTCATACAGCGCTGACACAGGGACTGGTTTTGTCACACATTTTATAGGCACCTGAAACACACACAACTCATTCAGCGCGGACACAGGGACTGGTTCTGTCACACACTTTATAGGCACCTGAAACACACACACACAACTCATTCAGCGCTGACACAGGGACTGGTTCTGTCACACACTTTATAGGCATCTGAAACACACACACAACTCATTCAGCGCTGACACAGGGACTAACGGATCAAATAGCAGCTCTCAAACTTCCATATTAAAATGTTGCTTTTATTTCACATATATTAAAAACAGTACATCCAAGAAGAACTGGTGCAGAACAAGCAGCAATAACTGGCTTACGCGTTTCGGCCCTCAGGCCGTAGTCATAGGCTTCCTCTTTCACTGCCTGTTACAGCAGGGGGGAGCCTGAGCTGGTGGTGTAACATATTTTATAGCAAGACCAACGCCTCTTTGATCGAATGTGCTACGAGGTGGAAAAATATTTAAAAGGATCCGCCGCTATGTCAAGCGACCCTGTAGAAAGGCATTTATTATACACACCATTGGTTGGCAATGCTGGCGATAGACAACATCAGCATCGCCGACCATATTGGGGATGTACAGTAAAAGGATCCCTTGAATAGAACTGTCTAATACCCCTAAATCTTAGTACACCACGACCGCAAAATAACACTACACTAATAAACATCTAAACCGCCACATCCCCACTGCAAATACTAAATTATTGACTAAATAAAAAGAGAGAAGCGCTCAACCTGGGAACGAACAATAGCATAATAGCTTGTTTTATGGCTAGTTACCACCCAAGAAGCAGCCTCTTTTTGCTCAATATGTGCCTTTCACAGAGAAGAACTTTCCTGTAGCATATCAGTCTGATCCTGATTTCACAGTACAGTCCAGCCCCGAAATACCAGGCAATCCCTCTCTGAACAAGAAAAAGAGCAAAACCCCAGACGTACGTTTCGGCCTAGTGTGGGCCTCGTCAGTGAGGTGTAGCCATATCCCTCTAGGCACACTGAGCAACGGGTCCACGTCTGGATTCCCGCATCACACTTATGGAGACTTCCCTAAGTGTCATAATTTGCATAAATAAAAAGAGAGAAGCGCTCAACCTGGGAACGAACAATAGCATAATAGCTTGTTCTATAGCTAGTTACCACCCTAGAAGCAGCCTCTTTTTGCTCAATATGTGCCTTTCACAGAGAAGAACTTTCCTGTAGCATATCAGTCTGATCCTGACTTCACAGTACAGTCCAGCCCCGAAATACCAGGCAATCCCTCTCTGAGCAAGAGAAAGAGCAAAACCCCAGACGTACGTTTCGGCCTAGTGTGGGCCTCGTCAGTGAGGTGCAGCCATATCCCTCTAGGCACACTGAGCAACGGGTCCACGTCTGGATTCCCGCATCACACTTAGGGAGACTTCCCTAAGTGTCATAATTTGCATAAATAAAAAGAGAGAAGCGCTCAACCTGGGAACGAACAATAGCATAATAGCTTGTTCTATGGCTAGTTACCACCCTAGAAGCAGCCTCTTTTTGCTCAATATGTGCCTTTCACAGAGAAGAACTTTCCTGTAGCATATCAGTCTGATCCTGACTTCACAGTACAGTCCAGCCCCGAAATACCAGGCAATCCCTCTCTGAACAAGAGAAACAGCAAAACCCCAGACGTACGTTTCGGCCTAGTGTGGGCCTCGTCAGTGAGGTGCAGCCATATCCCTCTAGGCACACTGAGCAACGGGTCCACGTCTGGATTCCCGCATCACACTTAGGGAGACTTCCCTAAGTGTCATAATTTGCATAAATAAAAAGAGAGAAGCGCTCAACCTGGGAACGAACAATAGCATAATAGCTTGTTCTATGGCTAGTTACCACCCTAGAAGCAGCCTCTTTTTGCTCAATATGTGCCTTTCACAGAGAAGAACTTTCCTGTAGCATATCAGTCTGATCCTGACTTCACAGTACAGTCCAGCCCCGAAATACCAGGCAATCCCTCTCTGAACAAGAGAAAGAGCAAAACCCCAGACGTACGTTTCGGCCTAGTGTGGGCCTCGTCAGTGAGGTGCAGCCATATCCCTCTAGGCACACTGAGCAACGGGTCCACGTCTGGATTCCCGCATCACACTTAGGGAGACTTCCCTAAGTGTCATAATTTAGAACAAGCTCTATAGTCTTCTGTTCTTCGGATGTCTTTGGGAAGCCCTGATCTTCATGCGGTCCCGGGAAGCACAGAACCCCAACATATAGGGGTACCACTTAATTCCAGTAAATACCTATTGGCTCATTTAAATCAACCAATAGCAAAAACAATTTCATTTAAAATTCTAATCATCCAATAGAAAAGATTTTTAAAAATCAATTCTCACCCAATGGTATCTCACGCCCGTACCGATTAAAAGTTTTTTCCTTAATACATCAGATATGTGTTTGGAGGGGACGCAGAATAAGAGGATCCCTTTTACACACATGGTGGACCTTTTTGGTCCACAATAGAGACTAAACTCACTACCTTGTTAGGGCCAAACACAATAATTCAGTTCGACAATACCAAGGCATTGCTTAATTTGCTACCTAGGTTCCCCTGTAAGCTTTACCTGAAACTGGTCCAAATACCGCTAAATACTGCAAGGTCCCTGAAAACTAGACTATGGAAATCACAACCAGTCCCCACCATTAATAGGTGAATAGAACAAATAGAAGATACCTTATTATTGGAAGAGTATGGTTACGTTAAGAATAAGAATTAGATTTTTTTATGACGTCAAATTCCACTGGGACTCTAGAAGAAAGACACTAGAGTCAGTTATATCTGGGGATGAGGGAAAGCTTCCTGCCATGTAGTGCTCCAGAAACCTACCTAGGTATCTGTTCAACGCAGAATATCATGGAAATAAAAGCAATTTGATAATAGAAGTAAATTGGAAACTTTTTTTTAAAATTGAACTCTCTGTCTGAATTACCAGCAAAATGTTTGGGATTTTATTATTATTATTATTATTATTATCATCAGGTATTTGTAGAGCGCCAACAGGTTCCGCAGCGCTATGAACATGGGTGGTATATAAAAACAATTACAGGAATCAAATGGGTAGAGGGTCCTGCCAAGAGTTGCACCATTGCAGTTGGCTCCCACGAAGGTGATCTACAAACAGCTGGGCTCATAGGCTTACATGCTATAGGGTCCAAGGGGATAGCAGTGGAGATAGGAAGGTTAGTGTAGGTTGTATGCATCAATGAACAGTAGAGTCTTTAGGGAGCACTTGAAGCTTTTAAAACTAAGGGAGAGTCTTGTGGAGCGAGGCAGAGAGTTCCACAAGATGGGAGCCAGTCTGGAGAAATCTTGTAAACGGGAATGTGAGGAGGTAACAAGAGAGGAGGAGAGTAGGAGATCATGAGCGGAGCGAAGGGGACGGGAGGGAGAGTATCTGGAGACAAGGTCTGAGATGTAGGGGGGAGCAGTGCAATTGAGGGCTTTCTATGTCAGAGTGAGAATTTTGTGTTTAATCCTGTAGGCAAGAGGAAGCCAGTGAAGGGATTGGCAGAGAGGTGCGGCAGATGAAGAGCGACGTGTAAGGAAGATGAGCCTGGCAGAGGCATTTATTATGGATTAAAAAGGAGCTAGGCGGCAGCTGGGGAGACCAGAGAGGATGGAGTTGCAGTAGTCGAGGCGGGAAAGGATGAAAGAGTGGATTAAAATCTTACTTTTGTCTTGTGTAAGGAAATGTCTAATTTTAGCGATGTTTTTAAGGTGGAAGCGTCAGGCTTCAGCCAAGGACTGAATGTGAGGAGTGAAAGAAAGATCTGAGTCAAGTGTGACCCCAAGAGATCGGGCATGTGAGGTTGGGGTAATGATGGAGTTATCAACAGTTATAGAGACATGGGGGTTGGAGATTTTGGAAGAAGGGTGGAAAATAAGGAGCTCAGTTTTGGAGAGATTTTGCTTGAGGTAGTGAGAGGATATCCAAGATGAGATATGAGAGGGACAGTTAGTGACACGGGTTAGCAAGGAAGGAGATAGTTCTGGTGCAGAGAGGTAGATTTGGGTATCGTTGGCATACAAATGATAATGAAACCCGTGGGACTTTATTAAAGAACCTAATGAGGACGTGTAGATTGAGAAGAGAAGGGGACCGAGGACAGAGCCTTGCAGTACCCCAACAGAAAGAGGTAAAGGGGCAGAGGATGCCTCAGAGAAGGCTACACTAAATGTACGGTTAGGCAGATAGGAAGAGAACCAAGAGAGAGCTGTGTCGCAGATGCCGAAGGATTGGAGGGTATGGAGCAAAAGAGGGTGGTCAACAGTATCAAAGGCTGCAGACAGATCAAGGAGGATAAGTAGAGAGAAGTGGCCTTTGAATTTTGCTGTAGGAAGGTCGTTGGTAACCTTAACAATTGCTGTCTCTGTTGAGTGAAGGGGGCGAAATCCAGATTGCAGTGGATCAAGTGCATATACTAGCTTTTCAAGAAGCTTTGAGGCAAGAGGGAGTAGGGAAATAGGGCGGTAGTTGGATGGGGAGGTTGGATCGAGAGAAGGTTTTTTGAGGATAGGTGTGACTAGTGCATGTTTAATAGATGTGGGAACTATTCCAGTGCTGAGGGAGAGGTTGAAGATGTGTGTGAGTATAGGGGTAAAGTTAGAAAAGAGGGAGGGGAGTAGCTGTGAGAGGATGGGGTCGAGGGGGCAGGTAGTGAGGTGAGAGGATAGTATAAGGGCAGAAATGTCTTCCTCTGTAACAGGGGCAAAAGAGCTACATTTATGGCTATGGGGGTTTTGGGTGATTGTGAGCTTTTGAGGGGGTGGGAGAGCGGTAGTATGTTGAAAGCTGATTTCATTTCTGATGGAGTTGATTTTGTTGTTGAAGTAGCTGGCAAAATCTTGAGCTAAGAGAAAAGTTGTGGTGGGAGGTGGGGGTGGGCGGAGAAGACTATTGAATGTGGAGAACAGACGTTTTGGGTTTGAAGAAAGAGTAGAGATAAGAGTAGAGAAGTAATGTTGCTTATATAGATTAAGGGTAGAATAGTAAGAGTTCAAAATGAACTTATAGTGAAGAAAGTCAGCAGAACTCTGAGATTTCCTTCAGTGTAGCTCAGCAGTACGGGAACATCTGGGTAGGTACCGTGTCAGAGGAGTATGCCAGGGCTGAGGATGAGTGTATGTTTTCCGAGCTATGGTAGGTGGGGCCAGATTATCAAGGACTGATGTAAGGGTGGAGTTATAGTGGCAGATAGATTCATCAGGACAGGAAAAGGATGGGATGGAAGAGAGAAGAGGTTCGAGAGAGCTAGCGAGCTGTTGCTGATCTAATGACTTGATACTTCTGTGAAGTTTGGTGTGAGGGGTAGAAGGAGGGAGAGTTGTAGGGAGGGAGGTGATGTTACAAGTGAGGAGGTGATGGTCAGAAAGCGGAAAAGGTGAGTTTGTGAAGATTGAGATAGTGCATCGATAGCTGAAAATAAGATCAAGGGAGTGACCATCTTTGTGAGTGGGAGAGTCAGTCCATTGTGACAGGCCGAAAGAGGAAGTGAGTTGCAGAAGTTGTTTTGCAGAGGTGGCAGTTGGTTTGTCAACAGGAAGGTTGAAGTCACCGAGAAGTTTATATCCCTTTAACCCTTTTGCTATTGGGAGAAAAACCTGCCCAAAGTACCGGCAAATTATTAGCATTTTTGCTATCACTCCATTTAAACAGAAATAGAGCCTTTGTTTTTTTGTTATATATAATTTTAATGCCGACAACCCAAGGTATTAATCTAGGCCTATTTATGTATATTTGGTCACCAGTGGATTTCTTTCTGAAATTATTTAGAACTACTGCAGTCATTAGACAAACGGTTGTAAAAGCTTCTCTGGTGTCCCCTTTGTTAAGAAACAGCATACATGGTTTTGCAATAAGTTTTTAGCAATTAGAAAGCTGCTTATTGCAGCGGCGCACCACACTTCTCAAATTCCTGGCACTGAAGGGGTTAATCAGTTAGCTTTCAAGGTTAATTATTGCTGTAGTGTAGAGAGAACCCTCCCACCTGACACCTTATACCCCCTGATCCCTCCCAAACACTTCCCTTCCTCACCCCCAATACTCACCACCATTTTAGGTACTGGCAGACAGTCTGCCAGGAGCAGTTAAGGGCTTTTTTTAAAATAAATGTATTTTTTTCTGTCTGTATTGTAGGGTCCCCATCCCACCGGCCTCACATTTTTTGCTGTAGTGTAGGGAACCCCACCCTTCCTTCCCCCCTCCTCTGCTCCCACTCGGCACCAACAATAATCGTTACAGAGAGTGACACAAATAGTGTTATCTCTGTAGCGATCGGCAGTCTGCTTTCATAGGGTAAGGAAGCACAATTAAAGTTCCCTTACCATATAAAGACAGATGCCTTCTGCCTCCAGGTGCAGTCTCCATTGTGGAAATCAATATATTTTCAGCCTCCAAAATGTTAAACAACTTTTATTTCTGTAGTTAGGGTCCTACAAACATAGCACAATGTTTCAGACCTGCCCTTAGTCATGCAGTCTCCATTGTCTGAGCTGACAGTGGGGACCGCAGCCTGAGCCTCTGTGTTGGACGTAGGCACTATATTAACACAATACACTGGGCAATGGCACAAGGGATTAATTTCAGAATTCCCAGTGCTTTTTACTGTATATACACAAATGTATCATCCTGGCTCTCCAATAAAAATAATAACAAATAGAGCCGGTCACAGGGACATGCAGCTGTTATTATGACATATTCCATCTCACCTCCCCTGTCAGCAGGTACATGATCTGCAGGGTGTGGGTCAGTATTCTCTCTGTCGTCATCTTGTCCCCGGTCATGTGACTCGCTGTCAGTGATTTAGTCACACGCTGCAAGAGTGAGACATAAATACATCACTGACCCCTCTCACATCACGTGTGTATGTGCAGGTATTATCTATATATGACATATGTACATATGCTTATAGCCATTCTATACAATAGCACTTCCTCTTCTGCACTATGTGTTTATACCATATAAATACCAGTTTATCTTTATTAGCCTAAGTCTGACATCACTACATAAGCTGCCTATTGCTGTGTATGTGCGGTATTATCTATATATGACATATGTACATATGCCTATGGCCATTCTATACAATAGCACTTCCTCTTCTGCACTACGTGTTTATACCATATAAATACCAGTTTATCTTTATTAGCCTAAGTCTGACATCACTACATAAGCTGCCTATTGCTGTGTATGTGCGGTATTATCTATATATGACATATGTACATATGCTTATGGCCATTCTATACAATAGCACTCCCTCTTATGCACTATGTGTTTATACCATATAAATACCAGTTTACTCTTTATTAGCCTAAGCCTGACATCACTACATAAGCTGCCTATTGCTGTATATGTGCGGTATTATCTATATATGACATATGTACATATGCTTATGGCCATTCTATACAATAGCACTTCCTCTTCTGCACTATGTGTTTATACCATATAAATACCAGTTTATCTTTATTAGCCTAAGCCTGACATCACTACATAAGCTGCCTATTGCTGTGTATGTGCAGTATTATCTATATATGACATATGTACATATGCTTATGGCCATTCTATACAATAGCACTTCCTCTTCTGCACTATGTGTTTATACCATATAAATACCAGTTTATCTTTATTAGCCTAAGCCTGACATCACTACATAAGCTGCCTATTACTGTGTATGTGCGGTATTATCTATATATGACATATGTACATATGCTTATGGGCAGTCTATACAATAGCACTTCCTCTTCTGCACTATGTGTTTATACCATATAAATACCAGTTTACTCTTTATTAGCCTAAGTCTGACATCACTACATAAGCTGCCTATTGCTGTGTATGTGCGGTATTATCTATATATGACATATGTACATATGCTTATGGCCATTCTATACAGTAGCACTTCCTCTTCTGCACTATGTGTTTATACCATATAAATACCAGTTTATCTTTATTAGCCTAAGTCTGACATCACTACATAAGCTGCCTATTGCTGTGTATGTGCGGTATTATCTATATATGACATATGTACATATGCTTATGGTCATTCTATACAATAGCACTTCCTCTTCTGCACTATGTGTTTATACCATATAAATACCAGTTTATCTTTATTATCCTAAGCCTGACATCAATACATAAGCTGCCTATTGCTGTGTATGTGCTGTATTATCTATATATGACATATGTACATATGCTTATGGGCATTCTAAACAATAGCACTTCCTCTTCTGCACTATGTGTTTATACCATATAAATACCAGTTTATCTTTATTAGCCTAAGTCTGACATCACTACATAAGCTGCCTATTGCTGTGTATGTGCAGGTATTATCTATATATGACATATGTACATATGCTTATGGCCATTCTATACAATAGCACTTCCTCTTCTGCACTATGTGTTTATACCATATAAATACCAGTTTATCTTTATTAGCCTAAGCCTGACATCACTACATAAGCTGCCTATTGCTGTGTATGTGCGGTATTATCTATATATGACATATGTACATATGCTTATGGCCATTCTATACAATAGCACTTCCTCTTCTGCACTATGTGTTTATACCATATAAATACCAGTTTATTCTTTATTAGCCTAAGCCTGACATCACTACATAAGCTGCCTATTGCTGTGTATGTGCGGTATTATCTATATATGACATATGTACATATGCTTATGGTCATTCTATACTTCCTCTTCTGCACTACGTGTTTATACCATATAAATACCAGTTTATCTTTATTAGCCTAAGCCTGACATCACTACATAAGCTGCCTATTGCTGTGTATGGGGGATGATGTGACAAATAACTAAAGGCTGCTGGGAAATAACGGTCTCCGCAGGTGAATTTCCCAGAACAACTCTACACTTTTGTATTTGCACAAACACCGGCTCTTTCTTTACCTCTGAGCATCCGTCACCTCTTGTTGCTAAGCAACTAATACACATACAGCGCCCTCCACTTATATTGGCACCATTGGTAAATATGAACAAAGAGGGCTGTGACAATTGTCTTTATTGTTTAACCTTTTGTTCAAACAATACACAAAATTATTCTCCTCTCATGGATATCAAACAATTGCAAAAACAACACAGGTTTATCCAAAATAAATTTTAAAAAAAATATTTGTTTATATATGTGTGGCACAATTATTGGCACTGCTATGAATTCATACGAAAAAATTATATTTGAAGTATATTCCCATTGATATTTTAGTACACCTGGGTGACTAGGAACAGGAAATTGTTCAACCATGACTTCCTGTTTCACATGGGGTATAAATATGAGGTATCACATAGGCCAAGGAATATACCTGTTATGTGCAGCAAAAGGTTGTTGTGCTTCACAAAATAGGAAGTGGCTATAAGAAAATAGCAAAAGCATTGAAAATGCCAATTTCCGCCAACAGGGCAATAGTTAAGAAGTTCCAGACAACTGGAAATGTTATGAATCAACCTGGAAGAGGACGTATTTATATATTGTTTCAATGCACTGTGAAGAGGATGGTTTGAGTCACGAGTGGCCAAAATATGTCCAAGGATCACAGCTGGAGAATTGCAGAAGTTAGTTGCGTTACAAAGTCTCCAAAACTACAATCCGACATCACATATATCACCACAAGTTGTTTGGAAGTGTTTCAAGAAAAAAGCCTCTGCTCTCATCCAAAAACAAACTCAAGCGTCTTCAGTTTGCCAGACACTACTGGAACTTCAGAAGGGATCGGGTTCTATGGTCAGATGAAACCCCAATAGAGCTTTATGGCAATAAACACCAGAGGTAGGTTTGGCGCACACAGAGTTAGCCATATGGAAAAGTACCTCATGCCCACAGTTAAATATGGTGTTGGCTCTTTAATGTTTTGGGGCTGTTTTTCTGCCAGAGGACCTGGACATTTTGTTAGGATACATTGCATTATATACTCTATCAAATATAAACAGATATTAAAAGAACACCTGACTGCCTCTGCCAGAAAGCTTAAAATGGGCTGTGGTTGGATCTTCCAGCAGGACAATGATACAAAACATACATCAAAATCAACACAAAAATGGTTTACTGACCACAAAATTAAGGTCCTGCCATGGCCATCCCAGTCCCCTGACTTGAACCCCATAGAAAACCTGTGGGTGAACTGAAGAGGAGAGTCCACCAGCATCAACCTCACAATTTTAAGGATCTGGAGAGATTCTGTATGGAGAAATGGTCTCTCCATGTATTCTCCAACCTCATCAGGCATTATAGACTCAGAGCTGTTATCTTGGCAAAGGAAGGTAGCACAAAGTATTGACTAAAAGGTGTAACACATATATCTAACAAAGATTTTAGTTTTAGATAAACCTGTGTTGTGTTTGCAATTGTTTGATATATGTGAGAGAAGTTTTTGTTTCACAAAAGATCAAAATGTTAAACAATAAAGACAATTTTTTACAGCCTTCCTTGCTCATATTTACTAATGATGCCAATATTAGAGGAGGGCACTATATTCTCTGCAAGAGGTTACCGTGGTGACGTTATGGTGTTTTCTCACCTCTCCCGTCAGCAGGTAGAGAATCTCCAGGATGTGATGCAGGATCCGCTCAGGCAGCTTCTTCGTCTTCATCTTGTTCATGGTCAGCGATATTGTGTAACACTGAGACCTGCAGCAGTGGCACATACATGTCTGATATTACCTACATGTCAGACATTACATATATGTCACACATTACATACATGTCAGACATTACATGCATGTCACACATTACATACGTCTCAGACATTACCTACGTGTCACACATTACATACATGTCACACACCACATACATGTCAGATATTACATACATGTCACACATTACATAAATGTCAGATATTACATACATGTCACAGATTACATACATGTCAGATATTACATACGTGTCAGACATTACATACGTGTCAGACATTACATACGTGTCACACATTACATACATGCCACACACCACATACATGTCAGATATTACATACACATCACACATTACATACATGTCAGATACTACATACGTGTCACACATTACATACATGTCACATATTACATACATGTCACACATTACATACACAATACATACACGTCACACATTACATACACGTCACACATTACATATATGTCAGATATTACATACGTGTCCCACATTAAATACGTGTAACACATTACATACGTGTAACACATTACATAGGTGTCACAAATTACATACATGTCAGATATTACATACATGTTAGATATTACATACGTTTCACACATTAAATACGTGTAACACATTACATTCATGCCACAAATTACATACATGTCACACATTACATACATGTCAGATATTACATACGTGTCACACATTACATACGTGTCACACATTACATACGTGTCACACATTACATACGTGTCACACATTACATACGTGTCACACATTACATACATGTCAGAGATTACAGATCCCTCTGGCTCACACACACAGCCCCTCCCCAGTACCTTATATACAGATATATATTATAAAGAGGTTCCCTCTGTCTCACACACAGCCTCTCCCCAGTACCTTATATACAGATATATAATATTATATAGAGGTTCCCTCTGTCTCACACACACAGCCCCTCCCCAGTACCTTAAATACAGATATATAAATAATATAGAGAGGTTCCCTCTGTCTCACACCCACAGCCCCTCCTCAGTACCTTATATACAGATATATAATATTATAGAGAGGTTCCCTCTGTCTCACACACACACACACAGACCCTCCCCAGTACCTTATATACAGATATATATTATTATAGAGAGGTTCCCTCTGTCTCACACACACACAGCCAATTTCCAGTACCTTATATACAGATATATAAATAATATAGAGAGGTTCCCTCTGTCTCACACCCACAGCCCCTCCTCAGTACCTTATATACAGATATATAATATTATAGATAGGTTCCCTCTGTCTCGCACATACACAGCCCCTACCCAGTACCTTATATACAGATATATAATATTATAGAGAGGTTCCCTCAGTCTCACACACACAGCCCCTCCTCAGTACCTTATATATAGATATATATTATAGAGGTTCCCTCAGTCTCACACACACACAGCCCCTCCCCAGTACCTTATATACAGATATATAATATTATAGAGAGGTTCCCTCTGTCTCTCGCACACACAGCCCCTCTCCAGTACCTTATATACAGATATATATTATAGAGAGGTTCCCTCTGTCTCACACACACACAGCCCCTCCCCAGTACCTTATATACAGATATATAATATTATAGAGAGGTTCCATCTGTCTTACACACACAGCCCCTCCCCAGTACCTTATATACAGATATATAATATTATAAAGAGGTTCCCTCTGTCTCACACACACACAGCCCCTCCCCCCTGTACCTTATATACAGATATATAATATTATAGAGAGGTTCCCTCTGTCTCTCACACACACACAGCCCCTCCCCAGTACCTTATATACAGATATATAATATTATAGAGAGGTTCCCTCTGTCTCTCACACACAAAGCCCCCTCCCCAGTAATTTATATACAGATATATAATATTATAGAGAGGTTCCCTCTCACACACACACAGCCCCTCCCCAGTACCTTATATACAGATATATAATATTATAGAGAGGCTCCCTTTGTCTCACACACACACAGCCCCTCCCCAGTACTTTATATACAGATATATAATATTATAGAGGTTCCCTCTGTCACACACACACAGCCCCTCCCCAGTACCTTATATACAGATATATAATATTATAGAGAGGTTCCCTCTGTCTCAAACACACACAATCCCTCCCCAGTACTTGATATACAGATATATAATATTATATAGATGTTTCCTCTGTCTCACACACACACAGTCCCTCCCCAGTACCTTATATTCAGATATATAATATTATAGAGAAGTTCTCTCTGTCTCACACACACACATATCCCCTTCCCCAGTACCTTATATACAGATATATAATATTATAGAGAGGTTCCCTCTGTCTCACACATACAGGCCCTCCCCAGTACCTTATATTATTATTATTATTATTATTCTTTATTTATAAAGGGCCAACAGATTCCACAGTGCGGCCCATGGGTACAAGCAGGATAACAGTACAATGGAGAAACAATATGATAAAAGACAGCATTTTACAAATACAGGGGGAATTGAGGGCCCTATTCCCGTGGGAATTTACAATCTAGCTGGGTAGGAGGATGGGAAACAGGAGGTGGGGACTGCAGAGGTGAGAATGATATTAGTGAGGAGACAGAGGGCAACTGTTAGTTAAGTGGAGTTAGTTGGTTAATAAGTCGGGTGATAAGCTTCCCTGAACAAAAAGGTCTTTAGGGAACATTTAAAGGAGGAGAGGTTAGGGGCAAGTCTGACAGCTCAAGGAAGTGCTTTCCTGAGGGTTGGTGCCGCACGAGAGAAGTCCTGTAGTCTAGACTGAGAGGAGGTGATGGTAGAGGATGCAAGAAGCAGGTCGTTGTTGGATCTTAGGGGACGGGCAGGAGTATATTTGTTGATGAGTGAGGACAGGTAGGGTAGGGCAGCATTGGTGAGGGCTTTGTAGGTCAGGGTGATAATTTTGAATTTAACTCTGTTGTGAATGGGGAGCCAGAGAAGGGACTCACAGAGAGGTGCAGCAGAAACAGAGCGTCGAGAGGTGGATTAGCCTGGCAGATGCATTTAGGATGGATTGGAGGGGAAAGAGGTGGGAGAGAGGGAGGCCAGTTAGTAAGTTGTTAGAGTAGTCAAGTCGGGAAATTACCAGGGAGTGGATTAGCTGTTTAGTAGTTTCAGCACTCAGAAATGGACGAATTTTGGAGATATTGCGTAGGTGGTTGCGGCAGGATGAAAAGAGCAGTTGGATGTGGGGAATGAAGGACAGATTTGAGTCAAGCGTGACTCCGAGGCAGCGGACTTGGGGTGATGGGGAGATAGTGGTGCCGCCAACAGTGATGGAAAAATTAGAAACTGGAGTGGAGTTAGAGGGGGGGAATTAGAAGTAGTTTGGTCTTGGACATATTTATACTTAGGTGGTGAGAGGCCATCCAGAAGAAAATGCCAGATAAGCATTTCCTCCTGGATGGCCTCCGTCTCTCACACAGACAGCCCCTCCCCAGTACCTTATATACAGATATATAATATTATAGAGGTTCCCTCTGTCTTACACACAAAGCCCTTCCCCAGAACCTTATATAATGATATATAATGTCATATAGAGGTTCCCTCTGTCTCACACACACACAGCCTCTCCCCAGTACCTTATATACAGATATATAATATTATAGAGAGCTTCCCTCTGTCTCACAAACACACACAGCCCCTTCCCAGTACCATATATACATATATATATATATATATATAATATTATAGATAGGTTCCATCTGTCCCACACACACACAGCCCCTCCCAAGTACATTATATACAGATATATAATATTATAGAGAGGTTTCCTCTGACTCACACACACACACAGACCCCTCCCCGGTACCTTATATACAGATATAATATTATAGAGAGGTGCCTCTGTCTCACACACACACAGCCCCTCCCCAGTACCTTATATACAGATATATAATATTATAGAGAGGTTTCCCTCTGTCTCACACACACACACACAGCCCCTCCTCAGTACCTTATATACAGATATATAATATTATAGAGAGGTTCCCTGTCTCACACACACATAGCCCCTCACCAGTACCTTATATACAGATATATAATATTATAGAGAGGTTCCATCTGTCTCACACACACAGCCCCTCCCCAGTACCTTATATACAGATATATAATATTATAGAGAGGTTCTCTCTGTCTCACACACAGACAGTCCCTCCCCAGTACCTTATATACAGATATATAATATTATAGAGAGGTTCCCTCTGTCTCACACACACACACAGCCCCTTCCCAGTACCATATATATAATATTATAGATAGGTTCCCTCTGTCCCACACCCACACAGCCCCTCCCCAGTACATTATATACAGATCTATAATATTATAGATAGGTTTCCGCTGTCTCACACACACACAGACCCCTCCCCAGTACCTTATATACAGATATAATATTATAGAGAGGTTCCCTCTGTCTCACACACACACACAGCCCCTCCCCAGTACCTTATATACAGATATATAATATTATAGAGAGGTTTCCCTCTGTCTCACACACACAGCCCCTCCCCAGAACCTTATATACAGATATATAATATTATAGAGAGGTTCCCTCTGTCTCTCACACACACAGCTCCTCCCCAGTACCTTATATACAGATATATAATATTATAGAGAGGTTCCCTCTGTCTCACACACACACAGCCCCTCCTCAGTACCTTATATACAGATATATAATATTATAGAGAGGTTCCCTGTCTCACACACACAGCCCCTCCCCAGTACCTTATATACAGATATATATTATTATAGAGAGGTTCCTTCTGTCTCACACACACAGCCCCTCCCCAGTAGCTTATATACAGATATATAATATTATAGAGAGGTTCCCTCTCACACACACACAGCCCCTCCCCAGTACCTAATATATACAGATATATAATATTATAGAGAGGCTCCCTTTGTCTCACACACACACAGCCCCTCCCCAGTACCTTATATACAGATATATATTATAGAGAGGTTCCCTCTGTCACACACACAGCCCCTCCTCAGTACCTTATATACAGATATATAATATTAAAAAAGATGCCTCTGCCTCTTGCACACACTAATATAAAGAAGAGTTCCCTCTGTCTCACATACACATAGCCCCTCCCCTGTACCCAATACACAGGTATGTATTATTGTATAATATTATAGGTTCCATCCCCAGTAAATTATAAACATGTATAAAATAGAGAAGATGATCCTCTATGTACAATGCAGATCCTTATATAAAGATATTATCACATGCACGCGCTCATCGTTACCTACAGGAAAACGTGACAGCTTTTTCCTAATAAGCTAAAGCACCAATGATGTCACAGCCTCCTCTTTACCGTGTGGTTACAGAAGTCATGTGACTAATGACATCACAGGTCCTTTAGCTGGTGGGAACTAGCTGCTACCGGCTAAGCATTCAACGATTAAATATGAACAAAGCCCCCTTTGTATACTGGTAAATACCTGTGTATAATATACTAATGTTGTTCGTGTGTGTGTAATACAGAGTGAGCCTCTCTATAACATTTTATATATATGTATATAAGGTATTGGGGAGGGGGCTGTGTGTGTGTGAGACAGAGGGAACCTCTCTATAATATTATATACCTGTATATAAGGTACTGGGGAGGGGGCTGTGTGTGTGTGAGACAGAGGGAACCTCTCTATAATATTATATATCTGTATATAAGGTACTGGAGAGGAGCTGTGTGTGTGTGTGAGACAGAGGGAACCTCTCTATAATATATATCTCTATATAAGGTACTGGGGAGGGGCTGTGTGTGTGAGACAGAGGGAACCTCTCTATAATATTATATATCTGTATGGGTGTTGGGGAGGGGGCTGTGTGTGTGAGACAAAGGGAATATCTCTATAATATTATATATCTGTATAATAAGGTACTGGGGAGGGGCTGTGTGTGAGACTGAGGGAACCTCTTTATAATATTATATATCTGTATATAAGGTACTGGGGAGGGGGCTGTATGTGTGTGAGACAGGGAATCTCTCTATAATATTATATATCTGTATATAGGGTACTGGGGAGGGGGCTGTGTGTGAGACAGAGGTAATCTCTCTATAATATTATATATCTATATATAAGGTACTGGTAATGGCTGTGTGTGTGTGAGAGAGTCAGATGGAACCTCTCTATAATAATATATATCTGTATATAAGGCACTGGGGAGGGGCTGTGTGTGTTTGAGACAGAGGGAACCTCTATATAATATTATATACCTGTATATAAGGTACTGGGGATTGCTGTGTGTGTGTGTGAGACAGAGGGAACCTCTCTATAATATTATATATCTGTATATAAGGTACTGGAGAGGAGCTGTGTGTGTGTGAGACAGAGGGAACCTCTCTATAATATATATCTCTATATAAGGTACTGGGGAGGGGCTGTGTGTGTGAGACAGAGGGAACCTCTCTATAATATTATATATCTGTATATAAGGTGCTGGGGAGGAGGCTGTGTGCGTGAGACAAAGGGAACCGCTCTATAATATTATATATCTGTATAATAATGTACTGGGGAGGGGCTGTGTGTGAGACTGAGGGAACCTCTTTATAATATTATATATCTGTATATAAGGTACTGGGGAGGGGGCTGTATGTGTGTGAGACAGGGAATCTCTCTATAATATTATATATCTGTATATAAGGTGCTGGGGAGGGGGCTGTGTGTGTGAGACAAAGGGAACCTCTCTATAATATTATATATCTGTATAATAAGGTACTGGAGAGGGGCTGTGTGTGAGACTGAGGGAACCTCTTTATAATATTATATATCTGTATATAAGGTACTGGGGAGGGGGCTGTATGTGTGTGAGACAGGGAATCTCTCTATAATATTATATATCTATATATAAGGTACTGGTAATGGCTGTGTGTGTGTGTGAGAGTCAGATGGAACCTCTCTATAATAATATATATCTGTATATAAGGCACTGGGGAGGGCCTGTGTGTGTTTGAGACAGAGGGAACCGCTCTATAATAGTATATATCTGTATATAAGGTATGCTCATCATTCACAGCACACACACACTGTAATACAGTGTTTTACTTGTACCACTCACAATCTTTATGGCATGCTCATCACTTGAAAACATTATATACCATATTTATTGGACATCATTTATTTATAATGTACTACTCAATTGGTAAAAATATATAGGTATATAAGTACAGTGCAAAGAAAGACTTAAAATTGCAATTTCCTTGCCTCCCTGTCTCTCTCTCTCCCTTCCGCTGTCTCTCTCTCCTTCCCTTCCTCTGTCTCTCTCTCCCTCCTTCTTTCTGTCTCTCCCTCCCTCCCTTTCTCCCTTCCTCTGTCTCTCTCTCCCTCCCTCTGTCTCTCCCTCCCTCTGTCTCTCCCTCCCTTTCTCCCTTCCTCTTTCTCGCCCTCCCTCCCTTCCTCTGTGTCTCTCTCTCTCTCTCTCCCCCTCCATTCCTCTGTCTCTCTCTCTCTCTCTCTCTCTCTCTCTCTCTCTCCCTCTCCCTCCCTTCCTCTGTCTCTCCCTCCCTTCCTCTTTCTCTCTCTCTCTCCCTCCATTCCTCTGTCTCTTCCTCCCTTCCTCTGTCTCTCCCTCTCTCCCTCCCTTCCTCTGTCTCTCCCTTCCTCTGTCTCTCCCTTCCTCTGTCTCTCCCTTCCTCTGTCTCTCCCTTCCTCTGTCTCTCCCTCTCTCCCTCCCTCCCTCTGTCTCTCCCTCCCTCTGTCTCTCCCTCCCTCTGTCTCTCCCTCCCTCCCTTTCTCCCTTCCTCTGTCTCTCCCTCCCTCCCTTCCTCTATCTCTCTCTCTCTCCCTCCATTCCTCTGTCTCTCCCTCCCTTCCTCTGTCTCTCTCTCTCCCTCCATTCCTCTGTCTCTCTCTCTCCCTCCCTTCCTCTTTCTTTCTTTCTCTCTCTCCCTCCATTCCTCTGTCTCTCTCTCTCCCTCCCTTCCTCTGTCTCTCCCTCCCTTCCTCTGTCTGTCTCTCTGTCTCCCTCCATTCCTCTGTCTCTCCCTCCCTCCCTTCCTCTGTCTCTCTCTCTCCCTCCATTCCTCTGTCTCTCTCGCTCTCTCCCTCCCTTCCTCTGTCTCTCCCTCCCTCCATTCCTCTGTCTGTCTCTCTCTCTCCCTCCCTTCCTCTGTCTCTCCCTCCATTCCTCTGTCTCTCCCTTCCTCTGTCTCTCTCTCTCCCTCCATTCCTCTGTCTCTCTCTCTCTCTCTCTCCCTCCCTTCCTCTGTCTCTCCCTCCCTCCCTTCCTCTGTCTGTCTCTCTCTCCCTCCCTTCCTCTTTCTCTCCCTCCCTTCCTCTGTCTTTCCCTCCCTCCCTCCCTTCCTCTCTCTCTCCCTCCCTCCCTCATTTCCTCTCTCTCCCTCCCTTCCTCTGTCTCTCCCTCCCTTCCTCTGTCTCTCCCTCCCTTCCTCCCTCTCTCCCTCCCTCTCCCTTCCTCTGTCTCTCCCACCCTCCCTCTGTCTCTCCCACCCTCCCTCTGTCTCTCCCACCCTTCCTCTGTCTCTCCCTCCCTTCCTTCCTCTGTCTCTCCCTCCCTTCCTCTGACTCCCTTGCACTGTCTTTCTTCCTTCCTCCCCGTCTCTCTCACTTCCTTCCTCTGTCTGTCTCACTTCCTTCCTCTGTCTGTCTCACTTCCTTCCTCTGTCTGTCTCTCCCTCCCTTCCTCTGTGTTTCTCTCTCTCTCTCCATCCCTTCCTCTGTGTCGCTCTCTCTTTCTCATCCTCTATCTCTCTCTCTCCTGATTTTAAAGTGAAAGTAAATTTTTCGACATTGCAACATATCATTATAATCTGTAGCACTAATATAACATTTTCGCTTGCTTTCTTTTTTATTTTCTTCAATCTAATATTTGATAGTTTTATAATTTCTTTCCCTACCATTCTGTCCGTTGCTCCTCCCACCCTCTGTTTGGCTACATAATACTGAATGAGTAGAAAGAATGTATTCATTCAGTATTATGCTATTAGTGTGTATGGGACGCTTTATTTCTTGACACTACGATACGCTTGAAGTCGGAGAAGCCGTCTAAGATGCTGAGAATCTTGGCAACAAATGATCATCAAGTATGCGCATGCGCAAATTGTGAACGCGCGACTGACATACCCTTGTTTATATTGGACTCGGCGCATGTGCATTGGCTGCGAGCAGGCTGTGACGTAGCTTTCTGGCTGCCGATCAGCCAGAAAGTCAATTGGTCCATTGAAAAAACGTGACCAGGAAATAAATTGACGCTGCAGCAACGGGCTGAATTGAAGATTAAAAAAATATCCTATTAAATGCGGCGAAAACGGTATTTATGTAATGAAATAAAAAAAAATCATGAATGACAGTGCTATTGTTTTGTAAGTAATTATGTAAATCTGAAGAGCAGAAGAGCTAACTTTACTTTTACTTTAACCCCTTGTCTGCCCCTCACTACTTTCTGCTCCATACTGTAGTGCATATAGGCAGGTGGGATTTTTTTTTGCACAAGCACTTGTTAATATTTAGTTCTTATTAAAAATATTTAAGGAAAAATTTGTCTATTTATATGGCAATTAAAAACATGGTGGGGGAGGGGCAAGGGAGATGGGAGGGGCAATAGGGTAGAGGAGGGCGGAGGAGGGAGGTAGGTAGGTGGGGGGCCCTGCCACACTTTTGCCAATAAAAAAAAATGTCCCCGGATTTCATTTTAAAAATCTGGTCACCTTAGGGAAGGGGCTGTGTGTGTGAGACGGAGAGAACCTCTCTATAATATTATATATATGTATATAATGTACTGGGGAGGGGGCTGTGTGTGTGAGAGACAGAGGGAACCTCTCTATAATATTATATATCTGTATATAAGGTACTGGGGAGGGGCTGTGTGTGTATGAGGCAAAGGGAGTCTCTCTATAATATTATATATCAGTATATAAGGTACTGGGGAGGGGGCTGTGTGTGTGTGAGACAGAGGGAACCACTCTATAATATTATATATCTTTATATAAGGTACTGGGGAGGGGGCTGTATGTGTGTGAGAGACATCGGGAACCTCTCTATAATAGGGATGCACTAAAAGGAATGACAAGACGGAATGCCCATAGACTATAATGGGATTACATTTAAAAGTACTATAGCCGCAACAAAAATATCAGACATATCAACTAGATATTTACCAGATATGTTCCCCAGGTACAGTAGCATAATCTGAATGGCGATTACGTCAGATTATAGCTGCTTTCTATGGAATGACGAGGGTGAATGACAATATGGATTGCCAAAAGACTATAATGGGATTACATGGAACAAGTATATATAAGCTGCGCTTCCCAGTTATCACATAAAGTATTTCACAACAGATACACAACCAACATATTAAAATACCATAGAAAGTAAGTGGTATATAGTTGTACGTACACTATATAATACAGAGAATAGAGGGTAAAACTTCAAAGTGACCTGTATACTTATAACCAGATCAGAAAAGTATATATCACCCCTGTTGGTATGTAAGCTCCTGCATATGATGGAAGCAGAGGAAAAAGTATTTGCCAATATATGTCCCTGGAAAGCGGTGTGGACAATTCCAAGCGGTGGCCTCAGAAAATGCTGTCACTGGATGCTGCTCTAATTATACTGAGAGGACTGTGATCCTCCTCCCAAATGGAACTTGAAAGACAAAAACAGAGAGCACAAACCACTCTAAGAGTAAAAGTATTTAATACAAAATGTGCAAGTAAAAAATATACGTACGGGAATTAAAAACAACAAAGCATATAGTGCATATCACCACAGAAACTCCGTTGCAGGGCAGATGAGTGTTGACTTGTGCCACTCAGTCCTTGCTACAGTCTAAGCGCAACCGGAACGCTGTGAAGACTTGGAGGTGCGGGTCTACTCAAAGTTGTAATAGCCTTTGTCTGGAGATCATGTGAGTATAGCTCCTCAACGCGTTTCATCGAGATCTGACCCGACTTTGTCAAGAGGTGATGTATCAACAAACCGCTTACTTCCTTTTGAATTCAGCGGGCTGTCAAAGGTCAGGTACGTTGCAGCATCTGATTGGCTGACTTCGTGTCACTTAATGTTTGGCTACTGAACACCAATGAAATCCTCCCAAGCACCTGTCATAGCTATATGTGATATAATACATAAAGTGCTAAGAAGGCATATACCTAGCTATTGGACAATACTTATATAGCTATACACATACAAGCATGTATTAAGTAACACTGTAAAAGGGGTACAATATAAAAAATTCAGTAATATAAAAACATTGCAAAGCAAATAAAACGCTTATGATTGAAAACATTAGAACACGTAAAAGGCTATCCGGCAGACAAAATATAAACTATCAATAGTTAATGATGTAAGTAATTGTATACTATGATATGAGAAAACGATCTAGGATACTAAATTTGAAATCATATCTGCTATCAAAAATGGGTGACTATTATGTGAAATCATAGATAGCTCTGAAGATTATAAGCTGCTACCGCTAAAACACTGTCCTTACTAAAAGAGGGGAGAGTTAAGATATATGGAAACACTACTCCTCTGTGATACAACATGGCGTGTTAAACCAAAGAACGAAAATAGGTGTATGTACTTATGGGAATAGCTACTAGCTAGACTTCAAAAGCCTATACTGATTATGAACTTAACATTAAAAAGGACACTGTGTAAATAATCCTTACAGTGTGCCTACATGCATGACAAAGTATGTGAGACATAGAGGAATGTTACATATAACTAAGGCAAAATACCTATGTCAAAGAATCCACCAAATCCTAATCTTCAAATTCGAATGAGAACACCCAATGTGCTGCAACTTAGTTGCATAAGAGCCTGAAGATCTAAATCTATATTAAGAGCTTTATGATTGACTGTGTTCAGAGTCTGGAGTTCGTGAATCCAGTATGTTTCACGCTGTCGTAGAGTTTTTAATCTATTATTGGAACTATTAGGCAGAATCCAGTCAATGATTTTGATTTTTAGTCCCGTAGAATTAGCATTATGAAATTGTCTGAAATGGTCAGGTACACTATGGGTCTCGATTTTGGTTTTAATATAGTAATGTTCACTAAATCTAGTTTTAATAAGAGCACTATATGCTTTGTTGTTTTTAATTCCTGTACGTATATTTTTTACTTGCGCTTCACATTTTGTATTAAATACTTTTACTCTTACAGGCCAATTTATCAAAGGGCTTGCGGACCTGATCCGACACTGTGGATCAGGTCCGCAAGACCTTGCTAAATGCGGAGAGCAATACGCTCTCCGCATTTAACATTGCACCAGCAGCTCACAAGAGCTACTGGTGCAACGCCGCCCCCTGCTGACTCGCGGCCAATCGGCCGCCAGCAGGGAGGTGTCAATCAACCCGATCGTATTCGATCGGGTTGATTTCCGGCGATTCCTGTCCGCCTGCTCAGAGCAGACGGACAGGGTTATGGAGCAGCGGTCTTTGTGACCGCTGCTTCGTAAGTTGTGTTTCTGGCGAGTCTGAAGACTCGCCAGCAACACGGCCCTTCAAGCTCTGTACGGAGCTTGATAAATGGGCCTGTTAGAGTGGTTTGCGCTCTCTGTTTTTGTCTTTCAAGTTCCATTTGGGAGGAGGATCACAGTCCTCTCAGTATAATAAGAGCAGCATCCATTGACAGCATTTTCTGAGGCCACCTCTTGGAATTGTCCACACCTCTTTCCAGGGACATATATTGGCAAATACTTTTTCCTCTGCTTCCATCATATGCAGGAGCTTACATACCAACAGGGGTGATATATACTTTTCTGATCTGGTTATAAGTATACAGGTCACTTTGAAGTTTTACCCTCTATTCTCTGTATTATATAGTGTACGTACAACTATATACCACTTACTTTCTATGGTATTTTAATATGTTGGTTCTATATCCGTTGTGAAATACTTTATGTGATAACTGTGAAGCGCAGCTTATATACTGTATACTTGTTGCATGTATTCTGTCTGTGTTTTTTTTAGCAGCGAATCCCTTCAAGAAGATTTTGTGGTTTACATTGGATATCAACATTGGTTGATTGTTTTTATAAATCTAATATGACCAACATCTCTGTCGATGAGGTATTTGGTGACTGCCTGTCGAGACACAGCAGACAGCGCTCTCTAAATATCTTAAATAATACTGTTAGTACCACCAATAATGAAATAATGGATATGAATCCTATGGATTTATTTAGGGACCTAGAGAAACTGTTAAATAATGATACTAAAGAATGGCAGGATCGTCTATTGCTTGTAATATCAAATGGAGCAATGAACTAGCATGGTCCAAACAACAAAAACTACATAGAGACTTAGAAGATTACAAAAACAATAAGGTCTTCACATATAACAGGAGAAAAGGACTAACTCAGATCTTTCACTCCTCACATTCAGTCCTTGGCTAAAGCATCCGCCTTAAAAACATCGCTAAAATCAGACATTTCCTTACACAAGACACAACTAAGATTTTAATCCACTCTCTCATCCTTTCCCGCCTCGACTACCTACTGCAACTCCATCCTCTCTGGTCTCCTTAGCTGCCGCATAGCTCCTTTACAATCTATAATGAATGCCTCTGCCAGGCTCATCTTCCTTACACGTCGCTCTTCATCTGCCGCACCCCTCTACCAATCCCTTCACTGGCTTCCTCTTGCCTCCAGGATTAAACACAAAATTCTCACTCTGACACACAAAGCGCTCAATTGCATTGCTCCCCCTACATTTCAGACCTGGTCTCCAGATACTCTCCCTCCCGTCCCCTTCGCTCCGCTCATGATCTCCTACTCTCCTCCTCTCTTGTTACCTCCTCACATTCCCGTTTTACAATATTTCTCCAGACTGGCTCCCATCTTATAGAACTCTCTGCCTCGCTCCACAAGACTCTCCCCTAGTTGCTTCAAGTGCTCCCTGAAGACTCTACTATTCAAGGACGCATACAACCTACACTAACCTTCCTATCTCCACTGCTATCCCCTTGGACCCTATAGCATGTAAGCCTATGAGCCCAGCTGTTTGTAGTCCACCTTCGTGGGAGCCAACTGCAACGGTGCAACTCTTGGCAGGACCCTCTACCCATTGGATCCCTGTAATTGTTTTTTACATACCACCTATGCTCATAGTGCTGCAGAACCTGTTGGCGCTCTAAAAAGTAGGGAATGAGAATCGAGAAACACCACATAACACACATGTAGAATCTATACAACACAAGAATAAGTCCCATAACCAATTTACATCTGTTTATCGTAAACAGAATAAGAGGCCTATTTATCAAATGTCTGTCGGACCTGATCCGAAAGTGTGGATCAGGTCCGACAGACATCGCTGAATCCAGAGAGCAATACGCTCTCTGTATTCAGCATTGTACCAGCAGTTCTTGTGAGCTGCTGGTGCAACGCTGCCCCCTGCAGACTCGCGGCCAATCGGCCTCCAGCAGGGAGGTGTTAATAAACCCGATCGTACTTGATCGGGTTGAATTGTGGCAATTCCTGTTCGCCTGCTCAGAGCAGGTGGACAGGGTTATGGAGCAGCGGCCTTTAGACCGCTGCTTAATAACTGCTGTTTCTGGCGAGCCGCGAGTTTGAAGACTCGCCAGAAACACGGGCCCTCAAGCTCCATTCGGAGCTTGATAAATGGGCCTCTAAGACTCATTTTGATAAATAGGCCTCTAAGACTCATTAAAATAGAAATGGGAGGAACAACTATAATAATCATTATTATGATAAAACACTTATTCCTATGTCCAAAATGCTAGATACTATCCGGCCAAGGAGCCTAAAGACAATCATAGAAATGTTTCCGGTAATTATTATCATAAGAACCAGTATTCAAATGATAAGCAAACTCGTAGTTCTAATAATCAAATATCATTTCAAATTTCCCATGGATCAGTTCAAAATCAAGATTTTTTAGACTCAAGAGAGATTAGGGGGTAAGATCAAATGATACCCAACCTCCAACAGACGAGAACAATAAGAGAGTCACATACAAATGCACACATGACACCTCACAATAAAAAGAATAAGCGAGGGGAGGACGACACATTCAGAGAACACGATCCAAGAAGGCAGCCTTAATTAGGAACAAGGACAATGTATATGATCTCACTACTAAAAAAATTGAGCGACCAAGAAATTAACCTTTTGGCTAAGGGACTCAATTTTGCTCCTAAAAAGGCTCCCAATAAATTTGAGACTTACATTGACTTACAAAAATATATAAGGAAAATGACTCTTAAAAAATATTTCCTTCTAAATACAGGGAGAGTACACAGCTGCATTCATTACTTTTGGGAAACACGGAATCTGGCCACCAGGAGGAGGCAAAGACACCCCAGCCAAAGGCCCAAACACCTCCCCCACCTCCCTCATCCCCCAGTCATTCTTTGCCTTTCGTCACAGGAGGTTGGCAGAGAAGTGTCGGAAGATACAGAGTAGTTCCTTATGGAGGGTAGTACTCTTCGACATGGGACTGGAGTTTTAAGTAGTCTTGTCGGCCTCTCAGTGAGAGCATTGATGAAAGTTAGAGTCTAGAGATGCAGGGAGAGTCTTTCTGCGAAACCATCCCGACTCATATTAACAGCGCCATAAGCAATCAGCGTTGACGAGTTTCGCTGCCTGCTTTTCTGCACTCAAGTCCATGTCAGAAGCGTTGCTATCATCTGTCAAACTTGAAGGACCGTGTTGCTGTTCCACAGCTTAGCTTCCGGTAAGATCGTTTCAATTTTTTTACATGCTTGTAACGTAATGAGAAGACAGGGTCTCAGTGGGACTCCTTTATCTTTATGGAATCAAGGGTTAATATCTCCGGAGGGGGATTATTGAACAGTGGGGGCTTTTAATCATGTTTGTTATATGATTTTGACTGCTTATGTGTATGGTTTTTTGGGGCTCATAGGCTTTTACGTAACGTGTAGGTTATTTTTGAGCTGCGCAGTTTTATGGACTGGCGCGCTTTTCTTAGTGGGAGGATTCCTGCACGTTGCACCATGCGACCGGTTGTGGTCATGTTTCTGTTCCCATCCCGTATTCCTAACCGTGCGACTGGGGAGAGGATCCGTTTTCTCTATCTGTCTGGGTCATAGGAGGTGGTGAGTGCCCCAGCCATTGGGGGTGTACGGTGCCAGTTGTTTTCTTTTGTTGAACATAATCTACTTAGTTATGGAGGATGCTGATATGTTAGAGGGGGTTTCCTCTGCCCCCCCCCCTCTCTTTTGTGCTCTCTCCCCCTCTTTTGCGCTCTCTCTTCCCTCTCTCTTTTGCGCTCTCCCTCCCCCTCTCTTTTGCGCTATCTCCTCCCCCTCTCTTTTGCTCTCTCTCTCTCCCCCCTCTCTTTTGCACTCTCTCTCCCCCTCTATTTTGCTCTCTCTCTCCCCCCTCTCTTTTGCTCTCTCTCTCCCCCTCTCTTTTGCTCTCTCTCCCCCTCTCTTTTTCTCACTCTCTCCCCCTCTCTTTTGCTCTCTCTCCCCCTCTCTTTTGCTCACTCTCACCCCATCTCTTTTGCGCTGTCTCTCCCCTCTCTCTTTTGTGCTCTCTCTCCCCCTCTCTTTTCCCCGTCTTCTGCGCTCTCTCTCTCCCCCCTCTCTTTTGCTCTCTCCCCCCTCTCTTTTGTGCTCTCTCTCTTCCTCTCTTTTGCTCTCTCTCCCCTCTCTTTTGCTCCCTCTCCCCCTCTCTTTTGCTCTCTCTCCCCCTCTCTTTTGCTCTCTCGATCCCCCCTCTCTTTTGCTCTCTCCCCCCTCTCTTTTGCGCTCTCTCCCCCTCTCTTTTGTGCTCTCCCTCCCCCTCTCTTTTGTGCTCTCTCCCCCTCTCATTTGCGCTCTCTCTCTCACCCTCTCTTTTGCGCTCTCTCTCTCACCCTCTCTTTTGCGCTCTCTCTCTCCCCCCTCTCTTTTGCTCTCTCTCTCTCCCCCCTCTCTTTTGCTCTCTCTCTCCCCCCTCTCTTTCGCGCTCTCTCTCCCCCCTCTCTTTTGCTCTCTCCCCCCTCTCTTTTGCTCTTTCTCCCCCCTCTCTTTTGCTCTTTCTCCCCCCTCTCTTTTGCTCTCTCTCCCCCCTCTCTTTTGCTCTCTCTCCCCCCTCTCTTTTGCTCTCTCGATCCCCCCTCTCTTTTGCTCTCTCCCCCTTCTCTTTTGCTCTCTCTCCCTCTCTTTTGCTCTCTCCCCCTTCTCTTTTGCTCTCTCTCTCCCTCTCTTTTGCTCTCTCCCCCCTCTCTTTTGCTCTCTCGATCCCCCCTCTCTTTTGCTCTCTCTCTCCCTCTCTTTTGCTCTCTCCCCCCTCTCTTTTGCTCTCTCGATCCCCCCTCTCTTTTGCTCTCTCCCCCTCTCTTTTGCTCTCTCCCCCCTTGTCTTCTGCGCTCTCTCTCTCTCCCTCTCTTTTGCGCTCTCCCCTCCCTCTTTTGCGCTCTCTCTCTCACCCCCTCTTTTGCGCTCTCACTCTCCCCCCTCTCTTTTGCTCTGTTTTTCTCTCCCCTGTCTTTTAGTTTGTCTCTCTCCCCTCTCGTTTGCTCTCTCTCTCCATCCCTCTCTATTGCTCTCTCCCCCCCTCTCTTCCCCTCTCTTTTGCTCTCTCTCTACCCCCCTCTCCCCCTCGCTTTCTATCTCCTTCCCCTCTCTCGCCACGCCTGGCCACACCTCTGCTCACGCCCGGTCACGTCCGACCATGCCCACTTCCGCCCGCCGTCACCATGCCGCAGCAGATCAGGTAGACTCTAAGGCCAGGTCTCTACTGCGCATGACAACTTCAGACAAACACACTTGGTCTTTTATATTATAGTCTATGGGCATTCCATTTTGTCATTCACCCTTGTCATTCCTTTTAGTGCATCCCCTATAATATCATATATTTGTATATAAGGTACTGGGGAGGGGCTGTGTGTGTGTGAGACAGATATAACCTCTCTATAATATTATATATCTGTATATAAGGTATTGGGGAGGGACAGTGTGTGTGTGAGACAGAGGTAACCTCTCTATAATATTATATATCTGTATATAAGGTACTGGGGAGGGGGCTGTGTGTGTGTGAGACAGAGGGAACCTCTCTATAATATAATATATCTGTACATAAGGTACTGGGGAGGGGCTGTGTGTGTGAGACAGAGGGAACCTCTCTATAATATTATATATCTGTATATAAGGTACTGGGGAGGGGACTGTGTGTGTGTGAGGCAGACAGAACCTCTCTATAATATGATATATCTGTATATAAGGTACTAGGGAGGGGCTGTGTGTTCTATATAAATATATATTTCTTTCATGTAATTGGCAAGAGTCCATGAGCTAGTGACGCATGGGATATACAATCCTACCAGGAGGGCCAAAGTTTCCCAAACCTCAAAATGCCTATAAATACACCCCTCACCACACCCTCAATTCAGTTTTACAAACTTTGCCTCCTATGGAGGTGGTGAAGTAAGTTTGTGCTAAGATTTCTACGTTGATATGCGCTTCTCAGCATTGTTGAAGCCCGATTCCTCTCAGAGTACAGCGAATATCAGAGGGATGTGAAGGGAGTATCACTTTAGTCTTTTTTTTTCTAATTGACTACTTTTCTCTTGCAAATTGCGGGCGGACTGCGGGTGCGTGAAAAATACGTACGTGACGCAACTTCGTCACTTCCGGCGTCGTAGTTGACGTCGAAGCCTGCTTGGCGCAAAACTTTTTCATTATTTTAATACCCCATTGATGTTTGCCTCTTGCCTTTTTCTCTGTCAGAGGGCTATGCTATTTGCATTTTTTCCCATTTCTGAAACTGTCATATAAGGAAATTGCTAATTTTGCTTTATATGTTGTTTTTTCTCTTACATTTTGCAAGATGTCTCAATCTGATCCTGCCTCAGAAGTATCTGCTGGAACTTTGCTGCCTGACATCGGTTCAACCAAAGCTAAGTGCATTTGTTGTAAGATTGTGGAAATTATTTCTCCGAATGTCATTTGTAATAGTTGTCATGATAAACTTTTACATGCAGATAGTGTGTCCATCAGTAATAGTACATTGCCAGTTACAGTTCCTTCAACTTCTAATGTACATGATATACCTATGAATTTTAAAGAATTTGTTACTGATTCTATTCAGAAGGCTTTGTCTGCATTTCCACCTTCTAATAAACGTAAAAGGTCTTTTAAAACTTCTCATTCAGTTGATGAAATTTCAAATGACCAACAACATAATAATTTATCCTCCTCTGATGAGGATCTATCTGATACAGAAGATCCTTCCTCAGACATTGACACTGACAAATCTACTTAATTATTTAAAATAGAGTATATGCGTTCTTTATTAAAAGAAGTGTTAATTACTTTGGATATTGAGGTAACCAGATCTCTTGACGTTAAGTCTAATAAACGTTTAAATGTTGTTTTTAAACCTCCTGTGGTTTCTCCAGGGGTTTTTCCTATTCCTGAGGCTATTTCTGATATGATTTCTAAGGAATGGAATAAGCCAGGTACTTCTTTTATTCCTTCTTCAAGGTTTAAAAAATTGTATCCTTTACCAGCAAATTCTATAGAGTTTTGGGAAAAAATCCCCAAAGTTGATGGGGCTATTTCTACTCTTGCGAAACGTACCACTATTCCTATGGAAGATAGTACTTCCTTTAAGGATCCTTTAGATAGGAAGCTTGAATCTTATCTAAGGAAAGCCTATTTATATTCAGGTCATCTTCTCAGACCTGCAATTTCTTTGGCTGATGTTGCGGCTGCATCCACTTTCTGGTTGGAGAATTTAGCGCAACTGCAATATGCTAATCATTTTATTTGTGATGCCATTTTTTATATTATCAAAATTGATGTTAGATCCATGTCTTTAGCTATTTTAGCTAGAAGAGCTTTGTGGCTTAAATCTTGGAATGCTGATATGACATCTAAGTCTAGATTACTATCTCTTTCCAAGGTAATAATTTATTTGGTTCTCAGCTGGATTCTATTATTTCAACTATTACTGGGGGAAAGGGAGTTTTTCTGCCTCAGGATAAAAAAACCTAAGGGTAAATCTAAGGCTTCTAACCGTTTTCGTTCCTTTCGTCAGAATAAGGAACAAAAATCTTATCCTTTCCCCCAAGGAATCTGTTTCCAATTGGAAGCCTTCCTCAAATTGGAATAAATCCAAGCCATTTAAGAAACCAAAGTCAGCCCCTAAATCCGCATGAAGGTGCGGCCCTCATTCCAGCTCAGCTGGTGGGGGGCAGATTAAGGTTTTTCAAGGATTTTTGGATAAATTCTGTCCAAAATCAATGGATTCAGAGCATTGTCTCTCAAGGGTATCAAATAGGATTCAGAGTAAGACCTCCTGTGAGAAGATTTTTTCTCTCACGTATCCCAGCAAATCCAGTAAAAGCTCATGCTTTCCTGAAGTGTGTTTCAGACCTGGAGTCTTCAGGGGTAATCATGCCAGTTCCTTTTCAGGAACAAGGTCTGGGGTTTTATTCAAATCTATTCATTGTTCCAAAGAAGGAAAATTCTTTCAGACCAGTTCTTGATCTGAAAATTTTGAATCGTTATGTAAGAGTACCAACTTTCAAGATGGTGACTATAAGGACTATTCTGCATTTTGTTCAGCAAGGACATTATATGTCTACAATAGACTTGCAGGATGCATACCTTTATATTCCGATTCATCCAGATCATTATCAGTTCCTGAGATTCTCTTTTCTAGACAAGCATTACCAATTTGTTGCTCTTCCATTTGGCCTAGGAACAGCTCCAATAATCTTTTCAAAGGTTCTAGGGGCCCTAATCTCTGTAATCAGAGAACAGGGTATGGCAGTGTTTCCTTATTTGGATGATATCTTGGTACATGCTCAGTCTTTACGTTCTGCAGAATCTCACACGAATCAACTAGTGTTGTTTCTTCGAAAACATGGTTGGAGGATCAATTTACCAAAAAGTTCTTTGATTCCTCAGACAAGGGTCACCTTTTTAGGTTTCCAGATAGATTCAGTGTCCATGACTCTGTCTCTAACAGACAAGAGACGCTAGAAATTGGTTGCAGCTTGTCGGCACCTTCAGTCTCAGTCATTCCCTTCAGTGGCTATGTGCATGGAAGTTTTAGGCCTCATGACTGCAGCATCGGACGCGATTCCTTTTGCTCGTTTTCACATGAGACCTCTCCAGCTTTGTATGCTAAATCAATGGTGCAGGGATTATACAAAGATATCACAATTAATATCCTTAAATCCCAATGTACGACGGGGCTTCTTTTGTTCGACCAACCTGGACTGTGATTTCTACAGATGCAAGTCTTTTGGGTTGGGGAGCTGTTTGGGGATCTCTGACTGCTCAAGGGGTTTGGAAATCTCAAGAGGCAAGATTACCAATCAATATTCTAGAACTCTGTGCAATTTTCAGAGCTCTTCAGTTTTGGCCTCTGTTGAAGAGAGAACCGTTCATTTGCTTCCAGACAGACAATATCACAACTGTGGCATATGTCAATCATCAAGGTGGGACTCACAGTCCTCAAGCCATGAAAGAACTATCTTGGATACTTGCTTGGGTGGAATCCAGCTCCTGTCTAATTTCTGCGGTGCATATCCTAGGTGTAGACAATTGGGAAGCGGATTATCTCAGTCGTCAGACTTTACATCCAGGAGAGTGGTCTCTCCATCCAGATGTGTTTTCTCAGATTGTTCAAATGTGGGGTCTTTCAGGGATAGATCTGATGGCCTCTCACCTACACAAGAAACTTCCCAGATACCTGTCCAGATCCAGGGATGTTCAGGCGGAAGCAATGGATGCGCTAACCATTCCATGGAATTATCATCCTGCATCTTCCCGCCTCTAGTTCTTCTTCCAAGAGTGATTTCCAAAATCATCATGGAACAATCGTTTGTGTTGCTGGTGGCTCCAGCATGGCCTCACAGGTTTTTTTTTTTTTTTTTTTAAATAATTTTTTTATTGAAGTTAAAGCATATAACATCAAAACAAAGACTCGCCCTAAGGCAGAAGTTACAACAGAGAGAAAAATACATTGTCTATACAAAAGCATTATTGAGAAAATAATATGCACATGCAGCAAGAAAAAATACATTTCAAGTCTGGTTATGAAGATAGACAGTATCTTTGGCGAGAAAAAAAATAGAACTTCATTTTATATTATCAGCGAATGAACTCCACATTCTAGTAAAATATTACCTAAGACCAAAATATCAGCCTGTGGAGGTTTAATATAAGTGTCAGCCACTCTTGGGCCGAGATATATAGAGGGAGGGGGATATTCAGCGGGTAAGCACCGCTATATGTATAGGTAAAGGGGGTGGGAGGACGGAGCCATATATAAGTGTAAGTAGCATAAGGTACCAGGAGTGGGTCTGAGAGAGCACAAATATAGAGACCGTAGGCCAGGCAGCTAGATTACTAAAAAGATAAATTAGATATGCCTTGGGGAATTTGTCTACTTAGGAGTAGGTACTGGGGCGCAGTGGCATCTTGACTCTAGATAGAGTAGCTAAATAGTGGCAGAAGGCTACTCTGTTGATTATAATAGCATTATGCATATAACTAAGTAGTATATCTGTTTGTAAATTATTTGGTGGGTATTATTAGGAGATAGGTATACCCCGCTACACTGGAACACATTAGAATTAGTAATAGATGCCTTGGGGAATTAGTCTACTTAAGAGTAGGTAGTGGGGCAAAGTGACATCTTAACGCTAGGTGAAGTAGCTAAATAGTGGCTAAAGGCTACTCTGCTGATTAACATAAAATATATAGCATATTTTGCCCGGAAATAAAATAGATAAAACTATGAAAGTACAAGAGATATCTCTTTGTAACACCTTATATAAGGCCTCACAGGTTTTGGTATACGGATCTTGTTCGGATGTCCAGTTGCCAACCTTGTCCACTTCCATTAAGGCCAAACCTACTGTCTCAAGGTCCATTTTTCCATCAGGATCTCAAATCATTAAATTTGAAGGTATGAAAATTGAACGCTTAGTTCTAAGTCATAGAGGTTTCTCTGACTCAGTGATTAATACTATGTTACATGCTCGTAAATCTGTGTCCAGGAAGATTTACTATTGAGTTTGGAAGACTTACATTTCATGGTGTTCTTCTCATAAATTTTCTTGGCATTCTTTTAGAATTCCTAGAATGTTACAGTTTCTTCAGGATGGTTTGGATAAAGGTTTGTCTGCAAGTTCCTTGAAGGGACAAATCTCTGCTCTTTCAGTTTTATTTCACAGAAAGATTGCTAAACTTCCTGATAGTCACTGTTTTGTACAGGCTTTAGTTAGAATTAAGCCTGTCATTAAATCAATTTCTCCTCCTTGGAGTCTCAATTTGGTTTTGAAGGCATTACAGGCTCCTCCATTTGAGCCTATGCATTCTTTGGACATTAAACTACTTTCTTGGAAAGTGTTGTTCCTTTTGGCTATCTCTTCTGCTAGAAGAGTTTCTGAGCTATCTGCTCTTTCTAGTGAATCTCCTTTTCTGATTTTTCATCAGGATAAGGCGGTTTTGCAGACTTCTTTTCAATTTTTACCTAAGGTTGTGAATTCTAACAACGTTAGTAGAGAAATTGTTGTCCCTTCCTTGTGTCCTAATCCAAAGAATTCTTTGGAAAGATCCTTACATTCTTTGGATGTGGTAAGAGCTTTGAAATATTATGTTGAAGCTACTAAAGATTTCAGAAAGACTTCTAGTCTATTCGTTTTATTTTCTGGTCCTAGGAAAGGTCAGAAAGCTTCTGCTATTTCCTTGGCTTCTTGGTTAAAGCTTTTGATTCGTCAAGCTTATTTGGAGTCAGGTAAGATCCCGCCTCAGAGAATTACAGCTCATTCTACAAGGTCAGTCTCCACTTCGTGGGCTTTTAAGAATGAAGCTTCTGTTGATCAGATTTGCAAAGCAGCAACTTGGTCTTCTTTGCATTCATTTACTAAATTCTACCGTTTTTATGTATTTGCTTCTTCAGAAGCAGTTTTTGGTAGAAAAGTTCTTCAGGCAGCTGTTTCAGTCTGATTCATCTGCTGATGTTTTAAGTTTTTCTTATCACTAAAGAATAAACTTATGCTTTGAGTTGTGGATTGTTTTTTCAGCGGAAAATGGCTGTATTTTATTTTTTATCCCTCCCTCTCTAGTGACTCTTGCGTGGAGTTCCACATCTTGGATATTTTATATCCCATACGTCACTAGCTCATGGACTCTTGCCAATTACATGAAAGAAAACATAATTTATGTAAGAACTTAATTGATAAATTAATTTCTTTCATATTGGCAAGAGTCCATGAGGCCCACCCTTTTTTTGGTGGTTATGATTTTTTGTATAAAGCACAATTATTTCCAAATTCCTTTGTTGATGCTTTTTACTCCTTTCTTTATCACCCCACTACTTGGCTATTCGTTAAACTGAATTGTGGGTGTGGTGAGGGGTGTATTTATAGGCATTTTGAGGTTTGGGAAACTTTGCCCCTCCTGGTAGGATTGTATATCCCATACGTCACTAGCTCATGGACTCTTGCCAATATGAAAGAATTGAATTTATCAGGTAAGTTCTTACATAAATTATTTTATTTACTGTAAATATTTGACATTCCAATGTTCTGCACATAGCAGAATATGTTGTATTTATACATAGATATTCCTATATATATCTGTATATATCTATAACTATATAGTATATAATTATATATATATATATATATATATATATATATATATATGAAGGGAGAGGATACTGTACAAACACCTCAGCCCTATAAAATGAGACTGGATACTAATCAAAAGTGTTAATGATAACTATTCCTCAATAGATAATGACAATAAATATGTACACTGTATCCAAGAGAAAAGGAAGTAAAATGGGATAATAATAATAATAATAATAATAATAATACACATACAGTATATATAAATAAATGGGTATTTAAATAAATGAAATTTTAGCAAAACTTATAATAATTAAAACTTAAACCTGAAAAACACAATCGGCTAGATTATGAGTTTTTGTCGGTAATGATTGCAGTGCTAACGAGCAGTTTAAGCTCACCGCTCACCTACAAACAACGCTGGTATTACAGGTTTTTTTAAACCCGGCGTTAGCCGCAGAAAAGTGAGCTGAGAGCAAAATTCAACTCCACATCTCACCTCAATACCAGCGTTGCTTACGGTAGCGGTGAGCTGGCTGAACGTGCTTGTGCACGATTTCCCCATAAGAATCAATGGGGCAGATTCGGCTGAAAAAAAACCTAACACCTGCAAAAAAGCAGCGTTCAGCTCCTAACGCAGCCCCATTGATTCCTATAGGGAAATACTTTTTATGTCTACACCTTAACACCCTAACATGAACCCTGAGTCTAAACACCCCTAATCTTACACTTATTAACCCCTAATCTGGTGCCCCGACATCGCCGACACCTACATTATATTATTAACCCCTAATCTGCCGCTCCGAAGACTGCCGCCACCTACATTATACTTATGAACCCCTAATCTGCTGCCCCCAACATCGCCGCCACCTACATTATATTTATTAACCCCTAATCTGCCGCCCCCAACTTTGCTGCAACCTAACTACACTTATTAACCCCTAATCTGCCATCCCCAACGTCGCCGCCACTGTAATAAAGTTATTAACCCCTAAACCTAAGTCTAACCCTAACACCCCCCTAACTTAAATATAATTTAAAATAATCTAAATAAAATTACTATAATTAAATAAAATATTCCTATTTAAAACTAAATACTTACCTATAAAATAAATCCTAAGCTAGCTACAATATAACTAATAGTTACATTGTATCTATCTTAGGGTTTATTTTTATTTTACATTCAAGTTTGTATTTATTTTAACTAGGTAGAATAGTTATTAAATAGTTATTAACTATTTAATAGCTACCCAGCTAAAATAAAGACAAACTTACCTGTAAAATAAAACCTAACCTAAGTTACAATTACACCTAACACTACACTATAATTAAATAAATTCCCTAAACTAACTACAATTAAATACAATTATCTAAATTTCGAAAAACAAACAAACACTAAATTACAGAAAAAAATAAAATAACCCTACTCTAAAACCCACCCAATCCCCCCTTAATAAAACCTAACACTAACCCCTTGAAGATCACCCTACCTTGAGACGTCTTCACCCAAGCTGGCAGAAGTGGTCCTCCAGACGGCCAGAAGTCTTCATCCTATCTGGGAAGAAGAGGTCCTCCAGACGGCCAGAAGTCTTCATCCAGACGGCATCTTCTATCTTCATCCATCCGGAGCGGAGCGTGTCCATCTTCAAGACATCCGACGCGGAGCATCCTCTTCTTTCCAACGACTAACACTAAATGACGGTACCTTTAAGTGACGTCATCCAAGATGGCGTCCCTTCAATTCCGATTGGCTGATAGAATTCTATCAGCCGATCGGAATTAAGGTAGAAAAAATCCTATTGGCTGATCCAATCAGCCAATAGGATTAAGCTTGCATTCTATTGGCTGTTCCAATCAGCCAATATAATGCAAGCTCAATCCTATTGACTGATTGGATCAGCCAATAGGATTTTTTCTACCTTAATTCCGATTGGCTGATAGAATTCTATCAGCCAATCGGAATTGAAGGGACGCCATCTTAAAGGTACCGTCATTTAGCGTTAGTCGTTGGAAAGAAGAGGATGCTCCGCATCGGATGTCTTGAAGATGGACCCGTTCCGCTCCGGATGGATGAAGATAGAAGATGCCGTCTGGATGAAGACTTATGGCCGTCTGGGGGACCTCTTCTTCCCAGATAGGATGAAGACTTCTGGCCATCTGGAGGACCACTTCTGCCCGGTTGGGTGAAGACGTCTCAAGGTAGGGTGATCTTCAAGGGGTTAGTGTTAGGTTTTATTAAGGGGGATTGGGTGGGTTTTAGAGTAGGGTTGGGTGTTTGGGTGGTGGGTTTTAATGTTGGGGGTATTGTATTTTTTTTTACAGGTAAAAGAGATGATTACTTTGGGGCAATACCCCGCAAAAAGCCCTTTTAAGGGCTATTTGTAATTTAGTATAGGGTAGGGATTTTTATTATTTTGGGGGGCTTTTTTTATTTTATTAGGGGGATTAGATTAGGTGTAATTAGTTTAAATTTTTTTTTAATTATTTTATTTTTTTCTGTAATTTAGTGTTTTTTTTTTTGTAATTTAGATAATTGTATTTCATTGTAGTTAGTTTAGGGAATTTATTTAATTATAGTGTAGTGTTAGGTGTAATTGTAACTTAGGTTAGGTTTTATTTTACAGGTCAATTTGTATTTATTTTAGCTAGGTAGTTATTAAATATTTAATAACTATTTAATAACTATTGTACCTAGTTAAAATAAATACAAAGTTGCCTGTAAAATAAAAATAAACCCTGAGATAGCTACAATGTAATTATTAGTTATATTGTAGCTAGCTTAGGGTTTACTTTATAGGTAAGTATTTAGTTTTAAATAGGAATAATTTAGTTAATTGTAGTAATTTTATTTAGATTATTTTAAATTATGTTTAATTTAGGGGGGTGTTAGAGTTAGGGTTAGACTTAGGTTTAGGGGTTAATACATTTAATATAGTTGCAGCGACGTTGGTGGCGGCAGATTAGGGTTTAATAAATGTAGGTAGATGTCGGCGATGTTAGGGACTGCAGATTAGGGGTTAATAAAATTTAACTAATGTTTGCGAGGCGGGAGTGCGGCGGTTTAGGGGTTAATATATCCACTGCCTTGAAAAAAACTACAGCGTAACAGAAACTTGGTCTTGAGAAACGCAGATAAGGGTGGCGCTATTGTTCTTATGAACAAGAGTTCTTACCTCACAGAGGCCAACAGGCAACTTGCGAATACATCAACCTATCGCAAACTGCCTTCAGATCCAACAAATATTTTTAAAAGTGATCTAGGGGACTTGTTGGTGGATGGCTTTGGGAATTCTACAAAGGAAAGACATTGAACTTTTAATACCTAAGTCCCCAGTCATACCAATCTTCCATCATGTCCCTAAGATTCACAAGGACACTCTCCTCCTGGTAGGCCCATTGTTTCAGGCATAGGCTCCCTTCTGGAGCCTGTGTCTGAATGGTTAGATTGTATTCTACAGCCACTTGTAGTGAACTTGTACAGTTATCTTAGGGATTCTGGTCATCTACTAGATAACTTAAAAAGCATAAAATCGAAGGACAATTTCCATTGGGTAGTTATTGATATTGAATCACTATATTCATGTATCCCTCACAATCAGGGAGTCAGAGCCATAAAATGGTTCATGGATAGAGATACTGCATACAAACAAGAAGAGAAAATATTCATCTGTGATTGCTTGGAGTTCCTACTAACCCACAACTATTTTATTTTTGATAAAGAATTTTACCTCCAACTTTGTGGAACGGCAATGGGGGCGAAATTCGCCCCTCGTATGCCAATTTATATGTGGGTTGGTGGGAACTCCAACATATTTATTCTTATCAAAACTTATTCATACATGATATTATTTTTTACAATAGATTTATCGACAATATGATTTTCATAATTGAAAATAGGGGACAAGAGGGTTTCTCACTTGCTTGTTTTTTGGAATATTTAAATACCAACACTAGCCTATTGAAATTCACTGGTGAATCCAACCCCTCTATAGTTAACTTTTTGGACTTGACATTGGAAAAAGTGGTAGATGATGGATCTATTATATCAAGCACTTATAGAAAACCCACTGCGGGCAACACCATCCTACATGCCCGATCAGCCCATCCTCCGCACCTCCTCAAATCAATTCCAAAAAGCCAATTTTTAAGACTCAAGAGAAACACCAACAGTGATGAGATTTATTCTAACCAATCTAATGATTTAAAAAATAGATTGTTAGCCAGAGGATATGACTCAAGTCTCCTGGAAAAAGCACAGCAAGATGCCAAGGTAGATTTTATCCCCAAACCAAAAAGACCTCATAACATATTTTCAGAAAACTCAGTAGTGTTTAGTACTCCATTTTCTAACCAATACAGCGAAGTAGTAAATATCTTAAAGAAACACATCCCTCTCCTTAAAAATGACCCCTTAATATCAAATTCATTGATCGACTTCAAATTTGTTTCAAGAAAGCCGGAAACATTGGGCTCCAGATTAGCTTCCAGCATGATACAAACTACTAATCCGTCTTCCTCAACTCGATTACACAGTGGCAGAAGAGGCAATTTCAAATGCCATAATTTCAACTGCAAAGCCTGTAAATCCATTATTACTGGCAACCACTTTTATTCTAATAGCACATTGAAATCATTTGAAATCCATTTCTATGCCACCTGTAGAACCAAATGGGTAGTATATGTACTTAATTGCAACCTTTGCCAACAACAGTATGTAGGCCAAACTTCCCGTGAATTTTGAGACAGAGTTAGGGAGCACCTGAGAGACGTTGAGAATTTTAATAAAAACTCAGCGGTTGCTAAACACTTCAATGGCCTGCACCTAACTGGCGTTCCCAGTTTTGGAGCGCAGATTATTGATGTAGTACATAAACCCACCAGAGGGGGAGACAGACACAAACTTCTCACAAAAAGAGTTATTCTGGATTCTGAAGTTGGAAACCAGACATCCCAAGGGTATTAATCTGGAATGGGATATTTCTTATTTCATAGATTAATGTACAAAAAACCTTTTTTTGGCATTTCCTTGCTTTGATTCATGTTTAACAACATGCACATATCAATGTTTGTCCTTTTCTTCTTCCAGATTATTGACCCCTTTATTGCTAACAGCATATTTTCTAACAACATTATTTTTTAAATAACATTATTTTCCAATATTATTCAAACTTTCAGACTGATTAATCAAACACATAATTTTATATAAACCTTGTTTTCTTACTGTCTTTACATTGTCATTATGCCTTCATCTTTATAAGTAATATATATACATATAAGTAAGTAATATATATACATATCGTCTTAGGTTTAATTGGTAGCCATGGATTTGTTTAATATATTGTAATTTAGGCATCTTTTAAATACATTGTTTAGGCAACCTATAAGACATATTAATTAACATATTTTCTATGTACCATGTGTTTTCTATCTCATAAGCCTGTTAGTATGCATACAAGGATTTTTGTACCTACAGTTTTATTACTTATATTGTTTTTTTTAAAACATTCCTCTTGTGCTGTTAGTGTTCTTTTTGGGGTGGCGTCCGATGACACCTATTACAGGTTAGTGATTGGTCAGTCATCCCTTTAAGTATACTACAGACACCTCTAGCACTTATTCCTATGACTAAGCGCCACTAGGGGGCGTGAAACGCGTCAGGATTGCTGTCCTTGCTTACCTGCATTGAGATGCAGTTTTTATTCTTACCTCAATAAAGATTTTCTATGGATTTTACTTGCCCCCGAGTGCTCAGATCTCTGCTTCTTTTGGATTCTTAATATATTTATTGAAGTGGCAGCGATGTCCGGTCGGCAGATTAGGGTTTAAAAAATGTATTTAAGTGTTTGCAATGTGGGGGGCTCGGTTTAGGGGTTAATAGGTAGTTTATGGGTGTTAGTGTACTTTTTAGCACTTTAGTTAAGAGTTTTATGTTACGGCCGGGGCGTATTTATGCATAGGCCAACAAGGCCGGTGCCTACTTCGACAGATTTGGGGGGCGGCAGTGGCACTGATATATTGTAAACAGTAAACAACTACTTTTTCACTTTCAACTTGGCAGTTTATTTTCACAGTTTTTTTTTTCTTTTTTATGCGGCGGTCACGTGATCCAGCTTTTGCCGAGGTCACGTCAAGTTTCCCTTCCGTCTGCCTTCCTGCTCACTTGCCGACCGCATATGGATGGAGGGAGCTCCCTCCCAGAGTCCCAGCACTTTTGAGGTAAGCGGCCGGCTGCTTCAGTCTGACTCTTAGTGAAAAAAGAGACAGTAGCTAGGCTAGCGGATGGACTCCTCAGACAGTACACTTGGGCAGACCGGACGGACTAGACTGTCTTCAGTTCAGAGTGTAGTGACAACGAGTAAGAGGATCGGAGCGTCAGAGGAACCAAGCAGCCTGCCGGACTCTGTGTGAGACACTGGACTGGAGAGGAGGGGGTGACCTGGCTGGGTTATTAGTACTAGCGCAAGCTTGCAAGTGGAAATGTATTTAGATTGTTTGTAAACATTTTAATAGAACAGTACTGATGTCATCCCTTTCCTTAAAACCTTCTGATGTCTTAATTGCACATAATTAACTGAATTGTATAGCTGGGAAATGGATTATTATTTGGAACGCATTTAACCTGACTGTATAGAAACGAAGGCCTAGATTTAGAGTTTGGCGGTAGCCGTCAAAATCAGCGTTAGAGGCTCCTAACGCTGGTTTTTACCGCCCGCTGGTATTTGGAGTCAGTCAGGAAAGGGTCTAACGCTTACTTTGCAGCCGCGACTTTTCCATACCGCAGATCCCCCTACGCCATTTGCGTATCCTATCTTTTCAATGGGATCTTTCTAACGCTGTTATTTAGAGTCTTGGCTGAAGTGAGCGTTAGAAATCTAACGACAAAACTCCAGCCGCAGAAAAAAGTCAGTAGTTAAGAGCTTTCTGGGCTAACGCCGGTTTATAAAGCTCTTAACTACTGTGCTCTAAAGTACACTAACACCCATAAACTACCTATGTACCCCTAAACCGAGGCCCCCCCACATCGCCGCCACTCTATTAAAAATTTTTAACCCCTAATCTGCCGCTCCGTACACCGCCGCCACCTACGTTATCCCTATGTACCCCTAATCTGCTGCCCCTAATACCGCCGACCCCTATATTATATTTATTAACCCCTAATCTGCCGCCCCCAACGTCGCCGCCACCTACCTACACTTATTAACCCCTAATCTGCCGACCGGACCGCACCGCTACTATAATAAATGTATTAACCCCTAATCCGCCTCACTCCCGCCTCAATAACCCTATAATAAATAGTATTAACCCCTAATCTGCCCTCCCTAACATCGCCGACACCTAACTTCAAGCTCACCGCTACTTAAATTTTTTAACCCCTAAAGCTTATTCTAACCCTAACACCCCCCTAAATTAAATATAATTTTTATCTAACGAAATAAATTATTCCTATTTAAAGCTAAATACTTACCTGTAAAATAAACCCTAATATAGCTACAATATAAATAATAATTATATTGTAGCTATTTTAGGATTAATATTTATTTTACAGGCAACTTTGTATTTATTTTAACCAGGTACAATAGCTATTAAATAGTTAATAACTATTTAATAGTTACCTAGTTAAAATAATTACAAAATTACCTGTAAAATAAATCCTAACCTAAGTTACAATTAAACCTAACACTACACAATCAATAAATGAATTAAATAAAATACCTACAATTATCTACAATTAAACCTAACACTACACTATCAATAAATTAATGAAATACAATACCTACAAATAAATACAATTAAATAAACTAACTAAAGTACAAAAATAAAAAAGAACTAAGTTACAAAAATAAAAAAATATTTACAAACATCAGAAAAATATTAAAACAATTTTAAACTAATTACACCTACTCTAAGCCCCCTAATAAAATAACAAAGACCCCCAAAATAAAAAAAATGCCCTACCCTATTCTAAAATTAAAATAGAAAAGCTCTTTTACCTTACCAGCCCTGAAAAGGGCCCTTTGCGGGGCATGCCCCAAAGTATTCAGCTCTTTTGCCTGTAAAAAAAAAACATACAATACCCCCCCCCCCCCAACATTACAACCCACCACCCACATACCCCTAATCTAACCCAAACCCCCCTTAAATAAACCTAACACTAAGCCCCTGAAGATCTCCCTACCATGTCTTCACCACGCCGGGTTCACCGATCGATCCAGAAGAGCTCCGATGTCTTGATCCAAGCCCAAGTGGGGGGCTGAAGATGTCCATGATCCGACTGAAGTCTTCATCCAAGCGGGAGCTGAAGAGGTCCATGATCGGGCTGAAGTCTTGATCCAAGTGGGAGCTGAAGAGGTCCATGATCGGGCTGAAGTCTTCTATCAAGCGGCATCTTCAATCTTCTTTCTTCCGGATCCATGTTCATCCCGCCGACGCGGGACATCCATCTTCACCGACGACTTCCCGCCAAATGACGGTTCCTTTAAGGGACGTCATCCAAGATGGCGTCCCTTGAATTCCGATTGGCTGATAGGATTCTATAAGCCAATCGGAATTAAGGTAAGAAAATTCTGATTGGCTGATGGAATCAGCCAATCAGAATCAAGTTCAATCCGATTGGCTGATCCGATCAGCCAATCAGATTGAGCTCGCATTCTATTGGCTGATCAGAACAGCCAATAGAATGCAAGCTCAATCTGGATGACGTCCCTTAAAGGAACCGTCATTCGTCGGGAAGTCGTCGGTGAAGATGGATGTTCCGCGTCGGCGGGATGAACATGGATCCGGAAGAAAGAAGATTGAAGATGCCGCTTGATAGAAGTCTTCAGCCGGATCATGGACTTCTTCAGTTCCCGCTTGGATGAAGACTTCAGCCGGATCATGGACATCTTCAGCCCCCGCTTGGGCTTGGATCAAGACATCGGAGGCTCTTCTGGATCGATCGGTGAACCCGGCGTTGTGAAGATAAGGTAGGAAGATCTTCAGGGGCTTAGTGTTAGGTTTATTTAAGGGGGTTTGGGTTAGATTAGGGGTATATGGGTGGTGGGTTGTAATGTTGGGGGGGGTATTGTATGCTTTTTTTTACAGGCAAAAGAGCTGAATTCTTTGGGGCATGCCCCGCAAAAGGCCCTTTTCAGGGCTGGTAAGGTAAAAGAGCTTTTCTATTTTAATTTTAGAATAGGGTAGGGCATTTTTTTATTTTGGGGTTCTTTCTTATTTTATTTGGGGGCTTAGAGTAGGTGTAATTAGTTTAACATTGTTGTAATATTTTTCTAATGTTTGTAAATATTTTTTTATTTTTTGTAACTTAGTTCTTTTTTATTTTTTTTACTTTAGTTAGTTTATTTCATTGTATTTAATTAATTTATTGATAGTGTAGTGTTAGGTTTAATTGTAGATAATTGTAGGTATTTTATTTAATTTATTTATTGATAGTGTAGTGTTAGGTTTAATTGTAACTTAGGTTAGGATTTATTTTACAGGTAATTTTGTAATTATTTTAACTAGGTAGCTATTAAATAGTTCTTAACTATTTAATAGCTATTGTACCTGGTTAAAATAATTACAAAGTTGCCTGTAAAATAAATATTAATCCTAAAATAGCTACAATATAATTATAATTTATATTGTAGCTATATTAGGGTTTATTTTACAGGTAAGTATTTAGCTTTAAATAGGAATAATTTATTTAATAAGAGTTAATTTATTTTGTTAGATTTAAATTATATTTAACTTAGGGGGGTGTTAGTGTTAGACTTAGCTTTAGGGGTTAATACATTTATTAGCGTAGCGGTGAGATCCGGTCGGCAGATTAGGGGTTAATAAGTGTAGGTAGGTGGAGGCGACGTTGGGGGCGGCAGATTAGGGGTTAATAAATATAATATAGGGGTCGGCTGTGTTAGGGGCAGCAGATTAGGGGTACATAGGTATAATGTAGGTTGCGGCGGTGTACGGAGCGGCAGATTAGGGGTTAATAATAATATGCAGGGGTCAGCGATAGCGGGGGCGTTAGATTAGGGGTTAATAAATATAATATAGGGGTCTGCGGTGTTAGGGGCAGCAGATTAGGGGTTCATAGGGATAACGTAGGTTGCGGCGGTGTACGGAGCGGCAGATTAGGGGTTAATGATAATATGCAGGGGTCAGCGATAGTGGGGGTGGCAGATTAGGGGTTAATAAGTGTAAGGTTAGGGGTGTTTAGACTCGGGGTACATGTTAGGGTGTTAGGTGCAGACTTAGGAAGTGTTTCCCCATAGGAAACAATGGGGCTGCGTTAGGAGCTTAACGCTTCTTTTTTGCAGGTTTTTTTTTTTCAGCTCAAACAGCCCCATTGTTTTCTATTGGGGAATCGTGCACGTTTTTGAAGCTGACCGCGTTCGTAAGCAACGCTGGTATTTAGAGTTGCTGTGGCGGTAAATATGCTGTACGCTCCCTTTTTTGGAGCCTAACGCAGCCCTTCTGTGAACTCTAAATACCAGCGGTATTTAAAAGATGCGGGAGAAAAAAAGCATGGGTAGCTAACGCACCCCTTTGGCCGCAGAACTCTAAATCTAGCCGATAGGAAACAAATATCTTATTTAATTTTAAATTAAATAGTACTCAATAATTACTCAGCTCCCCGTGCCACATGGGAAAGAATTCAAACACAAATATCTCTACTGTTTTTTTAGAACTGTGGATAGACTAAAATTAGACATAACTGAAAAGTGCTCAGCTCCAAACAGCGTTTATCAATATCTTCACTTTTCCCACAGCACGGATGGTAAACAAACCACGTGCGCTAGTTCCGACTTTGGCGTGATTAGCGTCCTTTGTTTCTAGGAGACCTTGCGTAGCAACTGCGACGCTCAATAGGGAGCGCTGTTCGATGAAATTATTTCTTGTATTGAATCCGTGTTAAAAGGTTTATCCTGCTTACTCACTCACAAATCATCAAACCAGACAAATAATATACAAACTATGTTGCAGGTAACAAACATAATATTTCCAAGCTTACGCAATTCCACCAAATAATCAGACAGGTTCAGTGATTCATGCAGAGTAAACGCTTTTTTTTGCTTTTGAATTCTAAAAATATTGTTCCACGATAAATCTGTATGGAATGTTTTTTACGTATGCTAAGCAACCAGTTTTGCATATGAAAGAGCTCCTGACACGGAGCAAGCCAAGGCATAGGGGAATCATTTAGCCTTTGAACAACTTGGCGAGGAACAGAAAGTGAGGGCAGGGTTTTGTTGTGGTCGGCTGCTTGGGGGTAGGATTTCAGAGGCAGTATTAAAGGGACAGTCTACTCCATTATTGTTTAAAAAGATAGATGATAATCCCATTATTACACATTCCCCAGATTTGCCTAACCAACACTGTTGCAAGGTATCTTTTTTTATTACCTAGGCTAAGGTGTACAAAATGTACTACCTCTTCAGGAAGTTTATTCCATAAATCAATCACTCTTTCTGTAAAGAAGTGCTTCCTCAAGTTACTCCTGAATCTACTACCCTTTAGCTTGAGCTCATGACCCCTTGTTCTTGAATTTTCTATTTTATGTAAAATACCCACAGCCTCAGTTTTACTAAACCCTTTAATGTACTTGAAAGTTGCTATCATATCACCTCTTTCCCTTCTCTCCTCTAAGCTATACATATTTAGGTCATTGAGCCTATCCTGGTAAGTTTTATTTTTTAGACCATGTACCATTTTGGTAGCCCTCCTTTGCACAGATTCAAGTTTGTTAATATCCTTCTGAAGATATGGCCTCCAAAACTGCACACAATACTCAAGATGAGGCCTAACTAATGATCTATAAAGTGGCATAAGAACCTTACTATTTCTGCTGCAAATACCTCTACCAATACATCCAAGCATTCTGCTAGCCTTACTCGCTGCATTACTACATTGTTTACTAAGTTTTAAATCATCTAAAATAATAATTCCCAAGTCCTGTTCCTCATCTGTAACAGTCAGTAAAGTGTCATTGAGTCTGTAATTAACATTTGGATTTTTCTTCCCTAAATGCATTATTTTACACTTTGCTGTGTTAAACTTTAGATCCCAGTCGTTTGTCCAATCCTCCAATTGTTGTATATCACTTCTCATTTTGTCTACCCCCCCTGGAACATCCACTCTGTTGCAAATTGTAGCCCTTTGCTGATATCGCAGATAAATATGTTAAACAAAACAGGCCCCAGAACTGACCCCTGAGGAACACCACTAGTAACAGCCCCCTCTGCTGAATGAACTCCATTTACTAAGACACTTTGTTTTCTGTCCTTAAGCCAGCATTCCACCCAGTTCACAATTTTTGACTCTAGACCAAGGAGATATAGTTTGTGAATTAGTTTATTGTGTGGGACGGTGTCAAATGCTTTGCTGAAATCTAGATATGCTACATCAACTGCTCCACCCTTGTCTAATACTTTTGTTACATAATCAAAGAAGTCAATTAGATTAGTCTGACATGATCTCCCTGAAGTAAAACCATGCTGATTTTGGTCCTCTAAATTGTTTGTCTTTATGTAAGTCATAATTCTTTCTTTTAAGAGGCTTTCCATTAATTTCCCTACTACTGAAGTTAAACTAACTGGCCTGTAGTTGCCAGATTCTTCTCTACTGCCCTTTTTATGAAGAGGTATTACATTTGCTATTCTCCAATCATCTGGGACAGCTCCTGTTAATAGTGACTGATTAAACAGATCAGTTAATGGGACAGTTAGCACTGATCGAAGTTCTTTTAAAACCCTTGGATGAATATTATCAGGACCCACTGCCTTTTTAACATTTATTTTTGATAATGCTAACAAAACCTCATCCTCTGTAAAAAGATTACTGTTAAGCTTGTTTCTATTTTTCGTAGCATCCCTTAATGTAGACATTGTATCTTCACAATCTTTTGTGAAAACAGAACAGAAGTAATCATTGAGACAGTCTGCAATCTGCTTATCTCCTTCTATTATTCTACCATCAACTGATTTCAATTTTACTATTCCTACCTTATTTTTTCTTCTTTCACTGATATATCTAAAGAATGTTTTGTCCCCATGTTTTACTGACTTTGCTATCTTCTCTTCTGCATGAGCTTTTACCTTCCTAATTAACTGCTTAGTCTTTTTTTGTTGGAGTCTCCATATTTTCATATCATCATCTGCTTGTGTGTGTCTGTAATTTTTATAAGCTATCTTTTTTGTCTTTACAGCATGTGCTACTTCTTTGGAAAACCAAATTGGTTTCCGCTTTCTTTTACTTTTACAGACATGTCTAATACAGTGTGCGGTTGCATCTAAAATGGCACCTTTCACAAATTCCCACTGTTCTTGAACCCCTGTAATAAGAGTTTTCCCCTTTAAATAGTTTTTTAGGTATTCTCCCATTAATGAAAAATCTGCCGTCCTAAAGTCTAAAACTTTTGTTTTAGTCTGGGTGGACTGTTCCTGCACATGAATACTAAACCAAACAGATTGATGATCACTGGATCCTAAGTTCTCACCTACAGACACATCTGAAACTGTATCACTGTTTGTAAGTATTAGATCTAATATAGCTTCCTTACGAGTTGGTTCCTTGACTAATTGCTCAAGTGATTCCCCTAGCAGAGATTCAAGAATATACTTGCTTCTAGCTGATCTAGCAGAAGGAATCTTCCAGTCTATATCTGGCAAATTAAAGTCCCCCAGTACTATAACCTTACCCTTCATGGTCATTTTGGTTATTTCTTCTAATAACAGATTGTCCAGTTTTTCATCCTGCAATGGAGGCCTATATACAACCCCTATTCTAAAAACATTTTTATCTCCAATTTCCAAAGTCACCCAAATACTTTCCACCTCATCATTTGTTCCTACAATTTCGATAACCTTTATATTTTCATTTACATACAAAGCAACTCCTCCACCTTTCTTTCCTACTCTGTTCTTTTTAAATAACCTGTATCCAGGTATGACTATGTCCCAGTCATGCAAATCATTGTACCATGTTTCTGTTATAGCTACTAAATCCAAGTTGTCCCTAGTCATTATTGAAATGAGTTCAGGTAATTTATTTCCTAAGCTGCGAGCATTTGTGCTCATGGCACGAAGAATTTTTCTACTAGAATTTCTAGAATTGTTACTTGGACTAACAGTTTTGGCATGCTGTGGGGGGCAGGTGGATATATTAATGCTACCCCCCTTTATTAGTTTAAATGATTTCTAATAAAGCATTTGAACTCCTCTCCCAGATACTCTGTTCCTTTAGCATCCAAATGCAAGCCATCTCTCCTAAATAACCTAGTATCTTTCCAAGCAGAGCTATAATGGCCAATAAAACCAAATCCTCGTTCCCTGCACCACTTATCTAACCAAGAATTAAATGTTGTTATCCGCTCCATCTTTCCTGCTTCCTGTCTATACACTGGTAAAATAGCAGAAAATGATAGAGTTGATGCCACAGTCTCTAAATGATTACCTAGGTCACAAAACTCTTTCTGAACAGCAGCAACATGATTACTAGCCAGATCATTTGTTCCTAAATGAACAATCACATCTAACTCACTTCCCTTTCCTGCTGCCTTAACAATTCTCAAAATACGATTCTTATCCCTGTGAGCAGTAGCTCCTGGAAGACATCTAACCTCCCTTGCTTCTCCTTTACTTTCACCTAAATACACATTCCTCAAAATAGAGTCACCCACTAACAGTCTTTTTCTCAAAAACACATCTGCAGTTCTTTCCTGTGTTATGTTACCTGGAGAATCAGGTACCAATAGATTTAAATTACCTGTTACAGCTTCAGAGGGCTCAGAAACAGCAATCTCCTCATCACAAGTGTATTCGGCAAGAGCAGCATAGGAGTTTTGCAATGGCAGAGGTTGTGGGCAATGCTTCTGGTCTACTGTTCTAATTCTTCCAGAGCCTACAGTGATCCATCTGTCTCTCCTTGCTGATCTCTGGGGTAGAGGGGCTTCTTTCTGAGGCAGCTTTGTAGAGGTAACAGGTATGTTACTTACCTTAGCTTGAAGTTTAGCTATTTCCTCCCTTAAGAGGGAGAACTGCTTACAAACAGGACAGCCCCTAAATCTCCAAAAAGTAGCACGATTAAAAAGTGCAAAACACCCATTGCACTGTATCTGAGACATTTTAAACTATGCAACACTTTAACAATAAGAAAAATATAAGTATTATTTACTACTGAATAACCCTGAATAACTCCTGAAATAACTCCTGAAATAACTCCTGAAATAACTCCTGAAATAACTCCTGAAATAACTCAAATATCCTTATTTATTTGATCCTTTTTTAGCTTGATTCCTTTGCTAAGAAGCAGAGCTAAATGTTTAGCAGAGCTAAACAGATCTCTTTAAATACCCTCAGAGAGATAGGGTGGGGTCCCTCCTAATTGCTCACCTATGCAAACAATCTAATTGTTATCTAATTGCAATACTAAAAACCAGAATACAAAAGAATGTAAATGAACTCAAACCTTTAACTATTCAATTTCTGTAGTGAAACTAATTCACAGTTCAGGTCTACCTGAGTGAGCAAAATTATTATGGTTCTTCATGGTACATTAGGAGATATTGTGAGATAAGGACTAGTTAAAGTTACGCTGTAGTCAATTTATTTTAATTGGTTCAATTATGAAAGGGTATTTGATATTGTATTAATGTATTAATTTTTTATTTTATTTTTAAATGCATGTTTCTGCTGAATAAACCAATATTTTCTTGTCAGGTTTGCAGAGGTCTATCTCTCTCCACTAGCAAAGCTGTGAGAGCTTCCTTTGTTGACCAATAAGCAGAAAGTATACAATCAGTACTGCAGTATTAGTTTCAAATGAAATTCCAGCTTTTAAGGGGCAGAATATATTATATATATATATATATATATATATATATATATATATATAACATAATTTATGTAAGAACTTACCTGATAAATTCATTTCTTTCATATTAGCAAGAGTCCATGAGCTAGTGACGTATGGGATATACATTCCTACCAGGAGGGGCAAAGTTTCCCAAACCTCAAAATGCCTATAAATACACCCCTCACCACACCCACAATTCAGTTTAATGAATAGCCAAGAAGTGGGGTGATAAAAAAGTGCGAAAGCATATAAAATAAGGAATTGGAATAATTGTGCTTTATACAAAATCATAACCACCACAAAAAAAGGGCGGGCCTCATGGACTCTTGCTAATATGAAAGAAATGAATTTATCAGGTAAGTTCTTACATAAATTATGTTTTCTTTCATGTAATTAGCAAGAGTCCATGAGCTAGTGACGTATGGGATAATGACTACCCAAGAAGTGGATCTTTCCACACAAGAGTCACTAGAGAGGGAGGGATAAAATAAAGACAGCCAATTCCTGCTGAAAATAATCCACACCCAAAATAAAGTTTAACGAAAAACATAAGCAGAAGATTCAAACTGAAACCGCTGCCTGAAGTACTTTTCTACCAAAAACTGCTTCAGAAGAAGAAAATACATCAAAATGGTAGAATTTAGTAAAAGTATGCAAAGAGGACCAAGTCGCTGCTTTGCAGATCTGGTCAACCGAAGCTTCATTCCTAAACGCCCAGGAAGTAGAAACTGACCTAGTAGAATGAGCTGTAATTCTCTGAGGCGGAGTTTTACCCGACTCAACATAGGCAAGATGAATTAAAGATTTCAACCAAGATGCCAAAGAAATGGCAGAAGCTTTCTGGCCTTTTCTAGAACCGGAAAAGATAACAAATAGACTAGAAGTCTTACGAAAAGATTTCGTAGCTTCAACATAATATTTCAAAGCTCTAACAACATCCAAAGAATGCAACGATTTCTCCTTAGAATTCTTAGGATTAGGACATAATGAAGGAACCACAATTTCTCTACTAATGTTGTTGGAATTCACAACTTTAGGTAAAAATTCAAAAGAAGTTCGCAACACCGCCTTATCCTGATGAAAAATCAGAAAAGGAGACTCACAAGAAAGAGCAGATAATTCAGAAACTCTTCTGGCAGAAGAGATGGCCAAAAGGAACAAAACTTTCCAAGAAAGTAATTTAATGTCCAATGAATGCATAGGTTCAAACGGAGGAGCTTGAAGAGCTCCCAGAACCAAATTCAAACTCCAAGGAGGAGAAATTGACTTAATGACAGGTTTTATACGAACCAAAGCTTGTACAAAACAATGAATATCAGGAAGAATAGCAATCTTTCTGTGAAAAAGAACAGAAAGAGCAGAGATTTGTCCTTTCAAAGAACTTGCGGACAAACCTTTATCTAAACCATCCTGAAGGAACTGTAAAATTCTCGGTATTCTAAAAGAATGCCAGGAAAAATGATGAGAAAGACACCAAGAAATATAAGTCTTCCAGACTCTATAATATATCTCTCGAGATACAGATTTACGAGCCTGTAACATAGTATTAATCACAGAGTCAGAGAAACCTCTTTGACCAAGAATCAAGCGTTCAATCTCCATACCTTTAAATTTAAGGATTTCAGATCCTGATGGAAAAAAGGACCTTGTGACAGAAGGTCTGGTCTTAACGGAAGAGTCCACGGTTGGCAAGAGGCCATCCGGACAAGATCCGCATACCAAAACCTGTGAGGCCATGCCGGAGCTACCAGCAGAACAAACGAGCATTCCTTCAGAATCTTGGAGATTACTCTTGGAAGAAGAACTAGAGGCGGAAAGATATAGGCAGGATGATACCTCCAAGGAAGTGATAATGCATCCACTGCCTCCGCCTGAGGATCCCGGGATCTGGACAGATACCTGGGAAGTTTCTTGTTTAGATGGGACGCCATCAGATCTATTTCTGGAAGTTCCCACATTTGAACAATCTGAAGAAAAACCTCTGGGTGAAGAGACCATTCGCCCGGATGCAACGTTTGGCGACTGAGATAATCCGCTTCCCAATTGTCTACACCTGGGATATGAACCGCAGAGATTAGACAGGAGCTGGATTCCGCCCAAACCAAAATTCGAGATACTTCTTTCATAGCCAGAGGACTGTGAGTCCCTCCTTGATGATTGATGTATGCCACAGTTGTGACATTGTCTGTCTGAAAACAAATGAACGATTCTCTCTTCAGAAGAGGCCAAAACTGAAGAGCTCTGAAAATTGCACGGAGTTCCAAAATATTGATCGGTAATCTCACCTCCTGAGATTCCCAAACTCCTTGTGCCGTCAGAGATCCCCACACAGCTCCCCAACCTGTGAGACTTGCATCTGTTGAAATTACAGTCCAGGTCGGAAGCACAAAAGAAGCCCCCTGAATTAAACGATGGTGATCTGTCCACCATGTTAGAGAGTGTCGAACAATCGGTTTTAAAGATATTAATTGAGATATCTTCGTGTAATCCTTGCACCATTGCTTCAGCATACAGAGCTGAAGAGGTCGCATGTGAAAACGAGCAAAGGGGATCGCGTCCGATGCAGCAGTCATAAGACCTAGAATTTCCATGCATAAGGCTACCGAAGGGAATGATTGTGACTGAAGGTTTCGACAAGCTGTAATCAACTTTAGACGTCTCTTGTCTGTTAAAGACAGAGTCATGGACACTGAATCCATCTGGAAACCCAGAAAGGTTACCCTTGTCTGAGGAATCAAAGAACTTTTTGGTAAATTGATCCTCCAACCATGATCTTGAAGAAACAACACAAGTCGATTCGTATGAGATTCTGCTAAATGTAAAGACTGAGCAAGTACCAAGATATCGTCCAAATAAGGAAATACCACAATACCCTGTTCTCTGATTACAGACAGCAGGGCACCGAGAACCTTTGTAAAAATTCTTGGAGCTGTAGCTAGGCCAAACGGCAGAGCCACAAACTGGTAATGCTTGTCCAGAAACGAGAATCTCAGGAATTGATAATGATCTGGATGAATCGGAATATGCAGATATGCATCCTGTAAATCTATTGTGGACATATAATTCCCTTGCTGAACAAAAGGTAAGATAGTCCTTACAGTTACCATCTTGAACGTTGGTATCCTTACATAACGATTCAATATTTTTAGATCCAGAACTGGTCTGAAAGAATTCTCCTTCTTTGGTACAATGAAGAGATTTGAATAAAACCCCATCCCCTGTTCCGGAACTGGAACTGGCATAATTACTCCAGTCAACTCTAGATCTGAAACACATTTCAGAAATGCTTGAGCTTTTACTGGATTTACTGGGACACGGGAAAGAAAAAATCTCTTTGCAGGAGGTCTCAACTTGAAACCAATTCTGTACCCTTCTGAAACAATGCTCTGAATCCAAAGATTGTGAACAGAATTGATCCAAATTTCCTTGAAAAAACGTAACCTGCCCCCTACCAGCTGAGCTGGAATGAGGGCCGCACCTTCATGTGGACTTAGAAGCAGGCTTTGCCTTTCTAGCTGGCTTGGATTTATTCCAAACTGGAGATGGTCTCCAAACTGAAACTGCTCCTGAGGATGAAGGATCAGGCTTTTGTTCTTTGTTGAAACGAAAGGAACGAAAACGATTATTAGCCCTGTTTTTACCTTTAGATTTTTTATCCTGTGGTAAAAAAGTTCCTTTCCCACCAGTAACAGTTGAAATAATGGAATCCAACTGAGAACCAAATAATTTGTTACCCTGGAAAGAAATGGAAAGTAAAGTTGATTTAGAAGCCATATCAGCATTCCAAGTTTTAAGCCATAAAGCTCTTCTAGCTAAAATAGCTAGAGACATAAACCTGACATCAACTCTGATAATATCAAAAATGGCATCACAGATAAAATTATTAGCATGTTGAAGAAGAATAATAATATCATGAGAATCACGATGTGTTACTTGTTGCGCTAAAGTTTCCAACCAAAAAGTTGAAGCTGCAGCAACATCAGCCAAAGATATAGCAGGTCTAAGAAGATTACCTGAACACAGATAAGCTTTTCTTAGAAAGGACTCAATTTTCCTATCTAGAGGATCCTTAAACGAAGTACCATCTGACGTAGGAATAGTAGTACGTTTAGCAAGGGTAGAAATAGCCCCATCAACTTTAGGGATCTTGTCCCAAAATTCTAATCTGTCAGACGGCACAGGATATAATTGCTTAAAACGTTTAGAAGGAGTAAATGAATTACCCAAATTATCCCATTCTTTGGAAATTACTGCAGAAATAGCATCAGGGACAGGAAAAACTTCTGGAATAACTACAGGAGATTTAAAAACCTTATTTAAACGTTTAGATTTAGTATCAAGAGGACCAGAATCCTCTATTTCTAAAGCAATTAGGACTTCTTTAAGTAAAGAACGAATAAATTAAATTTTAAATAAATATGAAGATTTATCAGCATCAACCTCTGAGACAGAATCCTCTGAACCAGAGGAATCATCAGAATCAGAATGATGATGTTCAGTTAAAAATTCATCTGTAGGGAGAGAAGTTTTAAAAGATTTTTTACGTTTACTAGAAGGAGAAATAACAGACATAGCCTTCTTTATGGATTCAGAAACAAAATCTCTTATATTATCAGGAACATTCTGCACCTTAGATGTTGAAGGAACTGCAACAGGCAATGGTACTTTACTAAAGGAAATATTATCTGCTTTAACAAGTTTGTCATGACAATCAATACAAACAACAGCTGGAGAAATAGCTACCAAAAGTTTACAGCAGATACACTTAGCTTTGGTAGATTCAGCACTTGACAGCGATTTTCCTGTAGTATCTTCTGACTCAGATGCAACGTGAGACATCTTGCAATATGTAAGAGAAAAAACAACATATATATAAAGCAAAATTGATCAAATTCCTTAAATGACAGTTTCAGGAATGGGAAAAAATGCCAAAGAACAAGCTTCTAGCAACCAGAAGCAATAAAAAATGAGACTTAAATAATGTGGAGACAAAAGTGGCGCCCATATTTTTTTGCGCCAAATAAGACGCCCACATTATTTGGCGCCTAAATGCTTTTTGGCGCCAAAAATGACGCCACATCCGGAACGCCGACATTTTTGGCGCAAAATAACGTCAAAAAATGACGCAACTTCCGGCGACACGTATGACGCCGGAAACGGAAATAGAATTTTTGCGCCAAAAAAGTCCGCGCCAAGAATGACGCAATAAAATGAAGCATTTTCAGCCCCCGCGAGCCTAACAGCCCACAGTACTGAAACGAGAATCAGCAGAGATAATGGTATATATAAGAGTATATCGTCGATCTGAAAAGGGAGGTAAGAGATGAATCTCTACGACCGATAACAGAGAACCTATGAAATAGACCCCTTAGAAGGAGATCACTGCATTCAAATAGGCAATACTCCTCACATCCCTCTGACATTCACTGCACGCTGAGAGGAAAACCGGGCTCCAACTTGCTGCGGAGCGCATATCAACGTAGAATCTAGCACAAACTTACTTCACCACCTCCATCGGAGGCAAAGTTTGTAAAACTGAATTGTGGGTGTGGTGAGGGGTGTATTTATAGGCATTTTGAGGTTTGGGAAACTTTGCCCCTCCTGGTAGGAATGTATATCCCATACGTCACTAGCTCATGGACTCTTGCTAATTACATGAAAGAAATATATATATATATATATTATTTTTTGAGTAGAATATCCCTTAATTAATTAATCTAAACTATGCTGGCAAAGTCATTTTCTTCAAGAAAGATTGGACATTCTTCCCAATGAAATTATAAATGAAATTAATTGACCTTTTCAGCTGCTCTCATTTAATTATTTTGTAGAAGTTATTCATTAATTTTCTCATTAACCAAATGAGAAAACAGTTTATCTTAATGTTAATTAGAAGAGGGATTATTTAATATTTATTTATTATTAATCTGTTAATTACAGTTTGATTTGGAAGTTTTACTGTATGAGCAGCAAAAATAAAATAAAAGTAACATTACTCCCTAACCAAAAAATGATATGGCCAAAAATGGCTTAAATCCATGGAGGGAGGGGGGGAGGGGCAGCAGGATTCTGAGGGCCTAGGGCAGCACAAAACCTAAATACGCCCCTGTGTTACGGTGTTAGCACATAAAACTCTTAACTACTGACTTTTAAATGCGGTAGGAGTCTTGACAGGAGAGGGTGTACCGCTCACTTTTTCCAAGACTCGTAATACCGGCGTTAGGAAAATCCCATTGAAAAGATAGGATACGCAATTGACGTAAGGGGATTTGCGGTATGCTCGAGTTGCGAAAAAAAATTGAGCGGTACACCGTTACCTGCCAGACTCGTAATACCAGCGGGCGTTAAAAAGCAGCGTTGGGACCTCTCAACGCTGCTTTTTAAAGGGACAGTCAACACTTACTTTAACATGTTTTTATATTGAAAATAACAAAACGGAGGTCCGCCTACACTATACCCCTCCTGCCTTGCCGCCTTGCTTCTGTCCTAATCAGCGGCGCTAACTACTCTAATACCCAGTAAATATGGATGCCGGACTCCCCCCACCATTACGTAGATGCCTTCTTCTTCAACTGATAAGCAAATCAGAATCCAGGCATCGGACAGAAATTGCAAGCGCGTGCAATTTCAGTCCGAGGACTGGATTCTGATTTGCTTATCAGTTGAAGAAGAAGCAGCTACGTAATGGTGGGGGGAGTCCGGCATCCATATTTACCGGGTATTAGAGTAGTTAGCGCCGCTGATTAGGACAGAAGCAAGGCGGCAAGGCAGGAGGGGTATAGTGTAGGCGGACCTCCGTTTTGTTATTTTCAATATAAAAACATGTTAAAGTAAGTGTTGACTGTCCCTTTAAGGCTAACGGAAGACTCGTAATCTAGGCGAATATATTTAGAAACAGTTTAAAATGGTGCAATGCTAATAATAAGTGTGCATAAAAAATGTCAGAGCGGGCAATCTGACTCCAGTTGAGAATCAGAGAAACATTTAGTTCATATAGTTATCAATAAAATTCTTCAGGCAAAGCCCCTATTGGTTGTTCACTTACTTGTCCAGAGCTGTATCCGGTACTCAGTGTCTTGTATACTGTGGGACTTGATAAGCCAGCCAGGTATTCCAATAGTGTATTGGTCAATCAGAGGTATACGCCACTTGAATATGTAAATCCCCAGTAAATCCCCAGTAAAGGTTGCTCATACGGAATTTGAGTATGTGTGAGACAAATAATAGTGCAATTCCGTTTACTGGAGACAAAGCAACACACACATAAGCCAAATGGGATACACTTACAAACTGAAACCTCAATGATATGAGGTAACGGCTAGTAGTCTGTACAAGATGCACAGTGATGCACAGTGAAGAATCTGACGCGTTTCGAAAGGATTTATACAATAGACCCTTCTTCATACCTCAGATGAAGAAGGGTCTATTGTATAAATCTCTTCGAAACGCGTCAGGTTCTTCACTGTACATCTTGTACAGACTACTAGCCGTATCTTTGCTCTTCTGAAGAGTTTTCACCCGTTTGTATATAAAAGTAATCCACAGCTGTAACCGGTGGCCACCGGAAACGGCAGTATGTGTTATAGCAGAAGAGGGTGAAACTCTTCAGAAGAGTAAACATACGGCTAGTAGTCTGTACAAGATGTACAGTGAAGAACCTGACGCGTTTCGAAGGGATTTATACAATAGACCCTTCTTCATGAGAGGTATGAAAAAGGGTCTATTGTATAAATCCTTTCGAAACGCGTCAGGTTATTCACTGTGCATCTTGTACAGACTACTAGCCGTTACCTCATATCATTGAGGTTTCAGTTTGTAAGTGTATCCCATTTGGCTTATGTATGTGTTGCTTTGTCTCCATTAAACAGAATTGCACTATTATTTGTCTCCCACATACTCAAATTACGTATGAGCAACCTTTACTGGGGATTTACATATTCAAGTGGCGAATACCTCTGATTATTGGAATACCTGGCTGGCTTACCAAGTCCCACATTATACAAGACACCGAGTACCGGATACAGCTCTGGACACAGCTTTATTTGTCCATCCAAGCCTGCCTTACCTCATAAGACTGAGGTTGATTCAAGTAAGTGAACACCCAATAGGGGCATAGCCTGAAGAATTTTATTGATACCTATATGAACTAAATGTTTCTCTGATTCTCAACTGGAGTCAGATTTCCCGCTCTGACATTTTTTATGCACACTTATTATTAGCATTGCACCATTTTGGACTGTTTCTAAATATATTGTGTTTTTCAGGTTTAAGTTTTAATTATTATAAGTTTCGCTGAGATTTCATTTATTTAAATACCCATTTATTTATATACTGTATATGTGTATTATTGAGTCACATACATGTACAATTGTGGTTTCCTACATGCACCTATTCTGAGTTACAATTACTACCCATCTGCTCCCTAGTCCATACACATATATACACAATCCCATTTTACTTCGTTTTCTCTTGGATACAGTGTACATATTTATTGTCATCTATTGGAGGAACAGTTATCATTAAAACTTTTGATTAATATCTAGGGGCCTATTTAACAAATGTCTGTCCGACATGATCCGATCAGCGGATCATGTCCGACAGACATCGCTGAATGCGGAGAGCAATACGCTCTCCGCATTCAGCATTGCACCAGCGGCTCTTGTGAACTGCTGGTGCAACTCCGCCCCCTGCAGATTTGCGGACAATTGGCCGCTAGCAGGGGGTGTCAATCAACCCGATCGTATTCGATCGGGTTGATTTCCCGTGATGTCTGTCCGCCTCCTCAGAGCAGGCGGATAGGTTATGTAGCAGTGGTCTTTAGACCGCTGCTTCATAACTGGTGTTTCTGGCGAGTCTGAAGGCTGGCCAGAAACACGGCCCTTCAAGCTCCATACGGAGCTTGATAAATGGGCCCCCTAATCTCATTTTATAGCGCTGATGTGTTTGGACAGTATCCTCTCCCTTCTCATTCATCGCTTGAGTTTCTTGGAAAATGTCACTCACCCTTACTGTCTCATCACCTCTTGGCAGCTATTTTTTGACACTTACCATATTGTATTATTTATTATTTTATATTATTTTTTTATTTATTTTTTGTTTTCAGATTATTTTCATATTATAGTATTTTATTACATTGTTGGTTTTGTATTGCATCCAATTTTATGTAATATTATTATTCTTATTTATTATCATCTATAAAGTTATATTATTTATTTATACCAATATAGTTTTGCTAAATTCTAAATAAGCGTACTCCTTCACCTAGAGTTGGTGTATTCTACTTCTAGTTTTTATATATATATATATATATGGACAACACACAAACAGTATCAGCGCTTGACAGGTTAGATGGAGCTACCACACAAAACCAGTGTTTCCAGTTACATAAATCTATATCTAAAGATATTATATGTCCATGTACATCTATAAAAAAGGATATATCTTGTATCTTTTTGGTGTATATATAGATGATTAAACACTGTCCTTCTCTATATATAAATTCAATAAATAAAATAGAATAAAAAGGAAAGTCACTCCTTATATAGTTGAGGAATAGATCCAAGTCTCTTGCAGCCTTATTCCAATAAGTTACCGAGGTGTCCCCAAGGAGAACTCAGTAGAATCTGAAGAAGAAGGGAAGGGCGCACAGAGAAGCCAGATCTGGGTGTAGTATGTTATAGTGTCAAAAGAAAAGCGGACATTCATGTGCAGTATACACTCACTTGGTAAAACCCCAATCGATAAGGTACTGACGTGGGGGCTATATCAAGCCTTATGCAACATCCAGCAATTCTTGTCACTGCTTAGGATTTCTCCACAAAAGTCCTTTTCATCTGTTTCGTTAGCCTGTATCCGTCTCCTATATCCCCCTATATATTCAGTAGGCTGTATTTACGAAAAAATAGAAGATATTTTGACAAATTGTAATGTGAAATATTCATATTTTCTCGTCGGGTTAGCGCACATTGCTGCGCAACTTACTCCCTTTGCTGCGCTAGTTATCTTGCCGTGTCTCACGGCATGAGAACAAGGCTCCCATTGGAGCACATGTAAGCGCACTCTCATGAGCGCAATGCTTCCATGCAATTCGAACGTGAGGTTGCCTTCGCATTGCACTTTACTTGTAATACCAGGGCACGTTTGCGTGCGCTGGCATTACAAACTCGATTGCAAATATTACTTTCGCTGAAGCAATAATTTGCGTTCCATTTATAATCTGGCCCATTATGTGTTTGTCATAAATGTTATGGGGATAAAATTACACAAAAATCTGTTTTGCATTTCATATTTACCATATTTGGGTATTAATGGAAACTGAAGCTGGCTTTTAAAAAGTGTTTGGTCTGTTGAAAACCCCCCAACATAATCCGTGTATTATCCATTCCTTAGTTTTGTATAACCAACATTGTTATATTAATATACTTTTTATCTTTATGATTACCTTGTATCTAAGGCTCTGCAGACTGCCCCCTTATCTCAGTGCTTTTTACAAACTTTCATTTTAGCCAATTAGTGCTGGTTCCTGTATAACAATTAAGATTCTTCCAGAGAGTGAGCACAATGTTTTCTATATGGCACACATGAACTAGCTCTGTCTGGCTGTAAAAAGTGAATAAAAAGCACTGAGATAAGACGCCACCTGCAGGGGCTTAGGAACAGGCTAACTTAGGTGTTATAAAGTATATTATATTGGTTGTGCAAAGCTGGGGAATGGGTAATAAAGGCGTTATCTATCTACACTGTCCCTTTAAATACAAAGATGTTGAATATTTAGAAACAGCTTCAGCACAGAGTGTAAAATAGCTCAGAAATGAAGGAGTTAAAGATCTGTAAAAGATGACATAAAATATGCACAGTGATTCCTTAATCCTTGTCTGTGTATGAGGTCAGATACGGGTACTGGGCAGTGGGCACACATAATTCACAGCATTTCTCCCTATGACAATGAAATGTACATGTGACACTCTTTCTCTCTCTATCGCTCTCTCTCTCTGTCTCTCTCTCTCTTTTTCTCTATCTCTCTCTCGTTTTCTCTTTCTCTGTCTCTCTCTCTCTCTCTTTCTCTCGATCTCTGTCTCTCTCTGTGTGTCTCTCTCTCTTTCTTTCTCTCTGTCTCTTTCTCTCTTCCTCTCTCTCTCTCTCTCTGTCTCTCTCTTTCTCCCTCTCTGTCTCTTTCTCTCTCTCTCTTTTTCCCCACTCTCTCTCTCTCTCTCTCTCTCTCCGCCCTCTATCTCTTTCTCTCTCCCCCCCTCTCTATCTCTTTCTCTCTCTAACCCCTCTATCTCTTTCTCTCTCTCTCCCCCCCTCTCTCTTTCTCTCTCTCTGTCTCTCTGTCTGTCTCTCTCTCTCACTCCCTCTCTCTCTGTGTTTAGGCTGCTGTCACTGTTAAGATCACGTACAATAAACGTCACTGCGTTTGTCAGTAAAGGAGAAACATTATAAGAATATCTGACAAATTCAGTTGCTGAACAAGACAATGTCTGACAAGAACCAAACCTCAGAGCTTCCTGATGCAGACAGAGGTAAGCAGGACGTCACATGTCACCTGGTTTTGTCATCAGAAGGGGATAATATTTACAGTAACAAAAAACACAATCCGGCACTGGGCTATTAAATGTACAGACTTCTGTTATATAAGTTTATGTTACACCCTGTACTGTGTACTATCAGGTAACTTCCTGCTGTAATTACAGGGCATCTAGATGAAAACCCAGCACTGGGCTATTAAATGTACAGACTTCGGTTATATAAGTTTATGTTACACCCTGTACTGTACTATCAGGTAACTTCCTGCTGTAATTACAGGGCGTCTAGAGGAAAACCCGGCACTGGGCTATTAAATGTATAGACTTCTGTTATATAACTTTATGTTACACCCTGTACTGTGTATTATCAGGTAACTTCCTGCTGTAATTACAGGGCGTCTAGAGGAAAACCCGGTGTTCTAAAGTTAGTTGTCTACCGCGTAGGAATGTGACTACCGCGTCACTTCCGGTGACTTTAATCAGCTGCTGGAGGTTTGTGGCACTCACTGCTCATGCGCTAGAGGCCCAACCTCCTACAAACAGCTGTTTAAGGCAGAATAGCTGACAACTTACTTGAGAACATCGGTGTTGTAAAGTAAGTTGTGTACCGCGTAGGAATTGGCGCCTGATCGTTCTGTCCTTCTCTCCATAACATAGATTTTATTTTGCAATACTTTGAAAAAGTTTTTACTTGCTGTATTTATTTCTTTTTTTGCCGTTCTATACCTTTATAGCAATATCGCAAATTAGTCAACGCTGTACTGTGCTGTATTTTTGTGTTTTCTGAATGATCATTTCCTAAAGCCTCCATTATAATCCTCAGTCGTTTTTACCTCGTTATGAATTATGTTCTTGCTTCCACCAATGTCTAATGGAGGCTTTAGGAAATGATCATTCAGAAAACACAAAAATACAGCACGGTACAGCGTTTACTAATTTGAGATATTGCTATAAAGGTATAGAACGGCAAAAAAAGAAATAAATACAGCAAGTAAAAACTATTTCAAAATGATTGCAAAATAAAATCTGTGTTATGGAGAGGACAGAGAGCGATCGGGCGGTAATTCCTACGCGGTAGACAACTTACTTTAGAACACCGGTGTTCTAAAGTAAGTTGTCAGCTATTCTGCCTTAAACAGCTGTTTGTAGGAGGTTGGGCCTCCAGTGAGCGCTGTTTATTGTGCCTTAAACATGCGCAAAGAGCGCCACAACCCTCCAGCAGCTGACTACACGTCACCGGAAGTGACGCGGTAGTGAAATTCCAATGGTAGACATATTAATTTAAGACACCGGCACTGGGCTATTAAATGAACAGACTTCTGTTATATAAGTTTGTTACACCCTGTACTGTGTACTATCAGGTAACTTCCTGCTATAATTACAGGGTGTCTAGAGGAAAACCCGGCACTGGGCTATTAAATGAACAGACTTCTGTTATATAAGTTTATGTTACACCCTGTACTGTGTACTATCAGGTAACTTCCTGCTGTAATTACAGGGCGTCTAGAGGAAAACCCGGCACTGGGCTATGAAATGTACAGACTGTTATATAAGTTTATGTTACACCCTGTACTGTGTACTATCAGGTAACTTCCTGCTGTAATTACAGGGCGTCTAGAGGAAAATCCGGCACTGGGCTATTAAATGTACAGACTTCTGTTATATAAGTTTATGTTACACCCTGTACTGTGTACTATCAGGTAACTGCCTGCTGTAATTACAGGGCGTCTAGAGGAAAACCCGGCACTGGGTTATTAAATGTACAGACTTCTGTTATATAAGTTTATGTTACACCCTGTACTGTGTACTATCAGGTAACTTCCTGCTGTAATTACAGGGTGTCTAGAGGAAAACCCGGCACTGGGCTATTAAATGTACAGACTGTTATATAAGTTTATGTTACACCCTGTACTGTGTACTATCAGGTAACTTCCTGCTGTAATTACAGGGCGTCTAGAGGAAAATCCGGCACTGGGCTATTAAATGTACAGACTTCTGTTATATAAGTTTATGTTACACCCTGTACTGTGTATTATCAGGTAACTTCCTGCTGTAATTACAGGGCGTCTAGAGGAAAATCCGGCACTGGGCTATTAAATGTACAGACTTCTGTTATATAAGTTTATGTTACACCCTGTACTGTGTACTATCAGGTAACTTCCTGCTGTAATTACAGGGTGTCTAGAGGAAAACCCGGCACTGGGCTATTAAATGTACAGACTGTTATATAAGTTTATGTTACACCCTGTACTGTGTACTATCAGGTAACTTCCTGCTATAATTACAGGGCGTCTAGAGGAAAACCCGGCACTGGGCTATTAAATGAACAGACTTCTGTTATATAAGTTTATGTTACACCCTGTACTGTGTACTATCAGGTAACTTCCTGCTGTAATTACAGGGCGTCTAGAGGAAAATCCGGCACTGGGCTATTAAATGTACAGACTTCTGTTATATAAGTTTATGTTACACCCTGTACTGTGTATTATCAGGTAACTTCCTGCTGTAATTACAGGGCGTCTAGAGGAAAACCCGGCACTGGGCTATTAAATGAACAGACTTCTGTTATAGTTTATGTTACACCCTGTACTGTGTACTATCAGGTAACTTCCTGCTGTAATTACAGGGCGTCTAGAGGAAAATCCGGCACTGGGCTATTAAATGTACAGACTGTTATATAAGTTTATGTTACACCCTGTACTGTGTACTATCAGGTAACTTCCTGCTGTAATTACAGGGCGTCTAGAGGAAAACCCGGCACTGGGCTATTAAATGTACAGACTTCTGTTATATAACTTTATGTTACACCCTGTACTGTGTATTATCAGGTAACTTCCTGATGTAATTACAGGGCGTCTAGAGGAAAACCCGGCACTGGGCTATTAAATGTACAGACTTCTGTTATATAAGTTTATGTTACACCCTGTACTGTGTACTATTAGGTAACTTCCTGCTGTAATTACAGGGTGTCTAGAGTAAAACCCTGCACTGGGCTATTAAATGTACAGACTGTTATATAAGTTTATGTTACACCCTGTACTGTGTAATATCAGGTAACTTCCTGCTGTAATTACAGTGCGTCTAGAGGAAAACCCGGCACTGGGCTATTAAATGTACAGACTGTTATATAAGTTTATGTTACACCCTTTTCTGTGTACTATCAGGTAACTTCCTGCTGTAATTACAGGGCGTCTAGAGGAAAACCCGGCACTGGGCTATGAAATGTACAGACTGTTATATAAGTTTATGTTACACCTTGTACTGTGTACTATCAGGTAACTTCCTGCTGTAATTACAGGACGTCTAGAGGTAAACCCTGCACTGGGCTATTAAATGTACAGACTTCTGTTATATAAGTTTATGTTACACCCTGTACTGTGTACTATCAGGTAACTTCCTGCTGTAATTACAGGACGTCTAGAGGAAAACCCGGCACTGGGCTATTAAATGTACAGACCTCTGTTATATAAGTTTATGTTACACCCTGTACTGTACTATCAGGTAACTTCCTGCTGTAATTACAGGGCGTCTAGAGGAAAACCCGGCACTGGGCTATTAAATGTACAGACTTCTGTTATATAAGTTTATGTTACACCCTGTATTGTACTATCAGGTAACTTCCTGCTGTAATTACAGGGCGTCTAGAGGAAAACATGGCACTGGGCTATTAAATGTACAGACTTCTGTTATATAACTTTATGTTACACCCTGTACTGTGTACTATCAGGTAAATTCCTGCTGTAATTACAGGGCGTCTAGAGGAAACCTCGGGCACTGGGCTTTTAGACGCGAAGGAAGAGGATGAGACAGATGACATGAATAGTCATTAGCCTGATATACATTGGTCCCTCCCTGCCAGTGAGTAGTAATATGTGAGAGTCTGCCAGGGCTGTGCACACAGTTACTTACTGCTCTCATGTAGTTTACTGTCTGGTTTATAAGTGCTGGGTCTGTGCACACAGTTACCTACTGCTCTCATGTAGTTTACTGTCTGGTTTATAAGTGCTGGGGCTGTGCACACAGTTACTGCTCTCTCATGTAGTTTACTGTCTGGTTTATAAGGGCTGGGGCGGTGCACACAGTTACTTACTGCTCTCATGTAGTTTACTGTCTGGTTTATAAGTGCTGGGGCTGTGCACACAGTTACTGCTCTCTCATGTAGTTTACTGTCTGGTTTATAAGTGCTGGGGCTGTGCACACAGTTACTTACTGCTCTCATGTAGTTTACTGTCTGGTTTATAAGCACTGGGGCTGTGCACACAGTTACCTACTGCTCTCATGTAGTTTACTGTCTGGTTTATAAGGGCTGGGGCGGTGCACACAGTTACTTACTGCTCTCATGTAGTTTACTGTCTGGTTTATAAGTGTTGGGGCTGTGCACACAGTTACTGCTCTCTCATGTAGTTTACTGTCTGGTTTATAAGTGCTGGGGCTGTGCACACAGTTACTGCTCTCTCATGTAGTTTACTGTCTGGTTTATAAGTGCTGGGGCTGTGCACACAGTTACTTACTGCTCTCATGTAGTTTACTGTCTGGTTTATAAGTGCTGGGGCTGTGCACACAGTTACTTACTGCTCTCTTATGTAGTTTACTGTCTGGTTTATAAGTGCTGGGGCTGTGCACACAGTTACTTACTGTTCTCTCATGTAGTTTACTGTCTGGTTTATAAGTGCTGGGGCTGTGCACACAGTTACTTACTGCTCTCTCATGTAATTTACTGTCTGGTTTATAAGTGCTGGGGCTGTGCACACAGTTACTTACTGCTCTCTCATGTAGTTTACTGTCTGGTTTATAAGTGCTGTGGCTGTGCACACAGTTACTTACTGCTCTATCATGTAGTTTACTGTCTGGTTTATAAGTGTTGGGGCTGCGCATACAGTTACTTACTGCTCTCTCATGTAGTTTACTGTCTGGTTTATAAGTGATGGGGCTGTGCACACAGTTACTTACTACTCTCTCGTGTAGTTTACTGTCTGGTTTATAAGTGCTGGGGCTGGGCACACAGTTACTGCTCTTTCATGTAGTTTACTGTCTGGTTTATTAGTGTTGGGGTTGTGCACACAGTTACTTACTGCTCTCTCATGTAGTTTACTGTTTGGTTTATAAGTGATGGGGCTGTGCACACAGTTACTGCTCTCTCATGTAGTTTACTGTCTGGTTTATTAGTGTTGGGGTTGTGCACACAGTTACTTACTGCTCTCTCATGTAGTTTACTGTGTGGTTTATAAGTACTGAGGCTGTGCACACAGTTACTTACTGCTCTATCATGTAGTTTATTTTCTGGTTTATAAGGGCTGGGGCTGTGCACACAGTTACTTACTGCTCTCTCATGTAGTTTACTGTCTGGTTTATAAGTGCTGGGGCTGTACACACAGTTACTTACTGTTCTCATGTAGTTTACTGTCTGGTTTATAAGTGTTGGGGCTGTGCGCACTGTTACTTACTGCTCTCTCATATAGCTTACTGTCTGGTTTATAAGTGATGGGGCTGTGCACACAGTTACTGCTCTCATGTAGTTTACTGTCTGGTTTATTAGTGTTGGGGTTGTGCACACAGTTACTTACTGCTCTCATGTAGTTTACTGTCTGGTTTATAAGTGCTGGGGCTGTGCACACAGTTACTTACTGCTCTCTCATGTAGTTTACTGTCTGGTTTATAAGTACTGGGGCTGTGAACACAGTTACTTACTGCTCTCTCATGTAGTTTACTGTCTGGTTTATAAGTGCTGGGGCTGTACACACAGTTACTTACTGCTCTCTCATGTAGTTTACTGTGTGGTTTATAAGTACTGAGGCTGTGCACACAGTTATTTACTGCTCTATCATGTAGTTTACTGTCTGGTTTATAAGTGCTGGGGCTGTACACACAGTTACTTACTGCTCTCTCATGTAGTTTACTGTGTGGTTTATAAGTACTGAGGCTGTGCACACAGTTACTTACTACTCTCTCATGTAGTTTACTGTCTGGTTTATAAGTGCTGGGGCTGTGCACACAGTTACTTACTACTCTCTCATGTAGTTTACTGTCTGGTTTATAAGTGCTGGGGCTGTGAACACAGTTACTTACTGCTCTCTCATGTAGTTTACTGTCTGGTTTATAAGTGCTGGGGCTGTACACACAGTTGTTGCTCTCTCATGTAGTTTACTGTCTGGTTTATAAGTGCTGGGGCTGTGAACAAAGTTACTTACTGCTCTCTCATGTAGTTTACTGTCTGGTTTATAAGTGCTGGGGCTGTACACACAGTTACTTACTGCTCTCTCATGTAGTTTACTGTGTGGTTTATAAGTACTGAGGCTGTGCACACAGTTACTTACTGCTCTATCATGTAGTTTACTGTCTGGTTTATAAGTGTTGGGGCTGTGCGCACTGTTACTTACTACTCTCTCATATAGTTTACTGTCTGGTTTATAAGTGATGGGGCTGTGCACACAGTTACTGCTCTCTCATGTAGTTTACTGTCTGGTTTATTAGTGTTGGGGTTGTGCACACAGTTACTTACTACTCTCTCATGTAGTTTACTGTCTGGTTTATAAGTGATGGGGCTGTGCACACAGTTACTGCTCTCTCATGTAGTTTACTGTCTGGTAGTGTTGGGGTTGTGCACACAGTTACTTACTGCTCTCTCATGTAGTTTACTGTCTGGTTTATAAGTGCTGGGGCTATGCACACAGTTGTTGTTCTCTCATGTAGTTTACTGTCTGGTTTATAAGTGCTGGGGCTGTGAACACAGTTACTTACTGCTCTCTCATGTAGTTTACTGTCTGGTTTATAAGTGCTGGGGCTGTACACACAGTTACTTACTGCTCTCTCATGTAGTTTACTGTGTGGTTTGTAAGTGTTGGGGCTGTACACACAGTTACTTACTGCTCTCATGTAGTTTACTGTCTTTTTTATAAGCGTTGGGGCTGTGCACACAGTTACTTACTGCTCTCTCATGTAGTTTACTGTCTGGTTTATAAGTGCTGGGGCTGTGCACACAGTTACTGCTCTCTTATGTAGTTTACTGTATGGTTTATAAGTGCTGGGGCTGTGCACACCGTTACTTACTGCTCTCTCATGTAGTTTACTGTATGCTTTATATGTGCTCTGGCTGTGCACACAGTTACTTACTGCTCTATCATGTAGTTTATTGTCTGGTTTATATGTACTGGGGCTGTGCACACAGTTACTTACTGCTCTCTCATGTAGTTTGCTGTCTGGTTTATAAGTGCTGGGGCTGTGCACACAGTTACTTACTGCTCTCATGTAGTTTACTGTCTGGTTTATAGGTGCTCTGGCTGTGCACACAGTTACTTACTGCTCTCTCATGTAGTTTACTGTCTGGTTTATAAGTGCTGGGGCTGTGCACACAGTTACTTACTGCTCTCTCATGTAGTTTACTGTCTGGTTTATAAGTGCTGTGGCTGTGCACACAGTTACTTACTGCTCTATCATGTAGTTTACTGTCTGGTTTATAAGTGTTGGGGCTGCGCATACAGTTACTTACTGCTCTCTCATGTAGTTTACTGTCTGGTTTATAAGTGATGGGGCTGTGCACACAGTTACTTACTACTCTCTCGTGTAGTTTACTGTCTGGTTTATAAGTGCTGGGGCTGGGCACACAGTTACTGCTCTCTCATGTAGTTTACTGTCTGGTTTATTAGTGTTGGGGTTGTGCACACAGTTACTTACTGCTCTCTCATGTAGTTTACTGTTTGGTTTATAAGTGATGGGGCTGTGCACACAGTTACTGCTCTCTCATGTAGTTTACTGTCTGGTTTATTAGTGTTGGGGTTGTGCACACAGTTACTTACTGCTCTCTCATGTAGTTTACTGTGTGGTTTATAAGTACTGAGGCTGTGCACACAGTTACTTACTGCTCTATCATGTAGTTTACTGTCTGGTTTATAAGTGTTGGGGCTGTGCGCACTGTTACTTACTGCTCTCTCATATAGTTTACTGTCTGGTTTATAAGTGATGGGGCTGTGCACACAGTTACTGCTCTCTCATGTAGTTTGCTGTCTGGTTTATAAGTGCTGGGGCTGTGCACACAGTTACTTACTGCTCTCATGTAGTTTACTGTCTGGTTTATAGGTGCTCTGGCTGTGCACACAGTTACTTACTGCTCTCTCATGTAGTTTACTGTCTGGTTTATAAGTGCTGGGGCTGTGCACGCAGTTACTTACTGCTCTCTCATGTAGTTTACGGTCTGGTTTATAAGTGCTGGGGCTGTGCACAGAGTTACTTACTGCTCTCTTATGTAGTTTACTGTCTGGTTTATACGTGCTGGGGCTGTGCACACAGTTACTTACTACTCTCTCATGTAGTTTACTGTCTGGTTTATAAGTGCTGGGGCTGTGCACACGGTTACTTACTGCTCTCTCATGTAGTTTACTGTCTGGTTTATAAGCGCTGGGGCTGTGCACACAGTTACTTACTTACTGCTCTCTCATGCAGTTTACTGTTTGGTTTATAAGTGCTGGGGCTGTGCGCACAGTTACTTACTGCTCTCTTATGTAGTTTACTGTCTGGTTTATAAGCGCTGGGGCTGTGCACACAGTTATTTACTGCTCTCTCATGTAGTTTACTGTCTTGTTTATAAGCGCTGGGGCTGTGCACACAGTTACTTACTGCTCTCTCATGCAGTTTACTGTTTGGTTTATAAGTGCTGGGGCTGTGCGCACAGTTACTTACTGCTCTCTCATGTAGTTTACTGTCTGGTTTATAAGTGCTGGGGCTGTGCACACAGTTACTGCTCTCTCATGTAGTTTACTGTCTGGTTTATACGTGCTGGGGCTGTGCACGCAGTTACTTACTGCTCTCTCATGTAGTTTACTGTCTGGTTTATAAGTGCTGGGGCTGTGCACACAGTTACTTACTGCACTCTCATGTAGTTTACTGTATGGTTTATAAGTGCTGGGGCTGTGCACACAGTTACTTACTGCTCTCATGTAGTTTACTGTATGGTTTATAAGTGCTGGGGCTGTGCACACAGTTACTTACTGCTCTATCATTTAGTTTACTGTCTGGTTTATACGTGCTGGGGCTGTGCACACAGTTACTTACTACTCTCTCATGTAGTTTACTGTCTGGTTTATAAGTGCTGGGGCTGTGCACACGGTTACTTACTGCTCTCTCATGTAGTTTACTGTCTGGTTTATAAGCGCTGGGGCTGTGCACACAGTTACTTACTGCTCTCTCATGCAGTTTACTGTTTGGTTTATAAGTGCTGGGGCTGTGCGCACAGTTACTTACTGCTCTCTCATGTAGTTTACTGTCTGGTTTATAAGCGCTGGGGCTGTGCACACAGTTACTTACTGCTCTCTCATGTAGTTTACTGTCTGGTTTATAAGCGCTGGGGCTGTGCACACAGTTACTTACTGCTCTCTCATGCAGTTTACTGTTTGGTTTATAAGTGCTGGGGCTGTGCGCACAGTTACTTACTGCTCTCTCATGTAGTTTACTGTCTGGTTTATAAGTGCTGGGGCTGTGCACACAGTTACTGCTCTCTCATGTAGTTTACTGTCTGGTTTATACGTGCTGGGGCTGTGCACACAGTTACTTACTGCACTCTCATGTAGTTTACTGTATGGTTTATAAGTGCTGGGGCTGTGCACACAGTTACTTACTGCTCTCATGTAGTTTACTGTATGGTTTATAAGTGCTGGGGCTGTACACACAGTTACTTACTGCTCTATCATGTAGTTTACTGTCTGGTTTATAAGTGCTGGGGCTGTGCACACAGTTACTTACTACTCTCATGTAGTTTACTGTCTGGTTTATAAGTGCTGGGGCTGTGCACACAGTTACTTACTGCTCTCTCATGTAGTTTACTGTCTGGTTTATAAGTGCTGGGGTTGTGCACACAGTTACTTACTGCTCTCATGTAGTTTACTGTCTGGTTTATAAGTGCTAGGGCTGTGCACACAGTTACTTACTGCTCTCTCATGTAGTTTACTGTCTGGTTTATAAGTGCTGGGGCTGTGCACACAGTTACTTACTGCTCTCATGTAGTTTACTGTCTGGTTTATAAGTGCTGGGGCTGTGCACACAGTTACTTACTGCTCTCATGTAGTTTACTGTCTGGTTTATAAGTGCTGGGGCTGTGCACACAGTTACTTACTGCTCTCTCATGTAGTTTACTGTCTGGTTTATAAGTGCTGGGGCTGTGCACACAGTTACTTACTGCTCTCATGTAGTTTACTGTCTGGTTTATAAGTGCTGGGGCTGTGCACACAGTTACTTACTGCTCTCTCATGTAGTTTACTGTCTGGTTTATAAGTGCTGGGGCTGTGCACACAGTTACTTACTGCTCTCTCATGTAGTTTGCTGTCTGGTTTATAAGTACTGGGGCTGTGCACACAGTTACTGCTCTCTCATGTAGTTTACTGTCTGGTTTATAAGTGCTGGGGCTGTGCACACAGTTACTTACTGCTCTCATGTAGTTTACTGTCTGGTTTATAAGTGCTGGGGCTGTGCACACAGTTACTTACTGCTCTCATGTAGTTTACTGTCTGGTTTATAAGTGCTGAGGCTGTGCACACAGTTACTTACTGCTCTCTCATGTAGTTTACTGTCTGGTTTATAAGTGCTGAGGCTGTGCACACAGTTACTTACTGCTCTCTCATGTAGTTTACTGTCTGGTTTATAAGTGCTGGGGCTGTGCACACAGTTACATACTGCTCTCTCATGTAGTTTACTGTCTGGTTTATAAGTGCTGGGGCTGTACACACATTTACTTACTGCTATCATGTAGTTTACTGTCTGGTTTATAAGTGCTGGGGCTGTGCACACAGTTACTTACTGCTCTCTCATGTAGTTTACTGTCTGGTTTATAAGTGCTGGCGCTGTACACACAGTTACTCACTGCTCTCATGTAGTTTACTGTCTGGTTTATAAGTGCTGGGGCTGTGCACACAGTTACTTACAGTTTACTGTCTGGTTTATAAGTGCTGGGGCTGTGCACATAGTTACTCACTGCTCTCATGTAGTTTACTGTCTGGTTTATAAGTGCTGGGGCTGTGCACACAGTTACTTACTGCTCTCTCATGTAGTTTACTGTCTGGTTTATAAGTGCTGGGGCTGTGCACACAGTTACTTACTGCTCTCTCATGTAGTTTGCTGTCTGGTTTATAAGTACTGGGGCTGTGCACACAGTTACTGCTCTCTCATGTAGTTTACTGTCTGGTTTATAAGTGCTGGGGCTGTGCACACAGTTACTTACTGCTCTCATGTAGTTTACTGTCTGGTTTATAAGTGCTGGGGCTGTGCACACAGTTACTTACTGCTCTCATGTAGTTTACTGTCTGGTTTATAAGTGCTGAGGCTGTGCACACAGTTACTTACTGCTCTCTCATGTAGTTTACTGTCTGGTTTATAAGTGCTGAGGCTGTGCACACAGTTACTTACTGCTCTCTCATGTAGTTTACTGTCTGGTTTATAAGTGCTGGGGCTGTGCACACAGTTACATACTGCTCTCTCATGTAGTTTACTGTCTGGTTTATAAGTGCTGGGGCTGTACACACATTTACGTACTGCTATCATGTAGTTTACTGTCTGGTTTATAAGTGCTGGGGCTGTGCACACAGTTACTTACTGCTCTCTCATGTAGTTTACTGTCTGGTTTATAAGTGCTGGCGCTGTACACACAGTTACTCACTGCTCTCATGTAGTTTACTGTCTGGTTTATAAGTGCTGGGGCTGTGCACACAGTTACTTACAGTTTACTGTCTGGTTTATAAGTGCTGGGGCTGTGCACATAGTTACTCACTGCTCTCATGTAGTTTACTGTCTGGTTTATAAGTGCTGGGGCTGTGCACACAGTTACTTACTGCTCTCTTACTGGTATTAGCGGAGCACAGCAACAAATAAAGGCCTTAAAGGGATATGAAACCAAAAAAAATGTATTATGTGAATCAGACAGAGTATACAGTTAAAAAAACTGCTGGCATATAGTGCTCTGGGCATGTGCACGATCCTAAACTTACGTCCCTGTTTTTCAACAAAAGATACCAAGAGAATGAAGACATTTTAAGAATAATAACAAATTAGAAAGTTGTTTAAAACCGCATGATCTATCTGAATCATAAAAGGAAAAAAATAGGTTTCATGTCCCTTTAAATTAAAAAGTAGACTTATTGAGGGAAAGTATCAGTTTGTGTATTTGGTGCTATTCTCTGTCTGGGAAATACACAAACTTATAAACACTAGATCATGTGATATAAACACTAGATTATGTAATATAAACACTAGATCATGTGACATAAACACTAGATCATGTGACATAAACACTAGATCATTTGATATAAACACTATATCATGTGACAAACACTAGATCATGTGATATAATAACTAGATCATGTGACATAATAACTAGATCATGTGACATAAACACTAGATCATGTGACATAAACTCCAGGGGCCCGATCCGATATGCAGCGTCGCCCGCAAAAGCCGTCGACGCCGAATTTTGCGCGGGTTTGGTATCCTATATACGGCGTAACCTAGAAGTTACGCTCGTATATTTCTGCCTTCGCCCGTAGTTTTTTGGGCCATAGGCAGGTATACCAAACCTGCGCAGTTTGGTATCCAATATACAGCGTAAGGACTTACGTGGCGAAAATGGAGAAATCTTACTTACCACAAAAAGCAGCCGTAGTAAGCCTTACGCTGTCTATTGGAGCCCCGTAACTCCCTAAACTAGCTGCAAAATAAAACCTAACACCTAACGCATGCGCAATGTCTATCTACCTGTCAACCGCGATCTGCTAAATAAAACCTAACACCTAACGCATGCGCAATGTCTATCTACCTGTCAACCGCGATCCCTCGCCGCAATCCCTAATAAAGTATTTAACCCCTAAACCGCCGCTCCCGGACCCCGCCGCCACCTACATTAAAAGTATAACCCCCTAATGTGATCCCCCTACACCGTCGCCAGCTACATTACCTACCCCCTAAAGTGAGCCCCTTACACTGCCGCCATCTACCTTACCTACCCCCTAAAGTGAGCCCCTTACACCGCCGCCATCTACCTTACCTTCCCTCTAAAGTGAGCTCCTACCCCGCCGCCATCTATTTTAAAAATATTAACCCCTAATTTAATCTCCCTACACCGCCGCCACCTATATTAAACACATTAACCCCTAATCTAATCCCCCTACACTGCCGCCAGCTATATTAACCCTAATTATATTAGGGTTAATATAGTTAATATAGTTATTATATTATATATATTAACTATATTAACCCTAATTATATTAGGGTTAATATAGTTAGTATCGTTATTATATTATATATATATTAAGTATAATAACCCTATCTAACTCTAACATCCCTAACTAAATTCTTATTAAAATAAATATAATTAATATTAATATTATTAATTAAAATATTCCTATTTAAATCTAAATACTTACCTATAAAATAAACCATAAGATAGCTACAATGTAATTAATAATTATTTTTACAGGTAACTTGGTATTTATTTTAACTAGGTACAATAGCTATTAAATAGTTAATAACTATTTAATAGCTACGTAGTTAAAATAATTACCAATTTACCTGCAAAATAAATCCTAACCTAAGTTACAAATACACCTACACTATCAATAAATTAAATAAACTACAAATATCTAAACTAAAATACAATTAAATAAACTAAACTAAATTACAAAAAAAACACACTAAATTACAAAAAATAAAAAAAGATTACAAGATTTTTAAGCTAATTACACCTATTCTAAGCCCCCTAATAAAATAATAAAGCCCCCCAAAATAAAAAAATTTCCCTACCCTATTCTAAATTAAAAAAGTTAACAGCTCTTTTACCTTACCAGCCCTTAAAAGGGCCTTTTGCGGGGCATACCCCAAATAAAACAGCTCTTTTGCCTGTAAAAACCCCCACAATACCACCCCCCAACATTACAACCCACCACCCACATACCCCTATTCTAAACCCACCCAAACCCCCCTTAAAAAAACCTAACACTACCCTCCTGAAGATCTCCCTACCTTGTCTTCACCCAGCCGGGCAGAACTCTTCATTCGATCCGGGCGATGTCCAATCAAGTGGCAGAGAAGTCTTCTTCCATCCGGGCGATGTCTTCAATCAAGCGGCAGAGAAGTCTTCTTCCATCCGGGCGATGTCTTCAAGCAAGCGGCAGAGAAGTCTTCTTCCATCCGGCGATGTCTTCAAGCAAGCGGCAGAGAAGTCTTCTTCCATCCGGCGATGTCTTCAAGCAAAGCGGCATCTTCAATCTTCTTTCTTCGCTCCTCCGCCACGGAGCATCCATCCGGCACGACGACTGAATGAGGAATGAGGTACCTTTAAATGACGTCATCCAAGATGGCGTCCGTCGAATTCCGATTGGCTGATAGGATTCTAGCAGCCAATCGGAATTAAGGTAGAAAAATCTGATTGGCTGATTGAATCAGCCAATCAGATTCAAGTTCAATCTGATTGGCTGAACCAATCAGACAATCGGATTGAACTTGAATCTGATTGGCTGATTCAATCAGCCAATCAGATTTTTCTACCTTAATTCCGCTTAATGCCGCTTTGCTTGAAGACATCGCCGGATGGAAGAAGACTTCTCTGCCGCTTGCTTGAAGACATCGCCGGATGGAAGAAGACTTCTCTGCCGCTTGCTTGAAGACCTCGCCCGGATGGAAGAAGACTTCTCTGCCGCTTGATTGAAGATATCGCCCGGATGGAAGAAGACTTCTCTGCCGCTTGATTGGACATCGCCCGGATCGGATGAAGAGTTCTGCCCGGCTGGGTGAAGACAAGGTAGGGAGATCTTCAGGGGGGTAGTGTTAGGTTTTTTTAAGGGGGGTTTGGGTGGGTTTAGAATAGGGGTATGTGGGTGGTGGGTTGTAATGTTGGGGGGTGGTATTGTGTTTTTTTTTTTACAGGCAAAAGAGCTGTTTTCTTTGGGGCATGCCCCGCAAAAGGCCCTTTTAAGGGCTGGTAAGGTAAAAGAGCTGTTAACTTTTTTAATTTAGAATAGGGTAGGGAAATTTTTTTATTTTGGGGGGCTTTATTATTTTATTAGGGGGCTTAGAATATGTGTAATTAGCTTAAAAATCTTGTAATCTTTTTTTATTTTTTTGTAATTTAGTGTTTGTTTTTTTTGTAATTTAGTTTAGTTTATTTAATTGTATTTTAGTTTTGATATTTGTAGTTTATTTAATTTATTGATAGTGTAGGTGCATTTGTAACTTAGGTTAGGATTTATTTTACAGGTAAATTGGTAATTATTTTAACTAGGTAGCTATTAAATAGTTATTAACTATTTAATAGCTATTGTACCTAGTTAAAATAAATACCAAGTTACCTGTAAAATAAATATAAACCCTAAAATAGCTACAATGTAATTATTAATTACATTGTAGCTATCTTATGGTTTATTTTATAGGTAAGTGTTTAGATTTAAATAGGAATATTTTAATTAATAATATTAATATTAATTAGATTTATTTTAATAAGAATTTAGTTAGGGATGTTAGAGTTAGATAGGGTTATTATACTTAATATATATATAATATAATAACGATATTAACTATATTAACCCTAATATAATTAGGGTTAATATAGTTAATATATATAATATAATAACGATATTAACTATATTAACCCTAATATAATTAGGGTTAATATAGTTAATATAGCTGGCGGCGGTGTAGGGGGATTAGATTAGGGGTTAATGTGTTTAATATAGGCGGCGGCGGTGTAGGGGGATTAAATTAGGGGTTAATATTTTTAAAATAGATGGCGGCCGGGTAGGAGCTCACTTTAGGGGGTAGGTAAGGTAGATGGAGGCGGTGTAAGGGGCTCACTTTAGGGGGTAGGTAAGGTAGATGGCGGCGGGGTAGGGGCTCACATTAGGGGGTTATAGATTTAATATAGCTGGCGGCGGGGTCCGGGAGCAGCGGTTTAGGGGTTAAAAACTTTATTAGGTGGCGGCGGGGTCCGGGAGCGGCGGTTTAGGGGTTAATACATTTTTTATTGTTAGGATAGTGAGGGGGGATAGCGGATAGAGGGTTAGACGTGTCGGGCTATGTTTGGGAGGTGTGTTAGACAGTACGGGTGATTTAATAACTTAGTCAGGTTTTGTAGGCGCCGGCAGTTTCTAAAGTGCCGTAAATCACCGGCGACTCCAGAAATTTGTACTTACGCAGATTTCTGGACATCGCTGGTTTGTCAGACTTACGGCACTTTAGCCTCTGACGGCGCCGTATATGGGATAGCTCGAGTTGCGAGCTGAAACTACGGGCGGCGGGGGTTCCCTCGCTTGCGCCACAAACTGCTATCTTTATCGGATCGCGCCCCAAATCATGTGACATAAACACTAGATCATGTGACATAAACTATAGATGATGTGATATAATAACTTGATCATGTGATATAATAACTAGATCATGTGATATAATAACTAGATCATGTGACATAATAACTAGATCATGTGACATAAACACTAGATAATGTGATATAAAAACTGAATCTGCTTTATTTGTGCAGATGAAGATAGCGCTGATATAGTGAAAGTTCAGATAACAGAAGATCTGTGTGTGAGGCGTCAAGTTGGAGCCCCAGATCTGGAAAACAAAGACAGTATCAGCCCAGGTGAGTGTGCACCTGTGTCTGAGGGACATGGGTTACAGGTGAGTGTGAACTAGTTATGTGTCTGAGGGACATGGGTTACAGGTGAGTGTGAACTAGTTATGTGTCTGAGGAACGTGGGTTACAGGTGAGTGTGCACTTGTTATGTGTCTGAGGGACACGGTTACAGGTGAGTGTGAACTAGTTATGTGTCTGAGGGACATGGGTTACAGGTGAGTGTGCACTTGTTATGTGTCTGAGGGATGTGGGTTACAGGTGAGTGTAAACTTGTTATGTGTCTGAGGGACGTGGGTTACAGGTGAGTGTGAGCTAGTTATGTGTCTTAGGGACGTAGGTTACAGGTGAGTGTGAACTTGTTATGTGTCTGAGGGACGTGTGTTACAGGTGAGTGTGAGCTTGTTATATGTCTGTGGGACGTAGGTTACAGGTGAGTGTGAATTTGTTATGTGTCTGAGGGACGTGGGTTACAGATGTGTGTGAACTTGTTATGTTTCTTAGGGACGTAGGTTATAGGTGAGTGTGAACTAGTTATGTGTCTGAGGGACACGGTTACAGGTGAGTGTGAACTAGTTATGTGTCTGAGGGACGTGGGTTACAGGTGTGTGTGAACTTGTTATGTGTCTGAGGGACGTGGGTTACAGGTGTGTGTGAACTTGTTATGTGTCTTAGGGACGTGGGTTACAGGTGAGTGTGAACTTGTTATGTGTCTGATGGACGGGGGTTACAGGTGAGTGTGAACTTGTTATGTGTCTGAGGGACGTGGGTTACAGGTGAGTGTGAACTTGTTATGTGTCTTAGGGACGTAGGTTATAGGTGAGTGTGAACTTGTTATGTGTCTGATGGACGGGGGTTACAGGTGAGTGTGAACTTGTTATGTGTCTGAGGGACGTGGGTTACAGGTGAGTGTGAACTTGTTATGTGTCTTAGGGAAGTTGGTTACAGGTGAGTGTGAACTTGTTATGTGTCTGAGGGACGTAGGTTACAGGTGTGTGTGAACTTGTTATGTGTCTTAGGGACGTAGGTTATAGGTGAGTGTGAACTTGTTATGTGTCTGATGGACGGGGGTTACAGGTGAGTGTGAACTTGTTATGTGTCTGAGGGACGTGGGTTACAGGTGAGTGTGAACTTGTTATGTGTCTTAGGGACGTAGGTTACAGGTGAGTGTGAACTTGTTATGTGTCTGAGGGACGTGGGTTACAGGTGTGTGTGAACTTGTTATGTGTCTTAGGGACGTAGGTTATAGGTGAGTGTGAGCTTGTTATGTGTCTGAGGGACGTGGGTTACAGGTGTGTGTGAACTTGTTATGTGTCTTAGGGACGTAGGTTATAGGTGAGTGTGAACTTGTTATGTGTCTGATGGACGGGGGTTACAGGTGAGTGTGAACTTGTTATGTGTCTGAGGGACGTGGGTTACAGGTGAGTGTGAACTTGTTATGTGTCTGAGGGACGTGGGTTACAGGTGTGTGTGAACTTGTTATGTGTCTTAGGGACGTAGGTTATAGGTGAGTGTGAACTTGTTATGTGTCTGATGGACGGGGGTTACAGGTGAGTGTGAACTTGTTATGTGTCTGAGGGACGTGGGTTACAGGTGAGTGTGAACTTGTTATGTGTCTTAGGGACGTAGGTTACAGGTGAGTGTGAACTTGTTATGTGTCTGAGGGACGTGGGTTACAGGTGTGTGTGAACTTGTTATGTGTCTGAGGGACGTGGGTTACAGGTGAGTGTGGGCAGATGAACACAGGAGTATAGCGCTAATAGCTAAAAGAGAACAAGGCCACTCTAAAACAGTCACCCCAAGACTGTCACGAAGAAAACAAAGTTTAGGAGAAAAAAGAGGGCGCTAAAAGCTAAGTTCTCACCACACTTGGTCAAATAACAGGAAATACAAATACAAAAATTTAACTGAATACCTTTACTAACAGTAAAATACAATTGATTACAACATTACACATTAATGTGTAATGTTGTAATCAATTGTATTTTACTGTTAGTAAAGGTATTCAGTTCAATTTTTGTATTTGTATTTCCTGTTATTTGACCAAGTGTGGTGAGAACTTAGCTTTTAGCGCCCTCTTTTTTCTCCTAAACTTTACAGGTGAGTGTGAACTTGTTATGTGTCTGAGGGACGTGGGTTACAGGTGAGTGTGAACTAGTTATGTGTCTGAGGGACGTGGGTTACAGGTGAGTGTGAACTAGTTATGTGTCTGAGGGACATGGGTTACAGGTGAGTGTGAACTTGTTATGTGTCTGAGGGACATGGGTTACAGGTGAGTGTGAACTTGTTATGTGTCTGAGGGACGTGGGTTACAGGTGAGTGTGAACTTGTTATGTGTCTGAGGGACGTGGGTTACAGGTGAGTGTGAACTTGTTATGTGTCTGAGGGACATGGGTTACAGGTGAGTGTGTACTTGTTATGTGTCTGAGGGACGTGGTTTATAGGTGAGTGTGCACTTGTTATGTGTCTGAGGGACGTGGGTTACAGGTGAGTGTGAACTAGTTATGTGTCTGAAGGACCTGGGTTTCAGGTGAGTGTGAACTTGTTATGTGCTTGAGGGACACGGTTACAGGTGAGTGTGAACTTGTTATGTGTCTGAGGGATGTGGGTTACAGGTGAGTGTGAACTAGTTATGTGTCTGAGGGACGTGGGTTACAGGTGAGTGTGAACTTATGTGTCTGAGGGACGTGGGTTACAGGTGATTGTGAACTAGTTATGTGTCTGAGGGACGTGGGTTACAGGTGAGTGTGAGCTTGTTGTGTGTCTGCGGGACGTGGGTTACAGGTGAGTGTGAACTTGTTATGTGTCTGAGGAACGTGGGTTACAGGTGAGTGTGCACTTGTTATGTGTCTGAGGGACACGGTTACAGGTGAGTGTGAACTAGTTATGTGTCTGAGGGAGGTGGGTTACAGGTGAGTGTAAACTTGTTATGTGTCTGAGGGACGTGGGTTACAGGTGAGTGTGAGCTAGTTATGTTTCTTAGGGACGTAGGTTATAGGTGAGTGTGAACTAGTTATGTGTCTGAGGGACACGGTTACAGGTGAGTGTGAACTAGTTATGTGTCTGAGGGACGTGGGTTACAGGTGTGTGTGAACTTGTTATGTGTCTGAGGGACGTGGGTTACAGGTGTGTGTGAACTTGTTATGTGTCTTAGGGACGTGGGTTACAGGTGAGTGTGAACTTGTTATGTGTCTGATGGACGGGGGTTACAGGTGAGTGTGAACTTGTTATGTGTCTGATGGACGGGGTTTACAGGTGAGTGTGAACTTGTTATGTGTCTGAGGGACGTGGGTTACAGGTGAGTGTGAACTTGTTATGTGTCTGATGGACGGGGGTTACAGGTGAGTGTGAACTTGTTATGTGTCTGAGGGACATGGGTTACAGGTGAGTGTGAACTTGTTATGTGTCTTAGGGACGTAGGTTATAGGTGAGTGTGAACTTGTTATGTGTCTGATGGACGGGGGTTACAGGTGAGTGTGAACTTGTTATGTGTCTGAGGGACGTGGGTTACAGGTGAGTGTGAACTTGTTATGTGTCTTAGGGAAGTTGGTTACAGGTGAGTGTGAACTTGTTATGTGTCTGAGGGACGTAAGTTACAGGTGTGTGTGAACTTGTTATGTGTCTTAGGGACGTAGGTTATAGGTGAGTGTGAACTTGTTATGTGTCTGATGGACAGGGGTTACAGGTGAGTGTGAACTTGTTATGTGTCTGAGGGACGTGGGTTACAGGTGAGTGTGAACTTGTTATGTGTCTTAGGGACGTAGGTTACAGGTGAGTGTGAACTTGTTATGTGTCTGAGGGACGTGGGTTACAGGTGTGTGTGAACTTGTTATGTGTCTTAGGGACGTAGGTTATAGGTGAGTGTGAGCTTGTTATGTGTCTGAGGGACGTGGGTTACAGGTGAGTGGGAACTTGTTATGTGTCTGAGGGACATGGGTTACAGGTGAGTGGGCACTTGTTATGTGTCTGAGGGATGTGGGTTACAGGTGAGTGTAAACTTGTTATGTTTCTGAGGGACGTGGGTTACAGGTGAGTGTGAGCTAGTTATGTGTCTTAGGGACGTAGGTTACAGGTGAGTGTGAACTTGTTATGTGTCTGAGGGACGTGTGTTACAGGTGAGTGTGAGCTTGTTATATGTCTGTGGGACGTAGGTTACAGGTGAGTGTGAATTTGTTATGTGTCTGAGGGACGTGGGTTACAGGTGTGTGTGAACTTGTTATGTTTCTTAGGGACGTAGGTTATAGGTGAGTGTGAACTAGTTATGTGTCTGAGGGACGTGGGTTACAGGTGTGTGTGAACTTGTTATGTGTCTTAGGGACGTAGGTTATAGGTGAGTGTGAACTTGTTATGTGTCTGATGGACGGGGGTTACAGGTGAGTGTGAACTTGTTATGTGTCTGAGGGACGTGGGTTACAGGTGAGTGTGAACTTGTTATGTGTCTTAGGGACGTAGGTTACAGGTGAGTGTGAACTTGTTATGTGTCTGAGGGACGTGGGTTACAGGTGTGTGTGAACTTGTTATGTGTCTTAGGGACGTAGGTTATAGGTGAGTGTGAGCTTGTTATGTGTCTGAGGGACGTGGGTTACAGGTGAGTGTGCACTTGTTATGTGTCTTAGGGACGTAGGTTATAGGTGAGTGTGAGCTTGTTATGTGTCTGAGGGACGTGGGTTACAGGTGAGTGTGAACTTGTTATGTGTCTGAGGGACGTGGGTTACAGGTGAGTGTGAACTTGTTATGTGTCTGTGGGACGTGTGTTACAGGTGATTGTGAACTAGTTATGTGTCTGAGAGACGTGGGTTACAGGTGAGTGTGAACTAGTTATGTGACTGAGGGACGTGTGTTACAGGTGAGTGTGAACTAGTTATGTGTCTGAGGGACGTGGGTTACAGGTGAGTGTGAACTAGTTATGTGTCTGAGGGACGTGGGTTCCAGGTGAGTGTGAACTAGTTATGTGTCTGAGGGACATGGGTTACAGGTGAGTGTGAACTTGTTATGTGTCTGAGGGACATGGGTTACAGGTGAGTGTGAACTTGTTATGTGTCTGAGGGACGTGGGTTACAGGTGAGTGTGAACTTGTTATGTGTCTGAGGGACGTGGGTTACAGGTGAGTGTGAACTTGTTATGTGTCTGAGGGACGTGGGTTACAGGTGAGTGTGAACTTGTTATGTGTCTGAGGGACGTGGGTTACAGGTGAGTGTGAACTTGTTATGTGTCTGAAGGACATGGGTTACAGGTGAGTGTGCACTTGTTATGTGTCTGAGGGACGTGGTTTACAGGTGAGTGTGCACTTGTTATGTGTCTGAGGGACGTGGGTTACAGGTGAGTGTGAACTAGTTATGTGTCTGAAGGACCTGGGTTTCAGGTGAGTGTGAACTTGTTATGTACTTGAGGGACACGGTTACAGGTGAGTGTGAACTTGTTATGTGTCTGAGGGATGTGGGTTACAGGTGAGTGTGAACTAGTTATGTGTCTGAGGGACGTGGGTTACAGATGAGTGTGAACTTATGTGTCTGAGGGACGTGGGTTACAGGTGATTGTGAACTAGTTATGTGTCTGAGGGACGTGTGTTACAGGTGAGTGTGAGCTTGTTATGTGTCTGAGGGACGTGGGTTACAGGTGAGTGTGAACTTGTTATGTGTCTGAGGAACGTGGGTTACAGGTGAGTGTGCACTTGTTATGTGTCTGAGGGACACGGTTACAGGTGAGTGTGAACTAGTTATGTGTCTGAGGGAGGTGGGTTACAGGTGAGTGTAAACTTGTTATGTGTCTGAGGAACGTGGGTTACAGGTGAGTGTTAGCTAGTTATGTTTCTTAGGGACGTAGGTTATAGGTGAGTGTGAACTAGTTATGTGTCTGAGAGACACGGTTACAGGTGAGTGTGAACTAGTTATGTGTCTGAGGGACGTGGGTTACAGGTGTGTGTGAACTTGTTATGTGTCTGAGGGACGTGGGTTACAGGTGTGTGTGAACTTGTTATGTGTCTTAGGGACGTGGGTTACAGGTGAGTGTGAACTTGTTATGTGTCTGATGGACGGGGGTTACAGGTGAGTGTGAACTTGTTATGTGTCTGATGGACGGGGGTTACAGGTGAGTGTGAACTTGTTATGTGTCTGAGGGACGTGGGTTACAGGTGAGTGTGAACTTGTTATGTGTCTGATGGACGGGGGTTACAGGTGAGTGTGAACTTGTTATGTGTCTGAGGGACGTGGGTTACAGGTGAGTGTGAACTTGTTATGTGTCTTAGGGACGTGGGTTACAGGTGAGTGTGAACTTGTTATGTGTCTGATGGATGGGGGTTACAGGTGAGTGTGAACTTGTTATGTGTCTGAGGGACGTGGGTTACAGGTGGGTGTGAACTTGTTATGTGTCTTAGGGACGTAGGTTACAGGTGAGTGTGAACTTGTTATGTGTCTGAGGGACGTGGGTTACAGGTGTGTGTGAAATTGTTATGTGTCTTAGGGACGTAGGTTATAGGTGAGTGTGAGCTTGTTATGTGTCTGATGGACGGGGGTTACAGGTGAGTGTGAACTTGTTATGTGTCTTAGGGACGTAGGTTACAGGTGAGTGTGAACTTGTTATGTGTCTGAGGGACGTGGTTACAGGTGTGTGTGAACTTGTTATGTGTCTTAGGGACGTAGGTTATAGGTGAGTGTGAGCTTGTTATGTGTCTGAGGGACGTGGGTTACAGGTGAGTGGGAACTTGTTATGTGTCTGAGGGACGTGGGTTACAGGTGAGTGTGAACTTGTTATGTGTCTGAGGGACGTGGGTTACAGGTGAGTGTGAACTTGTTATGTGTCTGTGGGACGTGTGTTACAGGTGAGTGTGCACTTGTTATGTGTCTGAGGGACGTGGGTTACAGGTGAGTGTGAGCTAGTTATGTGTCTTAGGGACGTAGGTTACAGGTGAGTGTGAACTTGTTATGTGTCTGAGGGACGTGGGTTACAGGTGTGTGTGAACTTGTTATGTGTCTGAGGGACGTGGGTTACAGGTGAGTGTGAACTTGTTATGTGTCTGAGGGACGTGGTTTACAGGTGAGTGTGAACTTGTTATGTGTCTGAGGGACGTGGGTTACAGGTGAGTGTGAACTTGTTATGTGTCTGAGGGACGTGGGTTACAGGTGAGTGTGCACTTGTTATGTGTCTGAGGGACATGGGTTACAGGTGAGTGTGCACTTGTTATGTGTCTGAGGGACGTGGTTTACAGGTGAGTGTGCACTTGTTATGTGTCTGAGGGACGTGGGTTACAGGTGAGTGTGAACTAGTTATGTGTCTGAAGGACCTGGGTTTCAGGTGAGTGTCAACTTGTTATGTGCTTGAGGGACACGGTTACAGGTGAGTGTGAACTTGTTATGTGTCTGAGGGACGTGGGTTACAGGTGAGTGTGAACTAGTTATGTGTCTGAGGGATGTGGGTTACAGGTGAGTGTGAACTAGTTATGTGTCTGAGGGACGTGGGTTACAGGTGAGTGTGAACTTATGTGTCTGAGGGACGTGGGTTACAGGTGATTGTGAACTAGTTATGTGTCTGAGGGACGTGTGTTACAGGTGAGTGTGAGCTTGTTATGTGTCTGAGGGACGTGGGTTACAGGTGGGTGTGAACTTGTTATGTGTCTGAGGAACGTGGGTTACAGGTGAGTGTGCACTTGTTATGTGTCTGAGGGACACGGTTACAGGTGAGTGTGAACTAGTTATGTGTCTGAGGGACTTGGTTTACAGGTGAGTGTGCACTTGTTATGTGTCTGAGGGACGTGGGTTACAGGTGAGTGTGAACTAGTTATGTGTCTGAAGGACCTGGGTTTCAGGTGAGTGTCAACTTGTTATGTGCTCGAGGGACACGGTTACAGGTGAGTGTCAACTTGTTATGTGTCTGAGGGACGTGGGTTACAGGTGAGTGTGAGCTAGTTATGTGTCTTAGGGACGTAGGTTACAGGTGAGTGTGAACTTGTTATGTGTCTGAGGGACGTGTGTTACAGGTGAGTGTGAGCTTGTTATATGTCTGTGGGACGTAGGTTACAGGTGAGTGTGAATTTGTTATGTGTCTGAGGGACGTGGGTTATAGGTGAGTGTGAACTAGTTATGTGTCTGAGGGACACGGTTACAGGTGAGTGTGAACTTGTTATGTGTCTGAAGGACGTGGGTTACAGTTGAGTGTGACCTTGTTATGTGTCTGAGGGACATGGGTTACAGGTGAGTGTGAACTTGTTATGTGTCTGAGGTACATGGGTTACAGGTGAGTGTGCACTTCTTATGTGTCTGAGGTACATGGGTTACAGGTGTGTGTGAACTTGTTTTGTGTCTTAGGGACGTAGGTTATAGGTGAGTGTGAACTTGTTATGTATCTGATGGACGTGGGTTACAGGTGAGTGTGAACTTGTTATGTGTCTGAGGGACGTGGGTTACAGGTGTGTGTGAACTTGTTATGTGTCTTAGGGACGTAGGTTATAGGTGAGTGTGAGCTTGTTATGTGTCTGAGGGACGTGGGTTACAGGTGAGTGTGAACTTGTTATGTGTCTGAGGGACGTGGGTTACAGGTGAGTGTGAACTTGTTATGTGTCTGAGGGACGTGGGTTACAGGTGAGTGTGAACTTGTTATGTGTCTGAGGGACGTGGGTTACAGGTGAGTGTGAACTTGTTATGTGTCTGAGGGACATGGGTTACAGGTGAGTGTGAACTTGTTATGTGTCTGAGGTACATGGGTTACAGGTGAGTGTGCACTTGTTATGTGTCTGAGGGACGTGGGTTACAGGTGAGTGTGAACTAGTTATGTGTCTGAGAGACGTGGGTTACAGGTGAGTGTGCACTTGTTATGTGTCTGAGGGACGTGGGTTATAGGTGAGTGTGAACTTGTTATGTGTCTGAGGGACGTGGGTTATAGGTGAGTGTGAACTTGTTATGTGTCTGAGGTACATTGGTTACAAGTGAGTGTGCACTTGTTATGTGTCTGAGGGACGTGGGTTACAGGTGAGTGTGAACTAGTTATGTGTCTGAGGGACGTGGGCTACAGGTGAGTGTGAACTTGTTATGTGTCTGAGGGACGTGGGTTATAGGTGAGTGTGAACTTGTTATGTGTCTGAGGGACGTAGGTTACAGGTGTGTGTGAACTTGTTATGTGTCTTAGGGACGTAAGTTATAGGTGAGTGTGAACTTGTTATGTGTCTGATGTACGGGGGTTACAGGTGAGTGTGAACTTATGTGTCTGAGGGACGTGGGTTACAGGTGAGTGTGAACTTGTTATGTGTCTTAGGGACGTAGGTTATAGGTGAGTGTGAACTTGTTATGTGTCTGAGGGAAGTGGGTTACAGGTGTGTGTGAACTTGTTATGTGTCTTAGGGACGTAGGTTATAGGTGAGTGTGAGCTTGTTATGTGTCTGAGGGACGTGGGTTATAGGTGAGTGTGAACTAGTTATGTGTCTGAGGGACGTGGGTTACAGGTGAGTGTGAACTAGTTATGTGTCTGAGGGACGTGGGTTACAGGTGAGTGTGAACTAGTTATGTGTCTGAGGGACGTGGGTTACAGGTGAGTGTGAACTTGTTATGTGTCTGAGGGACATGGGTTACAGGTGAGTGTGAACTTGTTATGTGTCTGAGGTACATGGGTTACAGGTGAGTGTGCACTTGTTATGTGTCTGAGGGACGTGGGTTACAGGTGAGTGTGAACTAGTTATGTGTCTGAGAGACGTGGGTTACAGGTGAGTGTGCACTTGTTATGTGTCTGAGGGACGTGGGTTATAGGTGAGTGTGAACTTGTTATGTGTCTGAGGGACGTGGGTTATAGGTGAGTGTGAACTTGTTATGTGTCTGAGGTACATTGGTTACAAGTGAGTGTGCACTTGTTATGTGTCTGAGGGACGTGGGTTACAGGTGAGTGTGAACTAGTTATGTGTCTGAGGGACGTGGGCTACAGGTGAGTGTGAACTTGTTATGTGTCTGAGGGACGTGGGTTATAGGTGAGTGTGAACTTGTTATGTGTCTGAGGGACGTAGGTTACAGGTGTGTGTGAACTTGTTATGTGTCTTAGGGACGTAAGTTATAGGTGAGTGTGAACTTGTTATGTGTCTGATGTACGGGGGTTACAGGTGAGTGTGAACTTATGTGTCTGAGGGACGTGGGTTACAGGTGAGTGTGAACTTGTTATGTGTCTGAAGGACGTGGGTTACAGTTGAGTGTGACCTTGTTATGTGTCTGAGGGACATGGGTTACAGGTGAGTGTGAACTTGTTATGTGTCTGAGGTACATGGGTTACAGGTGAGTGTGCACTTCTTATGTGTCTGAGGTACATGGGTTACAGGTGTGTGTGAACTTGTTTTGTGTCTTAGGGACGTAGGTTATAGGTGAGTGTGAACTTGTTATGTATCTGATGGACGTGGGTTACAGGTGAGTGTGAACTTGTTATGTGTCTGAGGGACGTGGGTTACAGGTGAGTGTGAACTAGTTATGTGTCTGAGGGACGTGGGTTACAGGTGTGTGTGACCTTGTTATGTGTCTGAAGGACGTGGGTTACAGTTGAGTGTGACCTTGTTATGTGTCTGAGGTACATGGGTTACAGGTGAGTGTGCACTTCTTATGTGTCTGAGGTACATGGGTTACAGGTGTGTGTGAACTTGTTTTGTGTCTTAGGGACGTAGGTTATAGGTGAGTGTGAACTTGTTATGTATCTGATGGACGTGGGTTACAGGTGAGTGTGAACTTGTTATGTGTCTGAGGGACGTGGGTTACAGGTGTGTGTGAACTTGTTATGTGTCTTAGGGACGTAGGTTATAGGTGAGTGTGAGCTTGTTATGTGTCTGAGGGACGTGGGTTACAGGTGAGTGTGAACTTGTTATGTGTCTGAGGGACGTGGGTTACAGGTGAGTGTGAACTTGTTATGTGTCTGAGGGACGTGGGTTACAGGTGAGTGTGAACTTGTTATGTGTCTGAGGGACGTGGGTTACAGGTGAGTGTGAACTTGTTATGTGTCTGAGGGACATGGGTTACAGGTGAGTGTGAACTTGTTATGTGTCTGAGGTACATGGGTTACAGGTGAGTGTGCACTTGTTATGTGTCTGAGGGACGTGGGTTACAGGTGAGTGTGAACTAGTTATGTGTCTGAGAGACGTGGGTTACAGGTGAGTGTGCACTTGTTATGTGTCTGAGGGACGTGGGTTATAGGTGAGTGTGAACTTGTTATGTGTCTGAGGGACGTGGGTTATAGGTGAGTGTGAACTTGTTATGTGTCTGAGGTACATTGGTTACAAGTGAGTGTGCACTTGTTATGTGTCTGAGGGACGTGGGTTACAGGTGAGTGTGAACTAGTTATGTGTCTGAGGGACGTGGGCTACAGGTGAGTGTGAACTTGTTATGTGTCTGAGGGACGTGGGTTATAGGTGAGTGTGAACTTGTTATGTGTCTGAGGGACGTAGGTTACAGGTGTGTGTGAACTTGTTATGTGTCTTAGGGACGTAAGTTATAGGTGAGTGTGAACTTGTTATGTGTCTGATGTACGGGGGTTACAGGTGAGTGTGAACTTATGTGTCTGAGGGACGTGGGTTACAGGTGAGTGTGAACTTGTTATGTGTCTTAGGGACGTAGGTTATAGGTGAGTGTGAACTTGTTATGTGTCTGAGGGAAGTGGGTTACAGGTGTGTGTGAACTTGTTATGTGTCTTAGGGACGTAGGTTGTAGGTGAGTGTGAGCTTGTTATGTGTCTGAGGGACGTGGGTTATAGGTGAGTGTGAACTAGTTATGTGTCTGAGGGACGTGGGTTATAGGTGAGTGTGAACTTGTTATGTGTCTGATGTACGGGGGTTACAGGTGAGTGTGAACTTATGTGTCTGAGGGACGTGGGTTACAGGTGAGTGTGAACTTGTTATGTGTCTTAGGGACGTAGGTTATAGGTGAGTGTGAACTTGTTATGTGTCTGAGGGAAGTGGGTTACAGGTGTGTGTGAACTTGTTATGTGTCTTAGGGACGTAGGTTATAGGTGAGTGTGAGCTTGTTATGTGTCTGAGGGACGTGGGTTATAGGTGAGTGTGAACTAGTTATGTGTCTGAGGGACGTGGGTTACAGGTGAGTGTGAACTAGTTATGTGTCTGAGGGACGTGGGTTACAGGTGAGTGTGAACTAGTTATGTGTCTGAGGGACGTGGGTTACAGGTGAGTGTGAACTAGTTATGTGTCTGAGGGACGTGGGTTACAGGTGAGTGTGAACTTGTTATGTGTCTGAGGGACGTGGGTTACAGGTGAGTGTAAACTTGTTATGTGTCTGAGGGACGTGGGTTACAGGTGAGTGTGAACTTGTTATGTGTCTGAGGGACGTGGGTTACAGGTGAGTGTGAACTTGTTATGTGTCTGAGGGATGTGGGTTACAGGTGAGTGTGAACTTGTTATGTGTCTGAGGGACATGGGTTACAGGTGAGTGTGCACTTGTTATTTGTCTGAGGGACGTGGGTTACAGTTGAGTGTGAACTTGTTATGTATCTGAGGGACTTGGTTTACAGGTGAGTGTGCACTTGTTATGTGTCTGAGGGACGTGGGTTACAGGTGAATGTGAACTAGTTATGTGTCTGAAGGACCTGTGTTTCAGGTGAGTGTGAACTTATGTGCTTGAGGGACACGGTTACAGGTGAGTGTGAACTTGTTATGTGTCTGAGGGACGTGGGTTACAGGTGAGTGTGAACTAGTTATGTGTCTGAGGGACGTGTGTTACAGGTGAGTGTGAGCTTATGTGTCTGAGGGACGTGGGTTACAGGTGAGTGTGAACTTGTTATGTGTCTGAGGGACGTGGGTTACAGGTGAGTGTGAACTTATGTGTCTGAGGGACGTGGGTTACAGGTGAGTGTGAACTTGTTATGTGTCTGAGGGACGTGGGTTACAGGTGAGTGTGAACTTGTTATGTGTCTGAGGGACGTGGGTTACAGGTGAGTGTGAACTTGTTATGTGTCTGAGGGACGTGTGTTACAGGTGAGTGTGAACTTGTTATGTGTTTGAGGGACACGGTTACAGGTGAGTGTTCATGTGTGTTGTATCTGAGATATTTGGTTTACTGGTGAGTTTGCATGTATCTTGTGTGTGAGATATATGGAATACCGGTGAGTGTTCACATATGTTGTGTCTGAGGACTGCAGGTTACAGGTGAGTGCGCACTTGTATTGTGTCTGAGGATCGGAGGTTATAGGTGAGTGTGTAACATATGTTGTGTCTGAGGACTGCAGGTTACAGGTGAGTGTGCACTTGTGTCTGTGGCACGTGTTACAAGTGAGTGTGCTTGTATATTGTGTCTCATTCTTGAGTTGCAGGTACTGTAAATGTAAATAGTAAGTTTGATACAAAATCATTTTCTTGTATGGCCATAGATATTTCTGGGTAACCACTTAATTTTATTTTTATATAATGAGAAAGCTACGGATACATCCCACAAGCGCTACACTTACACATATGTGTGTATTCTCACTGTACAGGCCATATGGATGTGACACCTTCAGATGGCTCAGCGGTTGAGCACGGAGAAGAACCGGATGTGTTTGATCAGTTGAAGACTGAGGAGGATGAAGTTCCTATAAATACGTCTACAGGTGATTAGCACTTGTGACGACCATGGTTTACCAACCCTGCGCCAGTCACTTGTTTGGCACAGAAAGGGTTAACCGACCCTTTCACTGTCACTTATCTGTCACAGACTAGACACTCCAGGCAAGCCTGTGACTTAATTCAGTGGGTGCAATGGTTAACAACACTCTCTAGTCTGTACTAGACTTAGAAAAAAATGCCCAAAACTCCCCTTTACTGCCACTCAAACTAAATAAGCTGCCACCACTTACGATTTTATGGCAAATCCTAAGGAAACCCAGAGTACAATTTAGCAAAACAATCTAAAATCACAGTCTTAATACTACCAGTCTCTTTCAGTAACATGGTTAAAATATTAGACAAAGGCAGAAACTTAATAATTTAATATTTATTATGCAAAAAATTAGCACAATGCATTATTAATAAATGATAAGTTCAGAGTATTCCAGCACCAAGGTAAGCCCTAATTAAAGGTTGCAGATATGCAGGTGTGCAGGCTGCCCAAGACCAGCACCTCAGTCTCCAGTAACTACAGGTTCCAAAAAGGAGGATAGCAGCACCACCAATATTGTAGTAAAAAGTATTTATTTAAGCCAACATAGCAAAACGACAACGTTTCGGATTGACATCCTTAGTCATGTCTATTTTACAATCAATTAAAATCAGCCTTATAAAGGCTCAAAGCCACACCCACATACCTACTCCTGGGTTAACCCCTTCTTTTCATCATTGAATTTTAGCATAATAACAGCTCCAACTAGTGGATACACAGTGTTATGTCTTGTCATAATATAACAGCTTTTCAAAGGCACATATACTAACACAATAGTAGCTCCACCTGGTGGATGCACAACATTATCACTTGTCAATTGCATATATTAAAATAGTATTTCAAAGGCACACATTCCAATCAATTTCTCTATTCATCCCACCTGGGGTCATGGTCCCTAATTCATGTATCCAGTACAACTCTCTACACTGTAGGATTTTAACACTGTCACCGCCCCTTCTTGGGATTTTTACTTGTTCCAAAATTTGAAACCTAAGTTGGTTTATTTGATGGCCTGCTGTAATGAAATGGTTTGAGACTGGTGCCTCCAGGTCCCCTGTTCTTATATTACTTATATGCTGGTTTATTCGCTCACGGACCTTGCGGGTGGTCTCGCCAACATACCCCAACCGACATGGGCACTTAATCAGGTAGACCGCAAAATTCATATTACATGTATAGTGACCTTTTAGCTTCTAATTTTTACCTGTACGGTGATGAGTTCAAATAGGGCCTTTAATGATGCCATTACAATTCTGACACCCTAAGCATCCCAATTTTTTTTCTCCAATAAAACTCGAACTTAGGACCTTTTTAGGGCCAACATCCGCTTTGACCAATGTGTCCTTTAAATTTCTGCCTCTCCTAAAGGCAGACATAGGGGGATTTTTAAACTCACTCACATCAGGATTTGAAACCTTCAATATGTGCCTGTGTTTGCGCATTATTTTTTTTATTTGATTACTCCAGGGAGAGTACTCATTCACAAAGATCATCCTAGGTGTTTTAACAACTTTAGGTTTTTCTTTCAACAGAGTAGCCCTATGAGTTTCTAATGTAATTACCATTTCTCTTTTAATCAAATCCACAGGATATCCTCTCTGTATGAAACGTTCACCCATCTCAGAAAGCCTTTCCTCAATCAAATTTTCATCCGAGACAATCCGTCTCACTCGCATAAATTGGCTTTTGGGTAAAATTTTCACAAGAGCAGGAGGATGTGCACTTGCAAAGTGCAACAAATTGTTGCAATCTGTTTCTTTTTTGCACAAATCCACAGCCAACACATTACCTTCCTTGTATACCGTAGTATCAAGGAAGTCTATCCTCTCTTCACTTACATTTAACTTAAACTTTATATGTTGTGTGGCACTGTTAAGATCCTTTACAAAATCCTCCAGAGTTCCAATGTCGCCCAACCATACGCCAAATATATTGTCTATATAGCGCCACCAGGTGGCGCCATATAGAGGAAACAATGGATGATCATATATGAAATATTCTTCAAACGTATTCATAAAAAACCCCTTGCAAAAGGAATTGGAAAGAAAAAAGGGGGAGAGTTGGAGAATAGCACCACTGGGAGAGAGATGTCCAATATGTGGAAAATTATTTACTTGTAATATAAATAATACTAATGGATTAGGTGCTGTACACTAAAGGAGCAATAGACAAAGAAGGCCAAGCCTACACAAGATGTGTATCTGTGAAAGCACTCTGCATCGCAATCAAAGCCAATTAATTATCAAATAAGACTAGAGTGGGTACCGTAGTGGGGAAAGTGTCTATGTCCCCACTACTATAGTAAATATATTAGCAGAAAAACAAGCAAAATCCCCACAAAGGGAGAACGGATGGAAAAAATAATTAAAAATTCAAATTTTATTAGTACATTTTAAAATGGGAAAACTATTAAAAACAGTTAGTGAGAACAAACCAACCTATAATAAATAGTTGGGTCCAAATGGGTAGAGATAACATTTTGTTCAAGGGTTATCAGGCTATAATATTATTACGAGTTGTTAAATATAGGTTAAATTACACAGATGGTTTGTACGGTTAAGGTCAGTTAGAGAACTACACCTCTCAATATCTGTGAATTAATTATATCTGACTGGTCAATGTCAAGAAATAAATTATACAAGACAAGTCTACCATATATATAGTCCTCAGCCACTTGGTAGTAAGGTTAAATTGAAATGTTGTCATTAAATTCAGTGCTAGTTAGAGCAATACACTGTAGCCAAAATGCTCATATTAGGAGATCAAATTGATCATTATATTTGTTTCCCAAGTTTATTGTGTGATCTTAACTTAGTCACTATATAGTTAAATATAGCTAGTAAATTACTAGTAATAGGAGCTAAGACATGTGTATCAGATTGATCAAAATAAATTGATATATGTGCTAATACCTCATGTTATATGTCTCATTCAGCAACAATGTAAATCAAACAACACATTGCCCTAAATTTCTCATTTTTCAAAAAATATTGAAACCTTTGTAGGTCAATAATACATATGTGTTTGACAGTATTACTGAGAAAGGAAGGGCGTTTTTTTCCGTAATGATGTGAATGCTGAAATAGGCCTTATGTATGGCACAAATTTACACAAAAGTATTAACAGTTGTACTATTATTCCAAACCGTCTAATACAGTGTCATAGTTTTTAGGACACTGCCCAAATATAGCACGAAGTTGTATCACAATATAGTAATATAATGAAACCCTGTAAACGTTAAGGCTACAGTCTAATAGTTATTAATGCACTGTTTTAGTATTGCATGTATTCCAGTGAAAAATATATATTAAAGCTATAATATAGCTCAGCTTAATAGAACTGCAGTGTCCTTGTTGTTGAGACACAGTTATTAAAATTATGCAGTATCACATGTAGCTTATTAGGACTACAGTGGCCTGATTGTTGAGACACAGTTATTAAATTATACAGTCTTATATATGGGTAAAGAGTAACTTAAACTGCCAAAACCAGATATCTGTTAGACTATATGGTCTGCTGAAATTTACTCTAAATGAACATATGAGTCGCCGAACGTGTGCGGCATATACACAGACCTATGCACCAGTTAACTATTGCACATTCTATAATTCCCAATATCAGAGCTGCAGTATAACTGCTATGTTACTGCTCCGATATTGGTATAGAAATAGGTAACTAAGTTCTACCCATTTAAATTAGAACCCTGGTAAATAGGTTTAAATAACATTAGGTTGAAGTAAACACTAATTTAAAAATGAGGATCCCAAATCCTCCAACTTCCTAACATGTTTCGCACATAACCGTGCTTTATCAAAGGCCTTTGACTATATAATTTAATAACTGTGTCTCAACAATCAGGACACTGTAGTCCTAATAAGCTACATGTGATACTGCATAATTTTAATAACTGTGTCTCAACAACAAGGACACTGCAGTTCTATTAAGCTGAGCTATATTATAGCTTTAATATATATTTTTCACTGGAATACATGCAATACTAAAACAGTGCATTAATAACTATTAGACTGTAGCCTTAACGTTTACAGGGTTTCATTATATTACTATATTGTGATACAACTTTGTGCTATATTTGGGCAGTGTCCTAAAAACTATGACACTGTATTAGACGGTTTGGAATAATAGTACAACTGTTAATACTTTTGTGTAAATTTGTGCCATACATAAGGCCTATTTCAGCATTCACATCATTACGGAAAAAAACGCCCTTCCTTTCTCAGTAATACTGTCAAACACATATGTATTATTGACCTACAAAGGTTTCAATATTTTTTGAAAAATGAGAAATTTAGGGCAATGTGTTGTTTGATTTACATTGTTGCTGAATGAGACATATAACATGAGGTATTAGCACATATATCAATTTATTTTGATCAATCTGATACACATGTCTTAGCTCCTATTACTAGTAATTTACTAGCTATATTTAACTATATAGTGACTAAGTTAAGATCACACAATAAACTTGGGAAACAAATATAATGATCAATTTGATCTCCTAATATGAGCATTTTGGCTACAGTGTATTGCTCTAACTAGCACTGAATTTAATGACAACATTTCAATTTAACCCTACTACCAAGTGGCTGAGGACTATATATATGGTAGACTTGTCTTGTATAATTTATTTCCTGACATTGACCAGTCAGATAATTAATTCACAGATATTGAGAGGTGTAGTTCTCTAACTGACCTTAACCGTACAAACCATCTGTGTAATTTAACCTATATTTAACAACTCGTAATATTATTATAGCCAGATAACCCTTGAACAAAATTTGATCTCTACCCATTTGGACCCAACTATTTATTATAGGTTGGTTTGTTCTCACTAACTGTTTTTAATCGTTTTCCCATTTTAAAATTTACTAATAAAATTTGAATTTTTTATTATTTTTTCCATCCGTTCTCCCTTTGTGGGGATTTTGCTTGTTTTTCTACTAAGATATATATATAGTAGTGGGGACATAGACACTTTCCCCACTACAGTACCCACTCTAGTCTTATTTGATAATTAATTGGCTTTGATTGAGATGCAGAGTGCTTTCACAGATACACATCTTGTGTAGGCTTGGCCTTCTTTCTCTGTATTCATAAAAAATATTGGCGTAGGTTGGGGCGACATTGGAACCCATGGCAGTCCCCTGAAGCTGCAAATTGAACTGGTCTTGAAATAGAAAATAGTTAAAATCCTACAGTGTAGAGAGTTGTACTGGATACATGAATTAGGGACCATGACCCCAGGTGGGATGAATAGAGAAATGGATTGGAATGTGTGTCTTTGAAATACTATTTTAATATATGCAATTGACAAGTGATAATGTTGTGCATCCACCAGGTGGAGCTACTATTGTATTACTATATGTGCCTTTGAAAAGCTGTTATATAATATGACAAGACATAACACTGTGTATCCACTAGTTGGAGCTGTTATTATGTTAAAATTCAATGATGAAAAGAAGGGGTTAACCCAGGTGTAGGTATGTGGGTGTGGCTTTGAGCCTTTATAAGGCTGATTTTAATTGATTGTAAAAAAAACATGACTAAGGATGTCATAGAAACATAGAAACATAGAATTTGACGGTGAATAAGAACCAAAAAGGCCCATCAAGTCTACCCATATTACATGTTACTTTTTCCTTAGGATAGCCTTATGCATGTCCCAGGCATTTTTGAATTCCTTTACAGTCTTTGTGTTTACCACCTCAAATGGAAGTTCATTCCATGAATCCACCACCCTTTCTGTAAAAAAATGCTTCCTTAAATTTCTCCTGAATCTGCAACCCTCTAACTTTAGATTGTGACCCCTTGTTTTGGCATTTATTTTTATGTGAAAAATGCTTTCAGCTTCTATTTTATTAAGTCCCTTCATATATTTGAAGGTTTCTATCATGTCACCTCTTTCCCTTCTATACTCTAAACTATACATATTTAGATCATAGAGTCTTTCTTTGTACATTTTATATTTTAGACCATGCACCATTTTAGTAGCCCTCCTTTGGACAGCTTCTAGTTTATTTATATCTTTCTGAAGATATGGGGGCCTAGTTATCAAGCCGTCAACCTCAAATACGCTGGAATTCCGCAGCGTATTTGTGGCGAGGCTGATTCGCCTTAGTTATCAAAGGCTAAAGACCGGCAAAAGTAGAATTTTGTGACGTAAGCTTCGATCCGCCGGACTCAGTCCGACACAGATCGATTCTTACGTCACTCCAGATGTTCCGCACACAAGTGCGGCACATTCTCACTACTTTTGCTAGTTATCAAAAAACTAGCAGGTACGCTCAGCACTTTTACGGCCCAGCGTACCTAATTTTCAAACCGCCACCCCTGGAGGCGGCGGATCCCATAGGAATCAATGGGAGTCTGACCATAGCGAAAGTACAAGTTCGCTGCTTCCAGACATCCCATTCATTCCTATGGGAGATGTCTACACCTAACACCCTAACATGTACCCCGAGTCTAAACACCACTAATCTGTCCCCCCTACACCGCCGCAACTAAATAAAGTTATTCCCACCTAAACCGCCGCTCCCGGAGCCCACCGCAAGCTACTCTATACATATTAACCCCTAAACCGCCGCAACCTATATTAAATGTATTAACCCCTATCCTGCCCCCCCTACACTGTCGCCACCTATAATAAATTTATTAACCCCTAATCTGCCCCCCCTACACCGTCGCCACCTATAATAAATTTATTAACCCCTAATCTGCCCCCCCTACACCGTCTCCACCTATAATAAATTTATTAACCCCTAATCTGCCCCCCCTACACCGTCGCCACCTATAATAAATTTATTAACCCCTATCCTGCCCCCCACTACGCCGCCGCCACTGTAATAAAATCTAACACTAACCGTAACGCCCCCCTAACTTAAATATTAATTAAATAAATCTAAATCATATTTTTATTATTAACTAAATTAATCCTATTTAAAACTAAATACTTACCTTTAAAATAAACCCTAATATAGCTACAATATAAATAATAATTATATTCTAGCTATTTTAGGATTTATTTTTATTTTACAGGCAACTTTCAATTTATTTTAACTAGGTACAATAGCTATTAAATAGTTATTAACTATTTAATAGCTTACCTAGCTAAAATAAAGAGAAATGTACCTGTAAAATAAATCCTAACCTAAGTTATAATTACACCTAACACTACACTATACTTTAATAAATTATTCCTATTTAAAACTAAATTTCTCCAACATAGGTGTGTCCGGTCCACGGCGTCATCCTTACTTGTGGGATATTCTCTTCCCCAACAGGAAATGGCAAAGAGCCCAGCAAAGCTGGTCACATGATCCCTCCTAGGCTCCGCCTACCCCAGTCATTCTCTTTGCCGTTGTACAGGCAACATCTCCACGGAGATGGCTTAGAGTTTTTTAGTGTTTAACTGTAGTTTTTCATTATTCAATCAAGAGTTTGTTATTTTCAAATAGTGCTGGTACGTACTATTTACTCAGAAACAGAAAAGAGATGAAGAATTCTGTTTGTATGAGGAAAATGATTTTAGCAACCGTAACTAAAATCCATGGCTGTTCCACACAGGACTGTTGAGAGCAATTAACTTCAGTTGGGGGAACAGTTTGCAGTCTCTTGCTGCTTGAGGTATGACACATTCTAACAAGACGATGTAATGCTGGAAGCTGTCATTTTCCCTATGGGATCCGGTAAGCCATGTTTATTACGATTGTAAATAAGGGCTTCACAAGGGCTTATTTAAACTGTAGACTTTTTCTGGGCTAAATCGATTGATTATTAACACATATTTAGCCTTGAGGAATCATTTTATCTGGGTATTTTGATATAATAATATCGGCAGGCACTGTTTTAGACACCTTATTCTTTAGGGGCTTTCCCCAAGCATAGGCAGAGTCTCATTTTCGCGCCGGTGTTGCGCACTTGTTTTTGAGAGGCATGGCATGCAGTCGCATGTGAGAGGAGCTCTGATACTTATAAAAGACTTCTGAAGGCGTCATTTGGTATCGTATTCCCCTTTGGGTTTGGTTGGGTCTCAGCAAAGCAGATACCAGGGACTGTAAAGGGGTTTAAAGCTTAAAACGGCTCCGGTTCCGTTATTTTAAGGGTTAAAGCTTCCAAAATTGGTGTGCAATATTTTCAAGGCTTTGAGACGCTGTGGTGAAAATTTGGTGAATTTTGAACAATTCCTTCATGTTTTTTCGCAATTGCAGTAATAAAGTGTGTTCAGTTTAAAATTTAAAGTGACAGTAACGCTTTTATTTTAAAACGTTTTTTGTACTTTCTGATCAAGTTTATGCCTGTTTAACATGTCTGAACTACCAGATAGACTGTGTTCTGAATGTGGGGAAGCCAGAATTCCTATTCATTTAAATAAATGTGATTTATGTGATAATGACAATGATGCCCAAGATGATTCCTCAAGTGAGGGGAGTAAGCATGGTACTGCATCATTCCCTCCTTCGTCTACACGAGTCTTGCCCACTCAGGAGGCCCCTAGTACATCTAGCGCGCCAATACTCCTTACTATGCAACAATTAACGGCTGTAATGGATAATTCTGTCAAAAACATTTTAGCCAAAATGAACCCTTGTCAGCGTAAGCGTGGCTGCTCTGTTTTAGTTACTGAAGAGCATGACGACGCTGATATTAATATCTCTGAAGGGCCCCTAACCCAATCTGAGGGGGCCAGGGAGGTTTTGTCTGAGGGAGAAATTACTGATTTAGGGAACATTTCTCAGCAGGCTGAATCTGATGTGATTACATTTAAATTTAAATTGGAACATCTCCGCATTTTGCTTAAGGAGGTATTATCCACTCTGGATGATTGTGAAAATTTAGTCATCCCAGAGAAACTATGTAAAATGGACAAGTTCCTAGAGGTGCCGGGGCTCCCAGAAGCTTTTCCTATACCCAAGCGGGTGGCGGACATTGTTAATAAAGAATGGGAAAGGCCCGGTATTCCTTTCGTCCCTCCCCCCATATTTAAAAAATTGTTTCCTATGGTCGACCCCAGAAAGGACTTATGGCAGTCAGTCCCCAAGGTCGAGGGAGCGGTTTCTACTTTAAACAAACGCACCACTATTCCAATAGAGGATAGTTGTGCTTTCAAAGATCCTATGGATAAAAAATTAGAAGGTTTGCTTAAAAAGATGTTTGTTCAGCAGGGTTACCTTCTACAACCCATTTCATGCATTGTCCCTGTCACTACTGCCGCATATTTCTGGTTTGATGAACTGCTTAAGGTGCTCGATAGTGACTCTCCTCCTTATGAGGAGATTATGGACAGAATCAATGCTCTCAAATTGGCTAATTCTTTCACTCTAGACGCCTCTTTGCAATTGGCTAAGTTAGCGGCTAAGAACTCTGGGTTTGCTATTGTGGCGCGCAGAGCGCTTTGGTTGAAATCTTGGTCGGCTGATGCGTCTTCCAAGAACAAGCTACTAAACATTCCTTTCAAGGGGAAAACGTTGTTTGGTCCTGACTTGAAAGAGATTATCTCTGATATCACTGGGGGTAAGGGCCACGCCCTTCCTCAGGATCGGCCTTTCAAGGCAAAAAATAGACCTAATTTTCGTCCCTTTCGCGGACCAGCCCAAGGTGCTACGTCCTCTAAGCAAGAGGGTAATACTTCTCAGGCCAAGCCAGCTTGGAGACCAATGCAAGGCTGGAACAAGGGAAAGCAGGCCAAGAAACCTGCCACTGCTACCAAGACAGCATGAAATATTGGCCCCCGATCCGGGACCGGATCTGGTGGGGGGCAGACTCTCTCTCTTCGCTCAGGCTTGGGCAAGAGATGTTCTGGATCCTTGGGCGCTAGAAATAGTCTCCCAGGGTTATCTTCTGGAATTCAAGGGACTTCCCCCAAGGGGGAGGTTCCACAGGTCGCAGTTGTCTTCAGACCACATAAAAAGACAGGCGTTCTTACATTGTGTAGAAGACCTGTTAAAAATGGGAGTGATTCATCCTGTTCCATTAAGAGAACAAGGGATGGGGTTCTACTCCAATCTGTTCATAGTTCCCAAAAAAAGAGGGAACGTTCAGACCAATCCTAGATCTCAAGATCTTAAACAAATTTCTCAAGGTCCCATCGTTCAAGATGGAAACCATTCGAACTATCCTTCCTTCCATCCAGGAAGGTCAATTCATGACCACGGTGGATTTAAAGGATGCGTATCTACATATTCCTATCCACAAGGAACATCATCGGTTCCTAAGGTTTGCATTCCTGGACAAACATTACCAGTTCGTGGCGCTTCCTTTCGGATTAGCCACTGCTCCAAGGATTTTCACAAAGGTACTAGGGTCCCTTCTAGCGGTGCTAAGACCAAGGGGCATTGCAGTAGTACCTTACCTGGACGACATTCTGATTCAAGCGTCGTCCCTTCCTCAAGCAAAGGCTCACACGGACATTGTCCTGGCCTTTCTCAGATCTCACGGCTGGAAAGTGAACGTGGAAAAGAGTTCTCTATCCCCGTCAACAAGGGTTCCCTTCTTGGGAACAATTATAGACTCCTTAGAAATGAGGATCTTTCTAACAGAGGCCAGAAAAAGAAAGCTTCTGGACTCTTGTCGGATACTTCATTCCGTTCCTCTTCCTTCCATAGCTCAGTGCATGGAAGTGATCGGTTTGATGGTGGCGGCGATGGACATAGTTCCTTTTGCGCGCATTCATCTAAGACCATTACAACTGTGCATGCTCAGTCAGTGGAATGGGGACTATACAGACTTGTCTCCGAAGATACAAGTAAATCAGAGGACCAGAGACTCACTCCGTTGGTGGCTGTCCCTGGACAATCTGTCTCAAGGGATGATGTTCCACAGACCAGAGGGGGTCATTGTCACGACCGACGCCAGTCTGATAGGCTGGGGCGCGGTCTGGGGATCCCTGAAAGCTCAGGGTCTTTGGTCTCGGGAAGAATCTCTTCTACCGATAAATATTCTGGAACTGAGAGCGATATTCAATGCTCTCCAGGCCTGGCCCCAGCTTGCGAGGACCAGGTTCATACGGTTTCAATCAGACAACATGACGACTGTTGCGTACATCAACCATCAGGGGGGAACAAGAAGTTCCCTAGCGATGGAAGAAGTAACCAAAATTATTCTTTGGGCGGAGTCTCACTCCTGCCACCTGTCTGCTATCCACATCCCAGGAGTGGAAAATTGGGAAGCGGATTTTCTGAGTCGGCAGACATTGCATCCGGGGGAGTGGGAACTCCATCCGGAAATCTTTGCCCAAGTCACTCACCTGTGGGGCATTCCAGACATGGATCTGATGGCCTCTCGTCAGAACTTCAAAGTTCCTTGCTACGGGGCCAGATCCAGGGATCCCAAGGCGGCTCTAGTGGATGCACTAGTAGCACCTTGGACCTTCAAACTAGCTTATGTGTTCCCGCCATTTCCTCTCATCCCCAGGCTGATAGCCAGGATCAAGCAGGAGAGGGCGTCGGTGATCTTGATAGCTCCTGCGTGGCCACGCAGGACTTGGTATGCAGATCTGGTGAATATGTCATCGGCTCCACCTTGGAAGCTACCTTTGAGACGAGACCTTCTTGTTCAGGGTCCGTTCGAACATCCGAATCTGGTCTCACTCCAGCTGACTGCTTGGAGATTGAACGCTTGATTTTATCGAAGCGAGGATTCTCAGATTCTGTTATCGATACTCTTGTTCAGGCCAGAAAGCCTGTGACTAGAAAGATTTACCACAAAATTTGGAAAAAATATATCTGTTGGTGTGAATCTAAAGGATTCCCTTGGGACAAGGTTAAGATTCCTAGGATTCTATCCTTCCTTCAAGAAGGATTGGACAAAGGATTATCTGCTAGTTCCCTGAAGGGACAGATTTCTGCCTTGTCGGTATTACTTCACAAAAAGCTGGCAGCTGTGCCAGATGTTCAAGCCTTTGTTCAGGCTCTGGTTAGAATCAAGCCTGTTTACAAACCTTTGACTCCTCCTTGGAGTCTCAATTTAGTTCTTTCAGTTCTTCAGGGGGTTCCGTTTGAACCCTTACATTCCGTTGATATTAAGTTATTATCTTGGAAAGTTTTGTTTTTAGTTGCGATTTCTTCTGCTAGAAGAGTCTCAGAATTATCTGCTCTGCAGTGTTCTCCTCCTTATCTGGTGTTCCATGCAGATAAGGTGGTTTTACGTACTAAACCTGGTTTTCTTCCAAAAGTTGTTTCTAACAAAAACATTAACCAGGAGATTATCGTACCTTCTCTGTGTCCAAAACCAGTGTCAAAGAAGGAACGTTTGTTGCACAATTTGGATGTTGTTCGCGCTCTAAAATTCTATTTAGATGCTACAAAGGATTTTAGACAAACATCTTCCTTGTTTGTTGTTTATTCAGGTAAAAGGAGAGGTCAAAAAGCAACTTCTACCTCTCTCTCTTTTTGGATTAAAAGCATCATCAGATTGGCTTACGAGACTGCCGGACGGCAGCCTCCCGAAAGAATCACAGCTCATTCCACTAGGGCTGTGGCTTCCACATGGGCCTTCAAGAACGAGGCTTCTGTTGATCAGATATGTAGGGCAGCGACTTGGTCTTCACTGCACACTTTTACCAAATTTTACAAGTTTGATACTTTTGCTTCTTCTGAGGCTATTTTTGGGAGAAAGGTTTTGCAAGCCGTGGTGCCTTCCATTTAGGTGACCTGATTTGCTCCCTCCCTTCATCCGTGTCCTAAAGCTTTGGTATTGGTTCCCACAAGTAAGGATGACGCCGTGGACCGGACACACCTATGTTGGAGAAAACAGAATTTATGTTTACCTGATAAATTTCTTTCTCCAACGGTGTGTCCGGTCCACGGCCCGCCCTGGTTTTTTTAATCAGGTCTGATATTTTATTTTCTTTAACTACAGTCACCACGGTACCATATGGTTTCTCCTATGCAAATATTCCTCCTTAACGTCGGTCGAATGACTGGGGTAGGCGGAGCCTAGGAGGGATCATGTGACCAGCTTTGCTGGGCTCTTTGCCATTTCCTGTTGGGGAAGAGAATATCCCACAAGTAAGGATGACGCCGTGGACCGGACACACCGTTGGAGAAAGAAATTTATCAGGTAAACATAAATTCTGTTACTTACCTGTAAAATAAACCCTAAGATAGCTACAATATAAATAATAATTACATTGTAGCTATCTTAGGATTTATATTTATTTTACAGGCAACTTTGTATTTATTTTAGCTAGTTAGAATAGTTATTAAATAGTTATTAACTATTTAATAACTACCTAGCTAAAAGAAATACAAAATTACCTGTAAAATAAATCCTAACCTAAGTTACAATTAAACCTAATACTACACTATCATTAAATTAATTAAATAAACTACCTACAAATAACTACAATTAAATACAATTACATAAACTAACTAAAGTACAAAAAATAAAAAAAGCTAAGTTACAAAAAATAAAAAAATAAGTTACAAACATTTTAAAAATATTACAACAATTTTAAGCTACTTACACCTAATCTAAGCCCCCTAATAAATAACAAACCCCCCCAAAATAAAAAAATGCCCTACCCTATTCTAAATTAAATAAAGTTCAAAGCTCTTTTACCTTACCAGCCCTTAAAAAGGCCATTTGTGGGGGCATGCCCCAAAAAGTTCAGCTCTTTTGCCTGTAAAAGAAAAATACAACCCCCCCCCAACATTAAAACCCACCACCCACATACCCCTAATCTAACCCAAACCCTCCTTACAAAAACCTAACACTAATCCCCTGAAGATCATCCTACCTTGAGTCGTCTTCACTCAGCCGAGCAGCGATGGAACCGAAGTGGACATCCGGAGCGGAAGAAGTTAATCCTCCAAGCGGCGCTGAAGAAATCTTCCATCCGATGAAGTCATCATCCAGGCGGCGCTGAAAAAGTCTTCGATCCGGGCGATGTCATCTTCCAAGAGGCGCTGAAGAGGTGTTCTATCCTTGCGATGTCATCTTCCAAGAGGCGCTGAAGAGGTCTTCTATCCTTGCGATGTCATCTTCCAAGCCGGGTCTTGAATCTTCCTCCCGCCGACGCGGAACCTCCTTCTTCACCGACGGACTACGACGAATGAAGGCTCCTTTAAGGGACGTCATCCAAGATGGCGTCCCTTCAATTCCGATTGGCTGATAAGATCGGAATTAAGCTAGGAAAAATCTGATTGGCTGATGGAATCAGCCAATCAGATTCAAGTTCAATCCGATTGGCTGATCCAATCAGCCAATCAGATTGAGCTCGCATTCTATTGGCTGTTCCGATCAGGAATTGAAGGGACGCCATCTTGGATGACGTCCCTTAAAGGAGCCTTCATTCGTCGTAGTCCGTCGGTGAAGAAGGAGGTTCCGCGTCGGCGGGAGGAAGATTCAAGACCCGGCTTGGAAGATGACATTGCAAGGATAGAAGACCTCTTCAGCGCCTCTTGGAAGATGACATCGCCCGGATCGAAGACTTCTTCAGCGCCACCTGGATGATGACTTCATCGGATGGAAGATTTCTTCAGCGCCGCTTGGAGGATTAACTTCTTCCGCTCCGGATGTCCACTTCGGTTCCATCGCTGCTCGGCTGAGTGAAGACGACTCAAGGTAGGATGATCTTCAGGAGATTAGTGTTAGGTTTTTGTAAGAGGGGTTTGGGTTAGATTAGGGGTATGTGGGTGGTGGGTTTTAATGTTAGGGGGTTGTATTTTTCTTTTACAGGCAAAAGAGCTGAACTTTTTGGGGCATGCCCCCACAAATGGCCCTTTTAAGGGCTGGTAAGGTAAAAGAGCTTTGAACTTTATTTAATTTAGAATAGGGTAGGGCATTTTTTTATTTTGGGGGGGTTTGTTATTTTATTAGGGGGCTTAGATTAGGTGTAAGTAGCTTAAAATTGTTGTAATATTTTTAAAATGTTTGTAACTTATTTTTTTATTTTTTGTAACTTAGCTTTTTTTATTTTTTGTACTTTAGTTAGTTTATGTAATTGTATTTAATTGTAGTTATTTGTAGGTAGTTTATTTAATTAATTTAATGATAGTGTAGTATTAGGTTTAATTGTAATCCTTAGGTTAGGATTTATTTTACAGGTAATTTTGTATTTCTTTTAGCTAGGTAGTTATTAAATAGTTAATAACTATTTAATAACTATTCTAACTAGCTAAAATAAATACAAAGTTGCCTGTAAAATAAATATAAATCCTAAGATAGCTACAATGTAATTATTATTTATATTGTAGCTATCTTAGGGTTTATTTTACAGGTAAGTATTTAGTTTTAAATAGGAATAATTTATTAAAGTATAGTGTAGTGTTAGGTGTAATTATAACTTAGGTTAGGATTTATTTTACAGGTACATTTCTCTTTATTTTAGCTAGGTAAGCTATTAAATAGTTAATAACTATTTAATAGCTATTGTACCTAGTTAAAATAAATTGAAAGTTGCCTGTAAAATAAAAATAAATCCTAAGATAGCTAGAATATAATTATTATTTATATTGTAGCTATAATAGGGTTTATTTTACAGGTAAGTATTTAGTTTTAAATAGGATTAATTTAGTTCATAATAGAAATATGATTTAGATTTATTTAATTAATATTTAAGTTAGGGGGGTGTTAGGGTTAGTGTTAGACTTAGGTTTAGGGGTTAATAATTTTATTACAGTGGCGGCGGTGTAGTGGGGGGCAGGATAGGGGTTAATAAATTTATTATAGGTGGCGACGGTGTAGGGGGCGCAGGATAGGGGTTAATAAATTTAATATAGGTGGCGACGGTGTGGGGGGAGCAGGATAGGGGTTAATAAATTTAATATAGGTTGCGGCGGGTTCAGGGAGCGGCGGTTTAGGGGTTAAACTATTTTTTTTATTTGCGGCGAGGTGTGGGATCAGCAGGATAGGGGGGGCAGGATAGGGGTTACTAGGTGTAATGTAGGTGGCAGCAGTGTCCGGGAGCGGCGGTTTAGGGGTTAATACATTTATAAGAGTTGCGGCGGGGTCTAGGAGCGGCGGTTTAGGGGTTAATACATTTATACGAGTTGCGGCGGGGTCTAGGAGCGGCGGTTTAGGGGTTAATACATTTATAAGAGTTGCGGCAGGGTCTAGGAGCGGCGGTTTAGGGGTTAGTAACTTTATTTAGTTGCGGGGGGCTCCGGGGGCGCCGGTATAGGGGTAGAACAGTGTAGTTTAGTGTGAGTGCTTAGTGACAGGCTAGCAAGAAAGCTGTCAAACAGCCGAAGAGCAGCGAGATCGGATGAGTGATAACTCTCACAGTCCGCTGCTCATCGCCCCGCGGCTTTTTGACAGCTTTTTTTGATAACTTAGGCGTATTTTTTCAGGTCCGCGGCGGCGAAGGTAGGCGAGCTTAGGCGGGCGTATTGGGCCGGCGAAGTCAGAAAAGTTGACGGCTTGGTAACTACCCCCCATGGTCTCCAGAACTGTACACAGTATTCCAGATTTGGTCTAACTAATGATCTGTAAAGTGGCATAAGAACCTTGCTATTTCTGCTACTAAAACCTCTTCCAATGCAACCAAGCATTTGACTGGCCTTGCTGGCTGCACTGCGGCATTGTGTACCATATTTTAAATCATCTGAAATAATAATTCCCAAATCCCTTTCTTCTTTAATTACAGTGAGTAATGTACCATTGAGACTATAATTGGCCTTTGGGTTTTTGGATCCTAAATGCATAATTTTGCTCTTGGTAATGTTAAATTTCAGATCCCATTTATTTGACCAGTCCTCTAGTTTATTAATATCACAGTTCATTTGATCAACTCCTCCTGGAACATCTACCCTGTTACAAATGTTTGTATCATCAGCAAACAAGCAAACCTTCCCCTTAAGCCCACTTCCAATATCACTTATGAACATGTTAAACAAAACAGGCCCAAGAACTGACCCTTGGGGAACACCACTAGTAACTGATGCCTCATTTGAATGTACTCCATTAATTAAAACCCTCTGTCGTCTATCTTTAAGCCAGCATTCTACCCACTTAACAATCTTAGCATCTATTCCAAGGCAATACATTTGTTGAATAAGTTTGTTGTGTGGGACGGTGCCAAATGCTTTGCTAAAGTCTAGATATGCAACATCTACGGCTCCTCCCTGGTCTATTATTTTAGTTACATGGTCAAAGAAATCAATTAGATTAGTCAGGCATGATCTTCCAGCAGTGAAACCATGCTGTCCTTTGTCTTCTAAGTTGTTTGTCTGAATGAAAGATACAAGTATTTCCTTTAAAAGAGTTTCCATTAATTTCCCTGCAATTGAGGTCAAACTGACTGGCCTATAGTTAGCAGAATCTTCCCTACTACCCTTTTTATGTAGTCACATTGGCAATTTTCCAGTCTTTTGAAACAACTCCTGTTAGAAGTGACTGATTAAATAAATCAGCTAATGGAGTAGCTATTATGGATCGAAGTTCTCTTAGAACCCTTGGATGAATATTATCTGGACCCACAGACTTATTAACTTTTATTTTTGATAAAGCCCTTGAAACCTCTTCCTCTGTAAAAAGAAAAGTACTACTCACATTATTTACAGTAACATCCCTTAATAGCATCTTACTATCTTTACCATCTGTTGTAAAGACTGAACAAAAGTAATCATTTAAACAGTTTGCTATTTGTTTATCTTCTTCCACTACTCTATCCTCATTCTTGAGTCTATCTATCCCTCTGTTAGTTTTTCTCTTTTCACTGATATATCTAAAGAAGGTTTTGTCACCATTTTTTACTGATTGTACTATTTTCTCTTCTGCATCAGCATTAGCCTTTCTGATTAACTGCGTTGTCATCTTTTGATGGGTTCTCCATTTTTCTTTATCCTCTTCTGAGCCAGTGAGTTTGCATTTTTTATAGACTGTCTTTTTTGTCTTAACTGCATGTGCTACTTCTCTTGAAAACCATATTGGTTTTCTTTTACTTTTACAAACAAGCCTAATACAGTGTTTAGTTGCATATAGAATAGCATTTTTAAAATATTCCAACTGTTCTTGTACTCCTGTAATCTGTGCCATCCCTTTTAAGAAAAATCAGTAGATCTAAAGTCTAAGGCCTAGATTTGGAGTTTGGCTTTAGCCGTGAAAACCAGCGTTAGAGGCTCCTAACGCTGGCTTTAGGCTAACTCCGGTATTTGGAGTCACTCAAAATAGGGTCTAACGCTCACTTTTCAGCCGCGACTTTTCCATACCGCAGATCCCCTTACGTCATTTGCGTATCCTATCTTTTCAATGGGATCTTTCTAACTCCGGTATTTAGTCGTGTCTGAAGTGAGCGTTAGAAATCTAACGACAAAACTCCAGCCGCAGGAAAAAGTCAGTAGTTAAGAGCTTTCTGGGCTAACGCCGGTTCATAAAGCTCTTAAGTACTGTACTCTAAAGTACACTATCACCCATAAACTACCTATGTACCCCTAAACTGAGGTCCCCCCACATCGCCGCCACTCAATTTATTTTTTTTAACCCCTAATCTGCCGACCGCAAAGCGCCGCCACCTACATTATAGCTATGTACCCCTAATCTGCTGCCCCTAACACCGCCGACCCCTATATTATATTTATTAACCCCTAATCTGCCGCCCTCAACGTCGCCTCCACCTGCCTACACTTATTAACCCCTAATCTGCCGAGCGGACCGCACCGCTATTATAATAAAGTTATTAACCCCTAATCCGCCTCACTAACCCTATAATAAATAGTATTAACCCCTAATCTGCCCTCCCTAACATCGCCGACACCTAACTTCAAACATTAACCCCTAATCTGCCGACCGGAGCTCACCGCTATTCTAATAAATGTATTAACCCCTAAAGCTAAGTCTAACCCTAACACTAACACCCCCCTAAATTAAATATAATTTTAATCTAACGAAATTAATTAACTCTTATTAAATAAATTATTCCTATTTAAAGCTAAATCCTTACCTGTAAAATAAATCCTAATATAGCTACAATATAAATTATAATTACATTGTAGCTATTTTAGGATTAATATTTATTTTACAGGCAACTTTGTAATTATTTTAACCATGTACAATAGCTATTAAATAGTTAAGAACTATTTAATAGTTACCTAGTTAAAATAATTACAAAATTACCTGTAAAATAAATCCTAACCTAAGTTACAATTAAACCTAACACTACACTATCAATACATTAATTAAATACAATATCTACAAATAACTACAATGAAATAAACTAACTAAAGTACAAAAAATAAAAAAGAACTAAGTTACAAAAAATAAAAAAATATTTACAAACATAAGAAAAATATTACAACAATTTTAAACTAATTACACCTACTCTAAGCCCCCTAATAAAATAACAAAGCCCCCCAAAATAAAAAATGCCCTACCCTATTCTAAATTACTAAAGTTCAAAGCTCTGATCGGAACTGCCAATAGAATGCAAGCTCAATCTGATTGGCTGATTGGATCAGCCAATCGGATTGAACTTGATTCTGATTGGCTGATTCCATCAGCCAATCAGAATATTCCTACCTTAATTCCGATTGGCTGATAGAATCCTATCAGCCAATCGGAATTCGAGGGACGCCATCTTGGATGACGTCATTTAAAGGAACCGACGTTCGTCGTTCAGTCATCGGCCAGGATGGATGTTCCGCGTCGGAGGTCTTCAGGATGCTGCCGCTCCGCTCCAGATGGATGTCGATAGAAGATGCCGCCTGGATGAAGACTTCAATCGGATGGAAGACCTCTTCTGCCCCGCTTGGATGAAGACTTCAATCGGATGGAAGACCTCTTCTGCCCCGCTTGGATGAAGACTTCTACCGGATCATGGACATCTTCAGCCCCCCGCTTGAGCTTGGATCAGGACATCAGAGGAGCTCTTCAGGACGGATCGGTGAACCTGGCAGGGTGAAGACCAGGTAGGAAGATCTTCAGGGGCTTAGTGTTAGGTTTATTTAAGGGGGGTTTGGGTTAGATTAGGGGTATGTGGGTGGTGGGTTGTAATGTTGGGGGGGGGTATTGTATGTTTTTTTACAGGCAAAAGAGCTGAACTTCTTGGGGCATGCCCCGCAAAGGGCCCTGTTCAGGGCTGGTAAGGTAAAAGAGCTTTGAACTTTAGTAATTTAGAATAGGGTAGGGCATTTTTTATTTTGGGGGGCTTTGTTATTTTATTAGGGGGCTTAGAGTAGGTGTAATTAGTTTAAAATTGTTGTAATATTTTTCTTATGTTTGTAAATATTTTTTTATTTTTTGTAACTTAGTTCTTTTTTATTTTTTGCACTTTAGTTAGTTTATTTCATTGTAGTTATTTGTAGATATTGTATTTAATTAATGTATTGATAGTGTAGTGTTAGGTTTAATTGTAGGTAATTGTAGGTATTTCATTTAATTAATTTAATGATAGTATAGTGTTAGGTTTAATTGTAACTTAGGTTAGGATTTATTTTACAGGTAATTTTGTAATTATTTTAACTAGGTAACTATTAAATATTTCTTAACTATTTAATAGCTATTGTACCTGGTTAAAATAATTACAAAGTTGCCTGTAAAATAAATATTAATCCTAAAATAGCTACAATATAATTATAATTTATATTGTAGCTATATTAGGATTTATTTTACAGGTAAGTATTTAGCTTTAAATAGGAATAAGTTATTTAATAAGAGTTAATTTATTTCGTTAGATTAAAATTATATTTAATTTAGGGGGGTGTTAGTGTTAGGGTTAGACTTAGCTTTAGGGGTTAATTCATTTATTAGAATAGCGGTGAGCTCCGGTCGGCAGATTTGGGGTTAATAATTGAAGTTAGGTGTCGGCGATGTTAGGGAGGGCAGATTAGGGGTTAATACTATTTATTATAGGGTTAGTGAGGCGGATTAGGGGTTAATAACTTTATTATAGTAGCGCTCAGGTCCGCTCGGCAGATTAGGGGTTAATAAGTGTAGGCAGGTGGAGGCGACGTTGTGTGGGGCAGATTAGGGGTTAAAAAATATAATATAGGGGTCGGCGGTGTTAGGGGCAGCAGATTAGGGGTACATAGGGATAATGTAAGTAGCGGCAGATTAGGGGTTAAAAATAATATGCAGGGGTCAGCGATAGCAGGGGCGACAGATTAGGGGTTAATAAGTGTAAGGTTAGGAGTGTATAGACTCGGGGTACATGTTAGGGTGTTAGGTGCAGACGTAGGAAGTGTTTCCCCATAGCAAATAATGGGGCTGCGTTAGGAGCTGAACGCGGCTTTTTTGCAGGTGTTAGGTTTTTTTTCAGCTCAAACAGCCCCATTGTTTCCTATGGGGGAATCGTGCACGAGCACGTTTTTGAGGCTGGCCGCTTGCGTAAGCAACTCTGGTATCGAGAGTTGAAGCTGCGTTAAATATGCTCTACGCTCCTTTTTTGGAGCCTAACACAGCCTTTATGTGGACTCTCAATACCAGAGTTATTTTTATGGTGCGGCCAGAAAAAAGCCGGCGTTAGCTATGCGGGTCCTTACCGACAAAACTCTAAATCTAGCCGTTAGACTTTTGTTTTACTATGGTTGCTCAGTACCTTTGCCTGAATATTAAACCATACAGACTGATGATCACTAGAGCCTAAGTTCTCACCCACAGACACCTCAGATACTATATCACTGTTTGTAAGTACTAAATCTAATATAGTTCCTTTACGTGTTGGTTCTTTTACTAGTTGCTCAAGAGATTCCCCTTGTAAAGATTCCAGGATATATTTACTTCTAGTTGATTTGGCAACAGGTACTTCCCAGTCTACATCAGGCATATTAAAGTCCCCCACTACAATAACATTGCCCTTCATTGTAATTTTGGCTATTTCATCAATTAATAAATTGTCTGATGCTTCATCCTGTAATGGTGGTCTATATACTACTCCTATTCTAAATACCTGTTTCCCTTCAGTTTCTATAGTTACCCAAACACTTTCTACATTGTCATTTTTTTCTACAATTTCAGTTACTTTAATATTGTCTTTCACGTACAGAGCAACTCCGCCCCCTTTTTTTCCTACTCTATTTTTTTAAACAAGATGTAACCAGGTATGACTGTTTCCCAGTCGTGAGAGTCATTGTACCATGTCTCTGTTATAGCTACTAAATCCAATTTATCTTGAATCATTATTGCAGTAAGTGCAGGTAATTTACTTACTAAACTGTGAGCATTTGTGCACATTGCACGTAGAATATTTCTAGAATTCTCAAATCCTTTTGCATGGTCAATACAACCCCTGCCTACATTATTCAAAGTCTTATTCCTAAAAGTAATGTTTTTTTCTTAAATAAACAGGAATCTAAAATTTGGTTGACTGTCTTGGCATGTTCTGGGGGACAGATGGGTATATTAACTCTGTCCCCCTTCATTAGTTTAAATTGCTACTAATAAAGTCTTTAAATTCTTTACTCAATACTCCTGTCCCTTTAATATCCAGATGCAAACCATCCTTCTTATACAAGCTGCTATCAAGCCAAACAGGGCTTTGATGGCTAACAGAACCATATCTTCTCTCCCTACACCACCTCTCTAACCAAGAGTTAAATTCTATAATACTCTGCATTCTTCCTTCTTCCTGTCCATACACAGGTAAAACAGCAGAAAAGGACACAGATGCAGCCACATGATCTAAACAACTTCTTAGTTTTAAAAAATTCCTTTTGCACAGCAAAAACATCATTTCTCTTGTTAAGTGTATCCAGTCCACGGATCATCCATTACTTATGGGATATATTCTCCTTCCCAACAGGAAGCTGCAAGAGTCCACCCACAGCAAAGCTGCTATATAGCTCCTCCCCTAACTGCCATTACCAGTCATTCTCTTGCAAGTCTCAACATAGATAGGAGGTCGTGAGAGTCTGTGGTTTTTTATACTTAGTTTATTTCTTCAATCAAAAGTTTGTTATTTTTAAATGGCACCGGAGTGTGCTGTTTATCTCAGGCAGTATTTGGAAGAAGAATCTGCCTGCGTTTTTTCTATGATCTTAGCAGACGTAACTAAGATCCAGTTGCTGTTCTCACACATTCTGTGGAGTAAGGTACTTCAGAGGGGGAATGGCGTGCAGGTTTTCCTGCAAATAAGGTATGTGCAGTAAAATATTTTTCTAAGGAATGGAATTGACTAAGAAAATACTGCTGATACCGAAGTAATGTAAGTACAGCCTTTAAATGCAGTGAAAGCGACTGGTACCAGGCTGATTGATAGAGATATATGCTAAGGTATGTGCAGTAATATATTTTTCTAAGGAATGGAATTGACTAAGAAAATACTGCTGATACCGAAGTAATGTAAGTAAAGCCTTAAATGCAGTGATAGCGACTGGATCAGGCTTATTAATAGACATACATACTCTTATAAGAATGTGTTTTAAAACGTTTGCTGGCATGTTTAATCGTTTTTTAACATATGTTTGGTGATAAAACTTATTGGGGCCTAATTTTTCCACATGGCTGGCTTAAATTTTGCATAGAAACAGTTATAGGGAAGGTAATCCACAGCTCAGCTGTGGCAGTTTTGTTGTGTCTGTTTAAAAAAATGTAGTTTTTTTTTTTTTATCTGTTTTTTGCATTAAGGGGTTAATCATCCATTTGCAAGTGGGTGCAATGCTCTGTTAACTTATTACATGTACTGTAAAAATTTCGTTTGATTTACTGCCTTTTTTCACTGTTTTTCAAATTTTGACAAAATTTGTTTCTCTTAAAGGCACAGTAACGTTTGTTATATTTGCTTGTTAACTTGATTTAAAGTGTTTTCCAAGCTTACTAGTCTCTTTATTAGTTCTAACATGTCTAACATAGAGGAGGCTCTGTGTTTATTATGTTTAAAGCCATGGTGGAACCCCATTTTAGAATGTGTACCAGATGTACTGATTTCATGTTAAACAATAAAGATCATTTTTTGTATTTAAAAACATTATCACCAGAGGATTCTGTCGAGGGGGAAGTTATGCCGACTAACTCTCCCCACGTGTCAGACCCTTTGACTCCCGCTTTAGGGACTCACGCTCAAATGGCGCCAAGTACATCAAGGGCACCCATAGCGTTTATTTTACCAGAGGATTCTGTCGAGGGGGAAGTTATGCCGACTAACTCTCCCCACGTGTCAGACCCTTTGACTCCCGCTCCAGGGACTCACGCTCAAATGGCGCCAAGTATATAAATGGCGCCCATAGCGTTTATTTTACAAGACATGGCAAAGGTTGTGTATAATACACTGGCAGCAGTATTAGTCAGACTACCTGAAATTAAAGGAAAGCAAAACAGCTCTGGGGGTAGATACAGAGCATACAGACGCTTTAAGAACCATGTCTGATACTACCTCACAATATGCTTAGTCTGTGGGTGATATTTGTGACTCAGGGAAGACCTGATTCTGATATTTCTACATTTAAAATTTATGCTTGAGAACCTCCACTTGTTGCTCAGGGAGGCTTTAGCTGCTCTGAATGAATGTGTACAATCGCAGTGCCAGAGAAATTGTGTAGACTGGATAAATAATATGCAGTGCCGGTGTGTACTTATGTTTTTCCAATACCTAAAGAGGTTTACTAAAATTTTTCATAAGGAATGGGATAGACCAGGTGTGCCGTTCTCTTCCCCTCCTATTTTTTAGAAGAATGTTTTCTAATAGTTGCCACCACACAGGACTTATGGCAGACAGTTCCTAAGGTGGAGAGAAGAGTTTCTACTCTAGCTAAGCGTACCACTACCTCTGGCGAGGACTGTTGTGCTTTTTTAGATTCAATGGATAAAAAATGTTTATTCAACAAGGTTTTATCCTGCAGCACCTTGCACGCATTGCTCCTGTCACTGCTGCTGCGGCGTTCTGGTTTGAGTCTCTTGATGAGGCTTTACAGGCTCCATTGGATGAATATATTTGACAAGCTTAGAGCACTTAAGCTAGCCAATTCCTTTGTTTTCTGATGCCTTTGTTCCTTTGACTAGACTAACGGCTAAGAATTCTGTTTTTTACTATACTGGCGCGCAGAGCGCTATGGCTTATATCATGGTCAGCTGTCGTGACTTTAATAAATAAGCTACTTAACTTCCCTTCAAGGGGCAGACCCTATTCAGGCCTAGTTTGAAGGAGATTATTACTTATATCACTGGAGGAAAAGATCATGCCCTTCCTCAGGACAGGTCCAAATCAAGGGACAAAAAAGGCCTAATTTTCGTGCCTTTCGAAAATTCAAGGCAGGTGTGGCATCAACTAAGATAAGCAGGTCAAGGAGCCTGCTGCTGCCTCTAAAACAGCATGAGGAACGGACCCCTATCTGGTAACGGATCCTATAGGGGGCAGACTTCATTCTTCGCCCAGGCGTGGGCAAGAGATGCCCAGGATCCCTGGGCATTGGAAATTATACCCCAGAGATATCTTCTGGATTTCAAAGCTTTCCCCCCCAAAAAAGGGGAGTTTTTGCCTTTCACATTTATCTGCAAACCAGATAAAGAAAGAGACATTCTTGCATTGTGTACGTGACCCATTCAGTTCCAATAGAGGAACAGGGACACAGTTTTCCTCAAATCGGTTTGTGGTTCCCAAGGAAAGGAAACCTTCAGACCTATTTTGGATCTAAAAGATCTTAAACAAATTCTTTAGAATTCTATCATTTAAGATGGAAACTATTCGTACCATCTTAACTATGATCCAGGAGAGTCAATAGAGGACTACAATGGATTTGAAGGATGCTTATCCTCACATTACGATGCATAAAGATCACCATCGGTTTTTCAGGTTTGCCTTTCTAGACAGGCATTACCAGTTTGTAGCTCTTTCCTTTGGGTTAACTACAGCCCCTAGAATCTTTATGGAGGTTCTGGGGTCACTTTGGCGGTCCTTAGGCCGCGGGGCATAGAAGTGGCCCCTTATTTAGACGACATCCTGATACAGGCGTCAAACATCCAAGTTGCCAAGTCTCATACGGACGTAGTACTGGCATTTCTGAGATCGCATGGGTGGAAAGTGAACAAGGAAAGAGTTCTCTATCCCCAATATCAAGGGTTTCCCTCCTAGGGATTCTGATAGATTTTGTAGAAATTAAAATTTACCTGACGGAGTCCTGGTTGTCAAAGTTTCTAAATTTCTGCCGTGTTCTTCATTCCATCCGCGCCCTTTGGTGGCTCAGTACATGAATGTAATCGGCTTAATGGTAGCGGCAAGGGACATAGTACCGTTTGCACGCCTACATTTCAGACCACTGCAACTATGCATGCTCAGCCAGAGGAACGGGGATTACACAGATTTGTTCTCCTGTTAAATCCGGACCAAGAAACCAGAGATTCTCTTCTCTGGTGACTATCTCGGGTCCATCTGTCCAAGGGTATGACCTTCCGCAGGTCAGATGGGACAATTGTTACAACAGATGCCAGCCTTTTAGGTTGGGATACAGTCTGGAACTCCCTGAAGGCTCAGGGATAGTGGACTCAGGAGGAGACCCTCCTTCTAATGAATATTCTGGAACTGGGAGCGATATTCCATGCTTTTCAGACTTGGCCTCAGTTAGCAACTCTGAGGTACATCATATTTCAGTCGGACAATATCACGACTGTGGCTTACATCAACCATCAAGGGGGAACAGAAGTTCCCTAGCAATGTTAGAAGTCTTAAAATAATTCATTGGACAGAGACTCACTCTTGTCTAAAAGCTATCCCTATCCCAGGTGTTGAGAACTGGGAGGCAGATTTTCTAAGTCGTCAGACTTTTCATCCGGGGGAGTGGGAATTCCCTCAGGAGGGGTTTGCACAAGATCAAGCAGGAGAGTGCTTTGGTGCTTTTGACAGCGCCTGCGTGGCCACGCAGGACCTGGTATGCAGATCTGGTGGACATGTCATCCTTTCCACCACGGTCTCTGCTTCTGAGACAGGACCCTCTACCTCAGGGTCTTTTCAACCATCTAAATATAACTAATCTGAGATGGACTGCCTGGAGACAGAACGCTTGATGTTATCAAAGCATGGCTTCTCTGAGTCAGTAATTGATACCTTAATACAGGCATAAAAGCCTGTCTCTAGGAAAATTTAACATAAGATATGGTGTAAATATCTTATTGTTATGAATCCAAGGGTTACTCATGGAGTAAAGTCTGGATTCCCAGGATATTATCTTTTCTCCAAGATGATTTTGAGAAAAGGGTTGTCAGCTAGTTCTTTAAAAGGACAGATTTCTACTCTGTCTATTCTTTTGCACAAGCGTCTGGCAGGTATTCTAGACGTTCAGGCATTTGGTCAGGCTTTGGTTAGAACCAAGCCTGTGGTTAAAAATGTTGCTCCGCCATGGAGCTTAAAGCTGGTTCTTAAGGTTCTTCAAGGAGTTCCATTTGAACCTTTTCATTCCATAGATATCAAACTTCTATCTTGGAAAGTTCCTTTTTGGTAGCTATTTCCTCGGCTCATAGAGTCTCCGAGTTATCTGCGTTGCAATGTGATTCTCCTTATCTGGTTCTCCGTACGGATAAGGTAGTCCTGTGTACCAACCTGGGTTTTTACCTAAGGTGGTATCTAACAAGAATATCACTCAAGAGATTGTTGTTCCATTCTTGTATCCTAATCCTTCTTCAAAGAAGGAACGTCTATTACACAATTTGGACGTGGTTCGTGTTTTAAAGTTTTACTTACAAGCTACTACAGATTTTCATCAAACATTCACCTTGTTTGTTGTCTATTCTGGACAGAGGAGAGGTCAAAGGACTTCAGCAACCTCTCTGTCTTTTTGGTTAAAAAGCATAATTCATTTAGCTTATGAGACTGCTGGACAGCAGCCTCCTGAAGGGATTACAGCTCATTCTACTAGAGCTGTGGTTTTCACTTAGGCCTTTTTTAAATGTGGCTTCTGTTGAACAGATTACAAGACGGAGTCTTGGTCTGCGTTTCATACTTTTTCAAATTTAACAAATTTGATACCTTGCTTCTTCGGAGGCTATTTTTGGGAGAAAGGGTTTTTTACAGGAAGTGGTAACTTCCGTTTAAGTTCCTGCCTTGTCCCTCCCATCATCCGTGTACTTTAGCTTTGGTATTGGTATCCCATAAGTAATGGATGATCCGTGGACTGGATACACTTAACAAGAGAAAACATAATTTATGCTTACCTGATAAATTTATTTCTCTTGTAGTGTATCCAGTCCACGGCCCGCCCTGTCACTTTAAGGCAGGTAATTTTTCCATTAAACTACAGTCACCACTGCACCCTATGGTTTTCCTTTCTCTGCATGTTTTCGGTCGAATGACTGGTAATGGCAGTTAGGGGAGGAGCTATATAGCAGCTTTGCTGTGGGTGGACTCTTGCAGCTTCCTGTTGGGAAGGAGAATATATCCCATAAGTAATGGATGATCCGTGGACTGGATACACTACAAGAGAAATAAATTTATCAGGTAAGCATAAATTATGTTTTTTAGCCAGATCATTAGTACCTAGGTGAACAATAACATCTAACTCACTGTCTTTTTTAGCTGCCTTAACAATTCTTGCAATACGATTTAAATCTCTGTAAGCGGTAGAACCTGGAAGACATCTAACCTCTCTCAAATCACCATTATCATCATCTATCTGTACATTTCTTAAAATGGAGTCACCTATTAACAACGTCTTACAGAAATTTACATTTGCAGATCTTACCTTGGATTTCTTGTTTGCAGATTCAGACACCAGAAACTCAGACCTCCCTGTTACACTGTCAGAAGTACTAGCAGTTGTGCTCTCTTATTCACAGATGCCAGCAGTAATAGCAGCATAAGAGTTTTTCAAAGGCAGAGGATGAGGAGTATGCCTTTGTTCTACTGTTCTTACCCTTCCTGTGCCAACAGTTGTCCATCTCTTTTTTCTTAGTCTCTGGGGTAGAGGTGCAGCTTCCTTAAGAGGCTGTTTTGAGCAAACAGACATGTTATTTATTGTATCTTTAAGATAAGCTATTTCTTTCCATAAGAGAGAAAACTGCTTACACACTGGGCAGCCTCTGAATCTCCAGAATACTGCACGATCAAACAGGGAAAGGCATCCATTGCACTGAATCTGAGACATGTTTAAATAAATATGTAGATACTCTATCAAATAACTACAATATTTAACCTCATCAATGACTAACTCTGAATAACTCCTGAAATTACTCTTGCACTTAATGCAATACTTAATATAGATGAGATCCTTATTTTAGTGAGATCTGCAGAGCTAATAGAGAACCCTTTAAATAGATCCTAGAAACTTAGGGTGGGGTTCTCTCCTAATTGCTTACCAATTGAAAACACACAATTGTTGTCCAAATACAAAAGCCCCTATTGTAGAAAATGCTAAGTGACTTTACCTTATAACTATACAGTTGCAGAATTCAAATCTAATTCACAAGATGAATGCTTGTGAATATTCTGCTCCTTGTAGATTAAAACAAAAACAGTTAACAAAATGAAATAAAGTGCTTAAAAAAAAGAAGTCTATTAAATTAAACTTTTAAAACAATCAACAAAGTCAATAGAATATGCAATATACCTAATGAAATAACTCCTGCACTTAATGCAATCCTTAATATAGATGACCCTCCAGGATCATTGGTAAAATTGTTTGTATAGTCTTCATCTTGAACGATGGGACTCTGAGAAATTTGTTTAGACATTTGAGATCTAAAATCGGTCTGAAGGTTCCCTCTTTTTTGGGAACCATAAATAGATTTGAGTAGAACCCCTGACCCTGTTCCAGCTTTGGAACTGGGCAAATTACTCACATTGTATAGAGGTCTTTTACACAGCGTAAGAACGCCTCTCTTTTTGTCTGGTCTGCAGACAAACGTGAAAGATGAAATCTCCCCCTTGGGAGAAAATCCTTGAATTTCCAATGCCCAATCCGAAACGTTGTCGTTTTGCTATGTTGGCTTAAATAAATGCTTTTTACTACAATATTGGTAGTGCTGCTATCCTCCTTTTTGGAACCTGTAGTTATTAATAAAAGATGTTAACAAGTAGAATTATACACAAACAAACCGTTTTAAAATCTAAAGGAGAAATAACAGAAACCTTACACTTTACTAGGTTTGGTATCTGCCCCTGGGAAATGGGTCAGAAAGATTGTCACTCACACTGCAGCAGCCTCCCAAGTAGAATGAACACTTGAATTGTTAAACACAAAATTCTTATACATGCTTCCAAGAGATCAAGTTGCTTGACCCAACCTTCTTGTTAGAGGGGCTAGGGAAATATCCACCCCTCTCTTTTATGTCCCCATGTTAGTTCTTTGAAAAAGACTCTGTGTTTCATTAATTCCTTTGCTGACAGTTTGGGCAATAAAGTGTTGAGCCCTTGGGGCATATGTATCAAGCTCCGAATGGCGCTTGATGCCCGTGTTTCTGGCGAGTCATCAGACTCGCCAGAAACACCAGTTATGAAGCAGCGGTCACAAAGACCGCTGCACCATAACCTGTCCGCCTGCTCTGAGCAGGCGGACACACATCGCCGTAAATCAACACGATCAAGTACGATCGGGTTGATTGACACCTCCCTGCTGGCGGCCTATTGGCCGCGAGTCTGCAGGGGGCGACGTTGCACCAGCAGCTCTTGTGAGCTGCTGGTGCAATGCTGAATACGGCAAGCGTATTGCTCGCCGTATTCAGTGAAGTCTGGCGGACCTGATCCGCACTGTCGGATCAGGTCTGCCACACTTTGATAACTAGAGGCCATTGCCTGAAATGATAGAACACCTTATCTATTTCTGGGGAGAGGCACTGCTTTATGTCTCTGGAGCTGACAGGTTGGGGCAATAAAGTTATCTTGTGCCTCATCAAGCTTATTTATTAGGGCTTCCGGCTGATCAAAGGAAAAACTCATTAACACAAACACAGCAACACAGTTCTTCTTGAAAAACAAATGTTTTCTAGCACACAAGCTTAAAGAATATTAACCCCTTATTGTCTAAATCATGAGGTATTCATGACAGTGCTTATTAAGTAAAGGGACGATTCTGTGATGTGACATTTTATTCTACAAGATATGACGAGTCCACGGATTTCATCCTTACTTGTGGGATTTATCCTCCTGCTAACAGGAAGTGGCAAAGAGCACCACAGCAGAGCTGTATATATAGCTCCTCCCTTCCCTCCACCCCCAGTCATTCTCTTTGCCTGTGTTAGTAATAGGAAGAGGTAAAGTGAGGTGTTAGTTTTAGATTCTTCAATCAAGACATTTTTTATTTTACAATGGTACCGGAGAGTACTATTTTCCTCAGGGAGAAGAGATTATTTTTCTGCCCTGATGTTGATGATCTTAGCAGACGTTATCTAAGATCCATTCTGGTTCACACAGAGCTTCTGAAGGTAGTGCAAGAAAAATCTTCAGTGTGGAGAACGGTGTCATGCTACAAGCAGCATTGAGGTATGTTCAGTCTTTTATTTCTGAGGAGACTTGTTATATCAGAACTGGCTGACATTATTCCCTGCAGGGGAAGGGGTAAGCAGTAGACCTGTGGGTTAAGGTGGTATTGAAATTACCGTTGAGTATATTACTTTGTTATGTGACTCAATATGGGCTTGACACTGGGAGAGGCAGCTGAGAGACTTTCTAATTGTATTACTTGTCTTAGTGATATGTTTGGGAGACATAAGGAGACCACATGGCTTATTAAAACCGCAGTGAATGCGACCACATGGCTTATTAAAACCGCAGTGAATGCGACGCCCATGGTGGGCGGGGCCAATTTCACGCGCTCAGACGCGCAGTTTTCTATTCACTAGAAGGCAGCAGGCACTAGCTCCGGTGGGGCCTAAGTTTGAGTTTTCAGTCACCTTATTGTTTTTGACTCAGTCTTGAGTATCCTGAGGGCAGGTAGGCACCACAGCAGAGCTGTGGCGAGGTGCAGGGGCTGTTATCGTGTTTTAAAGCTTATTTACAAATAAAGACTCTTTAAAATGTGATTTAGCATTTTCTCAAATTGTGCAATAATTTTTGGCTAATTTGAACTGTTTATTATAATTTTTAGTGCTAAACAATCGTTTTTGGTGCAATACAGAAAAATTGTTGCGCTTTTATTATTTAAAGGCGCAGTACATTTTTTTTTTGAAAATTCTTTGAATCTCTAATTAAGGTTAAAAGCGACTATTGTGGCTATTGCTTGTCTGTTTAACATGTCTGAACTTGAGGAAACTCCTTGTTCTATGTGTTTAGAGGCCATTGTGGAACCCCCTCTTACTTTGTGTACCTCTTGTACTGAAAGGGCCTTACAATGTTAAAAGCATATTTTATGTAAAGAAAGTGTGCCTAAGGATGATTCTCAGTCTGAAGAGAATCAGGATATGCTGCCTAATTCTCCCCAAGTGTCACAACCTTTAACGTCCACCCAAGCGACGCTGAGTTCCTCAACCATATCTAATTATTTTACTCTGCAGGACATGGCTGCAGTTATGTCAACTACCCTTACAGAGGTATTGTCTAAATTACCAGTGTCACAGGGCAAACGCAGTAGGACAGGAATCAATGTGAATACTGAGTCCTCTGATGCTTTGTTGGCTATTTCCGATGTACCCTCACAGGGATCTGAGTTGGGGTCAGGGAACTTTTGTCTGAGGGAGAACTTTCGGAATCGGAAAGTGTGTTACCTCAGACAGATTCGTACGTCATGTCCTTTAAATTTAATCTGGAACACCTCCGCCTGTTACTTCGGGAGGTCTTAGCGACTCTGGATGACTGTGACCCTATTATGGTACCACCAGAGAAATTGTGTAAAATGGACAAATATCTAGAAGTCCCCGCTTACACTGATGTTTTTTCCGGTTCCTAAGAGAATCTCGGAGATTATCAAGAGGGAGTGGGACAGACCGGGTATACCGTTCTCTCCTCCTCCTAATTTTAAGAAAATGTATCCCATATCAGACACCGTTCGGGACTCTTGTCAGACAGTCCCTAAGGTGGAGTGAGCTATATCTACCCTGGCTAAACGTAAAACTATTCCTATTGAGGACAGCTGTGCTTTCAAAGACCCTATGGATAAGAAATGGGAGGGTCTTCTAAAAAAGTTATTTATTCATCAGGGTTTCCTTTTACAACCGACAGCCTGCATTGTTCCAGTTACTACTGCAGTGGCTTTTTGGTTTGATGCCTTAGAAGAGTCTCTCAAGACTGAGACTCCTTTAGAGGATATTTTAGATAGAATTAAGGCTCTCAAGCTGGCTAATTCTTTTATCACAGATGCCGCCTTTCAAATTGCTATGTTGGCTGCTAAAAATGCAGGCTTTGCCATTTTAGCGCATAGAGCGTTATGGTTAAAATCGTGGTCTGACGATGTGTCATCTAAGTCAAAGCTCTTGGCTATTCCTTTGGCTATTTGGGCCTGAGTTGAAGGAAATCATTTCTGACATTACTGGAGGTAAGGGTCATCTTCTACCTCAGGATAAGACGGTTAAGATAAGAGGTAAACAAAATAATTTTCGTTCCTTTCTGAACTTTAAAGGAGTACCCTCTTCTTCCTCTTCCTCCACAAAACAGGAAGGGAATTTTGCTCAGGCCAAGTCCGTCTGGAGACCCAACCAGGCTTGGAACAAGGGTAAACAACCCAAGAAGCCCGCTGCTGCAACCAAAACAGCATGAAGGGGCTGCCCCGATCTGGGACCGGATCTAGTAGGGGGCAGACTTTCTCTCTTTGCCCAGGCTTGGGCAAGGGATGTTCAGGACCCCTGGGCACTGGAAATCGTGACCCACGGGTATCAACTAGAATTCAAAAGTTTTCTCCCAAGAGGGAGATTTCTTCTTTCACGATTGTCTGTAGACCAGATAAAAAGAGAGGCGTTCTTACGTTGTGTAAAAGACCTCTCTACTATGGGAGTAATTAGTCCGTTCCAAGACTAGAACAGGGACAGGGGTTTTACTCAAATCTTTTCGTGGTTCCCAAAAAAGAGGGAATTCAGACCTATTTTAGATCTCAAGAGTCTAAACAAGTTTCTCAGAGTCCCATCTTTCAAGATGGAGACTATTCAAACAATTTTACCAATGATCCAGGAGGGTCAATATATGACTACCGTGGACTTGAAGGATGCGTACCTTCATATTCCTATTCACAAGGATCATCATCAGTACCTAAGGTTTGCCTTCCTGGACAAACATTTTCAGTTCGTGGCTCTTCCCTTCGGGTTGGCCACAGCACCCAGGATCTTCACGAAGGTTCTAGAGTTCCTTCTGGCGGTTCTCGGGCCGTGGGGCATAGCAGTGGCGCCTTATCTGGAAAAGATGGAAGGTGAATCTAGAAAAGAGTTCACTAATTCCACAGACAAAGGTTCCCTTCTTGGGAACTCTGATAGATTCTATAGCCATGAAGATTTTTCTGACGGAGGTCAGAAAGTCAAAGATTCTAAATACATGCCGAACCCTTCAGTCCAATGCTCGGCCATCAGTGGCTCAGTGCATGGAGGTAATTGGATTGATAGTGGTGGCAATGGACATCATTCCGTTTGCTCGTTTTCATCTCAGACCACTGCAACTGTGCATGCTCGGACAGTGGAATGGGGACTATGCAATTTTATCTTCTCCGATAAATCTGTACCAGGAGACCAGAAACTCTCTTCTTTGGTGGTTGTCGCCGGATCATCTGTCCCAAGGGACGTGTTTCCGCAGACCCTTGTGGGTGATAGTGACAACGGACGCCAGTCTACTAGACTGGGGTGCAGTCTGGAATTCCTTGAAGACTCAGGGTGTATGGACTCAGGTGGAGTCTCTACTTCCAATCAATATTCTGGAATTGAGAGCAATATTTAATGCGCTTCAGGCGTGGCCTCAGTTGGCTTCGGCCAAATTCATCAGATTCCAGTCAGAAAACATCACGACTGTGGCTTACATCAATCATCAGGGAGGAACGAAGAGTTCCTTAGCAATGACAGAAGTATCCAAGATAATTCGCTGGGCGGAGGCCCACTCTTGTTCTCTGTCAGCAATCTACATCCCAGGAGTGGACAACTGGGAAGCGGACTTTTTAAGCCGACAGGCATTTCATCCGGGGGAGTGGGAACTCCATCCGAAGGTCTTTGCCTCACTGATTCTCCGATGGGGCAGACCGGAATTGGATCTGATGGCATCTCAACAGAATGCCAAGCTCCCAAGATACGGATCCAGGTCAAGGGATCCTCAGGCCGAACTTATAGATGCCTTGGCAGTGCCTTGGTCGTTCAGCCTAGCCTATGTGTTTCCACCGTTTCCTCTCCTTCCCCGAGTGATTGCTTGTATCAAACAGGAGAGGGCTTCAGTAAATCTAATCGCGCCTGCGTGGCCACGCAGGACTTGGTATGCCAATCTAGTGGACATGTCCTCTCTGCCACCGTGGAGGCTTCCATTGAGGCAGGACCTTCTCATTCAGGGACCCTTCCAACACCCAAATCTAGTTTCTTTGCAACTAACTGCTTGGAGATTGAACGCTTGATTTTATCTAAGCGGGGGTTCTCTGATTCGGTCATTGATACTTTGATTCAGGCACGTAAGCCTGTTACTAGAAAGATCTATCATAAGATATGGCGTAAATATCTTTTTTGGTGTGAATCCAAGGGCTACTCATGGAGTAGAGTTAGGATTCCCAGAATTCTGTCTTTTCTCCAAGAAGGATTGGGGAAAGGGTTATCAGCAAGTTCTTTAAAGGGACAAATCTCTGCTTTGTCGATTTTACTACACAAATGTTTGGCAGAAGTTCCAGACGTTCAGTCTTTTTGTCAGGCTTTAACCAGAATTAAGCCTGTGTTTAGACCAATTGCTCCACCCTGGAGTTTGAATTTAGTTCTTAATGTTCTTCAAAGGGTTTCTTTTGAACCCATGCATTCCATAGATATTAAGTTATTATCTTGGAAAGTTTTGTTTTTGGTTGCTATTTCTTCGGCTCGCAGAGTTTCGGAGCTTTCAGCATTACAATGTGATTCGCCTTATCTTATCTTCCATTCTGATAAGGTGGTTTTACGTACCAAACCTGGTTTCCTTCCTAAGGTTGTTTCTAATAAGAATATTAATCAGGAAATTGTTGTTCCTTCATTACGTCCTAACCCTTCTTCTAAAAAGGAGCGTATGTTGCATAACTTGGACGTGGTCCGTGCCCTGGAGTTTTACTTGCAGGCGACTAAGGATTTCCGTCAATCATCTTCATTATTCATTGTTTTTTCTGGAAAGCGTAGGGGTCAGAAAGCTACGGCTACCTCTTTCTTTTTGGCTAAAGAGTATCATCCGTCTGGCGTATGAGACTGCTGGACAGCAGCCTCCTGAAAGAATTACGGCTCATTCTACTAGGGCTGTGGCTTTCTCATGGGCATTTAAAAACAATGCTTCTGTTGAACAGATTTGCAAGGCTGCGACTTGGTCGTCTCTTCACACTTTTTCCAAATTTGATACTTTTGCTTCTTCTGAGGCTGGTTTTGGGAGAAAGGTTCTTCAAGCAGTGGTGCCTTCTGTTTAGATCCCTGTCTTGTTTCTCCCTTTCATCCGTGTCCTGTAGCTTTGGTATTGTATCCCACAAGTAAGGATGAAATCCGTGGACTCATCATATCTTGTAGAAGAAAAGGAAATTTATGCTTACCTGATAAATTTATTTCTTCTATGATATGACGAGTCCACGGCCCACCCTGTCATTTTTAAGACAGGTATATATTATATTTTTTTGTTAAACTTCAGTCACCTCTGCACCTTTGGCTTTTCCTTTCTCTTCCTAACTTTGGTCAAATGACTGGAGGTGGAGGGAAGGGAGGAGCTATATATACAGCTCTGCTGTGGTGCTCTTTGCCACTTCCTGTTAGCAGGAGGATAAATCCCACGAGTAAGGATGAAATCCGTGGACTCGTCATATCGTAGAAGAAATAAATTTATCAGGTAAGCATAAATTTCCTTTTTTGTCATGTAAATAACAGTTATATCTGCTCAGATGGTTACACAGCAGATATAGGTTAGTGTTTAGCTCAAACTTAAAGTATTATATCTTGGCCCTTCCTGGTAATACTTACCAGTTACAAGACCTCTTCTGGGGAGTGTGGCCAGAAATGCCCACTCCCCTTGTTACCTGAATATAGGTAACTCTTTAAGTACTGCCCCCTCCTGGTTTTCTCCAGCCGTCAGGAGGACAGAGCTAGGAGACTCTCTCCAGCTATTTCTTTTCTTGGCTTCCCAGGGCAGATTTTTTTGTTGGTTTTTGCTGAACCCCTAAGTGAGGTTTACCCTCTGTTTCACTTACTTCATATGACACTGCTGTATCTTTGCCCTTGGGAACTGTTGTGGCGTTCTGGCAGTGGGTTCTTGCTCCCTAAATTCCCGCTGGGGACCGCCATCTTACCATGATGTCATTTGGATGCAACATTGCTAGGGCCTTGCTTGAGGGCTGTCTTAAAGCCTTGGCGTTTGCCTTCACCGTAGCGACCCAGTGCTCCACTAGTTTCTTCCCCATGAAGATTTGTGCCTGTTTGTCTATCCGGTGAGCGGTTATACTTTCAGACCATTGTTACATCTTGTTGTATTTGTCTGGCATAATTATGCTATACTTAAATACTTATTTTGCTGTTTTAAATTGTGCTTTCAGCCTGTATTATCATGGAGCCCTCCTCTATTAAGCCTGTAACAGCCCAGGAAGTCTCTGACATGTTACTCAGTATGGGCGAATGTGCAGAAAATGTTATTCGTTTGGTAGAACGAATAGACCTGTGGACATTCGTTTTGGACAATCGAATGTTGATAAGACTGAAAATGTATTATAATTCGGTTATCAAATGTTATTTCGTTTTTTTCGAATGTTACTTTAGTTTTTGAATGTTGACATTTTATTTAACAAATACTAATCAGAATAGTTCATGCGGTAGGGAATTTAATAAAATTATACATAATATATACAAATATATCAATTAGAATTTTTCGATTTCAGATATTGCATGATTTGATTAAATTTAAAGAGAGCATTAGAAATACTATTACAAATACATACATTCAAATTTTTTCAATTCAAATTCTGCATAGTTGGAATAAAATTATTAGGAAAATTTGAATCGAATATTACATTTAAAGAAAGCATTAGATACTACTACATTAAACGAATGTTAGAATGTTGTACAAACACTCGTAATTTGAAACAGAACTTATGTGTTAAAATTTGTTTCCTTTTTCGAATGTTGCAAAACATTCGCCCATCCCTACATGTTACTAAGGTATGTGGATTTTTTCTTTACTGGCGCCTACACATGTCTTTATTGTATGTTTTTTACTGATGGTCTGGACTATAGCGTTAGCTTTATATTAGCCCTGTATTTTATGTACCAAGATAAAAAAAATTCTGGTGGTTACTTTGCCACAAATTCTGCACCTGAGGATTCTACTGAATGCTTTCAGATTTCTGATGCCTTTTCTGAAGGGGAATTTTTTTTAATGATTCTAATTTTATTATGGTTATCAAATAGACTTTGGGAGTAGAGGACCGGCAAACCCAAGTTTCCTCAGACTGGTTCAAGCCTAAGCTAGAATCTGCTAAATACATTTCCTGTATCTGAAGCCATTAAAGGGACATTAAACACAATTTTTTCTTTCATGATTAAGAAAGAACATGCTATTTAAAACAACTTTCTAATTTACTTCTATTATCTAATTTGCTTCATTCTCTTGATATCCTTTGCTGAAAAGCATATCTAGATAGGATCAGAAGCTGCTGATTGGTAACTGCACATAGATGCCTCGTGTGATTGGCTCACCCATGTGCATTGCTATTTCTTCAACAAAGAATATCTAGAGAATGAAGCAAATTAGATAATAGAAGTAAATTGGAATGTTGTTTAAAATTGTATTCTCTATCTGACTAATGAAAGAAACAATTTGGGTTTAATGTCCCTTTAAGTCCATTCATTTGTCTACTTTTTTAATTGAAAAGCAGCTTGCTGTACCATTTAAGGTGTTTAAACTATCGCTGTTACCTAATTCTATACATACTCAATTTTGAAGTCCTCCTAAGGGGGATGCTGCTATTTCCAGATGATCTAAAAAGATGAGCTTTCCTCTTGCATTATAAATGTTATGGATAAAAATAGAACAACGTTTTAAGAAGTTATAATTGCAGGGGCTCTTTCCATCCTCTCCCGGTTTTCTGTACTTAAAGCTACTGATGTTTGGTGGGCTAATGCTTTACAGAATGTTCCTGAAGCTAAAGCTGTTCTTTCTTTTCTTTTAGATATTGACAAAGTAACCTCCTTTGTGTTCTGCTGCCTTAGAGATGCTTTAATTAAACGCCAAGTCTATGAGGCATATTTAAGAAATGTCTTGCGGATCTGATCCGACAGTGCAGATCAGGTCCGCAAGACATCGCTGAATGCGGAGAGCAATACGCTTTCCGCATTTAACATTGCACCAGCAGCTCACAAGAGCTGCTGGTGCAACGCCGCCCCCTGCAGACTCACGGTCAATGGGCCGCCAGCAGGGGGGTGTCAATCAACCCAATCGTACTCGATCGGGTTGAATTGTTGCGATTCCTGTCCGGCTGCTCAGAGCACAGGGTTATGGAGCAGCGGTCCTTTCGGAGCTTGACAGATAGGCCCCAAAGTCTTCAGCTAACCTTGCAATCTTTATGTCACTGGGAGGCAGATCCTGGCTCTTATCTCTCTGGCTTAGCTTTTCAAGACAATATGCTCTTCGGTAAGCAATTTGATCTCTAAGCACTATGAAGACAAAAGTCCTTTTCTCTTGTTAAGTGTATCCAGTCCACGGATCATCCATTACTTGTGGGATATTCTCCTTCCCAACAGGAAGTTGCAAGAGGATCACCCACAGCAGAGCTGCTATATAGCTCCTCCCCTCACTGCCATATCCAGTCATTCTCTTGCAACTCTCAACAAAGATGGACGTAGTAAGAGGAGAGTGGTGTATTATAGTTAGTTTTTTAACTTCAATCAAAAGTTTGTTATTTTTAAATGGTACCGGAGTGTACTGTTTATCTCAGGCAGTATTTAGAAGAAGAATCTGCCTGCATTTTCTATGATCTTAGCAGAAGTAACTAAGATCCATGGCTGTTCTCACATATTCTGAGGAGTGAGGTAACTTCAGAGAGGGAATGGCGTGCAGGCTTTCCTGCAATAAGGTATGTGCAGTTAATATATTTCTAGGGATGGAATTTGGTAGAAAAATGCTGCTGATACCGGATTAATGTAAGTTAAGCCTTAAATGCAGTGATAGCGACTGGTATCAGGCTTATTAACAGAGATACATACTCTTATAAAAGTGTAATATAAAACGTTTGCTGGCATGTTAATCGTTTTTATATATGTTTGGTGACAAAACTTATTGGGGCCTAGTTTTTTTCCACATGGCTGGTTTGATTTTTGCCTAGAAACAGGCTTTCCACTGTTGCAATATGAGTGGGAAGGGCCTATTTTAGTGCTTTTCTGTGCAGCTAAAAATACTGACAGAGACATTCAGCTTCCCTCTGCATGATACAGGACATCTCTGAAGGGCTCAAAAGGCTTCAAAGTCGTGTTTGAGGAGGGTAACAATCACAGTAGACTGTGGCAGTTGTTGTGACTGTGTTTAAAAAACGTTTTTGTCATTTATTATTCTGTTTTTGTTATTAAGGGGTTAATCATCCATTTGCAAGTGGGTGCAATGCTCTGCTGACTTGTTACATACACTGTAAAAATTTTGTTAGTGTAACTGCCTTTTTTCACTGTTATTTCAAATTTTGTCAAAATTTGTTTCTCTTAAAGGCACAGTAACATTTTTTATATTGCTTGTTAACTTGCTTTAAAGTGTTTTCCAAGCTTGCTAGTCTCATTGCTAGTCTGTACAAACATGTCTGAAACAGAGGATACTTGTTCATTATGTTTAAAAGCCATGGTGGAGCCCCATAGGAGAATGTGTACTAAATGTATTGATTTCACCTTAAACAGTAAAGATCAGTCTTTATCTATAAAAGAATTGTCACCAGAGGGGTCTGTCGAGGGTTATGCCGACTAACTCTCCCCACGTGTCGGACCCTTCGCCTCCCGCTCAAGGGACGCACGCTAATATGGCGCCAAGTACATCAGGGACGCCCATAGCGATTACTTTGCAGGACATGGCTGCAATCATGAATAATACCCTGTCAGAGGTATTATCCAGATTGCCTGAATTGAGAGGCAAGCGCGATAGCTCTGGGGTTAGACGAGATACAGAGCGCGTAGATGCTGTAAGAGCCATGTCTGATACTGCGTCACAATATGCAGAACCTGAGGACGGAGAGCTTCAGTCTGTGGGTGACGTCTCTGAATCGGGGAGACCTGATTCAGAGATTTCTAATTTTAAATTTAAGCTTGAGAACCTCCGTGTATTGCTTGGGGAGGTATTAGCTGCTCTGAATGACTGTGACACAATTGCAGTGCCAGAGAAATTGTGTAGGCTGGATAAATACTATGCAGTGCCGGTGAGTACTGATGTTTTTCCAATACCTAAAAGGCTTACAGAAATTATTAGTAAGGAGTGGGATAGGCCCGGTGTGCCCTTTTCCCCACATCCTATAATTAGAAAAATGTTTCCAATAGATGCCACTACACGGCACTTATGGCAGACTGTCCCTAAGGTGGAGGGAGCAGTTTCTACTTTAGCAAAGCATACCACTATCCCGGTTGAGGACAGTTGTGCTTTTTCAGATCCAATGGATAAAAAATTAGAGGGTTACCTTAAGAAAATGTTTATTCAACAAGGTTTTATTTTACAGCCCCTTGCATGCATTGCGCCTGTCACTGCTGCGGCGGCATTCTGGTTTGAGGCCCTGGAAGAGGCCATCCATACAGCTCCATTGACTGAAATTGTTGACAAGCTTAGAACTCTTAAGCTAGCTAACTCATTTGTTTCTGATGCCATTGTTCATTTGACTAAACTAACGGCTAAGAATTCCGGATTCGCCATCCAGGCGCGTAGGGCGCTATGGCTCAAATCCTGGTCAGCTGATGTGACTTCAAAGTCTAAATTACTCAACATTCCTTTCAAGGTGCAGACCTTATTCGGGCCTGGTTTGAAAGAAATTATTGCTGACATTACTGGAGGTAAGGGTCATACCCTTCCTCAAGACAGGGCCAAATCAAAGGCCAAACAGTCTAATTTTCGTGCCTTTCGAAATTTCAAGGCAGGTGCAGCATCAACTTCCTCTGCTTCAAAACAAGAGGGAACTTTTGCTCAATCCAAGCAGGCCTGGAAACCTAACCAGTCCTGGAACAAGGGCAAGCAGGCCAGAAAGCCTACTGCTGCCTCTAAGACAGCATGAAGGAGCGGCCCCTATCCGACAACGGATCTAGTAGGGGGCAGACTCTCTCTCTTCGCCCAGGCATGGGCAAGAGATGTTCAGGATCCCTGGGCGTTGGAGATCATATCTCAGGGATATTTTCTGGACTTCAAAGCTTCTCCTCCACAAGGGAGATTTCACCTTTCAAGATTATCTGCAAACCAGATAAAGAAAGAGGCATTCCTAAGCTGCGTACAAGATCTCCTTGTAATGGGAGTAATCCATCCAGTTCCGCGGACGGAACAAGGACAGGGGTTTTATTCAAATCTGTTTGTGGTTCCCAAAAAAGAGGGAACCTTCAGACCAATTTTGGATTTAAAGATCCTAAACAAATTCCTCAGAGTTCCGTCATTCAAGATGGAAACTATTCGAACCATTTTACCCATGATCCAAGAGGGTCAGTACATGACCACAGTGGACTTAAAGGATGCCTACCTTCACATGCCGATTCACAAGAATCATCATCAGTTCCTGAGGTTTGCCTTTCTAGACAGGCATTACCAATTTGTAGCTCTTCCATTCGGGTTGGCTACAGCCCCAAGAATTTTTACAAAGGTTCTGGGCTCACTTCTGGCGGTCCTAAGACCACGAGGCATAGCGGTGGCTCCTTACCTGGACGATATCCTGATACAGGCGTCAAGCTTTCAAATTGCCAAATCTCATACACAGATAGTTCTGGCATTCCTGAGGTCGCATGGGTGGAAAGTGAACGAAGAAAGGAGTTCTCTATCTCCTCTCACGAGGGTTACCTTCCTAGGGACTCTAATAGATTCTGTAGAAATGAAAATTTACCTGACGGAGTCCAGGTTATCAAAACTTCTAAATGCTTGCCGTGTTCTTCACTCCATTCCGCGCCCCACGGTGGCTCAGTGCATGGAAGTAATCGGCTTAATGGTAGCAGCGATGGACATAGTGCCATTCGCGTGCCTGCATCTCAGACCGCTGCAATTATGCATGCTCAGTCAGTGGAATGGGGATTACACAGATTTGTCCCCTCTACTAAATCTGGATCAGGAAACCAGAGATTCTCTTCTCTGGTGGTTATCTCGGGCCCATCTGTCCAAGGGTATGACCTTTCGCAGACCAGATTGGACAATTGTAACAACAGATGCCAGCCTTCTAGGTTGGGGTGCAGTCTGGAACTCCCTGAAGGCTCAGGGTTCATGGACTCAGGAGGAGAAACTCCTCCCAATAAATATTCTGGTGTTAAGAGCAATATTCAATGCTCTTCTGGCTTGGCCTCAGCTAGCAACACTGAGGTTCATCAGATTTCAGTCGGACAACATCACGACTGTGGCTTACATCAACCATCAAGGGGGAACCAGGAGTTCCCTAGCGATGTCAGAAGTCTCCAAGATAATTCGCTGGGCAGAGACTCACTCTTGCCACCTGTCAGCGATCCATATCCCAGGTGTAGAGAACTGGGAGGCGGATTTTCTAAGTCGTCAGACTTTTCATCCGGGGGGAATGGGAACTCCATCCGGAGGTGTTTGCTCAATTGGTTCTCCGTTGGGGCAAACCAGAATTGGATCTCATGGCGTCTCGCCAGAACACCAAGCTTCCTTGTTACGGATCCAGGTCCAGGGACCCAGAAGCGGCACTGATAGATGCTCTAGCAGCGCCTTGGTTCTTCAACCTGGCTTATGTGTTTCCACCGTTTCCTCTGCTCCCTCGTCTGATTGCCAAGATCAAACAGGAAAGAGCATCAGTGATATTGATAGCGCCTGCGTGGCCACACAGGACCTGGTATGCAGACCTAGTGGACATGTCATCCTTTCCACCATGGACTCTGCCTCTGAGACAAGACTTTCTAATACAAGGTCCTTTCAATCATCCGAATCTACTTTCTCTGAGACTGACTGCATGGAGATTGAACGCTTGATCCTATCAAAGCGTGGCTTTTCCGAGTCAGTAATTGATACCTTAATACAGGCACGAAAGCCTGTCACCAGGAAAATTTACCACAAGATATGGCGTAAATATCTTCATTGGTGTGAATCCAAGAATTACTCATGGAGTAGGGTTAGGATTCCTAGGATATTGTCCTTCCTCCAAGAGGGTTTGGACAAAGGATTATCAGCTAGTTCTTTAAAGGGACAGATTTCTGCTCTGTCTATTCTTTTACACAAGCGTCTGGCAGAAGTTCCAGACGTTCAGGCATTTTGTCAGGCTTTAGTTAGAATTAAGCCTGTGTTTAAACCTGTTGCTCCTCCATGGAGCTTAATCTTGGTTCTTAAAGTTCTTCAAGGGGTTCCGTTTGAACCCCTTCATTCTATTGATATCAAACTTCTTTCATGGAAAGTTCTTTTTCTGATGGCTATTTCCTCGGCTCGAAGAGTCTCGGAGTTATCTGCCTTACATTGTGATTCTCCTTATCTGATCTTTCATTCAGATAAAGTTGTTCTGCGTACAAAACCTGGGTTTTTACCTAAGGTGGTTTCTAACAAGAATATCAATCAAGAGATTGTTGTTCCATCATTATGTCCTAATCCTTCTTCAAAGAAGGAACGTCTTTTGCATAATCTAGACGTAGTCCGTGCCTTGAAGTTTTACTTACAGGCTACTAAAGATTTTCGCCAAACATCTAACCTGTTTGTTGTTTACTCTGGACAGAGGAGAGGTCAGAAGGCCTCGGCAACCTCTCTTTCTTTTTGGCTTTGGAGTATAATCCGTTTAGCCTATGAGACTGCTGGACAGCAGCCTCCTGAAAGGATTACAGCTCATTCTACTAGAGCTGTGGCTTCCACCTGGGCCTTTAAAAATGAGGCCTCTGTTGAACAGATTTGCAAGGCTGCAACTTGGTCTTCCCTTCATGCTTTTTCCAAATTTTCCAAATTTGATACTTTTGCTTCTTCGGAGGCTGTTTTTGGGAGAAAGGTTCTACAGGCAGTGGTTCCTTCCGTTTAATTCCTGCCTTGTCCCTCCCATCATCCGTGTACTTTATCTTTGGTATTGGTATCCTACAAGTAATGGATGATCCGTGGACTGGATACACTTAACAAGAGAAAACATAATTTATGCTTACCTGATAAATTTATTTATCTTGTAGTGTATCCAGTCCACGGCCCTCCCTGTCCTTTTCAGGCAGGTCTAAATTTTAATTAAACTACAGTCACCACTGCACCCTATGGTTTCTCCTTTCTCGGCTTGTTTCGGTCGAATGACTGGATATGGCAGTGAGGGGAGGAGCTATATAGCAGCTCTGCTGTGGGTGATCCTCTTGCAACTTCCTGTTGGGAAGGAGAATATCCCACAAGTAATGGATGATCCGTGGACTGGATACACTACAAGAGAAATAAATTTATCAGGTAAGCATAAATTATGTTTTCTTCCTCAGACCACTAGGATTCACAGAAATCTTTATTATCCCCTGAGGCTATGTTTTTAACTTCAGTGTTAAGAGGAATGCAATAAGTTTGCTAACGTTTTTTGCCTTATTGCACTGTAACGACTGTTGGGTTAATACCGCTGCAGTCAGTGGTCACATACAGTTTGGGGACGGGAGACCAGAAATCTCTGGGTGAGTTTTTTTCCGGCTTATGCAAGGTTAGATCGTTTAGGGCTTGATATCAATTAATTGGCGTTTTTTTGAGTATATAGTGTAGACGCAAAAGGTGCTGCTCACTTTTTTCCTTGCAGTCTGTTGTAACTCCGCCTCTTTTTTGGGAACGGCACCATCTTAAGTTTAGAGCCCGATCTTACACCCGCCTCCTTCCTCTTCCCTCTCTGCAGTGTTTTAGGCTAAGATACCGCTACAAGCGCTACGGAGCATTGAATTACCTTCATGCATGACAGATCAACTTAAGTTCAGCCTCCCCATAGATCTGAGTTGGTTCCAGACCGGGCGCTTCCCTGATTGCACATGGGGGGACGTAGCAGGTACTGTGTTGTTAAGTACAATTTTTTTGCCACACTGCTTCAATGAATTGCATAAGTTATTTTGAAGTCTTGTCACTAAATAACTGACTTCTCCTTATCAAGCCTATCCTAAGACATAAAAAGGCAGTCTAGTAACCTTTTTTATGTATTGTGTTGCACCCAGATAATACATGTATATACTTAAATTTCAAAGGCTTACAGTTTTTTTTTTTTTATTTTAAAGTGACAGTACATTATTTTCTTTTTTGAAAAAAAGACTCAAATATTTTAAGATGGGGGCAATTTCTCATGATTTTGGATCAGAAGTCTTTCCCTCTGCATATATGCTGTGTACTGTTCATATTGTTTTTTTAATACAATTCTGTTCCTCATGTTTACTAAGGTATTATGTTTTTTTTCCCCCTTAACATAGAGATAATTTTTGTTTCTAAGCCTCATGTCTCTTAGGATGATGCTGTTTAGGCATAGCCACAGCTTTCTTCTCAACCGTCCCAAGCTTTATTGGCTACACATATAGTGCCCTGCATTTGCTCTTAGTCCTGGAGGAGTAATTTTTGCCTGCAGAAATTGTTACCCAGGTATCCTTGGCTGTATCTGCGGTATTATCTGCTTTTTCTAGGCTGGGAAAACGCAAGAGGAAAATTAGAGATTCAGATAGTAAGGTTTCTGCTCTGCCTTCTGCTACTCAGATAGCTCTTCCTCATAAGCTGGTGAGGATACGTCGGTAGCCTCTGAGGGTGAAACCTCAGATTTGGACAGTATAATTCTTTTAACTGATGCTGAAGTAGTAATCTTCAGATTTAAACTTGTACACCTTGTGTATTGTTAAAGGAGGTTTTGGTTTCTTTGGACCACTCCAATACTCCTGTCGTTGTCAACCTTAAAGAAATCTAGTAAAATTATTATATACTATGATGTTTCTTCCACTTGGAAGAGTTTTTCCCGTCTCCTGTCTTAAAAAGATTTTTTCCTGTCGCTGACTCAATTAAAGTTTCAGGTGCACGGTGCCTTAAGTAAAAGGGGCTTTCTACGCTGGCAGAGCTCTACTGTCCCTTTAGAGGATAGCTGCTCTTTTAAGGACAAAGCTGGAGTTTTAATTGAAGGTCAATGGCAACCTGCAGTTTGTATTGCCCTTGTGTCAAATGCGGCATCTTATTGGTGCGATGCCTTGTCTGATTCAATTTTGGCAGAGACTCCTTTGGAGGAGTTCCAAGACAGCTTTAAGGCTAACTAATCACTTTTTTCTGTTACCATGCTGGCTTCGCTGTTTTAGCCGCAGGGTGTTGTAGCTAAGATCTTGGTCAGTGGATGTTTCCTCTAAGCCCAAGCTTCTGACGCTCCCTACAAGGGTAAGACCTTGTTTGGACCTGGTCTGACAGACATCATTTCCTTATCTCGGTTGGGAAAGGGTCTTTTTTATCACTAGACAATGACAGACCTATAGGATGTCAGAGTATTTTCGTTCCTTTCGTAGCCTTAAGGAAAGTCTTCATCTTTCAAGCAGGAGCAGACTTTATCTGTTTTTATCAAACTTGGATAGAATCATAGCCTTTCCTCCCAGGGGCAGGTTCATCTTCTCAAGTTTATCTGCAGTCCAGATAAAGAGAGATTTTCTTGTAATGTGTTCAAGATCTTTCCTCCCTGGGAGTGATAGTTCCATTTCCTGTGATTGAACCGGGCCTAAGATTCTATTCAAATCTGTTCGTGGTTCCCAAAGAAAAAGGGAACTTTTCGACCCTTTCTAGACCTGAAGTATCTTAAAAAGTTTTCTTAGGTACCATCCTTCAAAATGGAAACCATTTGTTCCATTCTTCCGTGGTCCAAGACGGTCAGTGCATGACGACCATAGACCTGAAGGATGCGTACTTTCATGTCCCTATTCACAGGCATCATCGAGTTTCGCCTTCCTGGACAAACACTTTCAGTTTGTGGTTGTGGCGCCCTTATTGGATGATATATTGGAGGCGCAATCTTTTCAACAAGCAATCTCTCATTCAGAGATCTTGCTGTCTTTGTTTTTACGTTCCCACGGATGGAATGTGAATCTGGAAAAGAGTTCCCTTGTTCTAGCTACAAGGGTAGTCTTATTAGGGACCATAATAGATTCCCTAGCTATAAGGAATTTTTCTGACAGAGGTTAGAAAATCCAAATTCTTTCCTCTTGCCTCTCTCTGCAGCCTACTGTTCGGGCCAATCAGTGGCTCAATGTATAGAGGTATTTGGCCTGATGATCGCTTCCCTTTTCATCATTCCTTTGTTCGATTCCATTTGAGAGCTTTACTGTTTCTCATGCTTGGACGGGAATGGGGACCATTCGGATCTGTCTCAGAGGATAGATCAGTCGACAGAGACTATCTTCTGTGGTGGTCTTCTCAGGAGCTTATGTCTCGGGGCACATGCTTCCGAAGACCTTCCTGGGTTATTGTGACCATAGACGCCAGTCTGCTGGGCTGGGGAGCAGTCTGGGACTCTTTAAGGGCGCAAGGACTATGGATTTGGGAGGAGTCTGCTCTCCCCATAAACATCTTGGCCTCAGTTGTCCTTATCCCGGTTTATCTGGTTCCAGTCGGACACTAACACCTCAGTGGCTTACATCAACCTCCAGGGACGAATTCGGAGTTCTTTAGCCATGAAGGAGGTGACTCAGATTGTTCAGTGGGCAGCTGCTCACAATTACTGTCTATCTGCCATCCACATTCCAGGAGTGGTCAACTAGGAAGCGGATTTTCTGAGCAGACAGACTTTTCATTCCGGGGAGTGGGTTTTTCTATGCGGAGGTGTTTTCCAGGTTAACCCTCAAATGGGGGGTGCTGGAGTTGAATCTGATGGCGCCTCAACTGAACGCCAAGTTTCCAAGGTACAGTTCAAGGTCAAGAGATCCAAAAGACCGCCCTGATAGATGCTCTGGCGGTTTCTTGGAATTTCAGCCTGGCTTACCTTTTTTCTCTGTTTGCTCTCCTTCCACAAGTCTTTGCTTGTATTAAACAGGAGAGAGCATCGGTAATTCCAATAGCTCCTGCATGGTCTTGCAGGTTCTGGTATGCAGACCTTGTGGAGATGTCATCTCTTCCACCTTGGAAGTTGCCTCTGAGGAAGGACCTTCTAATTCAGGGTCCATTCCTTCATCTAAATCTTGTTTCTCTGAAGCTGACTGCTTGGAGATTGAACGCTTAGTTCTTTCTAATCATGGTCATTGAGACCATGATTCAGGCTTGCAAGCCTGTTACTTAAAGATTTCCATAAGGTAGGGTGTAAATACCTTTTTTGGTGTGAATCCAAGGGCTACTCTTGGAGTAGGGTCAGGATTCCTAGAATTTTGTTTTTTCTCCAGGAAGGTCTGAGAAGGGATACTGTATTATCTATTTTAAATACGAAACCGTTTGGCAGTTGTGCCAGATGTTCAATCCTTTTGTCAAGCCCTAGTCAGAATCAGGCCTGTGTTTAAGTCTGTTGTTCCTCCATGGAGCTTTAACCTTGTTCTTAATGTTTTTCACAGGCTCTGTTGAGCCTTTGCATTCCATAGATTTTAATTTATTATCTTGGAAGATGTTGTTTTATTTTTGCTATCTCTTCTGCTCGGAGAGTTTTGGAACTCTCAGCCTTGCAGTGTGATTCACCTTACCTTATCCTAAAGTGTTTTCGGATAGACTTATTTATTAGGCAATTGTTTTTCCTTTTCTATGTCCTATTCCTTATTCTTATAAGGAACATTTGTTGCACAACTTGGATGTTGTGCGTGATCTCAAGACTACCTACAGGCGACTACGGGCTTTCAACAGTCTTTTGCCCTGTTTGTTTGTTTTTCCGGAAAGTGTAAGGGTCAGAAAGCTGCTACTCTCTCTCGTTGAGAAGTATGATTTGTTTCGTTTACAAGATATACTGAGTCCACGGGTTTCATCCTTTTCTTGTGGGATATAATCCTCTTGCTAACAGGAAGAGGCAAAGAGCACCACAGCAGAGCTGCTATATAGCTCCTCCCCTAACTCCTCCCCCCAGTCATTCTCTTTGCCTATGCATAACAATAGGAAGGGTAAAGTTTATGTGGTGATAAAAAGATAGTTTAGTTTTCTTCAATCAAGAGTTTTTTATTTTAAAATGGTACCGGTGAGTACTGTTTTTACTCTGGCATGATATGGAAGAAGAATCATGCTTGGAGTCTGATGATCTTAGCAGTAGTAACTAAGATCAATGTTCGTTCCCACAAGCGTTGCTGAGGAAGTACATGAGAAGTCTTCAGTATGGGGGAACGATTTCTTGCTACAAGCAATTTCAAGGTATGTGCAGTCATTTGCATTCTGAGGAGACATGATATATCAGAATTTGGCTGACATATTCCCCATGCGGGGCAAGGATAAGCAGTAGTCCTTATTATAGGGTGGTACTGTGGTGACCTGTATTATTATCCCATTCTATATAACATGGGACACTTATGGGCTTTGTAGTTAGACACTGGGGCAGCCTAGGAAACCTAATGACGATTGTAGGGTTTATGAGGCTGAGTTGTTTTTACATTTTATGTGTGGGGCTCACATGGCATATTATTAAAAGAAGTGTGTACATATATTGCTTGAAAACGCTTCCCATGCGGTTTTCTGCATTTTTGGCTCATCAGACATGATGGGCGGGGCCTATTTTTGCGCTTCAGTGCACAGTTAGATTCTGGAGAGGTAGCAGCCATTAGCTCCGGTTGGAACCAGACTGTGAGGCTGTACTTTGGAGTGGGACCGGATCGTTTTGTCAGGTCTTGAGGGCAGGTAGGCGCCACAGCAGAGCTGTGGCGAGGTGCAGAAGGCTTTAACTGTTTATTGTCTGCAGATCGTTTTACTCCTGCTTAACTTTTTGAATTTGCAATGTAACTCTCCTTTACTTGTGGTGCAACCTCTGAGGGCACATTAGGCTCTAAAAACAACAAAATATTTCATTTTGGGTATCGTTTTAACGATTTTGCAAAACAGTGTACACTTTTTCTTCTTAAAGGCGCTGTAACCGTTTTTTTTGTACTGTATTATTTTCACACATAATAAAGTTTGGGAAAGACTTGTGCTGTTATTACTAGTCTGTGCAACATATCTGACATGGGAAGTCAGTGTTCTATGTGTTTAGAAGCCATGGTGGAACCCCCTCTTACATTGTGTCCTTCTTGTACCGAAAGGGCCTTACACTGTAAGGATCACATTTTAAATAAAGAAAGTGGGTCTCAGGATTCTCAGGCAGAGAATCAAGATATGCCATCTAATTCTCCCCAAGTGTCACAACCTTTAACGCCCATGCAAGTGACGCCAAGTACTTCTAGTGCGTCTAATTCTTTTACTTTGCAAGATATGGCTGCAGTTATGTCTACCACCCTTACAGAGGTATTGTCTAAGCTGCCAGCCTTGCAGGGTAAACGCCATAGGTCAGATATTAATACAAATAATGAACCCTCTGACGCCTTAGTGGCTATTTCTGATGTACCCTCCCAATGCTCTGATGTGGGGGTCAGGGATTTTATGTCTGAGGGAGAACTTTCAGAGTCAGGAAATGTATTACCTCAGACAGATTCGGACTTCATGTCCTTTAAATTTAAATTAGAACACCTCCGCTTATTGCTCAGGGAGGTTTTGGCAACTCTGGATGATTGTGACCCGATCACGGTTCCTCCAGAAAAATTGTGTAAAATGGACAAATATTTGGAAGTACCTACTTACACAGATGTTTTTCCGGTTCCTAAGAGAATTTCGGAAATTGTTAAGAAGGAATGGGATAGACCAGGTATACCATTTTCTCCCCCTCCTAATTTTAAGAAAATGTTTCCCATATCTGACACCATGCAGAATTTTTGGCAATTGATTCCCAAGGTGGAGGGAGCTGTTTCTACTTTAGCTAAGCGTACAACTATACCCATTGAGGACAGTTGTACGTTCAAAGACCCTATGGATAAAAAGCTGGAGGGTCTTCTAAAGAAAATTTTTGTTCACCAGGGTTTTCTTTTGCAGCCTATAGCTTGCATAGTTCCAGTAACTATTGCTGCTGCCTTCTGGTTTGATGCCCTGAAAGAGTCCCTGAAGGTGGAGACACCTTTTAGAGGACATTTTAGACAGAATTAAGGCTCTTAAACTTGCAAATTCTTTCATGACGGATGCTGCTTTTCAGCTTGCGAGCGTAGAACGTTATGGCTAAAATCTTCGTCGGCAGATGTGTCGTCTAAGTCTAAGCTTTTGTCTTTTTCCTTCAAGGGTAAGAACCTATTTGGGCCTGAACTGAAGGAAATAATTTCTGACATTACTGGAGGTAAGGGTCACACCCTACCTCAGGACAAGCCCCTCAAGATGAGGAGCAAACAAAATAATTTTCGCTAAGCAGGAAGGGAACCTTGCGTAATCCAAGGCGGTTTGGAGACCTAACCAGGCCTGGAATAAAGGTAAACAAGTCAAAAAGCCCGCTGCTGCTACCAAGACAGCATGAAGGGGCAGCCCCCGATCCGGGACCAGATCTAGTAGGGGGCAGACTCTCTTTCTTTGCTCAGGCTTGGGCAAGGGATGTATAGGATCCCTGGGCATTGGAAATAGTGACCCAGGGGTATCAGTTGGAATTCAAGGATTTTCCACCAAGGGGAAGATTTCATCTCTCACGATTGTCTGTAGACCAGATAAAAAGAGAGGCGTTCTTACGCTGTGTAAAAGACCTCTACACCATGGGTGTAGTTAGCCCAGTTCCAACTCGAGAACAAGGTCAGGGGTTATATTCAAACTTATTTGTGGTTCCCAAAAAAGAGGGAACCTTCAGACCGATTTTAGATCTCAAATGTCTAAACAAGTTTCTCAGAGTCCCATCGTTCAAGATGGAGACCATTCATACAATTCTTCCCATGATCCAGGAGGGTCAGTACATGACCACGGTGGACCTGACGGATGCGTATCTTCACATCCCTATCCACAAGGATCATCATCAGTTCCTGCAATTTGCATTTCAGGACAAACATTATCAGTTTGTGGCCCTTCCCTTCGGGTTGGCCATGGCTCCTAGGATCTTCACAAAGGTTCTAGGGTCTCTTCTAGCGGTGCTCAGACCGCAAGGAATAGCAGTGGCGCCCTATCTGGACGATATCTTGATCCAGGCGTCAACATTTCATCTATCAAAATCTCACACGGAAATCGTATTGTCATTTCTGAGAACTCACGGTTGGAAAGTGAATGTAGAAAAGAGTTCACTAGTTCCACAGACAAGTGTTCCATTCCTGGGAACTCTGATAGACTCTGCAAACATGAAAATATTTCTGACAGAAGTCAGAAAATCAAAGATTCTAAATACTTGCAGGGCTCTGCAGTCCATTCATCGGCCATCAGTAGCTCAGTGTATGCTCAGTCAGTGGAATGGGGATTATGCAAACTTATCTCCTCAGATAAATCTGGACCAAGAGACCAGAGACTCTCTTCGGTGGTGGTTGTCGCAAGACAATCTGTCCCAAGGGATGTGCTTCCGCGGGTCATCTTGGGTGATAGTAACGACGGACGCCAGTCTTCTGGGCTGGGGTGCAGTCTGGAATTCCCTGAAGGCTCAGCGTGTGTGGACTCAGGCGGAGTCTCAATTACCAATCAATATTCTAGAACTGAGAGCGATATTCAATGCGCTGCTAGCGTGGCCAAATTCATAAGATTCCAGTCGGACAACATCACGACTGTGGCGTATATCAATCATCAGAGGGGAACAAGGAGTTCTCTAGCGATGATAGAAGTTTCAAAGATAATTTGATGGGCGGAGGCTCACTTTTGCCATCTGTTTGCGCTCTATATCCCAGGAGTCGAGAACTGGGAAGCAGATTTTCTAAGTCATCAGACTTTTCATCCGGGGGAGTGGGAACTCCACCCGGAGGTGTTTGCAACCTTGATTCATCAATGGGGCACACCGGAATTGGATCTGATGGCATCTCGACAGAATGCCAAACTTCCACGTTACGGGTCCAGGTCAAGGGACCCCCAGGCGGTGCTAATAGATGCTCTAGCAGTACCTTGGTCGTTCAACCAGGCTTATGTGTTTCCACCTTTTCCTCTCCTTCATCGTGTGATTGTCAGAATCAAACAGGAGAGGGCTTCAGTAATTCTGATAGCGCCTGCGTGGCCACGCAGGACCTGGTATGCAGATCTAGTGGACATGTCGTCTCTTCCACCGTGGAGACTTCCATTGAGAAGGGACCTTCTCATTCAAGGTCCTTTACAACATCCAAATCTCACTTCTCTGCAACTGACTGCTTGGAGATTGAACACTTGATTTTATCTAAGCGGGGTTTCTCTGAGCCGGTCATTGATACTCTAATTTAGGCTTGCAAGCCGGTCACTAGAAAAATTTACGATAAGATATGGCGTAAATATCTTTTTTGGTGTGAATCCAAGGGTTACTCATGGAGTAAGGTTAGGATTCCTAAGATTTTGTCCTTTCTCCAAGAAGGATTGGTGAAGGGTTTATCAGCTAGTTCCTTGAAGGGACAAATTTCTGCTTTGTCAATTTTGCTTCACAAGCGTCTGGCAGATGTACCAGATGTTCAGGCATTTTGCCAGGCTTTAATTAGAATCAAGCCTGTATTTAAACCAATTGCTCTGCCATGGAGTTTGAATTCAGTTCTTAATGTTCTTCAAGGGGTTCCATTTGAACCCATGCATTCCATAGATATTAAGCTGTTATCTTGGAAAGTTTTGTTTTTGGTTGCTATCTCTTCTGCTCGAAGAGTTTCTGAGCTTTCTGCATTGCAATGTGATTCCCCTTATCTTATATTCTATTCTGATAAGTTGATTTTGCGGACTAAACCTGGGTTTCTTCCTAAGGTTGTTTCAAACAAGAATATTAATCAGGAAATTGTGGTTCCTTCCTTGTGTCCTAATCCTTCCTCTAAGAAGGAACGTCTGTTGCATAACTTGGACGTGGTTCGTTCTTTAAAATTTTATTTACAAGCGACCAAGGATTTCCGTCACACATCTTCCCTGTTTGTTGTCTATTCCGGGAAACGTAGGGGTCAAAAAGCTACGACTACCTCTCTCTCTTTTTGGCTGAGAAGCATCATACGCCTGGCATATGAGACTGCTGGACAGCAGCCCCCTGAAAGGATTACGGCTCATTCCACTAAAGCTGTGGCTTCCACTTGGGCTTTTAAGAACGATGCTTCTGTTGAACAGATTTGTAAGGCTGCGACTTGGTCCTCCCTTCATACTTTTTCCAAGTTTTACAAATGTGATACTTTTGCTTCTTCTGAGGCTATTTTTGGGAGAAAGGTGCTTCAAGCAGTGGTGCCTTTCGTTTAGGTTCCTGTCTTGTCCCTCCCTTTCATCCGTGTCCTAAAGCTTTGGTATTGGTATCCCACAAGTAAAGGATGAAACCCGTGGACTCGGTATATCTTGTAAAAGAAAAGGAAATTTATGCTTACCTTGAGACAGGATTTATTTTTATATAAACTTCAGTCACCTCAGAACCTTGTTAGTTCTTTCCCTTTCTTTTCCTATACCTTCGGTCGAATGACTGGGGGGAGCAGTTAGGGGAGGAGCTATATAGCAGCTCTGTTGTGGTGCTCTTTGCCACTTCCTGTTAGCAGGAGGAATATATCCCACAAGTAAAGGATGAAACCCGTGGACTCAGTATATCTTAAAAGAAATTAATTTATCAGGTAAGCATAAATTTTTATTTATAGACTCTTTGTCAGACTATAGGAAGATATTCTCAGCTTGTTCTAATATTCGGTTCCCTCCGTAGTTCTTTGCATGGAGCTATTGGGTCTGATTATAGCAGCATCAGATGCTATTCCATTATCCTTGTTTTATATGAAGGGATCTTTCTCAAAAAATTATTTTAGTTTTCTAAACACTATTCCTGTTTTATGGTGGATTTGGTGGATCTTCAATGCGTTGTTCTAGGGGCATTTTTATGCGATCTAGCTCAATTTCTTCCCTTACACAATTATTAGAATCATTTTGTTCTTTTTGTCCTAATCGAAAAGGATTCTAGGGAGAGACTTCTTTATTTTTGGATGTTATTGGTTTTTTTTTAAATTCTGTTTGCTGGCTTCTAAGGATTTTTACTAATCCTCTAGTTTACTTATTATTTTTTGGTTTTAGAGGTGTCAAGAAGACAACAGTTGTTTTGTTGGCTTTTTGAATGAAGCTTTTGATTCATAAGCTTTCTTTGAGGTGGGTTAGCCTCCTCATAAACATTTTACTGTCCGTTCTACTAGGCCAGTTGCTTTTTTTTCTGGGATTTTTAGACTGAGGCTTCTGTTGATCAAATTTGCAAGACAACTGCAAGGGCCCATCCTAATGTTGACTAGCAAGTAGATTATCTGCTTTACAAGTTGAAGGCGGCATGTTTGAGCACAGTTATGGGCGCTAGTTCCTTTTTACATATCTTTCCAGATTATATATTTCTAATTAAGTCATTTTGTCTCAAACTCATTATTCGTGGTCACAACAGCTTGGGTATTCCAAGGAGTGATGGATTGTGGACTCTCGCCACCTTTATGAAAGAAAATATAACTTATGCTTACCTGATAAATTATGTTATGGTGGTGAGAGTCCACAAAATTCCACCCATTTTTTGCGAGAATTTTGATTATATTTTTTTCTGGCAGAAGTTTTAAGTTTGCACCTCTTTAACCCTGCTTCTTTTTTCTTGCCCTTGTCCTGTCCTGTACTCTTTGCTTGGCTATAAGTCAGAGTAGTCTACCAGTGAGGTGGGAGGGCTTTTAAGGGCTCTTGGAGTTTTTGGAATCTTTGCCTCCTCCTAATGGTCAGGAGTATAATGCCCAGTAGTAATGGATCATGGACTCTCACTGCCATGAAAGAAATGTATCAGGTAAGCATAAATTATATTTCTTATACTTTTTAAAGTCGTTTTTAATATTTGATGTTAACATAACATTACAGAAAATATTATTTGATGATTTAAAATTTGGTAAACGTAGAACATTGGTCTATAAATATTGGAATTACTGGACTTTTGCATACATAAACAATATCCAATCATTCATAATTTAAGATAATTCTATGTCACCAGATGGTTAGTGAAAGATATGTGATACATGATACTTTAAATAGACTTGAAAATGTTTTGTTATGCTGGGGTTGTCAATTAAAGGTTTAAATAAACAAAACAGATTATATTTTAAACACATTTAGTTAACTAAGCTATTAGCAGATTTACAAAAGAAAGTTGTTTTTCTTATTTGCTATATACTGTAGTTTATAGTTGATTTTTTTATTAATAGGATGGAGCTGTGTTAAAGATTTGTATGTTATTCTTATGTGTTTTTTTATATCTGTACAATATTTGGATCTGATCTGAGATCTTCTGAAAATATGTTTTGTTACATGATGCTTATTTTTTGTATGTTTTCTATAAAATAAATAAAACAATATTCCTTTAAGTCCAGTAAAGTGACCTTAAGCCTTAGAAGCTAGGAAAAGATGTAGGGTTCCTAGCCTGCCACTCATGGTAGACACCCATTCAGAACAGTTAAAATGTCCTCAACATATAATAATGTGATTAATAACTAACATTACTCCCGTTATATTTTTTATATTTTTATTTATACAGGTGACTTTACAAACTACAGTAATCCTAGTCCTAGTCATGGTCAAAGTACAGATACTTCTTTCAATCTTCTTCAAAATCAAAGAAGCCACTTGGAAAATGTATGCTCTGAATGTGGGAAAAGTTTTTCCACTAAATCATATCTTACTTACCATATGAAAATTCATACTGGAGATAAAGCATTTTCATGTTCTGTCTGTGGGAAATGTTTTATCCTGAAATCAACTCTTATTACACATCAAAAAATCCATACAGGAAAGAAAGAATTTTCATGTTCTGATTGCGGGAAATGTTTTGTTCAGAAATCAACTCTTATTACACATCAGAAAATCCATACAGGAGAGAGAGAATTTTCGTGTTCTGATTGCGGGAAATGTTTTGCCCATAAATCAACTTTTATTACACATCAGAAAATTCATACAGGAGAAAAGGGATTTTCATGTTCTGATTGTGGGAAATGTTTTGCTCAGAAATCAACTCTTATTAGGCATCATAAAATCCATACAGAAGAAAAAGCATTCTCATGTTCTGAATGTGGGAAATGTTTTACTTGGAAAACAAATCTTCTTCATCATCAGAAGGTCCATACAGGAGAGAAATCATTTTCATGTACTGAATGTGGCAAATGTTTTACCTGGAAAAAAAATCTTCTTGATCATCAGAAGATTCATACAGGAGAGAAAGCATTTTCATGTTCTGAATGTGGCAAATGTTTTACTTGGAGAACAAATCTTCTTGATCATCAGAAGATTCATACAGGAGAGAAAGCATTCTCATGTTCTGAATGTGGGAAATGTTTTATTCTGAAATCACGCCTTATTAATCATCAGAAAATTCATACTGGGGAGAAAGCGTTTTCATGTTCTGACTGTGGGAAATATTTTACTGCAAAATCAACTCTTATTACACATCAGAAAATCCATACAGGAGAGAGAGAATTTTCATGTTCTGAATGTGGGAAGTGTTTTAATGAAAAATCAGCTGTCACTAAGCATCAGAAAATTCATACAGGAGAGAAAGCATTTTCATGTTCTGAATGTGGCAAATGCTTTACTCAGAAATCACATCTTACTAGCCATCAGAAAATTCATTCAGGGGAGAAAGCATTTTCATGTTCTGACTGTGGGAAATGTTTTACTGAGAAATCAACTCTTATTTTGCATCACAAAATTCATACAGGTTAAAGAGGATTTCCGTGTTCTGAATGTGGGAAATGTTTTGCTGGAAAAAACAAATCTTAATATTCATAAGAAAATTCATATTAAAAGAAACCAAATAAATCAGAGCTCAAAGGGACAGTTTACCCAAAATGTTTTTCCCTTTAAAGGGTCATAAAACTCACACTTTTTAGAAAACATTCTCTGTGTTAAAAAGCTTTAAACACAAACTTTATAGTATTTAAACTATTAAATGACTGATTTTTACCTTATTAACTCTTTTTTGAAAACCACATCATGCCGTTATTTCATAGGAGCTGCACTGAGTCACAATAATCTATGAGTGCCATTATCCAATAGTAGCTAATGTTATAATTAGTGTCATGAATATTAAAGCTTATACCTAGTCACATGCGCAATAGGGGGCAAACATTTAAACGCATGTCCAACATATAGGAATCATGGGTAATAGAGTCAACACCTGCACAGCTCAACAGTAAACTGACAGCACAGCTCATTAGTGAATGTGTCAGCGGTTATGTTTCCAGCCGGAATGATTTGATGTCACATGACTAATGCTGACAGAGCAACGTAATACAACTCCTACAAAATGCTGGATATGAGAATCATGGGAATAAAAAAAAAATCATCCGTGAATGGCTTTGCATAATTAGCAAAAGAAGGGAGTGTAAATAAAGAAAATTTGTAAGTTAATTTGGAACATTATAGTAAAAAATAGTTAATAACATTAAATTATCTTCCCTCTTAGAATTATAAAGTATAATGTTTTTAAATCTTTAATTTTGCTTCTTAGGTTTTATGTTCCTTTAATTTGTTCCCAGTGATCCAGTTTACTAAATTGTTTACAAGTAGCTTATTTACCCTGTGCGGGCTGGTGACACGGCACATGTGGAGTTTCCATGTTTCAAGGTAACTCTGTAGGGTGCTGAAATATTGGTGACATCCCAAGGTCACATCCAGGGTCACTCTGGGAAAACGCTCAAATTCCTTCTTAAAAAGTCCCAATGCAAGTGTATCCTTAAATCTCCTCTGCTGTAACAATCAGCTGCTCTCCTCTTCACACTTCAAAGTAGCCCAGTTCTAAAGTAACAAAAGATAGAGGGGCACCTCATGTGTGTATCATTACATTTCCACAGAACATAAAGTGCAATAAATGAGAGTGGGTACTCACATTTGGTTGGAGCACACTTATGTGCTAGTAGACGCCAGCTGATAGATTGAGGTGTATCGAATCACCTATTCCCAGCGAAACTGGAACTCTCCAAACGACCAGGAGCAATAGTGCTAATATCAAAAACTCGTTGAAACTTATCTTTTCCAAACAAGTTTAATAAAACTAAATGAAAAACAAGTTTAAAAAGCAGAATTAAAAGTGTAGGGGCATAGCAATGCTTCCTTTAATCATGCAATGCTTTTCTCAGCATTGGTACAAACGGCCGTTTCATCAAGCATATCTTCCATAGATACCTAAATATCACAAGTCTTCTTATATTCACAGGCTAAAGTACCAGAATATGCTTATAAGGATTCCTTTAGTTTCTAGAACTGGAAATCTCTGAAGGCTCCAAAGTAGCAATGATGCCTGCCCAGGTGCCTCTTCTAGGAGGCAGAATAGCCAATTTCAGACATCTGAGCTTCTACTATTACAGACAGATAGGTTTTACATAGGGTGACCATATCGCTGCTTTAAAAAGGGACACATATGAAAAATAGATATGTCAGGGTACTTATACAAAACATTTCTTTAAACAGCCCTGACATATGTATTTTTTATATGTGTCCCTTTTTAAAGCGGCAATATGGTCACCATAGTTATACAACTACTGCATACAGGCTATTACCTAGAGTTCAATTTAAAAAAAAATATTTTCTTCCATGCTTGAGGACATCACCACTCAAAAATTAACAGCAATCAAACAGATTGTGGATACTCTGTTGTCTCAGCAAGTGATTCAGTAGGTTCCGGTATATCTCCAGTTCCAGGGATTTAATTATCCTCTGTTCCTTGTAAAGAAAAAGGACAACTCTTGGAGGCCAATATTGGATCTTCCGCATTTAAATTCTTATCTGCTGGAGAAAACATTCAAAATGGAGTCCATTCAATCAGAAATCAAGACGATTCCTCCAAATGCTTTACTGCTTTCCATAAAGCTAAAGGATGCTTATTTCCATATCTCAATAGCAGAAGTTCACAGACAGTTCCTCAGCTTCACAGTAGGAAGTCTTCGGTTCCAGTTTGCTGCCCTACCTTTTGGCATCGCAACCACTCCCTGAATATTCACAAAGCTATTGGTTACTCTTGCTACAGCATCTTGTGTAAAAGGCATCTTTTTTAATCCATTATTTTGACGACATAAGTCTTATAGCAAATTCTATTCATCAGGCTTGTCTTCAAAAATATTTTGTCCTTACAGTTTCTTAAGGATTATGGCTGGTTAATCAACCTTAAGAAAGGCCATCTAAATCCTTTGCAAAGGATCATATTTCTAGGGGCCAAATTCGATATTGCCAACAGTTGGTTTCTCTGCCCTCAAAATTTTTTTAGGCTCTTCTGATATTCATCAAAAATCTACAGCACCTGTTAAAAAGTTGTGAACCCCTTCCATTCTTGTACCAGTTTTCTAGACCTACCCAAGGTCCTGGTAGCGGTGTGAAGGAAAAGGTTAAATATAGGCCCAAAAGTGGCCTAAAGCTTTCAAAAATCCTCCGCTTGGTACTTTAAATGCATGGGGGCCCAAAAGTGGCCGCAGCCATTCCTGAGGTAAAAAAAGGGGGAGGTTTAGTGTTTGCTCTCTAACCATTATGCGTGAAATCTTTTTTTTTGTTTTTTCTTTCTTTCAACTTTATCGTTAAATCAAATTGTTATATTTGAGGTTATGTATGGTACTGTACATCTCTGTATCAACTTATGACTTTTGTTATACTGAGCAAACTGAATTTTGCATTTGTATTGTTGGTCCCTCAATAAAAACTATTAAAAATAAAAAATCTACAGCACCACAGTCATCTTTCTGCCAGGAAATGGATGAAGATGTTGGGTTATATAGTGTCAGTGATCCATTTGGTAAACTGGGCTCGTTTTCTTTAACGGCGAAAACCAATTTACTCTGTTTCTGAATCATCTCAAGAAATGCCTAAAATGGTGGCATCAAACAGAGGATCTCTCCAAAATTCCTACTCTTCTGGAGCCAACATGGGTAACTCTTGAGACTCCAGTATAAATGGATGGGGACCTTTATGCCAGGGGTATTACACACAATTTAGATGCCTCAACAATTTCCTGCCAAACTATTGGAGATAAGGGTAGTGTTTAAGGCCTTGTTTCATTTTCAAGAGATTCTACATGGCAAGTCTGTGTGGATTCTGACAGACAACAGGATGGCCAGTATCTACATCATTTTTAAAGGTTGTACACAAAGCTAATAAACTCTCAAGGAAGTTATTATTATCGGTTATTTGTAGAGCGCCAACAGATTCCGCAGCGCTAATATCACCAATCTTTTGTTGGGCTCAAACCCACATTCTTCATATATCTGCAATATATCTTCCAGGTATTTAGAACAGGGAAGCATAATTTCTCAGTCAGAGACATACAAATCAGACAGAGTGGCAATTAAACAGAAGTGTGTTCCATAAAATCACAGCCAAATGATCTCTTCAGGTCTCAATTATCAAACACCTCTTTTTTACAGCAGATATGAAACACCAAAGTCTTACAGAGTGGAACTTCAGCCTAATAAATGGGTTTCCTCTAATACCTCCATTACTTTAGAGAATACAGAAGGAAAGAGCCACCTTTATTGCGATAATTCCTTTTTGGCCCGGAAGGCCTTGGTTTCCACTTCTGCAGAGATTGGTTCAGGGCACAAACTCAAATGAAATATCTTCAACGAAGCAAGGTTTAAACAAGTTTAAACTTAACTTTTATTGTATATGTACTAAAGCGGTATACAGAAACAGAGTGGAAATCCTTACGCGTTTCATGCTGCTAGGCGTTTCATCAGAAATAAAGGACCCAGCCCTCTCCACCTCTTTAAGTAACATAATGAAAATGGTACAAATTAACTAATTCAGGACCAGAGTTATAACAAAGTATCACAATGTTAATTCACCCAAACTGGTACTAAATAATGTTTAAATTATAACAAACACAGCAAGTCATATCTAGCATGTATCGTGTAATGGACAAGTGTAAATAAATGGTCCCACTAATAAAAAAAAGTATATCATACGTCTACATTTTAAGAATTAGGTACTCAGTTAATGTATAAATTTAGTATAACTTCACCATGTTGATTAAATATTACCTAGGCACTAAGTGTAAAATTAAAAAAAGAAAACGTCATATAAAATCAATAAATAAATTAAATAAATTAGAATAAATTAAATTGGGGCAGAGAGAAAGAAGAAAGAAAAAAAATTGAATAATAAAAATGGATAGTGTGAGAATTGAAAACTTTTTCTAGCTGGAAATTGCAGCATTCTGCCTCTTTCAGACATATTGAATTATCTCATCTTTTGGAATTCTTTCATGATAGCTTTTTGCAAGGTCTGAGTGCTAAGACTTTGAAAGTCCAAGTTTCTGCAATAGTGGATATTAAATAGACTCAAAAACCTCTAGTTACACAATTCTTTCAAGCCTTGGCTCATATCCAACCTTCAATATGATTTGTAACTCCAACCTGGGATTTACCTCTTGTATTTGATGCTCTCCTGGATTCTCCCTTTGAACCTCTTCATGAGATCTCTCTATGTTTTTTTCACTCTGAAGACAATGTTTCTTGTGGCACTTTGAGTTTCTTAATTCCATGCTTTTTCTGTTTAAGAACCATTTAATTCATTTAGTTCATTTAATCAAAATAAAGTGGTTTTAAGAAATGTTCCTGACTTTTTACACAAACTAGTCACTGATTTCCAAAAAAAATGAAGATGTGGTTCTGCCATTTTGTCCTGACACAAAAGAAGCTCTATATGTACATCTGTATCGTCTGGATGTGGTCCATTGTTTGCACATCTACACCAAGCGTACAAAAGCCATTTGTATAACGGATTGGTTGTTTGTTATACCTCAAGGTCCTTGTCAAGGTCAAGCTCCGGCAAAGACTACAATTATAAATTGTATAGTTCAAGCTATTTCTAAAGCTTACAAGCTGATGAATGTTCTTGATAGGCTAAAGCCACACTCCACGAGGGCAGTGGCAACTTCATGGGCTATTTAAGCTGATGCTACTCCTGAAATTTGCCAGACAGCAGTTTGGAGGACACCTCATACCTTTGTGTCTCACGACAAGCTGGATATCAGACAGTCTGCTTCTGCCAAGTTTGGTCAGAAAGTTATTTCTTCAGTTGTTTCCTAAATAATAATATTTTCTACTTTTGTAATATTTGATATCTGTCTTTATTTCTCGTTCCCTTATTTGTTCTCACTGCTTTTCATTCATCTCGTCTGGTAAGTATTACCCAGAGAAGAGCCAAGATAGTTAGAAATAAACAACCTACTATAAGAAATGTCTATATCTTGGCTCACATCCATGGGCAATACCTACAAGGCTCCCTCCCTGCTTTGTCTAGTCCACATTCTGGTTGGACATCTTAAGGAGTAGGAAGGGGTGGAGGAAGAGGTGTTTCCTATACATAGGTCAATGGGGGAGTGGTCTGTTTTTACCTGGTAAGTATTACCCATGGATATCAGCCAAGATATAGAATTTTTTTATATTTGGTTGTTAATTTCTAATTTTTCCATTGTTCTTTTTAAGTATTAGGCTTTGGTTGACAGGCAGATATAAGATAAGGAAGCATGTGTGTGTACACAAAGTGAAATAAAAAAATAGGTGGAGCTTGCAGGTAAAATTGTATCTCATTATTTTATGTTGTGGTTTTCAAAACACAAAACCATCTATTTCACAAGCACAAATTTACCTGAAAATGCAATTTTCTCATACATATATTCTGCAGCTGGTAGAACAAGTAATTGGAAACACATTAAGAGAAAAACAATTTTACAGTATACTGTCCCTTTAACCTCTTAAGTGCCTATGGTGACATGGAGTCATAATTTACACAACTATGACTACAAGTTGGGGGTGCATATTTAGAACCTGTGTGTTTGTCATCTCCGGGGGATCCGAGGTCCCTATATAGGGTTTAATTGCCAAGTGGTGTAAATAAAATGTGCATTTATTTAAATATAGATTCATGGGAGGGAGCCCCTATGTGCAGATCTAGCCAGATGATCTTATTTATATATTGATAAATCCTGAGATCTAGGTACTGTTATATGTATTATAGTCAGATAATCACTGAGGGGACAGCATTTCCCTAGAAAGTATTTAAAGTGACCAGGTGTGTAGATGTACAGGGTGACCCTTACATTAACATCAAAAGTGCAAGGGGCTTCCAAAAGCCCTTGTCTGTTTTAGAATAGACCCCATGACTGCATAAAATGCATTGTGCCAATATATAACAAATATATAAATATTTACTTTTGATTTTCAATTGCTAATTTACAAAGAAACACTGAATTTTGTTAGAAAGGTTACCCAAATCCGTAATAGATCCACAAATGTTTTGATTATATAGTTGAGAGAAAAAATCCGTCATACTTTATTGTTTAAAATCTTGTTTACTGAAATGGTAGCTGCGCTGCGGAATCTGTTGGTGCTCTACAAATAACCGATAATAATAATAATGGTAATAAAATATGTTTTCACACCTTTTGTTGTAGATGTCTCATGTCACGATATATACACATACAATAAAGGTATAGTTTGAATCTGCTGAGTCTGCTAGAAAAACAACAATATATCATTTGTGTAGGTTTCTCAATGAAAAATGACTTCCGCAGTTAAAGAGTTACAGGGACGTTAAACATTTTGAGACTTTAATGTATAATTATGCGTATAATAACTATTTGTAATAGTAGAAAGAGAGTCTCGTATATACAGTTAAAAGTAAACTTTCCAAGTGTATTAACACATAAATGATAAACCACTTTGAGCCAAGTATAAATCTTCCTGCCAAATAGTGATATCCTCCTTATACATCCCCAATTAACATTGCTGACAATTGTGGTTATTAATTAATTTTAAATATTTTTACTTTATACTAAATATAATTCTATTTTAGTACTAAATCTCTATGGTAAAACCACTAAACCAATACAATTAAGTTGTGAAATAAACACTTTAAAAAGAGTCTCCATTCTTACCAAATAATTTATTAGGAATCAATATATGTTAATAATAAGAGAAAGATTTACAGGTGTATATACACATCTATTTTACAGCATAACAGTCCAAATAATTAATACAGGGCAACTCTACTACAACCCCAATTTGTGCAACACTGCTAAAATAATCCTAGGAATATACTCAGCCAAATTCACCAATGTGTCCAAAATCAGCCATCCTTTCAGGAACAGGATAAGAACACAGTGGTAGCAAAAACCTTACAGGGAAAATTCTCCCACCATCCCTTCAGAATCATGCCCTCTGAGATACCAGCTCTTCTGTACTTTCCTAGGACTGTCAATTCCTAGTCTAACTTTATACAATTCATTAAAAAATTGCACTCAATATTATACATAGACACAAATTCCTATGCTAAACCCCATTAGCAACATTTATACAATGGTCTTAAAATTGGGGAAAATGAAAAGTTCATGTATGAGTGCATGAGTGTGGGTACACTAGATGGGTATGTGTGTAGTAAAATCTGTATGAATAAAGTGTGAATTGTGCCTGTAAAACAAAAGTTATAATGGTTTACTGAAGTTCTTTGTTGTCATCTTTTGGCATCAGGTCCTTGCTTTTGGCATCTGGTCCTTGCTCGTGCTTTACCAATCGTCTCTCTCTCTTTGAACCACTTTGTTTTTTTCCCAGACCCTCAAAGGAATGAAGAGAGATTAAAACCAGGCATATATTTACTTCACACTACAACACTCCATCTGCAGTAGAAACCACATTCATAGTTATTAACTTCAAGTTGGGATGTACCTCTATCATTGCATCATCCCACTCGCACCCTTACTTAAACTTATGTTGCTTGTCTTATATGAGTATTTACCCCTTTATGCCATATATTATTTTGGCCTAATGCCTCATTTTACATCTCCATTGTGATACATGTTATACTTATTTAATTTGTCCAACGCCACCATCATAGATTCTTGGTTAGATCAGTCCTGATGGCACCTGAAAAACAACAATCTATAATATGTGTTGTTGGGGAAAAGCTGGAAGGAAAGGTGAGAAGCCTTATATCTACATTGGTTTTCATCCTGCAAGATAAGACTTCAGACAGTTTACATGGAAATTTTCTTGCATGTGGCCTCCCAAAAGTAATCACAATGGAGGTATATGTTATTTGTTTTTTAGAAAGAAAACGCATCAATTGACTATGCATTCTAAATATTGGCATATTAAAAACTTAATAATAAAAACACTTACAATTATTAATTGAACTTAAAACTAAAGTACACATAAAATTTATTAGGAATCAATATATGTTAATAATAAGAGAAAGATTTACAGGTATATATACACACATCTATTTTACAGCAAAACAGTCCAAATAATTAATACAGGGCAACTCTACTACAACCCCAATTTGTGCAACACTGCTAAAATAATCCTAGGAATATACTCAGCCAAATTCACCAATGTGTCCAAAATCAGCCTTCCTATCAGGAACAGGATAAGAAAGAGAGGGATAGGTTTTGGTGTTACAGTTTTTTATACCCCAATTCAATAGGGAGTGGTTTATCAAATGCCATTCAAAGGCTATTGGGAGTGTCCAACTTAGACTGACACTAGGCCAAAGAACTACTTGAATATTCAATTTTAAAACCAGCTATGTGAATTGCCAGGTATAAAATCTGTGAGCTATATTTTAATATTCCAGTGATAAAATGTCACCACAACAATCACTCATGCATTATATACCTTTATGGATAGCTTGTCACACATTACCAGGACGTCCACACTAGGGTGCAGAAAGCCTCCGTTACACAAACGGTACAAATCCAAGCGACTCAGCTTCTTGCGCTTCTCACCTCTCTTGGTGTGTGGCTCAAGCTGTGTGTAGCTTGTGATGACACAATCCAGGGGGGGAGGAACGGGCTCAGAGTGGAACAGTCAGTGCAGCAATAGAGCAAAATCCGGCTGGTCAAACAGTAAAAGAATTTTAAATAAAGATTTGCTCTCATAAAAAAAACCTTTTATTCATCCAAATGTTAAAAGCTTTAGGTAAGTATACATCATAGAACAAGATGAGCGTAGCACCATAGGCCTGCGCGTTTCGGCAAACTGCCATAGTCATACCCATTATGGCTATGACTACGGCAGTTTGCCGAAATGCATAAGCCTGTGGTGCTACGCTCTTCTTGTTCTTTGCTGTTTACTTTATAAATAAAAATGTGTCGCAATGTAAACCAATAACTAACACAATACCGTGATAAAGTGAAAATTAACATGTGTTAAAAAATAATATACAAAAATCCAATACCGACCATAAATCAAAAAACAAATATCAACAGTCCTTTGATGTAAAGTGAGACAGTCTTTGGTTTCAGAAAGATCCTCAAAGGAAGAGATCATAGCATAACTCTGCATACAATGCAATACAATTTCACTCGATCCTACTCATGTGTCTGGGAGCTAAATGTAGCTCTAGTGTAAGTGCTCAAAAATACATATCTCCCGCTTACAGCACATAATTTATTATAAGCATTAAAAACAGACAGACATCACTAAGGGTTTTGCAGCTGAGGCAAACACCCACACGTCATGTATGTAAGTTCTTTGCAAGCTGAACCACAAAAACAGTGGGTTAGAAGCCGTTTCCGTTAACAAAGTGTACCCCCGCTGGTGACCAGTCTGTATTAGCTTTCCACTCCGACGTACGTTTTGCTGACCAAGTTCAGCTTTTTCAAGGAGACTTTTGTGATTCCAAATTTGCTTTTTTATAGCCGTTAAACCGGGTTGCTTGGTGGAAATTAAATTCGAATTGATCTGTTGAGTCCTATGATTGGTTAAAGTCATTCACTTTCCACCTATGAATAGCGCTTACACAAAATGAACATAGAAACAAATAGAAACAGTTTAAAACAAATTAAAAACATAAAGATCAATACACATATCTTCTATACATGTTAATAACAGTAATACAACTTTATATATTAAACATTTATACACATAATATCGTAAAAAGGATATGTCTGGAAAAGAACCCTGGTTACCATGTTCTTAGGTTAAAAATGTTACCACTAAGCCATTAAGGGTTTTACAAATTAGGTTATTCTGATTAAAAATATATACCATATAAATGTATTGGTTGTCCCAGTTATTTGTAGTTTATTTAAGATATTGTCATAAGTATTGAATTACAAAACTAAGTTAAAATTAAGAATGTTTCTCTACTTGGGATTATGATAGCAGGTTGGTAGTAATATCACCAAGCTATCTAGCTGGAGGGATTATTCCAAATGATCTAAACGTATATCCTTTGGGTAATTACCACTTTTAAATGACATAATAATGGTAAAGGACATTTTTAGCGTAAATGTGAAAAAAAGGTGATGCCATATTATTGTACAAAAAAACCTACTTTCTTGAAAATAACTATTCTAAAGAAAATGACACAATTCAAAATCTCTGTTGTGTCCCCCAGGAATAAGGGACCCTAATAGAAAGTCTGTTTCATTTCTAATTTCCCTAAACTATTTGTCCTATCTCCTCCTCTCCAATATGGGGTTACTCTCCTAATTCCCATATATTTATTTATGTGATTAGGGTCACAATTATGTTTTATAGCGAGAGAGGATGCGTATCAGAACCTTTCTTTATGTTGTATACATGCTCACTCAAACGGTTGCTTAAGGTTCTTGTAGTGCGCCCTACATACTGAAGGTTTCAGGAACACTCTAAGACATATATTACATAATCCCGTATTATTGGTCCTTTCTTGTTCTCCTCAAATTGTCTCTGCCCTTTTTCTTTGTATTTCCAAAATTCATTTCTCTCTTTCATAGCAATATCTGAAATTGCATTATCTAGAAATTCTTCTTTATACTTACCTGAAGCTTTTAACATTTGGATGAATAAAAGTTATTTTTTATGAGAGCAAATCTTTCTTTGAAATTCTTCTATAATAACTATTTACCATATAAATACATTATTTATTTTGTCCCCTTTCCCTGTAATGTAACGGTGCAATTCCCATGAGTTTCTATAAAACAACGTTGAAAAATGTCTCTCTTATCGAATCTCTTCTGCTGAGGATAACTAGAGACATATAAAGGGCCCGAATGATCAAGCTCCGATGCCTGAAACAGTAGTTATAAAGCAGCGGTCTTAAGATCGCTGCTCCATAACATGTCCGATGCCTCTGAGGCTTGATTAAAATGTGGGGTTTCATGTCCCTTTAATATAATGGTTCACAGCAGATGAGATTAGATCAGGGAAAACAGGTTTCTTTTTTTTTTTAGAAATTAAAATTTACGGTATAGAGACTGAGATTTCACACTTATTGCTTCAGTATTTAAACAACTTACATGATTCAGACAGAACATGCAGTTTAAAAAAGAAAACGCTTTATAGTTTATGTCTATTATTATATTGTGCTTTTATGTGCACACTTTTAGAGTTACCAGTTCCTACTGAGCATGTGCAAGAGTTCATAAGAAATATTTATATGATTGGCTGGTGGCTGTCTGGATGTCACATGAGGGACAGGGGAATGAAAGGAAACTTGTCAAGAAAAAATCTCAATTAAAATTCAGTCTTACCGCATTGTCATTGTATTGTGGATTTGTTGGTTATGTAATTAGACTTAATGAACGTAAAAGTCTTTGTTTTCGCAGCTAGAATTATTATTATTTCTTATCCATGTGAATAAATCAGTTTAGATCAATTTATGTAATAACCACTGTAGTAAGGAGAATATAGACACTCTCTTGTGGTGACCAACAGATCAACTCAAAGGGGCCCATTTATCAACCTCCGAATGGCGCTTGAGGGCCCGTGTCTCTGGTGAGCCTGCAGACTCGCCAGAAACAGCAGTTATGAAGCAGCAGTCTAAAGACCGTTACTCCATAACCCTATCCGCCTGCTCTGATGAGGCGGACAGACATCGCCGGAATTCAACCCGATCGAGTACGATTGGGTTGATTGACACCCCCCTGCTGGCGACCGATTGGCGCGAGTCTGCAGGGGGCGGCGTTGCACCAGCAGCTCTTGTGAGACATTCAGCGATGTCTGTCAGACCTGATCCGCACTGTCAGATCAGGTCCGACAGACATTGGTTAAATTAGCCCCATAGGGTTATGTTTAGTTCAATAGAGAGAAATAGTTTTGTGTCCCACAAGCTGATGAAGCCATTAAAGTTTTATAGCAAGAAAATGTTCCCATAACCTATAGTATACATCATTCAGCTGATATATAACCTATAGTATACATCCTTCAGCTGATATATAACCTATAGTATACATCATTCAGCTGATCATTTTATATAACCTATAGTATACATCATTCAGCTGATCTTTTTATATAACCTATAGTATACAACATTCAGCTGATCTTTTTATATAACCTATAGTATACATCATTCAGCTGATCTTTTTATATAACCTATAGTATACATCATTCCGCTGATCTTTATATAACCTATAGTATACATCATTCAGCTGATATATAACCTATAGTATACATCATTCAGCTGATCTTTTTATATAACCTATAGTATACATCATTCTGCTGATCTTTTTATATAACCTATAGTATACATCATTCAGCTGATCTTTTTATATAACCTATAGTATACATCATTCAGATGATATTTTTATATAACCTATAGTATACATTATTCAGCTGATCTTTTTATATAGCCTATAGTATACATCATTCAACTGATCTTTATATAACCTATAGTATACATCATTCAGCTGATCTTTTTATATAACCTATAGTATACATCATTCAGCTGATCTTTTTATATAACCTATAGTATACATCATTCAGCTGATCTTTTTATATAACCTATAGTATACATCATTCAGCTGATCTTTTTATATAACCTATAGTATACATCATTCAGCTAATCTATTTATATAACCTATAGTATACATCATTCAGCTGATCTTTTTATATAACCTATAGTATACATCATTCAGCTGATCTTTTTATATAACCTATAGTATACATCATTCAGCTGATCTTTATATAACCTATAGTATACATCATTCAGCTGATATTTTTATATAACCTATAGTATACATCATTCAGCTGATCTTTTTATATAACCTATAGTATACATCATTCAGCTGATATTTTTATATAACCTATAGTATACATCATTCAGCTGATCATTTTTATATAACCTATAGTATACATCATTCAGCTGATATTTTTATATAACCTATAGTATACATCATTCAGCTGATCATTTTTATATAACCTATAGTATACATCATTCAGCTGATCTTTTTATATAACCTATAGTATACATCATTCAGCTGATATATAACCTATAGTATACATCATTCAGCTGATCTTTTTATATAACCTATAGTATACATCATTCAGCTGATCTTTTTATATAACCTATAATATACATCATTCAGCTGATCTTTTTATATAACCTATAGTATACATCATTTAGCTGATCTTTTTATATAACCTATAGTATACATCATTCAGCTGATCTTTTTATATAACCTATAGTATACATCATTCAGCTGATATATAACCTATAGTATACATCATTCAGCTGATCTTTTTATATAACCTATAGTATACATCATTCAGCTGATCTTTTTATATAACCTATAGTATACATCATTCCGCTGATCTTTATATAACCTATAGTATACATCATTCAGCTGATATTTTTATATAACCTATAGTATACATCATTCAGCTGATCTTTTTATATAACCTATAGTATACATCATTCAGCTGATCTTTTTATATAACCTATAGTATACATCATTCAGCTGATCTTTTTATATAACCTATAGTATACATCATTCAGCTGATCTTTTTATATAACCTATAGTATACATCATTCAGCTGATCTTTTTATATAACCTATAGTATACATCATTCAGCTGATCTTTTTATAGAACCTATAGTATACATCATTCAGCTGATCTTTTTATATAACCTATAGTATACATCATTCAGCTGATCTTTATATAACATATAGTATACATCATTCAGCTGATCTTTTTATATAACCTATAGTATACATCATTCAGCTGATCTTTTTATGTAACCTATAGTATACATCATTCAGCTGATATATAACCTATAGTATACATCATTCAGCTGATCTTTTTATATAACCTATAGTATACATCATTCAGCTGATCTTTTTATATAACCTATAGTATACATCATTCAGCTGATCTTTTTATATAACCTATAGTATACATCATTCAGCTGATCTTTTTATATAACCTATAGTATACATCATTCAGCTGATCTTTTTATATAACCTATAGTATACATCATTCAGCTGATCTTTTTATATAACCTATAGTATACATCATTCAGCTGATCTTTTTATATAACCTATAGTATACATCATTCCGGTGATCCTTTTATATAACCTATAGTATACATCATTCAGCTGATATTTTTATATAACCTATAGTATACATCATTCAGCTGATCTTTTTATATAACCTATAGTATACATCATTCCGCTGATCTTTATATAACCTATAGTATACATCATTCAGCTGATATTTTTATATAACCTATAGTATACATCATTCAGCTGATCTTTTTATATAACCTATAGTATACATCATTCTGCTGAACTTTTTATATAACCTATAGTATACATCATTCAGCTGATCTTTTTATATAACCTATAGTATACATCATTCAGCTGATCTTTTTATATAACCTATAGTATACATCATTCAGCTGATCTTTTTTATATAACCTATAGTATACATCATTCAGCTATCTTTTTATAGAACCTATAGTATACATCATTCAGCTGATCTTTTTATATAACCTATAGTATACATCATTCAGCTGATCTTTATATAACATATAGTATACATCATTCAGCTGATCTTTTTATATAACCTATAGTATACATCATTCAGCTGATCTTTTTATATAACCTATAGTATACATCATTCAGCTGATATATAACCTATAGTATACATCATTCAACTGATCTTTATATAACCTATAGTATACATCATTCAGCTGATCTTTTTATATAACCTATAGTATACATCATTCAGCTGATCTTTTTATATAACCTATAGTATACATCATTCAGCTGATCTTTTTATATAACCTATAGTATACATCATTCAGCTGATCTTTTTATATAACCTATAGTATACATCATTCAGCTGATCTTTTTATATAACCTATAGTATACATCATTCAGCTGATCTTTTTATATAACCTATAGTATACATCATTCCGGTGATCCTTTTATATAACCTATAGTATACATCATTCAGCTGATCTTTTTATATAACCTATAGTATACATCATTTAGCTGATCTTTTTATAATAACCTATAGTATACATCATTCAGCTGATCTATTTATATAACCTATAGTATACATCATTCAGCTGATCTTTTTATATAACCTATAGTATACATCATTCAGCTAATCTTTTTATATAACCTATAGTATACATTATTCAACTGATCCTTTTATATAACCTATAGTATACATCATTCAGCTGATCTTTATATAACCTATAGTATACATTATTCAGCTGATCCTTTTATATAACCTATAGTATACATCATTCAGCTGAACTTTTTATATAACCTATAGTATACATCATTCAGCTGATCTTTTTATATAACCTATAGTATACATCATTCAGCTGATCTTTTTATATAACCTATAGTATACATCATTCAGCTGATCTTTGTATATAACCTATAGTATACATCATTCAGCTGATCTTTTTATATAACCTATAGTATACATCATTCAGCTGATCTTTTTATAGAACCTATAGTATACATCATTCAGCTGATCTTTTTATAGAACCTATAGTATACATCATTCAGCTGATCTTTTTATATAACCTATAGTATACATCATTCAGCTGATCTTTTTATATAACCTATAGTATACATCATTCCGGTGATCCTTTTATATAACCTATAGTATACATCATTCCGCTGATCTTTTTATATAACCTATAGTATACATCATTCAGCTGATCTTTTTATATAACCTATAGTATACATCATTCCGCTGATCTTTATATAACCTATAGTATACATCATTCAGCTGATATTTTTATATAACCTATAGTATACATCATTCAGCTGATCTTTTTATATAACCTATAGTATACATCATTCTGCTGAACTTTTTATATAACCTATAGTATACATCATTCAGCTGATCTTTTTATATAACCTATAGTATACATCATTCAGCTGATCTTTTTATAGAACCTATAGTATACATCATTCAGCTGATCTTTTTATAGAACCTATAGTATACATCATTCAGCTGATCTTTTTATATAACCTATAGTATACATCATTCAGCTGATCTTTTTATAGAACCTATAGTATACATCATTCAGCTGATCTTTTTATATAACCTATAGTATACATCATTCAGCTGATCTTTATATAACATATAGTATACATCATTCAGCTGATCTTTTTATATAACCTATAGTATACATCATTCAGCTGATCTTTTTATATAACCTATAGTATACATCATTCAGCTGATATATAACCTATAGTATACATCATTCAACTGATCTTTATATAACCTATAGTATACATCATTCAGCTGATCTTTTTATATAACCTATAGTATACATCATTCAGCTGATCTTTTTATATAACCTATAGTATACATCATTCAGCTGATCTTTTTATATAACCTATAGTATACATCATTCAGCTGATCTTTTTATATAACCTATAGTATACATCATTCAGCTGATCTTTTTATATAACCTATAGTATACATCATTCAGCTGATCTTTTTATATAACCTATAGTATACATCATTCCGGTGATCCTTTTATATAACCTATAGTATACATCATTCAGCTGATCTTTTTATATAACCTATAGTATACATCATTTAGCTGGTCTTTTTATAATAACCTATAGTATACATCATTCAGCTGATCTATTTATATAACCTATAGTATACATCATTCAACTGATCTTTTTATATAACCTATAGTATACATCATTCAGCTAATCTTTTTATATAACCTATAGTATACATTATTCAACTGATCCTTTTATATAACCTATAGTATACATCATTCAGCTGATCTTTATATAACCTATAGTATACATTATTCAGCTGATCCTTTTATATAACCTATAGTATACATCATTCAGCTGAACTTTTTATATAACCTATAGTATACATCATTCAGCTGATCTTTTTATATAACCTATAGTATACATCATTCAGCTGATCTTTTTATATAACCTATAGTATACATCATTCAGCTGATCTTTGTATATAACCTATAGTATACATCATTCAGCTGATCTTTTTATATAACCTATAGTATACATCATTCAGCTGATCTTTTTATAGAACCTATAGTATACATCATTCAGCTGATCTTTTTATAGAACCTATAGTATACATCATTCAGCTGATCTTTATATAACATATAGTATACATCATTCAGCTGATCTTTTTATATAACCTATAGTATACATCATTCAGCTGATCTTTTTATATAACCTATAGTATACATCATGCAGCTGATCTTTTTATATAACCTATAGTATACATCATTCAGCTGATCTTTTTATATAACCTATAGTATACATCATTCAGCTGATCTTTTTATATAACCTATAGTATACATCATTCAGCTGATCATTTTATATAACCTATAGTATACATCATTCAGCTGATCTTTGTATATAACCTATAGTATACATCATTCAGCTGATCTTTTTATATAACCTATAGTATACATCATTCAGCTGATCTTTTTATATAACCTATAGTATACATCATTCAGCTGATCTTTTTATATAACCTATAGTATACATCATTCAGGTGATCCTTTTATATAACCTATAGTATACATCATTCAGCTGATCTTTTTATATAACCTATAGTATACATCATTCAGCTGATCTTTTTATATAACCTATAGTATACATCATTCAGGTGATCCTTTTATATAACCTATAGTATACATCATTCAGCTGATCTTTTTATATAACCTATAGTATACATCATTCAGCTGATCTTTTTATATAACCTATATAGTATACATAATTCAGCTGATCTTTTTATATAACCTATAGTATACATCATTCAGGTGATCCTTTTATATAACCTATAGTATACATCATTCAGCTGATCTTTTTATATAACCTATATAGTATACATCATTCAGCTGATCTTTTTATATAACCTATAGTATACATCATTCAGCTGATCTTTTTATATAACCTATAGTATACATCATTCAGGTGATCCTTTTATATAACCTATAGTATACATCATTCAGCTGATCTTTTTATATAACCTATATAGTATACATCATTCAGCTGATCTTTTTATATAACCTATAGTATACATCATTCAGGTGATCCTTTTATATAACCTATATAGTATACATCATTCAGCTGATCTTTTTATATAACCTATAGTATACATCATTCAGCTGATCTTTTTATATAACCTATAGTATACATCATTCAGCTGATCTTTTTATATAACCTATAGTATACATCATTCAGCTGATCTTTTTATATAACCTATAGTATACATCATTCAGGTGATCCTTTTATATAACCTATAGTATACATCATTCAGCTGATCTTTTTATATAACCTATAGTATACATCATTCAGCTGATCTTTTTATATAACCTATATAGTATACATCATTCAGCTGATCTTTTTATATAACCTATAGTATACATCATTCAGGTGATCCTTTTATATAACCTATAGTATACATCATTCAGCTGATCTTTTTATATAACCTATATAGTATACATCATTCAGCTGATCTTTTTATATAACCTATAGTATACATCATTCAGCTGATCTTTTTATATAACCTATAGTATACATCATTCAGGTGATCCTTTTATATAACCTATAGTATACATCATTCAGCTGATCTTTTTATATAACCTATATACTATACATCATTCAGCTGATCTTTTTATATAACCTATAGTATACATAATTCAGGTGATCCTTTTATATAACCTATATAGTATACATCATTCAGCTGATCTTTTTATATAACCTATAGTATACATCATTCAGCTGATCTTTTTATATAACCTATAGTATACATCATTCAGGTGATCCTTTTATATAACCTATAGTATACATCATTCAGCTGATCTTTTTATATAACCTATAGTATACATCATTCAGGTGATCCTTTTATATAACCTATAGTATACATCATTCAGCTGATTTTTTTATATAACCTATAGTATACATCATTCAGCTGATCTTTTTATATAACTTATAGTATACATCATTCAGGTGATCCTTTTATATAACCTATAGTATACATCATTCAGCTGATCTTTTTATATAACCTATAGTATACATCATTCAGCTGATCTTTTTATATAACCTATAGTATACATCATTCAGCTGATCTTTATATAACCTATAGTATACATCATTCAGCTGATCTTTTTATATAACCTATATAGTATACATCATTCAGCTGATCTTTTTATATAACCTATAGTATACATCATTCAGCTGATCTTTATATAACCTATAGTATACATCATTCAGCTGATCTTTTTATATAACCTATAGTATACATCATTCAGCTGATCTTTTTATATAACCTATAGTATACATCATTCAGCTGATCTTTTTATATAACCTATAGTATACATCATTCTGCTGATCTTTTTATATAACCTATAGTATATATCATTCAGCTGATCTTTTTATATAACCTATAGTATACATCATTCAGCTGATCTTTTTATATAACCTATAGTATACATCATTCAGCTGATCTTTTTATATAACCTGTAGTATACATCATTCAGCTGATCTTTTTATATAACCTATAGTATACATCATTCAGCTGATCTTTTTATATAACCTATATAGTATACATCATTCAGCTGATCTTTTTATATAACCTATAGTATACATCATTTAGCTGATCTTTTTATATAACCTATAGTATACATCATTCAGCTGATCTTTTTATATAACCTAGAGTATACATAATTCAGCTGATCTTTTTATATAACCTATAGTATACATCATTCAGCTGATCTTTTTATATAACCTATAATACATAATTCAGCTGATCTTTTTATATAACCTATAGTATACATCATTCAGCTGATCTTTTTATATAACCTATAGTATACATCATTCAGGTGATCCTTTTATATAACCTATAGTATACATCATTCAGCTGATCTTTTTTATATAACCTATAGTATACATCATTCAGCTGATCTTTTTATATAACCTATAGTATACATCATTCAGGTGATCCTTTTATATAACCTATAGTATACATCATTCAGCTGATCTTTTTATATAACCTATAGTATACATCATTCAGCTGATCTTTTTATATAACCTATAGTATACATCATTCAGCTGATCTTTTTATATAACCTATAGTATACATCATTCAGCTGATCTTTTTATATAACCTATAGTATACATCATTCAGCTGATCTTTTTATATAACCTATAGTATACATCATTCAGCTGATCTTTTTATATAACCTATAGTATACATCATTCAGCTGATCTTTTTATATAACCTATAATACATCATTCAGCTGATCTTTTTATATAACCTATAGTATACATCATTCAGCTGATCTTTTTATATAACCTATAGTATACATCATTCAGGTGATCCTTTTATATAACCTATAGTATACATCATTCAGCTGATCTTTTTTTATATAACCTATAGTATACATCATTCAGCTGATCTTTTTATATAACCTATAGTATACATCATTCAGGTGATCCTTTTATATAACCTATAGTATACATCATTCAGCTGATCTTTTTATATAACCTATAGTATACATCATTCAGCTGATCTTTTTATATAACCTATATAGTATACATCATTCAGCTGATCTTTTTATATAACCTATAGTATACATCATTCAGGTGATCCTTTTATATAACCTATAGTATACATCATTCAGCTTATCTTTTTATATAACCTAGAGTATACATAATTCAGCTGATCTTTTTATATAACCTATAGTATACATCATTCAGCTGATCTTTTTATATAACCTATAATACATAATTCAGCTGATCTTTTTATATAACCTATAGTATACATCATTCAGCTGATCTTTTTATATAACCTATAGTATACATCATTCAGGTGATCCTTTTATATAACCTATAGTATACATCATTCAGCTGATCTTTTTTATATAACCTATAGTATACATCATTCAGCTGATCTTTTTATATAACCTATAGTATACATCATTCAGGTGATCCTTTTATATAACCTATAGTATACATCATTCAGCTGATCTTTTTATATAACCTATAGTATACATCATTCAGCTGATCTTTTTATATAACCTATAGTATACATCATTCAGCTGATCTTTTTATATAACCTATAGTATACATCATTCAGCTGATCTTTTTATATAACCTATAGTATACATCATTCAGCTGATCTTTTTATATAACCTATAGTATACATCATTCAGCTGATCTTTTTATATAACCTATAGTATACATCATTCAGCTGATCTTTTTATATAACCTATAATACATCATTCAGCTGATCTTTTTATATAACCTATAGTATACATCATTCAGCTGATCTTTTTATATAACCTATAGTATACATCATTCAGGTGATCCTTTTATATAACCTATAGTATACATCATTCAGCTGATCTTTTTTTATATAACCTATAGTATACATCATTCAGCTGATCTTTTTATATAACCTATAGTATACATCATTCAGGTGATCCTTTTATATAACCTATAGTATACATCATTCAGCTGATCTTTTTATATAACCTATAGTATACATCATTCAGCTGATCTTTTTATATAACCTATATAGTATACATCATTCAGCTGATCTTTTTATATAACCTATAGTATACATCATTCAGGTGATCCTTTTATATAACCTATAGTATACATCATTCAGCTTATCTTTTTATATAGCCTATATAGTATACATCATTCAGCTGATCTTTTTATATAACCTATAGTATACATCATTCATCTGATCTTTTTATATAACCTATAGTATACATCATTCAGATGATCCTTTTATATAACCTATAGTATACATCATTCAGCTGATCTTTTTATATAACCTATAGTATACATCATTCAGCTGATCTTTTTATATAACCTATAGTATACATCATTCAGCTGATCTTTTTATATAACCTATATAGTATACATCATTCAGCTGATCTTTTTATATAACCTATACAGGGCTGGCTCAAGACATTGTGCTGCCTGGGTCCGAGATCAAAATGACGCCCCCCACCCCCACACACACACACACACTTCTACCTATCTAACTCCATCCATAACACTGCAATTAAATTTGAATGCCATTTTAATTAAAACTTGAATGCCACAATGACTATACTATGCACACACAAACACACACATATATAATATATATATATATATATATATATATATATATATATATATATATATATAAATAATAGTTTAATGACCTTTATCTCCACATTATCATAAATACACAGCTTTGCAGTTTGACTACCTTTTATTTGATTAACTGTTCACATATACATTTTATGTACCTGCCTCCACCCAAACAGCATAACACTGTCACAGCAGAGACCAGACATCACCCTTTACTAGTCCCTGCCCTCAGGCTGCATATTCTGTCACATGCTAGCCTGGCTGTCAGACAAAATAACAGGAGAAACTTCAGACCAGCATGTCACATGATTCAGAGCAGCAGCAAACATTTCTAGTAGTGTTTGCTACTGATCTGAATCATGTGACATGCCGGTCTGAAGTTCCTCCTGTTATTTTGTTATATTCATTGATTCATGACATCAGCAAATGCAAAATCATTTTGAAAACTGGTGCTTAGGGGAAAATTTACCTACCTTCCATTCCCCAGTCTTCCTATCTCCACTGGGCTAATGGGCTTGGACCTCAGTTCCCTGCACACCCAGCCTAGAGGGGAATAAACGTGCTGCCTGCTGCTGCTTCTGCTTGCTTCCCTCCCGAGTCAGCTGCCCTGCCCCATAGAAAAGTTTAGGCAGCTGAGTGATCACACTTTGTTATTGGGCGGGACTCAGGAGGGAAGCAGCAGCACTGAGCAGAAAATCTGTATGGGAAGTGACTGTGTGTGTCGCTCCTGACCCGCTGCTGTCAGTCCCACCCACTAACCCGGAGTGACCCCACAGAGATAGTCAGATCTCATAGTGTTTCATTGACCAAGGTAGGTTAGGAGCGGCTGTGCCGCTGTCAATATTAAACGGATTCCCCAGAGAGCTGAGAAGACGGTCACAGGAGCGGCAGACAGGAGCTGCAGTCTGACTATAAATGTGATAGTCACTGACTGAAGTGCCGCCCCCTGTCAAGTGCCGCCTGGGTCCATGGGACCCTGTTGGTCCCATTGTTAAGCCGGCCCTGAACCTATAGTATACATAATTCAGCTGATCTTTTTATATAACCTATAGTATACATCATTCAGCTGATCTTTTTATATAACCTATAGTATACATCATTCAGCTGATCTTTTTATATAACCTATAGTATACATCAGTCAGCTGATCTTTTTATATAACCTATAGTATACATCATTCAGCTGCTCTTTTTATATAACCTATAGTATACATCATTCAGCTGATCTTTTTATATAACCTATAGTATACATCATTCAGCTGATCTTTTTATATAACCTATAGTATACATCATTCAGCTGATCTTTTTATATAACCTATAGTATACATCATTCTGCTGATCTTTTTATATAACCTATAGTATACATCATTCAGCAGATCTTTTTATATAACCTATAGTATACATCATTCAGCTGATCTTTTAATATAACCTATAGTATACATCATTCAGCTGATCTTTATATAACCTATAGTATACATCATTCAGCTGATCTTTTTATATAACCTATATAGTATACATCATTCAGCTGATCTTTTTATATAACCTATAGTATACATCATTCAGCTGATCTTTTTATATAACCTATAGTATACATCATTCAGCTGATCTTTATATAACCTATAGTATACGTCATTCAGCTGATCTTTTTATATAACCTATAGTATACATCATTCAGCTGATCTTTTTATATAACCTATAGTATACATCATTCAGCTGATCTTTTTATATAACCTATAGTATACATCATTCTGCTGATCTTTTTATATAACCTATAGTATACATCATTCAGCAGATCTTTTTATATAACCTATAGTATACATCATTCAGCTGATCTTTTAATATAACCTATAGTATACATCATTCAGCTGATCTTTATATAACCTATAGTATACATCATTCAGCTGATCTTTTTATATAACCTATATAGTATACATCATTCAGCTGATCTTTTTATATAACCTATAGTATACATCATTCAGCTGATATTTTTATATAACCTATAGTATACATCATTCAGCTGATCTTTATATAACCTATAGTATACGTCATTCAGCTGATCTTTTTATATAACCTATAGTATACATCATTCAGCTGATCTTTTTATATAACCTATAGTATACATCATTCAGCAGATCTTTTTATATAACCTATAGTATACATCATTCAGCTGATCTTTTTATATAACCTATAGTATACATCAGTCAGCTGATCTTTTTATATAACCTATAGTATACATCATTCAGCTGATCTTTTTATATAACCTATAGTATACATCATTCAGCTGATCTTTTTATATAACCTATAGTATACATCATTCAGCTGATCTTTTTATATAACCTATAGTATACATCATTCAGCTGATCTTTTTATATAACCTATAGTATACATCATTCTGCTGATCTTTTTATATAACCTATAGTATACATCATTCAGCAGATCTTTTTATATAACCTATAGTATACATCATTCAGCTGATCTTTTTATATAACCTATATAGTATACATCATTCAGCTGATCTTTATATAACCTATAGTATACATCATTCAGCTGATCTTTTTATATAACCTATATAGTATACATCATTCAGCTGATCTTTTTATATAACCTATAGTATACATCATTCAGCTGATCTTTTTATATAACCTATAGTATACATCATTCAGCTGATCTTTATATAACCTATAGTATACATCATTCAGCTGATCTTTTTATATAACCTATAGTATACATCATTCAGCTGATCTTTTTATATAACCTATAGTATACATCATTCAGCTGATCTTTTTATATAACCTATAGTATACATCATTCAGCTGATCTTTTTATATAACCTATAGTATACATCAGTCAGCTGATCTTTTTATATAACCTATAGTATACATCATTCAGCTGATCTTTCTATATAACCTATAGTATACATCATTTAGCTGATCTTTTTATATAACCTATAGTATACATCAGTCAGCTGATCTTTATATATAACCTATAGTATACATCATTTAGCTGATCTTTTTATATAACCTATAGTATACATCATTCAGCTAATCTTTTTATAACCTATAGTATACATCATTCAGCTGATCTTTTTATATAACCTATAGTATACATCATTCATCTGATCTTTTTATATAACCTATAGTATACATCATTCAGCTGATCTTTTTATAAAACCTATCGTATACATCATTCAGCTAAACCAGATAATAGAAAAGAAACTTGACTTTTGCTCCATGATGCCATGCGGTTATAAAAAAAGATCAGTTGAATGAGGTTTACTGCTCAGTTATCCCTATACCCAAATCACACCCTGACCCTGCAACTGCTCTGCCATCCCTATACCTACATCATACCCTGACCCTGCACCTGCTCTGTTATCCTTATACCCACATCATACCCTGACCCTGCAACTGCTCTGTTATCCTTATACCCACATCACACCTTGACCCTGCAACTGCTCTGTTATCCCTATACCTACATCACACCCTGACCCTGCAACTGCTCTATCATCCCTATACCTACATACAAGCCCCTTTAAGGGTATCCCACTATCCAAATTAACAAAGAGATAGATCACATTACAAATCAGGCAGTAAAAGCAGGTATTATATCAGAAAAAAATAAGGAATCTCTAATTGAGAAAAACCCAATAAGGCCTGTTTTATATGTATTACCAAAAATCCACAAGGATGAGCAAAACCCACCGGGCCGCCCCGATTGTAGCAGGGGTAAACTCGGTATTCTCTAAAATGTCAATATTTTTAGATAGGGTGTTACAACATTATCTCCCTAAGTCATCCTCTTATTTAAAGGACACCAATGATTTCATAAGTAAACTTAAGGACATAGGTTATATTGGTGATAAATGCATCCTATATACATTAGATGTAACAAGTTTATACACCTCAATCAAACATACTAGTGGTATTTCTACAGTGGCCAATACACTTAAATGGACACTGAACCCAATTTTTTCATTTGTGATTCAGATAGAGCATGCAATTTTAAGCAACTTTCTAATTTACTCCTATTATTTTTTTTTTTAAATTCTCTTGGTATCTTTATTTGAAAAGCAAGAATGTAAGTTTAGATGCCGGCCCATTTTTGGTGAACAACCTGGGTTGTTCTTGCTGATTGGTGGATAAATTCATCCACCAATAAAAAAGTGCTCACCATAGTTCTGAACCAAAAAAAGCTTAGATGCCTTCTTTTTCAAATAAAGATAGCAAGAGAATGAAGAAAAATCGATAATAGGAGTAAATTAGAAAGTTGCTTAAAATTGCATGCTCTATCTGAATCACGAATGAAAAAATTTGGGTTCAGTGTCCCTTTAAAATGGATAATGCATATAGTGAGGAGGAAGTTAAATTTTTGGTTAATTTATTATCTCTAATCCTCTATCAAAAATAGTTTTCATCCACCCAATACATCAGAAGCTATACCAAAGAGTCAGTTCATGCGCAGGGATAGGCAAGGTGTCCGTACACGGACACTGGTGTCCTTGACTAGCTCTTGCAGTGTCCGCCACAACCTTAGTATTTCTTTTTCTTTCTGATTTAAATAATAGAAATAAAAAATAAAAAAAAATATGTAGTGTGAATAAAGTTAGTGGCTTGTCAAGAGACTGCTTGAGATATTGGCTGATAAGTTATGTAATAAATAAAACCTGAGTGAAATACTGGATGTGTATCTGCAACTGTATAATAACACCCAGCTCTATACAAAGACACAGTAGTGATACTGGCACATGCGTATTTCTAGACAAGGGCTGGTTATAGGGTCAGTGGTATCTGCATCAGTATAATAACACCCACCTCTATACAAAGACACAGTAGTGACACTGGCACATGGGTATAGCCAGACAAGGGCTGGTTATAGGGTCAGTGGTATCTGCATCAGTATAATAACATCCAGCACTATATAATGACACAGTAGTGACACTGGCACATGGGTATAGCCAGACAAGGGCTGGTTATAGGATCAGTGGTATCTACATCAGTATAATAACACCAGCACTATATAATGACACAGTAGTAACACTGGCACATGCGTATAGCTAGACAAGGGCTGGTTATAGGGTCAGTGGTATCTGCATCAGTATAATAACACCCACCTCTATACAAAGACACAGTAGTGACACTGGCACATGGGTATAGCCAGACAAGGGCTGGTTATAGGGTCAGTGGTATCTGCATCAGTATAACACCCAGCACTATATAATGACACAGTAGTGACACTGGCTCATGGGTATAGCTAGAGGAGGGCTGGTTATAGAATCAGTGGTATCTGCATCAGTATAATAACACCCAGCACTATATAGTGACACAGTAGTTACACTGGCACATGGGTATAGCCAGAGGAGGGCTGGTTATAGGGTCAGTGGTATCTGCATCAGTATAATAACACCCAGCGCTATATAATGACACAGTAGTGACACTGGCACATGGGTATAGCCAGAGGAGGGCTGGTTATAGGATCAGTGGTATCTGCATCAGTATAATAACACCCAGCACTATATAATGACACAGTAGTGACACTGGCTCATGGTTATAGCCAGACAAGGGCTGGTTATAGGGTCAGTGGTATCTGCATCAGTATAAGAACACCCAGCACTATATAATGACAAAGTAGTGACACTGGCACATGGGTATAGCCAGAGGAGGGCTGGTTATAGGATCAGTGGTATCTGCATCAGTATAATAACACCAAGCACTATATAATGACACAGTAGTGACACTGGCACATGGGTATAGCCAGAGGAGAGCTGGTTATAGGGTCAGTGGTATCTGCATCAGTATAATAACACCAAGCACTATACAAAGACACAGTAGTGACACTGGCACATGGGTATAGCCAGACAAGGGCTGGTTATAGGATCAGTGGTATCTGCATCAGTATAATAACACCCAGCACTATATAATAACACAGTAGTAACACTGGCACATGCGTATAGCCAGAGGAGGGCTGGTTATAGGATCAGTGGTATCTACATCAGTATAATAACACCCAGCACTATATAATGACACAGTAGTGACACTGGCACATGGGTATAGCCAGAGAAGGGCTGGTTATAGGATCAGTGGTATCTGCATCAGTATAATAACACCCAGAACTATATTGTGGCACAATAGTGACACTGGCACATGGGTATAAACGGAGGAGGGCTGGTTATAGAATCAGTGGTATCTGCATCAGTATAATAACACCCAGCACTATATAATGACACAGAAGTGACACTGGCACATGGGTATAGCCAGAGGGCTGGTTATAGGATCAGTGGTATCTGCATCAGTATAATAACACCCAGCGCTATATAATGACACAGTAGTGACACTGGCTCATCATGGGTATAGCCAGAGGAGGGCTGTTTATAGGATCAGTGGTATCTGCATCAGTATAATAACACCCAGCACTATATAATGACACAGTAGTGACACTGGCTCATGGGTATAGCCAGAGGAGGGCTGGTTATAGGATCAGTGGTATCTGCATCAGTATAATAACACCAAACACGATAAAATAATGTTTTTAATTTCAAATGTACCTTGGTGTCCTTCACTAAGGTCTGTACTTTGGAAAATGTCCGCCACAGCCTTTGTCTGTACCTATCCCTGTTCATGCGGGTCAAAAGAATTGTGACTGATGAAGGGAAGTGTAACGTAAGGTTAGAGGAAATGTCTAATACATTTAAGGCAAGGGGTTACCCTGAGAAATTGATTAGGGACCAACTTTAATCTGTCAATGAAGTTGAAGGCAAACAAAATAAATAAAAACAAGAAGGGAGACAGAATGATATTTGTTACCCAATACAACAACTTGGGGACAAAAATTAGCCACACCCTTAATAAATACTGGTATATTTTGAAGGATTGCAAGAGAGACCAATGACAGCTGATAAGAGGGGTAGGAGTTTGACAGATGTTCTGGTTCATGCTGACATAGGCAGTAAGACGTTAAGTGTACAAACTTGTATAGGATCCCAGAGAACAGGGTGTTATCCCTGTTTACTCTGTAGCCATTGCAGCTCTATCATAAAAGGGGAAAACCTTTTCCATCCCATAAATGGGACAAAATATAGAATAAAAGGTTATCTAACATGTAGTACATATGCAATATACATTATGTGTCCTTGTAATAGAATTTATGTGGGTGAAACAAGTAGGGAGGTCAGAGAAAGACTGAACATAAGTCTAACATTAGGACCAAAAACAAAGACGCCCCTCTTTCCTATCACTCCCTCTCCATGGGTCACAATATTAGCCAGCTGCACTTTCAAGTAATAGAACATGTGGCCAGAGCCAGGAGGGGAGGTGACTGGGAATTGATACTGAAAAAAAAGAAATGTTTTGGATTAGAAAACTGGACTCCCTACAACTTAAAGGGCTTAATAAAAAATTTAACTTGTCACTGTTCCTTTAAATATACCAAAAAATTAAATTGGTGCATAATTCTGAATTTTTATTTTATTGTTTGTACAGGTTTGTTTAATTTTAAAATGGTTTTAATTATAGATGTATTGAATAGTATACGTGGGATCATCTTTACAAGTATATGTATGTCATTAGACTTTACAATATTATATTTATATAAATGTATACTGAAAAACATCCACAAGATGGCAGTGTTGTCTAGCCTGATAATTGTTTGTTTGGTATAAAAGGCTCTCCTGTTACTCTTTCACAATGACTAAGAACCAATTGCTGGTTTTAAACGTTGTTGTATTATGGACCCTGCAACTGCTCTATAATCCCTATACCCACATCATACCCTGACCCTGCAACCGCTCTGTCATCACTATACCCACAACATACCCTGACCCTGCAACTGCTCTATCATCCCTGACCCACATCACACCCTGACCCTGCAACTGCTCTGTCATCACTATACCCACAACATACCCTGACCCTGCAACTGCTCTATCATCCTTTGTGAGGATTCCAGTCCACCTTTTCCTTCCTACCCTGGATTTCCTGCTCTCCTGGGTTACTCCCCTATTTAAGTCATCATTGCACCTTAAACAGGTGCTTAGTTATTTTGCTCACAAGCTGAAGCTACGCCTGTCTACTGCATGTCACTAGACAAATCTCTTACTGGATTACAACTCTGGATACCAGCTTTATATAGTAATCTTGCATGTTACATTTTCATAGGATTGAAGTCTATTTGTTGCTAAATACCGGATCCACTCATTTGCCAAGTAACTGCTAAGGGACTTTCTTGCTTATATATTATCTGCTCCTGCAGGCTTGGATACTATAAGCTTTACCTGCTACTACCCAGGTATAATAATTAAACACTGAATGCTAACTGCACGGTGCTGAGATGCACACACTCGCACTCTGAGTTGAGTTTGTTGTGACAAGCTGCTTACCTGGCGAAGCCTGCCTCTTAGGAAATTAACCACAGCATTTCAAAGACCTTTCTCTGCACCGGATTGCCATTCAATAGTGTCAGTGCAGCACCGGAGCTTGGCCACGCCCCCTCACGCATCTGTAACCGGATTGGTTCTACACAAGCCTGCTCTGATCACAGCTCCAACTGCAGCAGCACAACAACTCTCCGAATGCAAGAACAGCAGCAGGGACAGAGACCAAGTTTATTAAAGGACAAGCACTGCTCTGTACAGTTCTGTTAAGCCTGCTTGTTTTAAGTACCTTAGGCTCAAACAAAGCAGATATATACTTTGTCTTATATTGAAATGTACATCTGTCAAGCAACTACCTATCCTAACACTCAACTGCAACTTCACATTCAAGTGTTGCAGCTATCTGATTATTATTTCTATAAAAGTCACTAAGTAAAACCTGGGCTATAAAAAACATAGTTCAGTATTCAAGGAGATACAAATTACACATTTGTCTGCAGTTGTGATCCTAATCTCCTTTGTTATTTACATAGCCTGACATCCCTATACCCACATCACACTCTGACCCTGCAACTGCTCTATAATCCCTATACCCACATCACACCCTGACCCTGCAACTATTCTATCATCCCTATACCCACATCCAGGGCCGCCATCAGGGGGTGACAGGGGTGACTCCTGTCAGGGGCCCAATGAGCCAGGGGGGCCCCATGAGGCAAGAACTAAAAAAAAAAAAAAAAAAAAAAAATTTTTTTTTTTTTTTTTTTAAATTTGGGCAGCCACCAGTGGGTACTACAGCAGAGTGCTAATTGAGCATGGGAAATGTTATTACAAGGAGTAAAGTATTAGCATTTGAGAGGATTTCTGAGTGTGCACTAAACCACTGCACAGTGTGAGACAGACTTGGCACTTTGTACAGTGTGTGCCTGAGTCAGACGGCTGATCACTTTCATTTGCAAAGGAGGTAGGACTTACTTAGCAAATGTTTTTTACTTCTTTGTGCAATTTTGGATTGTAACTTCAGTGTGGTAGTAGTTGTTTGGTGGGGCTAGGGGTCCATAAAAACACATTTTTTTAGCAGCAGTGTATTTATGATTATTTGACAATGCTTTAGAAATTCTATATTTAAAACCATGCAGAAATGTTTCCTCCTCAATACACAAATGGTAGATGCCCTTTTGGCAGATATGCATTATATATATATATATATATATAGAAAAGCAAAAAAAGAAGCACTCACTGGATTTTCATCAAAAAGTGACCAGAAATTTAATGTAGTTTGTGACGTTTCGGGACAACAACAGTCCCTTCCTTTCTGGTCACTTTTTGATGAAAATCCAGTGAGTGCTTCTTTTTTGCTTTTCTATCATACACCGTATAGCACCCTGGTAGTTGTTGAACGTTGGTGAGAGTGCGCATACACCAATTTTTTGCCTATATATATATATATATATTACATTCCAGTTTACTGCCCCTTTATGCAAGGACTTTCCAGATGCAAGGAGGCATTTTATCTAAGATTTTTACATCTGCATAAAATTTTATACTCTCAGACTAAGATTGCTCAGTGTTTGAAATGAGACAGGTTAACTTAAAACTGTTCAGTTTACACTACAGCTGACGTAATTTTGAAATACATACCAACAAGCCTAAATCCTGCATTTAACCAGATCTAATGGTATGAGTACCACAGCTTATGGTCCCACCAAGACAATATAGAGTACAGCATTTTCAAAATCCATAAGTACAGCTGACAGCTGGGAACATTTGTACACTATATTTGAAGTGGTGCTCTTGGTTGGGGAAAATGGGGAAAAAACAAACATATGTCAACCTTTTAAAGGTACTTTTCTTCATCTAGCCATCTACCCAGCTCATTAATGTACAATTTTGAATTCACAGAATTATTTTTGTTTGCACATTTACAAATATGATTCTTTAAAAAGTGATCTCTTAATTTCTAATTTTTTTTTATCACGCATGTCACACACTGTTGATTTAGGGGATGCATGGTGCATAAATGTTTCCTCCTGTGAGTGTTTCTGTGGGTGTCTGTGTTTATGTATTTGTACTTTGGTTTGTTTCTCTAGGAGTGTGTATGCATTTTTTATCTGTGGGTCTCTCTGTGAGGGTGGGTGTGTATGTCTTTGTGCATTTTCTGTGGATGTCTGTGAGGGTGTGTGCATATGTCTTTGAGCTTTTTCTGTGGGTGTCTCTGTGAGGGTGTGTGTATGTTTGTCTTTGTGTATTTTCTCTGGATGCCTCTGTGAGGGTGGGTGTGTATGTCTGTGTTTTCTGTGGATGTCTCTGTGAGGGTGTGTGTGTGTATGTATGTATGTCTGTGTTTTCTGTGGATGTCTCTGTGAGGGTGTGTGTTTTATGTGGGTGTCTCTGTGAGGGTGTGTGTATGTCTTTGTGTGTTTTCTGTGGGTGTCTCTGTGTGTGTATGTCTTTGTGTGTTTTCTGAGGCTGTCTCTGTTGGTGTTTCCTTGGGTGTATGTGCAAGTTTGAGTTTGTGTGTGTGTGTCCATTGTCTGTTCATTTTTAGGACATTTTGACCTTACTACTAATTATTCACATCTTTCTACAGACTTTGAGACTAGCAAGACCTTTCCGGAAGTAACCAATCCACCATTTAACCTTTAAATTATTGTTTAGGCAGTTCAGGGCCCTTCCTTTCAGCCACTGCATGCTGTTGTCATAATTTAGTTGTCATCTTCCTTTACAAAAAGATAATCAGAACTCCATATTTTGTTTTCTAAATCTCCTTTTTTTTTTACAAAACTGTAGTTTACCTCATTACTTGTCAGATCAATGTAAACAAGTGCTAAGTGTCTGTTTGGGTGTCTGTGTCTGAGTGTGTTTCTTTGCGTGTCTGCTGGAGTGTCTATATGTGAATCCTTATGTGTGAGTGTGTTTGTGTGTTTCAGTGTATGAGGGTGTATGTCACTACCATTACAACATTTCCAAGTTTAAATAGACAATTAAAAATAAAGTGCATATACGTTTTAGTCACTTGGTCAAAAATTGCACATGTCAAAGGAAGGGGGGGGGGGGCCCTGATCAATGGTTGAGTCAGGGGCCCCAAAATTTCTAGTGGCGGCCCTGCCCACATCACACCCTGACCCTGCAACTGCTCTATCATCCCTATACCCACATCACACTCTGACCCTGCAACTGCTCTATCATCCTTATACCCACATCACACTCTGACCCTGCAACTGCTCTATCATCCTTATACCCACATCACACTCTGACCCTGCAACTGCTCTATCATCCTTATACCCACATCACACTCTGACCCTGCAACTGCTCTATCATCCTAATACCCACATCACACTCTGACCCTGCAACTGCTCTATCATCCTAATACCCACATCACACCCTGACCCTGCAACTGCTCTGTTATCCCTATACCCACATCACACTCTGACCCTGCAACTGCTCTATCATCCTTATACCCACATCACACTCTGACCCTGCAACTGCTCTATCATCCTAATACCCACATCACACCCTGACCCTGCAACTGCTCTATCATCCTAATACCCACATCACACCCTGACCCTGCAACTGCTCTGTTATCCCTATACTCACATCACACCCTGACCCTGCAACTGCTCTGTTATCCCTATACTCACATCACACCCTGACCCTGCAACTGCTCTATCATCCCTATACCCACATCACACCCTAACCCTGCAACTGCTCTGTTATCCCTATACCCACATCATACCCTGACCCTGCAACTGCTCTGTTATCCCTATACCCACATCACACTCTGAGCCTGCAACTGCTCTATCATCCCTATATCCACATCACACCCTGACCCTGCAACTGCTCTGTTATCCCTATACCCACATCATACTCTGACCCTGCAACTGCTCTGTTATCCCTATACTCACATCACACCCTGACCCTGCAACTGCTCTGTTATCCCTATACTCACATCACACCCTGACCCTGCAACTGCTCTATCATCCCTATACCCACATCACACCCTGACCCTGCAACTGCTCTGTTATCCCTATACCCACATCATACCCTGACCCTGCAACTGCTCTGTTATCCCTATACTCACATCACACCCTGACCCTGCAACTGCTCTGTTATCCCTATACTCACATCACACCCTGACCCTGCAACTGCTCTGTTATCCCTATACTCACATCACACCCTGACCCTGCAACTGCTCTGTCATCCCTATACTCACATCACACCCTGACCCTGCAACTGCTCTGTTATCCCTATACCCACATCACACCCTGACCCTGCAACTGCTCTATCATCCCTATACCCACATCACACCCTGACCCTGCAACTGCTCTATCATCCCTATACCCACATCACACCCTGACCCTGCAACTGCTCTGTTATCCCTATACCCACATCACACCCTGACCCTGCAACTGCTCTATCATCCCTATACCCACATCACACCCTGACCCTGCAACTGCTCTGTTATCCCTATACTCACATCACACCCTGACCCTGCAACTGCTCTGTTATCCCTATACCCACATCACACCCTGACCCTGCAACTGCTCTGTTATCCCTATACTCACATCACACCCTGACCCTGCAACTGCTCTATCATCCTTATACCCACATCATACCCTGACCCTGCAACTGCTCTGTTATCCCTATACCCACATCACACCCTGACCCTGCAACTGCTCTATAATCCCTATACCCACATCATATCCTGACCCTGCAACTGCTCTGTCATCCCTATACCCACATCACACCCTGACCCTGCAACTGCTCTATCATCCCTATACTCACATCATACCCTGACCCTGCAACTGCTCTATCATCCCTATACTCACATCATACCCTGACCCTGCAACTGCTCTGTCATCCCTATACCCACATCACACCCTGACCCTGCAACTGCTCTATCATCCCTATACCCACATCACACCCTGACCCTGCAACTGCTCTGTCATCCCTATACCCACATCATACCCTGACCCTGCAACTGCTCTATCATCCCTATACCCACATCATACCCTGACCCTGCAACTGCTCTATCATCCCTATACCCACATCATACCCTGACCCTGCAACTGCTCTATCATCCTTATACCCACATCATACCCTGACCCTGCAACTGCTCTTTCATCCCTATATCCACATCATACCCTGACCCTGCAACTGCTCTATCATCCCTATACTCACATCACACCCTGACCCTGCAACTGCTCTGTTATCCCTATACCCACATCACACCCTGACCCTGCAACTGCTCTGTTATCCCTATACTCACATCACACCCTGACCCTGCAACTGCTCTGTCATCCCTATACCACATCACACCCTGACCCTGCAACTGCTCTATCATCCTATACCACATCACACCCTGACCCTGCAACTGCTCTGTTATCCCTATACCCACATCACACCCTGACCCTGCAACTGCTCTATCATCCCTATACCCACATCATACCCTGACCCTGCAACTGCTCTGTCATCCCTATACCACATCATACCCTGACCCTGCAACTGCTCTTTATCCCTATACCCACATCATACCCTGACCCTGCAACTGCTCTGTTATCCCTATACCCACATCACACCCTGACCCTGCAACTGCTCTGTTATCCCTATACCCACATCACACCCTGACCCTGCAACTGCTCTATCATCCCTTATACCCACATCACACCCTGACCCTGCAACTGCTCTGTTATCCCTATACCCACATCACACCCTGACCCTGCAACTGCTCTGTTATCCCTATACCCACATCACACCCTGACCCTGCAACTGCTCTATCATCCTATACCCACATCACACCCTGACCCTGCAACTGCTCTATCATCCCTATACCCACATCATACCCTGACCCTGCAACTGCTCTGTCATCCCTATACCCACATCATACCCTGACCCTGCAACTGCTCTGTTATCCCTATACCCACATCATACCCTGACCCTGCAACTGCTCTGTTATCCCTATACTCACATCATACCCTGACCCTGCAACTGCTCTATCATCCCTATACCCACATCACACCCTGACCCTGCAACTGCTCTTTCATCCCTATACCCACATCACACCCTGACCCTGCAACTGCTCTATCATCCCTATACCCACATCATACCCTGACCCTGCAACTGCTCTATCATCCCTATACCCACATCACACCCTGACCCTGCAACTGCTCTATTATCCCTATACCCACATCACACCCTGACCCTGCAACTGCTCTGTCATCCCTATACCCACATCACACCCTGACCCTGCAACTGCTCTGTCATCCCTATACCCACATCACACCCTGACCCTGCAACTGCTCTGTTATCCCTATACCCACATCACACCCTGACCCTGCAACTGCTCTATCATCCCTATACCCACATCATACCCTGACCCTGCAACTGCTCTGTCATCCCTATACCCACATCACACCCTGACCCTGCAACTGCTCTGTTATCCCTATACCCACATCACACCCTGACCCTGCAACTGCTCTATCATCCCTATACCCACATCACACCCTGACCCTGCAACTGCTCTGTCATCCCTATACCCACATCATACCCTGACCCTGCAACTGCTCTGTTATCCCTATACCCACATCATACACTGACCCTGCAACTGCTCTGTCATCCCTATACCCACATCACACCCTGACCCTGCAACTGCTCTATCATCCCTATACCCACATCATACCCTGACCCTGCAACTGCTCTATCATCCCTATACCCACATCACACCCTGACCCTGCAACTGCTCTTTCATCCCTATACCCACATCATACCCTGACCCTGCAACTGCTCTGTCATCCCTATACCCACATCATACCCTGACCCTGCAACTGCTCTGTCATCCCTATACCCACATCATACCCTGACCCTGCAACTGCTCTGTCATCCCTATACCCACATCATACCCTGACCCTGCAACTGCTCTGTTATCCCTATACCCACATCACACCCTGACCCTGCAACTGCTCTTTCATCCCTATACCCACATCACACCTGACCCTGCAACTGCTCTGTCATCCCTATACCCACATCATACCCTGACCCTGCAACTGCTCTGTCATCCCTATACCCACATCATACCCTGACCCTGCAACTGCTCTTTCATCCCTATACCCACATCATACCCTGACCCTGCAACTGCTCTGTTATCCCTATACCCACATCACACCCTGACCCTGCAACTGCTCTATCATCCCTATACCCACATCATACCTGACCCTGCAACTGCTCTTTCATCCCTATACCCACATCATACCCTGACCCTGCAACTGCTCTATCATCCCTATACCCACATCATACCCTGACCCTGCAACTGCTCTATCATCCCTATACCCACATCACACCCTGACCCTGCAACTGCTCTATCATCCCTATACCCACATCATACCCTGACCCTGCAACTGCTCTTTCATCCCTATACCCACATCATACCCTGACCCTGCAACTGCTCTATCATCCCTATACCCACATCATACCCTGACCCTGCAACTGCTCTATCATCCCTATACCCACATCATACCCTGACCCTGCAACTGCTCTATCATCCCTATACCCACATCACACCCTGACCCTGCAACTGCTCTATCATCCCTATACCCACATCATACCTGACCCTGCAACTGCTCTATCATCCCTATACCCACATCATACCCTGACCCTGCAACTGCTCTATCATCCCTATACCCACATCACACCTGACCCTGCAACTGCTCTATCATCCCTATACCCACATCATACCCTGACCCTGCAACTGCTCTATCATCCCTATACCCACATCACACCCTGACCCTGCAACTGCTCTATCATCCCTATACCCACATCACACCCTGACCCTGCAACTGCTCTATCATCCCTATACCCACATCACACCCTGACCCTGCAACTGCTCTATCATCCCTATACCCACATCACACCCTGACCCTGCAACTGCTCTATCATCCCTATACCCACATCATACCCTGACCCTGCAACTGCTCTATCATCCCTATACCCACATCATACCCTGACCCTGCAACTGCTCTATCATCCCTATACCCACATCACAGCTGACCCTGCAACTGCTCTATCATCCCTATACCCACATCATACCCTGACCCTGCAACTGCTCTATCATCCCTATACCCACATCACACCCTGACCCTGCAACTGCTCTATCATCCCTATACCCACATCATACTCTGACCCTGCAACTGCTCTATCATCCCTATACCCACATCATACTCTGACCCTGCAACTGCTCTTTCATCCCTATACCCACATCACTACCCTGACCCTGCAACTGCTCTTTCATCCCTATACCCACATCATACCCTGACCCTGCAACTGCTCTGTCATCCCTATACCACATCACACCCTGACCCTGCAACTGCTCTGTCATCCCTATACCCACATCACACCCTGACCCTGCAACTGCTCTGTCATCCCTATACCCACATCATACCCTGACCCTGCAACTGCTCTTTCATCCCTATACCCACATCACACCCTGACCCTGCAACTGCTCTATCATCCCTATACCCACATCATACCCTGACCCTGCAACTGCTCTATCATCCCTATACCCACATCACACCCTGACCCTGCAACTGCTCTATCATCCCTATACCCACATCATACCCTGACCCTGCAACTGCTCTATCATCCCTATACCCACATCATACCCTGACCCTGCAACTGCTCTTTCATCCCTATACCCACATCATACCCTGACCCTGCAACTGCTCTATCATCCCTATACCCACATCATACCTGACCCTGCAACTGCTCTATCATCCCTATACCACATCATACCCTGACCCTGCAACTGCTCTATCATCCCTATACCCACATCACACCCTGACCCTGCAACTGCTCTATCATCCCTATACCCACATCACACCCTGACCCTGCAACTGCTCTATCATCCCTATACCCACATCATACCCTGACCCTGCAACTGCTCTATCATCCTATACCCACATCATACCCTGACCCTGCAACTGCTCTATCATCCCTATACCCACATCATACCCTGACCCTGCAACTGCTCTTTCATCCCTATACCCACATCATACCCTGACCCTGCAACTGCTCTGTCATCCCTATACCCACATCATACCCTGACCCTGCAACTGCTCTATCATCCCTATACCCACATCATACCCTGACCCTGCAACTGCTCTATCATCCCTATACCCACATCACACCCTGACCCTGCAACTGCTCTATCATCCCTATACCCACATCACACCCTGACCCTGCAACTGCTCTATCATCCCTATACCCACATCATACCCTGACCCTGCAACTGCTCTATCATCCCTATACCCACATCACACCCTGACCCTGCAACTGCTCTATCATCCCTATACCCACATCACACCCTGACCCTGCAACTGCTCTATCATCCTAATACCCACATCATACCCTGACCCTGCAACTGCTCTATCATCCCTATACCCACATCATACCCTGACCCTGCAACTGCTCTATCATCCCTATACCCACATCACACCCTGACCCTGCAACTGCTCTATCATCCCTATACCCACATCACACCCTGACCCTGCAACTGCTCTTTCATCCCTATACCCACATCACACCCTGACCCTGCAACTGCTCTATCATCCCTATACCCACATCATACCCTGACCCTGCAACTGCTCTATCATCCCTATACCCACATCACACCCTGACCCTGCAACTGCTCTATCATCCCTATACCCACATCATACCCTGACCCTGCAACTGCTCTATCATCCCTATACCCACATCATACCCTGACCCTGCAACTGCTCTATCATCCCTATACCCACATCATACCCTGACCCTGCAACTGCTCTATCATCCCTATACCCACATCACACCCTGACCCTGCAACTGCTCTATCATCCCTATACCCACATCACACCCTGACCCTGCAACTGCTCTATCATCCCTATACCCACATCACACCCTGACCCTGCAACTGCTCTATCATCCCTATACCCACATCACACCCTGACCCTGCAACTGCTCTATCATCCCTATACCCACATCATACCCTGACCCTGCAACTGCTCTATCATCCCTATACCCACATCATACCCTGACCCTGCAACTGCTCTATCATCCCTATACCCACATCACACCCTGACCCTGCAACTGCTCTATCATCCCTATACCCACATCATACCCTGACCCTGCAACTGCTCTATCATCCCTATACCCACATCATACCCTGACCCTGCAACTGCTCTATCATCCCTATACCCACATCACACCCTGACCCTGCAACTGCTCTATCATCCCTATACCCACATCATACCCTGACCCTGCAACTGCTCTATCATCCCTATACCCACATCATACCCTGACCCTGCAACTGCTCTATCATCCCTATACCCACATCACACTCTGACCCTGCAACTGCTCTATCATCCCTATACCCACATCACACCCTGACCCTGCAACTGCTCTATCATCCCTATACCCACATCATACCCTGACCCTGCAACTGCTCTATCATCCCTATACCCACATCATACCCTGACCCTGCAACTGCTCTATCATCCCTATACCCACATCATACCCTGACCCTGCAACTGCTCTATCATCCCTATACCCACATCATACCCTGACCCTGCAACTGCTCTATCATCCCTATACCCACATCATACCTGACCCTGCAACTGCTCTATCATCCCTATACCCACATCATACCCTGACCCTGCAACTGCTCTATCATCCCTATACCCACATCATAACCTGACCCTGCAACTGCTCTATCATCCCTATACCCACATCATACCCTGACCCTGCAACTGCTCTATCATCCCTATACCCACATCATACCCTGACCCTGCAACTGCTCTATCATCCCTATACCCACATCATACCCTGACCCTGCAACTGCTCTATCATCCCTATACCCACATCATACCTGACCCTGCAACTGCTCTATCATCCCTATACCCACATCATACCCTGACCCTGCAACTGCTCTATCATCCCTATACCCACATCATATCCTGACCCTGCAACTGCTCTATCATCCCTATACCCACATCATACCCTGACCCTGCAACTGCTCTATCATCCCTATACCCACATCACACCTGACCCTGCAACTGCTCTATCATCCCTATACCCACATCATACCTGACCCTGCAACTGCTCTATCATCCCTATACCCACATCATACCCTGACCCTGCAACTGCTCTATCATCCCTATACCCACATCATACCTGACCCTGCAACTGCTCTATCATCCCTATACCCACATCATATCCTGACCCTGCAACTGCTCTATCATCCCTATACCCACATCATACCCTGACCCTGCAACTGCTCTATCATCCCTATACCCACATCATACCCTGACCCTGCAACTGCTCTATCATCCCTATACCCACATCATACCCTGACCCTGCAACTGCTCTTTCATCCCTATACCCACATCACACCCTGACCCTGCAACTGCTCTTTCATCCCTATACCCACATCACACCCTGACCCTGCAACTGCTCTATCATCCCTATACCCACATCATACCCTGACCCTGCAACTGCTCTATCATCCCTATACCCACATCACACCCTGACCCTGCAACTGCTCTATCATCCCTATACCCACATCATACCCTGACCCTGCAACTGCTCTGTTATCCCTATACCCACATCACACCCTGACCCTGCAACTGCTCTATCATCCCTAATCCCACATCACACCCTGACCCTGCAACTGCTCTATCATCCCTATACCCACATCACACCTGACCCTGCAACTGCTCTATCATCCATATACCCACATCATACCCTGACCCTGCAACTGCTCTATCATCCCTATACCCACATCATACCCTGACCCTGCAACTGCTCTATCATCCGTATACCCACATCATACCCTGACCCTGCAACTGCTCTATCATCCCTATACCCACATCATACCTGACCCTGCAACTGCTCTATCATCCCTATACCCACATCATACCCTGACCCTGCAACTGCTCTATCATCCCTATACCCACATCATATCCTGACCCTGCAACTGCTCTATCATCCCTATACCCACATCACAGCCTGACCCTGCAACTGCTCTATCATCCCTATACCCACATCATACCCTGACCCTGCAACTGCTCTTTCATCCCTATACCCACATCATATCCTGACCCTGCAACTGCTCTGTCATCCCTATACCCACATCACACCCTGACCCTGCAACTGCTCTGTCATCCCTATACCCACATGATATCCTGACCCTGCCACTGCTCTGTCACCCCTATACCCACATCACACCCCTGAGAATGCAACTGCTCTATCATACCTATACCCACATCACAGCCTGACCCTGCAACTGCTTTGTCATCCCTATACCCACATCATACCCTGAGTCTGCAACTGCTCTATCATCCCTATATCCACATCATATCCTGACCCTGCAACTGCTCTATCATCCCTATACCCACATCATACTCTGACCCTGCAACTGCTCTATTATCCCTATACCCGCATCATACCCTGAGCCTGCAACTGCTCTATCATCCGTATACCCACATCATACCTTGACCCTGCAACTGCTCTATCATCCCTATATCCACATCATATCCTGACCCTGCAACTGCTCTATCATCCCTATACCCACATCACACCCTGACCCTGCAACTGCTCTATCATCCCTATACCCACATCACAGCCTGACCCTGCAACTGCTTTGTCATCCTTATACCCACATCACACCCTGACCCTGCAACTGCTCTATCATCCCTATACCCACATCACACCCTGACCCTGCAACTGCTCTATCATACCTATACCCACATCATACCCTGACCCTGCAACTGCTCTATCATCCCTATACATACATCACACCCTGACCCTGCAACTGCTCTATCATCCCTATACCCACATCACACCCTGACCCTGCAACTGCTCTTTCATCCCTATGCCCACATCATACACTGACCCTGCAACTGCTCTATCATCCCTATACTCACATCACACTCTGACCCTGCAACTGCTTTGTTATCCCTATACCCACATCACACCGTGACCCTGCAACTGCTCTGTCATCCCTATATCCACATCACACTCTGACCCTGCAACTGCTCTGTCATCCCTATACCCACATCATACCCTGACCCTGCAACTGCTCTATCATCCCTATACTCACATCATACCCTGAACCTGCAACTGCTCTATCATCCCTATACTCACATCATACCCTGACCCTGCAACTGCTCTATCATCCCTACACCCACATCATATCCTGACCCTGCAACTGCTCTATCATCCCTACACCCACATCATATCCTGACCCTGCAACTGCTCTATCATCCCTATCCCACATCACAGCTGACCCTGCAACTGCTCTATCATTCCTATACCCACATCACACCCCTGACCCTGCAACTGCTCTATCATTCCTATACTCACATCATACCCTGACCCTGCAACTGCTCTATCATCCCTATACCCACAACATACCCTGACCCTGCAACTGCTCTATCATCCCTATACCCACATCATACACTGACCCTGCAACTGCTCTATCATCCCTATACCCACATCATACCCTGACCCTGCAACTGCTCTATCATCCCTATACCAACATCATAATCTGACCCTGCAACTGCACTATCATCCCTATATCCACATCATAATTTGACCCTGCAACTGCTCTATCATCCATATACCCACATCATATCCTGACCCTGCAACTGCTCTATCATTCCTATACTCACATCATACCCTGACCCTGCAACTGCTCTATCATCCCTATACCCACATCACACCCCTGACCCTGCAACTGCTCTATCATCCCTACACCCACATCATATCCTGACCCTGCAACTGCTCTATCATCCCTACACCCACATCATATGCTGACCCTGCAACTGCTCTATCATCCCTATACCCACATCATACCCTAATCCTGCAACTATTCTATCATCCATATACCCACATCAAATCCTGACCCTGTAACTGCTCTATCATCCCTATACCTACATCATACCCTGACCCTGCAACTGCTCTATCATTCCTATACTCACATCATACCCTGACCCTGCATCTGCTCTATCATCCCTATACCCACATCATACCTTGTCCCTGCAACTGCTCTATTATCCCTATACCCACATCATATCCTGACCCTGCAACTGCTCTATCATCCCTATACCCACATCATACCCTGACCCTCCAACTGCTCTTTCATCCCTATCCCACATCACACCTGACCCTGCAACTGCTTTGTTATCCCTATACCCACATCATACTCTGACCCTGCAACTGCTCTATCATCCCTATACCCACATCATACCCTGACCCTGCAACTGCAACTGCTCTATCATCCCTATAACCACATTATACCCTGACCCTGCAACTGCTCTATCATCCTTATACCCACATCATACCCTGACCCTGCAACTGCTCTATTATCCCTATACCCACATCATACCCTGTCCCTGCAACTGCTCTATCATCCCTAATCCCACATCATACCCTGACCCTGCAACTGCTCTGTCGTCCCTATACCCACATCATTCCCTGACCCTGCAACTGCTCTATCATCCCTAATCCCACATCACACCCTGAACCTGCAACTGCTCTATCATTCATATACCCACATCATTCTCTGACCCTGCAACTGCTCTATCATCCCTAATCCCACATCACACCCTGAACCTGCAACTGCTCTATCATCCATATACCCACATCATACCCTGACCCTGCAACTGCTCTATCATCCATATACCCACATCATTCTCTGACCCTGCAACTGCTCTATCATCCCTATACCCACATCACGCCCTGACCCTGCAACTGCTCTGTCGTCCCTATACACACATCATACCTTGACCCTGAAACTGCTCTATCATCCCTATACCCACATCATACCCTGACCCTGCAACTGCTCTATCATCCCTATACCCACATCACACTTCTGACCCTGCAACTGCTTTATCATCCGTATACCCACATCAAACCCTGACTCTGCAACTTCTCTATCATCCCTATCCCACATCACACCTGACCCTGCAACTGCTCTATCATCTCTATACCCACATCATATGCTGACCCTGCAACTGCTCTGTATTCCCTATACCCACATCATACTCTGACCCTGCAACTGCTCTGTCATCCATATACCCACATCATACCCTGACCCTGCAACTGCTCTGTTATCCATATACCCACATCATACCCTGACCCTGCAACTGCTCTATCATCCCTATACCCACATCATACTCTGACCCTGCAACTGCTCTATCATCCCTATACCCACATCATATCCTGACCCTGCAACTGCTCTTTCATCCCTATACCCACATCATATCCTGACCCTGCAACTGCTCTGTCATCCCTATACCCACATCATATCCTGACCCTGCAACTGCTCTATCATCCCTATACCCACATCATACCTTGACCCTGAAACTGCTCTATCATCCCTATACCCACATCATACACTGACCCTGCAACTGCTCTATCATCCGTATACCCACATCATACACTGCCCTGCAACTGCTCTATCATCCCTATACCCACATCACACCCCTGACCCTGCAACTTCTCTGTCATTCCTATACCCACATCATACCCCTGACCCTGCAACTTCTCTGTCATTCCTATACCCACATCATACCCTGACCCTGCAACTGCTCTGTCATCCCTATACCCACATCATACCCTGACCCTGCAACTGCTCTATCATCCCTATACACACATCATACCCTGACCCTGCAACTCCTCTATCATCCCTATACCCACATCATATCCTGACCCTGCAACTGCTCTTTCATCCCTATACCCATAACATATCCTGACCCTGCAACTGCTCTATCATCCCTATACCCACATCATACTCTGACCCTGCAACTATTCTATCATCCATATACCCACATCATATCCTGACCCTGTAACTGCTCTATCATCCCTATCCCACATCACAGCTGACCCTGCAACTGCTCTATCATTCCTATACCCACATCACACCTCTGACCCTGCAACTGCTCTATCATTCCTATACTCACATCATACCCTGACCCTGCAACTGCTCTATCATCCCTATACCCACAACATACCCTGACCCTGCAACTGCTCTATCATCCCTATACCCACATCATACACTGACCCTGCAACTGCTCTATCATCCCTATACCCACATCATACCCTGACCCTGCAACTGCTCTATCATCCCTATACCAACATCATAATCTGACCCTGCAACTGCACTATCATCCCTATATCCACATCATATCCTGACCCTGCAACTGCTCTATCATCCATATACCCACATCATATCCTGACCCTGCAACTGCTCTATCATTCCTATACTCACATCATACCCTGACCCTGCAACTGCTCTATCATCCCTATACCCACATCACACCCCTGACCCTGCAACTGCTCTATCATCCCTACACCCACATCATATCCTGACCCTGCAACTGCTCTATCATCCCTACAGCCACATCATATGCTGACCCTGCAACTGCTCTATCATCCCTATACCCACATCATACCCTGACCCTGCAACTATTCTATCATCCATATACCCACATCATATCCTGACCCTGTAACTGCTCTATCATCCCTATACCTACATCATACCCTGACCCTGCAACTGCTCTATCATTCCTATACTCACATCATACCCTGACCCTGCAACTGCTCTATCATCCCTATACCCACATCATACCTTGTCCCTGCAACTGCTCTATTATCCCTATACCCACATCATATTCTGACCCTGCAACTGCTCTATCATCCCTATACCCACATCATACTCTGACCCTGCAACTGCTCTATCATCCCTATACCCACATCATACCCTGACCCTCCAACTGCTCTTTCATCCCTATCCCACATCACACCTGACCCTGCAACTGCTTTGTTATCCCTATACCCACATCATACTCTGACCCTGCAACTGCTCTATCATCCCTATACCCACATCATACCCTGACCCTGCAACTGCTCTATCATCCCTATAACCACATTATACCCTGACCCTGCAACTGCTCTATCATCCTTATACCCACATCATACCCTGACCCTGCAACTGCTCTATTATCCCTATACCCACATCATACCCTGTCCCTGCAACTGCTCTATCATCCCTAATCCCACATTATACCCTGACCCTGCAACTGCTCTGTCGTCCCTATACCCACATCATTCTCTGACCCTGCAACTGCTCTATCATCCCTAATCCCACATCACACCCTGAACCTGCAACTGCTCTATCATTCATATACCCACATCATTCTCTGACCCTGCAACTGCTCTATCATCCCTAATCCCACATCACACCCTGAACCTGCAACTGCTCTATCATCCATATACCCACATCATACCCTGACCTGCAACTGCTCTATCATCCATATACCCACATCATTCTCTGACCCTGCAACTGCTCTATCATCCCTATACCCACATCACGCCCTGACCCTGCAACTGCTCTGTCGTCCCTATACCCACATCATACCTTGACCCTGAAACTGCTCTATCATCCCTATACCCACATCATACCCTGACCCTGCAACTGCTCTATCATCCCTATACCCACATCACACTTCTGACCCTGCAACTGCTTTATCATCCGTATACCCACATCAAACCCTGACTCTGCAACTTCTCTATCATCCCTATCCCACATCACACCTGACCCTGCAACTGCTCTATCATCTCTATACCCACATCATATGCTGACCCTGCAACTGCTCTGTATTCCCTATACCCACATCATACTCTGACCCTGCAACTGCTCTGTCATCCATATACCCACATCATACCCTGACCCTGCAACTGCTCTGTTATCCATATACCCACATCATACCCTGACCCTGCAACTGCTCTGTCATCCATATACCCACATCACACCCCTGACCCTGCAACTGCTTTATCATCTCTAAACCCACATCATATTCTGACCCTGCAACTGCTCTATCATCCCTATACCCACATCATACTGTGACCCTGCAACTGCTCTGTTATCCATATACCCACATCATACCCTGACCCTGCAACTGCTCTATCATCCCTATACCCACATCATACTCTGACCCTGCAACTGCTCTATCATCCCTATACCCACATCATATCCTGACCCTGCAACTGCTCTTTCATCCCTATACCCACATCATATCCTGACCCTGCAACTGCTCTGTCATCCCTATACCCACATCATATCCTGACCCTGCAACTGCTCTATCATCCCTATACCCACATCATACCTTGACCCTGAAACTGCTCTATCATCCCTATACCCACATCACACACTGACCCTGCAACTGCTCTATCATCCCTATACCCACATCATACCCTGACCCTGCAACTGCTCTATCATCCGTATACCCACATCAAACCCTGACTCTGCAACTGCTCTGTCATCCCTATACCCACATCACACCCCTGACCCTGCAACTTCTCTGTCATTCCTATACCCACATCATACCCTAACCCTACAACTGCTCTGTCATCCCTATACCCACATCATACTCTGACCCTGCAACTGCTCTATCATCCCTATACACACATCATACCCTGACCCTGCAACTCCTCTATCATCCCTATACCCACATCATATCCTGACCCTGCAACTGCTCTTTCATCCCTATACCCATAACATACCCTGAGCCTGCAACTGCTCTGTCATCCCTATACTCACATCATACTTTGACCCTGCAACTGCTCTGTCATCCCTATACCCACATCATACCCTGACCCTGCAACTGCTCTATCATCCCTATACTCACATCATACCCTGACCCTCCAACTATTCTATCATCCCTATACCCACATCACACTCTGACCCTGCAACTGCTCTATCATCCCTATACCCACATCATACCCTGACCCTGCAACTGCTCTATCATTCCTATCCCACATCACACCTGACCCTGCAACTGCTCTATCATCTCTATACCCACATCATATCCTGACCCTGCAACTGCTCTATCATCCCTATCCCACATCACACCTGACCCTGCAACTGCTCTATCATCTCTATACCCACATCATATCCTGACCCTGCAACTGCTCTGTCATCCCTATCCCACATCACACCCTGATCCTGCAACTGCTCTATCATCCCTATACCCACATCATACCGTGACCCTGCAACTGCTCTATCATCAATATATCCACATCATATCCTGACCCTGCAACTGCTCTATTATCCCTATACCCACATCATACCCTGACCCTGCAACTGCTCTATCATTCCTATACTCACATCATATCCTGACCCTGCAACTGCCCTATCATCCCTATACCCACATCATATCCTGACCCTGCAACTGCTCTATCATCAATATATCCACATCATATCCTGACCCTGCAACTGCTCTATCATCCATATACCCACATCATACCCTGATCCTGCAACTGCTCTATCATCCCTTTACCCACATCATACCTTGACCCTGCAACTGCTCTATCATCCCTATACCCACATCATATCGTGACCCTGCAACTGCTCTATCATCCCTTTACCCACATCATACCTTGACCCTGCAACTGCTCTATCATCCCTATACCCACATCATATCCTGACCCTGCAACTGCTCTGTCATCCCTATACCCACATCATACCCTGACCCTGCAACTGCTCTGTCATCCCTTTACCCACATCATACCCTGACCCTGCAACTGCTCTTTCATCCCTATACCCACATCATATCCTGACCCTGCAACTGCTCTTTCATCCCTATACCCACATCATATCCTGACCCTGCAACTGCTCTGTTATCCCTATACCCACATCACACCCTGACCCTGCAACTGCTCTGTCATCCCTATATCCACATCATACCCTGACCCTGCAACTGCTCTGTCATCCCTATACCCACATCATACATTGACCCTGCAACTGCTCTGTTATCCCTATACACACATCATACACTAACCCTGCAACTGCTCTGTTATCCCTATACCCACATCACACTCTGACCCTGCAACTGCTCTGTCATCCCTATATCCACATCATACCCTGACCCTGCAACTGATCTGTTATCCCTATACCCACATCACACTCTGACCCTGCAACTGCTCTATGATCCCTATACCCACATCACACCCTGACCCTGCAACTGCTATGTCATCCCTATACCCTCATCATACCCTGACCCTGCAACTGCTCTGTAATCCTTATTTCCACATCTCAGCCTGACCCTGCAACTGCTCTGTTATCACTATACCCACATCATACTCTGACCCTGCAACTGCTCTGTCATCCCTATACCCACATCATACCCTGACCCTGCAACTGCTCTATCATCCCTATACACACATCATACCCTGACCCTGCAACTCCTCTATCATCCCTATACCCACATCATATCCTGACCCTGCAACTGCTCTTTCATCCCTATACCCATAACATACCCTGAGCCTGCAACTGCTCTGTCATCCCTATACTCACATCATACCTTGACCCTGCAACTGCTCTGTCATCCCTATACCCACATCATACCCTGACCCTGCAACTGCTCTATCATCCCTATACTCACATCATACCCTGACCCTCCAACTATTCTATCATCCCTATACCCACATCACACTCTGACCCTGCAACTGCTCTATCATCCCTATATCAACATCATACCCTGACCCTGCAACTGCTCTATCATCCCTATATCCACATCATACTCTGACCCTGCAACTGCTCTATCATCCCTATACCCACATCATACCCTGACCCTGCAACTGCTCTATCATCCCTATCCCACATCACACCTGACCCTGCAACTGCTCTATCATCTCTATACCCACATCATATCCTGACCCTGCAACTGCTCTATCATCCCTATCCCACATCACACCTGACCCTGCAACTGCTCTATCATCTCTATACCCACATCATATCCTGACCCTGCAACTGCTCTGTCATCCCTATCCCACATCACACCCTGATCCTGCAACTGCTCTATCATCCCTATACCCACATCATACCGTGACCCTGCAACTGCTCTATCATCAATATATCCACATCATATCCTGACCCTGCAACTGCTCTATTATCCCTATACCCACATCATACCCTGACCCTGCAACTGCTCTATCATTCCTATACTCACATCATACCCTGACCCTGCAACTGCCCTATCATCCCTATACCCACATCATATCCTGACCCTGCAACTGCTCTATCATCAATATATCCACATCATATCCTGACCCTGCAACTGCTCTATCATCCATATACCCACATCATACCCTGACCCTGCAACTGCTCTATCATCCTTATACCCACATCATACCCTGATCCTGCAACTGCTCTATCATCCCTTTACCCACATCATACCTTGACCCTGCAACTGCTCTATCATCCCTATACCCACATCATATCCTGACCCTGCAACTGCTCTATCATCCCTTTACCCACATCATAGCTTGACCCTGCAACTGCTCTATCATCCCTATACCCACATCACACTCTGACCCTGCAACTGCTCTGTCATCCCTATACCCACATGATATCCTGACCCTGCAACTGCTCTGTTATCCTCACGTCCACATAATACCCCTGACCCTGCAACTGTTCCGTTATCCCTATACCCACATCATACCCTGACCCTGCTACTGCTCTGTCATCCTTATACCCACATTACACCCTGACCCTGCAACTGCTCTGTCATCCCTATACTCACATCACACCCCTGACCCTGCAACTTCTCTGTCATCCCTATACCCACATCACACCCTGACCCTGCAACTGCTCTGTCATCCCTATACCCACATCAAACCCCTGACCCTGCTACTGCTCTGTCATCCCTATACCCACATCATACGCTGACCCTGCAACTACTGTCTTTCCTATACTCACATCATACCCTGACCATGCAACTACTGTCTTTCCTATACCCACATCATACTCTGATCCTGCAACTGCTCTGTCATCCCTATACCCACATCATACCCTGACCCTGCAACTGCTCTATCATCACTATACCCACATCATATCCTGACCCTGCAACTGCTCTATCATCCCCATACCCACATCATACCCTGACCCTGCAACTGCTCTGCCATCCCTATACCCACATGATACCCTGATCCTGCAACTGCTCTATCATCCCTATACCCACATCATACCCTGACCCTGCCACTGCTCTGTTATCCTTATACCCACTTCATACCCTGACCCTGCAACTGCTCTGTCATCCCTATACCCACTTCATACCCTGACCCTGCAACTGCTCTATCATCCCTATACCCACATCATACAATGACCCTGCCACTGCTCTGTCATCCCTATACCCACTTCATACCCTGACCCTGCAACTGCTCTGTCATCCCTATACCCACTTCATACCCTGACCCTGCAACTGCTCTTTTATCCCTATACCCACATAACACCCCTGACCCTGCAACTGCTCTGTCATCCCTATACCCACATCATACCCTGACCCTGCAACTGCTCTGTCATCCCTTTACCCACATCATACCCTGACCCTGCAACTGCTCTTTCATCCCTATACCCACATCATATCCTGACCCTGCAACTGCTCTTTCATCCCTATACCCACATCATATCCTGACCCTGCAACTGCTCTGTTATCCCTATACCCACATCACACCCTGACCCTGCAACTGCTCTGTCATCCCTATATCCACATCATACCCTGACCCTGCAACTGCTCTGTCATCCCTATACCCACATCATACATTGACCCTGCAACTGCTCTGTTATCCCTATACACACATCATACACTGACCCTGCAACTGCTCTGTTATCCCTATACCCACATCACACTCTGACCCTGCAACTGCTCTGTCATCCCTATATCCACATCATACCCTGACCCTGCAACTGATCTGTTATCCCTATACCCACATCACACTCTGACCCTGCAACTGCTCTATGATCCCTATACCCACATCACACCCTGACCCTGCAACTGCTATGTCATCCCTATACCCTCATCATACCCTGACCCTGCAACTGCTCTGTAATCCTTATTTCCACATCTCAGCCTGACCCTGCAACTGCTCTGTTATCACTATACCCACATCATACTCTGACCCTGCAACTGCTCTGTCATCCCTAAACCCACATCACACCCCTGACCCTGCAACTGCTCTGTTATCCCTATACCCACATCACACTCTGACCCTGTAACTGCTCTGTTATCCCTATACTCACATCACATCCTGGCCCTGCAACTGCTCTGTCATCCCTATACCCACATCACATACTGACCCTGCAACTGCTCTGTCATCCCTATACCCACATCATACCCTGACCCTGCAACTGCTCTGTCATCCTTATACCCACACCACACGCTGACCCTGCAACTGCTCTGTTATCCCTATAACCACATCACACCCTGACCCTGCAACTGCTCTGTTATCCCTATACTCAGATTGCACCCTGACCCTGCAACTGCTCTGTTATCCATATACCAACATCATACCTTGACCCTGCAACTGCTCTGTTATCCTTATACGCACATCACACTCCTGACCCTGCAACTGCTCTGTCATCCTTATACCCACATCATACCCTGACCCTGCAATTGCTCTGTTATCCCTATACCCACATCATACCCTAACCCTGCAACTGCTCTGTCGTCCCTATACCCACATCATACTTTGACCCTGCAACTGCTCTGTCGTCCCTATACCCACATCATATCCCTGACCCTGCGACTGCTCTGTCGTCCTTATACCCACATCATACCCTGACCCTGCAACTGCTCTATCATCCCTATACCCATATCATATCCTGACCCTGCAACTGCTCTGTCATCACTATACCCACATCACACCCTGACCCTGCAACTGCTCTGTTATCCTTATACCCAGATCACACCCCTAACCCTGCAACTGCTCTGTCATGTTTGTACCCAAATCACACCCCTGACCCTGTAACTTCTCTGTTATCCCTATACCCACATTACACCCCTGACCCTACAACTGCTGTGAGGGACATTATACAATGGTTAAAACTAGAGGGGACTTTTAATGATGTTACCTGGTGAATGAATAACACTATAATATATGCAGCGTATTATGTTCTTACTCGAGGACTACCACAGCTTGGGCATTAGTTCCCAGGAGTAATAGATTGTGGACTCTCACCACCTATATGAAAGAAAACATAATTTAAGCTTACTTGATAAATGTCTTTCATGGTGGTGAGAGTCCATGACACCCCATCCTTTGTTTTTGTTTTCTTTTATAGCACATCTTTCCCTGCTCCTTTTTTGGCTCTCGCTTATTTTTTTTACCTCACCTTGGCTAGGCAAATTAGACTAAGGTATATTGAGGTGCGAGGGGTTATATAGAGCTCTTTGGGTTTGGGAATCTTGGCCTCCTCCTAGCGGTAGGGAAGGTAACTCCCAGGAGTAATGGATTGTGGACTCTCACCATCATGAAATAAATTTTATATATATTAATATATCAGATAAGCATTATTTTTTTAATATCAGTGTTAATAAGAGTGTAACTGTACAGTTAAATGTATTTTTATGTGTTTTGTCCTGCGTAACAGTTAACCAGCGCTCTGAAGTCACTCTAACCCAAATGCATGTTAAATGAGATTGCGCTTAAACAAATGATTACATTTGTAATACACACATAGGGGCAGATTTATCAAGGATAGTGTTAATGGTTAGGAATGAGATCTCACAATTATCACAGTCAAGCAAGCATACTTAGATACTCTAGGAAATCAATGCATCAGTGGTGAACAATCAATTGCATGCAGTTCCAACAGGCTGTTTACATCTATTTAAACCTATGTACGTGTATCTATGACACCTGTTAACAATACACTCGCTCTAGTGTACAGCTGTAATACTGCGCGGCACCCAAACGCAGTCTGCAGTGTCCAAGAATATCTAAAACCCCTTCCCCCGTGTAAGATATGGATCCTTTTGTTTGTAGCTATGTTATATGAACAGAGTCTCAGTAAAACGTATTGCACGTATTACTCAAGGTTCCCCCGTGTTAGCTATGGATCCTTTTGTTTGTAGCTATATTATATGTACAGAGTCTCAGTAAAACGTATTGCACGTATTACTCACGGTTCCCCCTGTTAGATATGGATCCTTTTGTTTGTAGCTATGTTATATGTACAGAGTCTCAGTAAAACGTATTGCACGTATTACTCACGGTTCCCCCTGTTAGATATGGATCCTTTTGTTTGTAGCTATGTTATATGTACAGAGTCTCAGTAAAACGTATTGCACATATTACTCACGGTTCCCTGTGTTAGATATGGATCCTTTTGTTTGTAGCTATATGAACAGAGTCTCAGTAAAACTTATTGCACATATTACGGTTCCCTCGTGTTAGATATGGATCCTTTTGTTTGTAGCTATGTTATATGAACAGAGTCTCAGTAAAACGTATTACTGATGGTTCCCCCGTGTTAGATATGGATCCTTTTGTTTGTAGCTATGTTATATGTACAGAGTCTCAGTAAAACGTATTGCACGTATTACTCACGGTCCCCAGTGTTAGATATGGATCCTTTTGTTTGTAGCTATGTTATATGTACAGAGTCTCAGTAAAACGTATTGCACGTATTACTCACGGTCCCCAGTGTTAGATATGGATCCTTTTGTTTGTAGCTATGTTATATGTACAGAGTCTCAGTAAAACGTATTGAACGTATTGCACATATTACTCACGGTTCCCATTGTTAGATATGGATCCTTTTGTTTGTAGCTATGTTACCCATTGACCGTTCCCCTGCAGGTCCCTAAAGCTAGCTCGTGCTCACTCCTGGCCAAATGGGGTAATCTCAGAAACAGGTAAGGAGCACTGGGCAAGCTTGGGGTTTAAAACGTAATACATTTTATTAACAATCGTTAAAAAACAAACGGTTTACAAACAACCCTGGTAAAACTCTAAAGAGGGTTACAAGAAACTAGTGCATAGGCTGACATGTTTCGGCGTAATGCCGTACTCTAAGCCTTGTGTAAAATATTTCACACAGACAGCATTAAAAATAATTTCCAGTAAATTGATTGGTCATGAGGCACACACCTCCAATGGCAAAGACCAATCAGTAACCCCTATTTACAATGGTCCCCTCCTCCCCTGTGGGAACACTCAGTGACTGTTTAGATGGACTAATTTAACCTTCCACAAAATAAGTATACCAATTATATTGCAAAACCAATAGTTGTTGCATACGAAATATATATAGGAGGTATATATAAAAGAAGGTAAACAGTGGGGCACTCACCCAGGCACTATATGTGGTCCGCATAAATCACCTAAATAAGCAAACACGCTTATGCCCACATATATATATATATATATATATATATATATATATATATATATATATATATATATATATATATATATGTGTCAGACCTCCAATTACCCAGTGAGGGTGTCCCAAGGTATACATAGTCTAAACCAATTGAAGTCTCTGCAGAAGTACTAGCTGTTCCTAACAACCTAATCCTAAATATAATATGTTCATAGTGTGTTTCTAACTGTGGCTAGTGGTATCTCCTAATCTAGCACTTAAAGGGTACTGACACATAAATTAAATCAAAATAAAATAAGAAACAAATAAAGTGAAATAGAATAAAATAAAATTCCCACAATTTGCAGCTAGGGGGCATGTGCTGAAATATTTGAAAAGTTACTGTTGTCTGATTATTTCACAACCGGGGAGGGAGTTTCCTTTACTCCCCCTGTAGTGCATAATGCTAAAGGCGATCACACCAATTCGTATAGGGTACGATAAAAACTTTGTGATAGATTTTGTTTATTATTATTATTATGTATCCTAAAAATCAAACCTACTCCTAACAGACCTAGCGGTAATTATTCTAATACGTAACGATGTCTGCTCTTGAGAACCAAATCATATACCTTTGTAACGTTATACCCCTGTATCCTTTCAGGAGGAGACAGTATTATATGAATGGTGAAGCTGGACCCCAATTCCAACCAAAGGAAGATCAGTATCAACAGAGGGAACAGAATTGGTACCCCCTCAGGAGAGGCCAGAGAAGGAATGTAATCAACCTCTCAAAGCAAGAACTGTCCGAATCGGAATTTGAAGTCCTGAGTCTTGGTCTAACATTTGTACCTTCAAATGACTTTAATATCTTTAGAACTTTGTTGGATGTGAATGGACTTATTAGAAATTTGACCTTGAAGAAATTATTTTCTTCTAGATGCAGTCATAAATTGAATGAGGGACAGGATACCATTCCAAAAGATCAGGATCAGGGACCCCGTAGGCCCCAAGGGGATCCTTTGGAGAGTTCACATCTAGATATTCAGGAACACTTATGTGCATGTTTTGGAATCCCTCCAAGGTGAAGACTTGTCTCAAGGGTCAGAGAGACCAAGAGTTCCCACTCTGAAGATAAAAACATAATTTATGTAAGAATTTACCTGATAAATTAATTTCTTTCATATTAGCAAGAGTCCATGAGCTAGTGACGTATGGGATATACATTCCTACCAGGGAGGGGCAAAGTTTCCCAAACCTCAAAATGCCTATGAATACACCCCCCACCACACCCACAATTCAGTTTAACGAATAGCCAAGAAGTGGGATGATGAGAAAGGAGTGAAAGCATCAACAAGGAATTGGAATAATTGTGCTTTATACAAAAAAATCATAACCACCATAAAAAGGGTGGGCCTCATGGACTCTTGCCAATATGAAAGAAATGAATTTATCAGGTAAATTCTTACATAAATTATGTTTTCTTTCATGTAATTGGCAAGAGTCCATGAGCTAGTGACGTATTGGATAGCAAATACCCAAGATGTGGAACTCCACGCAAGAGTCACTAGAGAGGGAGGGATAAAAATAAAGACAGCCAATTCCGCTGAAAAAAGAATCCACAACCCAAATAAAAAGTTTTAATCTTTATAATGAAAAAATCTGAAATTATAAGCAAAAGAATCAAACTGAAACAGCTGCCTGAAGTACTTTTCTACCAAAAACTGCTTCTGAAGAAGAGAAAACATCAAAATGGTAGAATTTAGTAAAAGTATGAAAGAAGACCAAGTTGCTGCTTTGCAAATCTGATCAACAGAAGCTTCATTCTTAAAAGCCCAGGAAGTAGAAACTGACCTAGTAGAATGAGCCGTAATCCTCTGAGGCGGGGATTTACCCGACTACAAATAAGCATGATGAATCAAAAGCTTTAACCAAGATGCCAGAGAAATGGCAGAAGGCTTCTGACCTTTCCTAGAACCAGAAAAGATAACAAATAGACTAGAAGTCTTTCTGAAATCTTTAGTAGCTTCAACATAATATTTCAAAGCTCTTACCACATCCAAAGAATGTAAAGATCTCTCCAAAGAATTCTTAGGATTAGGACACAAGGAAGGGACAACAATTTCTCTACTAATGTTGTTGGAATTCACAACTTTAGGTAAAAATTGAAATAAAGTCTGCAAAACCACCTTATCCTGATGAAAAATCAGAGAAGGAGACACAAGAAAGAGCAGATAATTCAGAAACTCTTCTAGCAGAAGAGATTGCCAAAAGGAACAATACTTTCCAAGAAAGTAATTTAATGTCCAGAGAATGCATAGGCTCAAACGGAGGAGCCTGTAAAGCCCTCAAAACCAAATTAAGACTCCAAGGAGGAGAGATTGACTTAATGACAGGCTTGATACGAACCAAAGCCTGTACAAAACAATGAATATCAGGAAGATTAGCAATTTTTCTGTGGAACAGAACAGAAAGAGCAGAGATTTGTCCTTTCAAAGAACTTACAGACAAACCCTTATCCAAACCATCCTGAAGAAACTGTAAAATTCTAGGAATTCTAAAAGAATGCCAAGAGAATTTATGAGAAGAGCACCATGAAATGTAAGTCTTCCAAACTCGATAATAAATCTTCCTAGAAACAGATTTGCAAGCCTGCAACATAGTATTAATCACTGAGTCAGAGAAACCTCTATGACTAAGCACTAGGCGTTCAATCTCCATACCTTAAAATTTAATGATTTGAGATCCTGATGGAAAAATGGGCCTTGAGATAGAAGGTCTGGCATTAACGAAAGTGGCCAAGGTTGGCAACTCGACATCCGAACAAGATCCGCATACCAAAACCTGTGTGGCCATGCTGGAGCCACCAGCAGTACAAATGAACGCTCCATTATGATTTTGGAAATCACTCTTGGAAGAAGAACTAGAGGCGGAAAGACATAAGCAGGTTGATAATTCCAAGGAAGTGACCACGCATCCACTGCTTCCGCCTGAGGATCCCTGGACAGATACCTGGGAAGTTTCCCGTTTAGATGAGAAGCCATCAGATCTATTTCTGGAAGCCCCCCCATCTGAACAATCTGAAAAAACACATCTGGGTGAAGAGACCATTCTCCCGGATGTAAAGCCTGGCGACTGAGATAATCCACTTCCCAATTGTCTATACCTGGGATATGGACCGCAGAGATTAGACAGGAGCTGGCTTCCGCCCATGCAAGTATCCGAGATACTTTTTTCATAGCTTGAGGACTGTGAGTCCCACCTTGATGATTGACATACGCCACGGTTGTGACATTGTCTTTCTGAAAACAAATAAACAGTTCTCTCTTCAGAAGAGGCCAAAACTGAAGAGCTCTGAGAATCGCACGGAGCTCCAAAATATTGATTGGTAATCTCGCCTCTTGAGATTTCCAAACCCCCTGCGCTGTCAGAGATCCCCAGACAGCTCCCCAACCTGAAAGACTTGCATCTGTTGAAATCACAGTCCAGGTTGGACGAACAAAAGAGGCCCCTTGAATTAAACAATTGTGATCTAACCACCAAGTCAGAGATAGTCGAATATTGGGATTTAAGGATATTAATTGTGATATCTTTGTATAATCCCTGCACCATTGGCTCAGCATACAAAGCTGAAGAAGTCTCATGTGAAAGCGAGCAAAGGGGATCGCGTCCGATGATGCAGTCATGAGACCTAAAACCTCCATGCACATAGCTACTGAAGGGAATGACTGAGACTGAAGGTTCCGACAAGCTGAAACCAATTTCAGGCGTCTTTTGTCTGTTAGAGACAAAGTCATGGATACTGAATCTATTTGGAATCCTAAAAAGGTTACCCTTGTCTGAGGAATCAAGGAACTTTTTGGTAAATTGATCCTCCAACCATGTCTTTGAAGAAACAACACTAGTTGATTCGTGTGAGATTCTGCAGAATGTAAAGACTGAGCAAGTACCAAGATATCGTCCAAATAAGGAAACATCGCAATACCCCGCTCTCTGATTACAGAGAGTAGGGCACCGAGAACCTTTGAAAAGATCCTTGGAGCTGTTGCTAGGCCAAAAGGAAGAGCAACAAATTGGTAATGCTTGTCTAGAAAAGAGAATCTCAGAAACTGATAGTGATCTGGATGAATCGGAATATGAAGATATGCATCCTGTAAGTCTATTGTGGACATATAATGCCCTTGCTGAACAAAAGGCAGAATAGTCCTTATAGTCACCATCTTGAATGTTGGTATTCTTACATAACGATTCAAAATTTTTAGATCCAGAACTGGTCTGAAAGAATTCTCTTTCTTTGGAACAATGAACGGATTTGAATAAAACCCCAGACCCCGTTCCGGAAAGTGAACTGGCACAATTACCCCAGATAACTCCAGGTCCGAAACACACTTCAGGAAAGCCTGAGCCTTTACTGGGTTCACTGGAATACGTGAGAGAAAGAAACTTCTCACAGGCGGTCTTACCTTGAAACCTATTCTGTACCCTTGAGAAACAATGTTCTGAATCCAATGATTTTGGATTGAATTGATCCAAATATTTTTGTAAAATCTTAGTCTGCCCGCTACCAGCTGCGCTGGAATGAGGGCCGCGCCTTCATGCGGACTTGGGGGCTGATTTTGATTTTTTAAATGGCTTGGATTTATTCCAGACTGGAGAAGGCTTCCAATTGGAAACTGTTCCTTTAGGGGAAGGGTCAAGGTTTCTGTTCCTTATTCTGACTAAAGGAACAAAAACTGTTAGCAGCCCTAAATTTACCCTTAGATTTTTTATCCTGAGGCAAAAAGGCTCCCTTCCCCCCAGTGACAGTTGAAATAATAGAATCCAACTGAGAACCAAATAATTTATTACCTTGGAAAGAAAGAGATAGCAACGTTGACTTAGAAGTCATATCAGCATTCCAAGATTTAAGCCATAAAGCTCTTCTAGCTAAAATAGCTAAAGACATATACCTGACATCAATTCTAATTATATAAAAAACGGCATCACAAATGAAATTATTAGCATGTAGAATTTGCTTAACAATTCTATACACATTATGATCTGGTACTTGTTGCGCTAAAGTTTCCAACCAAAAAGTTGAAGCCGTAGCAACATCAGCCAAATAAAAAGCAGGCCTAAGAAGATGACCTGAACATAAATAAGCCTTCCTTAGATAAGATTCAAGCTTCCTATCTAAAGGATCTTTAAAAGAAGTACTATCTGCCATAGGAATAGTAGTACGCTTTGCAAGAGTAGAGATGGCCACATCAAATAGATTGGAGTTTTGGGAAAACTCCAAAGTCTATCAGTCGGCAAAGGGTACAATTTCTTAAACCTTGAAGGAGGAGTAAATGAAGTACCCAGACTATTCCATTCCCTAGAAATTACATCTGAAATAGCATCAGGAACTGGAAAAACCTCTGGAATAACTACATGAGGTTTAAAAAACGAATTTAAATGTTTACTGGTTTTAATATCAAGAGGACTAGTCTCCTCCATATCTAATGCAATCAACACCTCTTTTAATAAAACCTCACTACAAAGTGGGCTGACAGGTCCTGCTAGAATCGGCATCTACACACCATTATCTACATCCGGTACTGTATTAATATCAGTATTTTACCCTGCATTCGAACTGTTGCGGACTATACATATACATTGACGCTCACCACTGCAAAAACGGAATTACATTGCCGGTTGCCTTTCTTTTGAAAATACAGACCTAACTCAACTAATAGTTCCTTTATCACCCACAGCACACTAACACGTTATTAGTGTTGCTCACTTCAGTACCAATTTCTAAGAATACCTTATTACTGCAGCTCAGCACCAGTGTCTGCACAACTATCCCACTCAATTTAAGCACATTACTGGAAATTGAGTGGAGCTTGGTTATTACACTTGCTACTTACCTCATAAACTGATTGAGGGTTTTAAATGTAAGCATATTTTTTATTGTCCACAATAAATTGCTTTTCATTTTACAGTATCACACTATGTTTTTGTCTCTGCTTTTTGTATTCCATCGCTAATCTCTTGTGAGGACACGTGACATCCCACTATCTAAAGAGAGAAAAATACTTAGAGAGCCCAAGATTACCATTGCTATAAAAGGTCATTCAAGACATTTATCAAGGCACCAACAAAGAGGGAGCCAAAGGATCATCCTTGCTTGAGTAAGAGAGTCCAGGATTCCCATTCCCACAGACGGGCAGATTCCAAGAGATTCTCTCAGCATCCAAGAAACCATCTCTACCTCTTCGCAGATCACTTACCTCATAGGATTGAGGTTGGCTCTGGTAAGCACAATAACATAATTTATGTAAGAACTTACCTGATAAATTCATTTCTTTCATATTAACAAGAGTCCATGAGCTAGTGACGTATGGGATATACATTCCTACCAGGAGGGGCAAAGTTTCCCAAACCTTAAAATGCCTATAAATACACCCCTCACCACACCCACAAATCAGTTTAACGAATAGCCAAGAAGTGGGGTGATAAGAAAAAAAGTGCGAAGCATATAAAATAAGGAATTGGAATAATTGTGCTTTATACAAAAAAATCATAACCACCACAAAAAAGGGTGGGCCTCATGGACTCTTGTTAATATGAAAGAAATGAATTTATCAGGTAAGTTCTTACATAAATTATGTTTTCTTTCATGTAATTAACAAGAGTCCATGAGCTAGTGACGTATGGGATAATGACTACCCAAGATGTGGATCTTTCCACACAAGAGTCACTAGAGAGGGAGGGATAAAATAAAGACAGCCAATTCCTGCTGAAAATAATCCACACCCAAAATAAAGTTTAACGAAAAACATAAGCAGAAGATTCAAACTGAAACCGCTGCCTGAAGAACTTTTCTACCAAAAACTGCTTCAGAAGAAGAAAATACATCAAAATGGTAGAATTTAGTAAAAGTATGCAAAGAGGACCAAGTTGCTGCTTTGCAGATCTGGTCAACCGAAGCTTCATTCCTAAACGCCCAGGAAGTAGATACTGACCTAGTAGAATGAGCTGTAATTCTCTGAGGCGGAATTTTACCCGACTCAACATAGGCAAGATGAATTAAAGATTTCAACCAAGATGCCAAAGAAATGGCAGAAGCTTTCTGGCCTTTCCTAGAACCGGAAAAGATAACAAATAGACTAGAAGTCTTACGGAAAGATTTCGTAGCTTCAACATAATATTTCAAAGCTCTAACAACATCCAAAGAATGCAACGATTTCTCCTTAGAATTCTTAGGATTAGGACATAATGAAGGAACCACAATTTCTCTACTAATGTTGTTGGAATTCACAACTTTAGGTAAAAATTCAAAAGAAGTTCGCAACACCGCCTTATCCTGATGAAAAATCAGAAAAGGAGACTCACAAGAAAGAGCAGATAATTCAGAAACTCTTCTAGCAGAAGAGATGGCCAAAAGGAACAAAACTTTCCAAGAAAGTAATTTAATGTCCAATGAATGCATAGGTTCAAACGGAGGAGCTTGAAGAGCTCCCAGAACCAAATTCAAACTCCAAGGAGGAGAAATTGACTTAATGACAGGTTTTATACGAACCAAAGCTTGTACAAAACAATGAATATCAGGAAGAATAGCAATCTTTCTGTGAAAAAGAACAGAAAGAGCGGAGATTTGTCCTTTCAAAGAACTTGCGGACAAACCCTTATCTAAACCATCCTGAAGAAACTGTAAAATTCTCGGTATTCTAAAAGAATGCCAAGAAAAATGATGAGAAAGACACCAAGAAATATAAGTCTTCCAGACTCTATAATATATCTCTCGAGATACAGATTTACGAGCCTGTAACATAGTATTAATCACGGAGTCAGAGAAACCTCTTTGACCAAGAATCAAGCGTTCAATCTCCATACCTTTAAATTTAAGGATTTCAGATCCGGATGGAAAAAAGGACCTTGCGACAGAAGGTCTGGTCTTAACGGAAGAGTCCATGGTTGGCAAGATGCCATCCGGACAAGATCCGCATACCAAAACCTGTGAGGCCATGCCGGAGCTATTAGCAGAACAAACGAGCATTCCCTCAGAATCTTGGAGATTACTCTTGGAAGAAGAACTAGAGGCGGAAAGATATAGGCAGGATGATACTTCCAAGGAAGTGATAATGCATCCACTGCCTCCGCCTGAGGATCCCGGGATCTGGACAGATACCTGGGAAGTTTCTTGTTTAGATGAGAGGCCATCAGATCTATCTCTGGGAGCCCCCACATTTGAACAATCTGAAGAAATACCTTTGGGTGAAGAGACCATTCGCCCGGATGCAACGTTTGGCGACTGAGATAATCCGCTTCCCAATTGTCTACACCTGGGATATGAACCGCAGAGATTAGACAGGAGCTGGATTCCGCCCAAACCAAAATTCGAGATACTTCTTTCATAGCCAGAGGACTGTGAGTCCCTCCTTGATGATTGATGTATGCCACAGTTGTGACATTGTCTGTCTGAAAACAAATGAACGATTCTCTCTTCAGAAGAGGCCAAAACTGAAGAGCTCTGAAAATTGCACGGAGTTCCAAAATATTGATCGGTAATCTCACCTCCTGAGATTCCCAAACTCCTTGTGCCGTCAGAGATCCCCACACAGCTCCCCAACCTGTGAGACTTGCATCTGTTGAAATTACAGTCCAGGTCGGAAGAACAAAAGAAGCCCCCTGAATTAAACGAAGGTGATCTGTCCACCACGTTAGAGAGTGTCGAACAATCGGTTTTAAAGATATTAATTGATATATCTTCGTGTAATCCCTGCACCATTGGTTCAGCATACAGAGCTGAAGAGGTCGCATGTGAAAACGAGCAAAGGGGATCGCGTCCGATGCAGCAGTCATAAGACCTAGAATTTCCATGCATAAGGCTACCGAAGGGAATGATTGAGACTGAAGGTTTCGACAAGCTGTAATCAATTTTAGACGTCTCTTGTCTGTTAAAGACAGAGTCATGGACACTGAATCTATCTGGAAACCCAGAAAGGTTACCCTTGTTTGAGGAATCAAAGAACTTTTTGGTAAATTGATCCTCCAACCATGATCTTGAAGAAACAACACAAGTCGATTCGTATGAGACTCTGCTAAATGTAAAGACTGAGCAAGTACCAAGATATCGTCCAAATAAGGAAATACCACAATACCCTGTTCTCTGATTACAGACAGAAGGGCACCGAGAATCTTTGTGAAAATTCTTGGAGCTGTAGCAAGGCCAAACGGTAGAGCCACAAATTGGTAATGCTTGTCTAGAAAAGAGAATCTCAGGAACTGATAATGATCTGGATGAATCGGAATATGCAGATATGCATCCTGTAAATCTATTGTGGACATATAATTCCCTTGCTGAACAAAAGGCAATATAGTCCTTACAGTTACCATCTTGAACGTTGGTATCCTTACATAACGATTCAATAATTTTAGATCCAGAACTGGTCTGAAGGAATTCTCCTTCTTTGGTACAATGAAGAGATTTGAATAAAACCCCATCCCCTGTTCCGGAACTGGAACTGGCATAATTACTCCAGCCAACTCTAGATCTGAAACACAATTCAGAAATGCTTGAGCTTTCACTGGATTTACTGGGACACGGGAAAGAAAAAATCTCTTTGCAGGAGGTCTCATCTTGAAACCAATTCTGTACCCTTCTGAAACAATGTTCTGAATCCAAAGATTGTGAACAGAATTGATCCAAATTTCTTTGAAAAAACGTAACCTGCCCCCTACCAGCTGAACTGGAATGAGGGCCGTACCTTCATGTGAACTTAGAAGCAGGCTTTGCCTTTCTAGCAGGCTTGGATTTATTCCAGACTGGAGATGGTTTCCAAACAAACTGCTCCTGAGGACGAAGGATCAGGCTTTTGTTCTTTGTTGAAACGAAAGGAACGAAAACGATTGTTAGCCCTGTTTTTACCTTTAGATTTTTTATCCTGTGGTAAAAAAGTTCCTTTCCCACCAGTAACAGTTGAAATAATAGAATCTAACTGAGAACCAAATAATTTGTTTCCCTGGAAAGAAATGGAAAGTAGAGTTGATTTAGAAGCCATATCAGCATTCCAAGTCTTAAGCCATAAAGCTCTTCTGGCTAAGATAGCCAGAGACATAAACCTAACATCAACTCTAATAATATCAAAAATGGCATCACAGATAAAATTATTAGCATGCTGGAGAAGAATAATAATATCATGAGAATCACTATTTGTTACTTGTTGCGCTAGAGTTTCCAACCAAAAAGTTGAAGCTGCAGCAACATCAGCCAATGATATAGCAGGTCTAAGAAGATTACCTGAACACAGATAAGCTTTTCTTAGAAAAGATTCAATTTTTCTATCTAAAGGATCTTTAAACGAGGTACCATCTGACGTAGGAATGGTAGTACGTTTAGCAAGGGTAGAAATAGCCCCATCAACTTTAGGGATTTTGTCCCAAAATTCTAACCTGTCAGGCGGAACAGGATATAATTGCTTAAAACGTTTAGAAGGAGTAAATGAATTACCCAATTTATCCCATTCTTTGGAAATTACTGCAGAAATAGCATTAGGAACAGGAAAAACTTCTGGAATAACCGCAGGAGCTTTAAAAACCTTATCCAAACGTATAGAATTAGTATCAAGAGGACTAGAATCCTCTATTTCTAAAGCAATTAGTACTTCTTTAAGTAAAGAGCGAATAAATTCCATCTTAAATAAATATGAAGATTTATCAGCATCAATCTCTGAGATAGAATCCTCTGAACCAGAAGAGTCCAAAGAATCAGAATGATGGTGTTCATTTAAAAATTCATCTGTAGAGAGAGAAGATTTAAAAGACTTTTTACGTTTACTAGAAGGAGAAATAACAGACAAAGCCTTCTTTATGGATTCAGAAACAAAATCTCTTATGTTATCAGGAACATTCTGCACCTTAGATGTTGAGGGAACTGCAACAGGCAATGGTACATTACTAAAGGAAATATTATCTGCTTTAACAAGTTTGTCATGACAATTATTACAAACAACAGCTGGAGGAATAGCTACCAAAAGTTTACAGCAGATACACTTAGCTTTGGTAGATCCAGCAGGCAGTGGTTTTCCTGTAGTATCTTCTGGCTCAGATGCAACGTGAGACATCTTGCAATATGTAAGAGAAAAAACAACATATAAAGCAAAATAGATCAAATTCCTTATAAGACAGTTTCAGGAATGGGAAAGAATGCCAAATATCAAGCTTCTAGCAACCAGAAGCAAATGAAAAATGAGACTGAAATAATGTGGAGACAAAAGCGACGCCCATATTTTTTAGCGCCAAATAAGACGCCCACATTATTTGGCGCCTAAATGCTTTTGGCGCCAAAAATGACGCCACATCCGGAACGCCGACATTTTTGGCGCAAAATAACGTCAAAAAATGACGCAACTTCCGGCGACACGTATGACGCCGGAAACGGAAAAGAATTTTTGCGCCAAAAAAGTCCGCGCCAAGAATGACGCAATAAAATGAAGCATTTTCAGCCCCCGCGAGCCTAACAGCCCACAGGGAAAAAAGTCAAATTTTTGAGGTAAGAAAAATATGATAATTCAATGCATAATCCCAAATATGAAACTGACTGTCTGAAAATAAGGAAAGTTGAACATTCTGAGTCAAGGCAAATAAATGTTTGAATACATATATTTAGAACTTTAAAAATAAAGTGCCCAACCATAGCTTAGAGTGTCACAGAAAATAAGACTTACTTACCCCAGGACACTCATCTACATGTTTGTAGAAAGCCAAACCAGTACTGAAACGAGAATCAGTAGAGGTAATGGTAAATATAAGAGTATATCGTCGATCTGAAAAGGGAGGTAAGAGATGAATCTCTACGACCGATAACAGAGAACCTTATGAAATAGACCCCGTAGAAGGAGATCACTGCATTCAATAGGCAATACTCTCTTCACATCCCTCTGACATTCACTGCACGCTGAGAGGAAAACCGGGCTCCAACTTGCTGCGGAGCGCATATCAACGTAGAATCTAGCACAAACTTACTTCACCACCTCCCTTGGAGGCAAAGTTTGTAAAACTGATTTGTGGGTGTGGTGAGGGGTGTATTTATAGGCATTTTAAGGTTTGGGAAACTTTGCCCCTCCTGGTAGGAATGTATATCCCATACGTCACTAGCTCATGGACTCTTGTTAATTACATGAAAGAAATACTTACCTTATACCAGGAAATATATATATAGCCTTTTCTTGTACTACCTTGCAGTACTACACTATGTTCTTGTTTTTTCTCTTTGTATCCATGTACCTATGAGAACATGGGACTTCCAACCTTCTGAAAGGAGAAGAAATACACAGAGAGTCCAGGATTGTCATTTCACGAAAAAGTTCCTCCGAAAAAAACAGTTATCCAACCAATACCATAGAGAGAACCAGAGGATCATTCTTGCTTTCGTGAGAGAGTCCAGGATTTCCATTTCTACTGATCAACAGACCGTAGGAGATCACCAAGGGAGCATAGAGTTTCCCAGAGATCATCTATACCCCTTCGCTGATCACTTACCTCATAGGATTGAGGTTAGCTCTGGTAAGCACTATATACTTACCTTATACCAGAAATCCGCTGGAAAAGAAAAAACTTGTACCACCACATTGGTTTTGAACATTTTTATGTATACACCATACAGTAAACTATCATTATAATTGTACAGCGGTGCGCCTTACTTATAATTGAGAATTTCTCTTTCGACTCACATTTTACACAGTGACACGGGTACACTGACTCACAACATAGGCAGCACGCTCAGATCTTATACTAATATTTCCCTGCACTCCCTACCAACATAGTGAGTACAGACCTTAAATAAGGAAAATTACATCATTTACTATTGGTATAGCTTCTCTATACAATACATAATACCTGAGTAAATACTCTTATTGTAGTTTTAGCGCTGGTGACCCCCCTTTCTTTCTATATATATATATATATATATATATATATATATATATATATATATATATATATTATATGTGGGCATAAGCGTGTTTGCTTATTTAGGCGATTTATGCGGACCACATTTAGTGCCTGGGTAAGTGTCCCACTGTTTACCTTCTTTTATATATACCTCCTATATATATTTTGTAGGCTGGGGCCTGAGCGTTTGCAGAGTATTCCATCTTTCTAAGCTTCCATCTGTCTAAGTGACCATCTTTAAGTGACAGCGCTGAGAATTAGACAAGAATTTCAACTGCACAAATCGCTACTTATTTAAGCTTAACATCTACTGAATCTAACCCTATTCTCATTTACTTTCAGGTATGTCACTTTAAAACCCTGTGTCTTTGCTGGATTTAAACACTGTTTCTTAACTCCTGGTATGTCCCTTTAAAACCCTGTGTCTTTGCTGGATTTAAGAAGTGACCATCTTTAAGTGACAGCGCTGAGAATTAGACAAGAATTGAACAAGATTTGAAGAAGATTTGAGGCAAGCAAAATATAATTCAAAAACTCTTTTGCACTTAACATTCTGCTATGTTTTCAGGACTGCTTTTTCTTTTAACAGTCTCATGTCTATTCCACAAGCTCAAATGCTCATACCTTACCCTTCTCCACATGCAGTTTATATAGGCCCCTCTCTCCTTTCCTCTCGATACCTTAGCTCTCACGAACTACTTTCTATTTTAAAATCTATGTCACTAAACTGCACCACCTCACAGAAATCCCCCCACTGCTATAAATCTCATTCTCACCTACTCTTACTTTCCATCTTGATGCTATTAGCATCAGGTGACATCTCTCCAAATCCTGGGCCCACCCACATTCCCACCATTACCCAATCTCACACTCCATATAGAAACTTTAATAAAAGCAACACACATAACCTTATTTCCATCCAATGCATCCCACACGCATACACTCCTTTCACCTGCGCACTATGGAACTCTCACTCTGTCTGCAACAAACTTACAGCAATTCATGACCTGTTTATATCAAATGCTTTCACCATTTTAGCAATTACAGAAACCTGGCTATCTCCTTCTGACACTGTTTCCATTGCTGCTCTCACACACGGTGGTCTTCACTTTAGCCATACCCCTAGGCAAGGTGAGAAACGTGGCGGCGGCGGTGTTGGCATCCTGCTCTCCCCCTCCTGCACTTATCAATACCTACCTCCAATCCCATCTCTTTCCTTCTCCTCCTTTGAAATCCACTGTATTCGCCTGTTCTCCCCCCTATCCCAAAAAGTGGCAGTCATCTATCGCCCTCCTGGACCAACCTCCAAATTCTTTGACAACTTCGCTGCCTGGCTTCCTCACTTTCTCTCTTCAAATATACCAACCCTAATTCTTGGGGACTTCAACATTCCCATTGACAACCCATCTGCCCCTGCTGCCTCTAAACTTCTTTCACTCACATCCTCCTTCGGTCTCTCACAATCCACCCTATTCCCGACTCACCGTGATGGACACTCCATCGACCTGGTATTTTCCTACCTCTGCTCTATATCTGACACCACCTGTCACCCTTTTCCCATTTCAGACCATCACCTGGTCACCTATAATATTAATGCAACAGCTAAACCCACTTCTCCATCCCGCACCTGTAGAAATACACATGCTGTGGATCCGCTCCAATTTTCAAAAATCATTCAAAATCTCCTCCCTCACACCTCCACTATAACCTGCCCTGATCTCGCTACAGCCCACTATAACAAAACTCTCTCCTCTGCATTAGACACAGTTGCCCCTCCCCAGCTGCGCAAAACACCACGCCATCAATTACAGCCCTGGCATGCTCAGCAAACATGCTATTTGCAAAAATGCTCCTGTACTGCTGAGCGTGTCTGGAGGAAAACTCACTCTGAACCCGATTTCATACACTATAAGTTTATTCTTCGTTCATACACTTGCGCCCTTCACTTAGCCAAGCAAACTTACTTCTCTTCTCTCATATCTACACTTTCCTCAAACCCTAAACGACCCTTCTCCACCTTTAACTCTCTCCTCTACCCACATGCTCCACCACCCCCACCTGTCTTTAGTGCTCAAGACTTGGCAGACTACTTTTTAAACAAAACACATATTATCCGAAGCAACATCCCAACACCAACCTGCAATACTCCAACAACAGGCCCAATTACTCCCTCTGCCACCCTCTGTAACTTCCATCCAACCACTGAGAATTAAGTTTCTTCCTTACTATCTTCCTCATGCCTCACTACCTGCCCATTCGACCCTATCCCTTCCCATCTAATACCCTCCCTATCTTCCACCCTCACTCCTGCTCTTACCCACATATTCAACCTCTCTCTCTCTCTCTACCGGCTCATTCCCATCTTCTTTCAAACACGCAAAAGTCACTCCCAGATTCAAAAAACACTCCCTCAACCATAATTCTCCTGAAAGCTACCGCCCCATATCACTGCTTCCACTAACCTCAAAACTCCTTGAAAAACTAGTTTACAATCGCCTAACCCACTTCCTGTCCGCCAACTCCTTGCTTGACCCACTGCAATCCGGATTCCGCCCAAAACACTCAACTGAGACTGCCCTTACCAAGGTCACAAATGATCTTCTCTCTGCTAAAAATATTGGCCACTACTCTATACTCATCTTACTTGACCTCTCAGCTGCCTTCGACACAGTTGACCACCCCCTCCTCCTACAGACCCTTAGCTCTTTTGGCCTCTGTGACACTGCTCTTTCCTGGTTTCACTCCTATCTTTCTCACAGGTCTTTTTCTGTGTCATTTGCCGACTCCTACTCTCCTATGCCTCTGTCTGTTGGAGTACTTCAAGGATCTGTTCTGGGTCCTCTACTCTTCTCCATCTATACTTCTTCGCTGGGTAAACTTATCAACAGTTATGGCTTCAAATATCACCTCTATGCTGATGACACCCAGATCTACCTCTCCACCCCTGCTCTCTCTCCCTCTGTCCTTTCTCATGTCAGCAACTGCTTATCTGGTATTTCTTCCTGGATGGCCTCTCACCACCTAAAGATTAACATGTCCAAGACTGAGCTCCTTCTTATCCCCCTCCCTCAAGCTCTACGCCGACTTCTGACTTCTCTATCCCTGTTGACGGCATCACCATCCCCCCAAGTCCGCTGCCTCGGAGTCACACCTGACTCAAACCTATCCTTCATCCCCCATATCCAATCGCTTTCTACATCCTGCCGCAATCATCTACGCAATATTTCCAAAACGCGCCCTTCTCTGAGCGCTGACACCGCAAAGCAAATTATCCACTCCCTTGTTATCTCCCGACTTGACTACTGCAATAACCTACTCGCTGGCCTTCCTCTTTCCCGCCTCTCCTCCCTTCAATCCATCCTAAATGCCTCTGCCAGGCTGATCTACCTTTCCCTTCGATCTGTATCTGCTGCACCTCTCTGTGAGTCCCTTCATTGGCTCCCCATTCACAGCAGAATTAAATTCAAAATTCTAACCCTTACATACAAAACTCTCACCAACGCCGCTCCCCTCTACCTATCCTCTCTAATACACAAGTATACTCCAGCCCGTCCACTAAGATCCAACAATGACCTGCTCCTTGCATCCGCAACTATCACCTCCTCTCATGCTAGACTGCAGGACTTCTGTCGTGCTGCACCTACCCTCTGGAACACTCTCCCTCGTGCTGTCAGGCTTTGCCCTAATCTTTCTTCCTTTAAATGCTCCCTGAAGACTTTTCTGTTTAGGGAAGCCTACCACCCAACTCAATAATAAATTAATTTCACTTACCTAACATTTCCCTCATCTAACTGTGTATTAACATCCTTCTCAATCTTGCAGTCCTCACCTCCTGTTTCTCAACCTCCTACCCTTCTAGATTGTAAATTCCCATGGGAATAGGGCCCTCAATCCCTCCTGTATGTGTTTGTAAATTTTGTTCTGTATCTTACAAGTCTTGTATTGTTTTATTTAAATGAATTGTATCCATGGACAGCGCTGCGGAATATGTTGGGGCTTAATAAATAAAGTATAATAATAATAACAACTATTGGTTTTGCAATATAATTGGTATACTTATTTTGTGGAAGGTTAAATTAGTCCATCTAAACAGTCACTGAGTTCCCACAGGGGAGGATGGGACCATTGTAAATAGGGGTTACCGATTGGTCTTTGTCATTGGAGGTGACCAATCAGCTTACTGGAAATTGTTTTTAATGCTGTCTGTGTGAAACATTTTACACAAGGCTTAGAGTACGCATTACGCCGAAACATGTCAGCCTATGCACTAGTTTCTTGTAACCCTCTTTCAAGTTTTACCAGGGTTGTTTGTAACCTGTACGTTTTTTAACGATTGTTAATAAAATGTATTACGCTTTAAACCCCAAGCTTGCCCGGTGCCCCTTAACTGTTTCTGAGCATATTTATATAAGCTCCGTATGGAGCCTGATGCCCCGTGTTTCCGGCAAGCCTTCAGGCTCGTCGGAAAAGGAAGTTATGAAGCAGCGGTCTAAAGATGATTGACACTTCCTGCTAGCGGCCGATTGGCCACAAATCTGCAGGGGGCGGTATTGCACCATAAGTTCACAAGAACTGCTGATGCAATGATAAATGCCGAGAGCGTATGCTGTCGGCATTTATCGATGTGCAGCGGACATGATACGCTATATCGGATCATGTCCACTCGCAACCATCATAAATAGGCCTATTATTTTAGACCTCAAAACACATGACACCACAAATTATTTCACATATTATAACTTTTTTCTTAATGCTGCAAAAAATTGCCTTCTTAATATTTCATAATTAAAAAAAAAAATTAAATAAAGATGGGATCTTAGTCACACAATATGGCCATATTCTGCTCAGCCAGTCACCACTTACAAGGTGTCCCATATTAGACTGGTCCTAACACTATGAAATTTAGCCAAACTAAGCTCAAGAATACAATTCTAATATATCAAAATAGAATTTCCAATCTCTCATCCAGAGTTCATGGGATGAGGCTTCCTGGCTACATATTATTTCACATACTTCAAACTTATTTCTCAATGCTGCAAAAAATATTGCCTTCTTAATATTTCCTGACACTATGAAATTAGCCAATACAATTCTAATATACCAAAATGAAATTCCAACTTTACAATACTATACCTCTCATCCAGACTGCATGGGATGAGGTTTCCTGGCTTTATATACACACAGTTAAATATCTGTGTCTGGAACACACCTGGGCTGGGTGGAGTGCTTTAAACCAAAGGGCTTTGGTCAGTTTCCCTAGTGATAAATAAGCAAGAAATTTTGATTAAGCACATCTAATACAAGCATATGTTTTTAAATGCACATATTGTGCAGTGCTGCCAAAGTGACCAAAATGAATATAATTTTAGAAACAGGTATTGGCGCACCTCAAAACACATGAGACCACAAATTATTTCACATATTTTAACTTTTTTCCTTTTTTCTTAATGCTGCAAAAAATTGCCTTCTTAATATTTCATAATTTTTTAAAATAAAGATGGGATCTTAGTCACACAATATGGCCATATTCAAGTGGTGACTGGCTGAGCAGAATATGGCCATATTGTGTGACTAAGATCCCATCTTTATTTAAATTTTTTTTAAAGAAATTATGAAATATTAAGAAGGCAATTTTTTGCAGCGTTAAGAAAAAAGGAAAAAGGTTTAAAGCACTCCACCCAGCTCAGGTGTGTTCCAGACACAGATATTTAACTGTGTGTATATAAAGCCAGGAAACCTCATCCCATGCAGTCTGGATGAGAGGTATAGTATTGTAAAGTTGGAATTTCATTTTGGTATATTAGAATTGTATTGGCTAATTTCATAGTGTCAGGAAATATTAAGAAGGCAATTTTTTGCAGCATTGAGAAATAAGTTTGAAGTATGTGAAATAATATGTAGCCAGGAAGCCTCATCCCATGCAGTCTGGATGAGAGATTGGAAATTCTATTTTGATATATTAGAATTGTATTCTTGAGCTTAGTTTGGCTAAATTTCATAGTGTTACGACCAGTCTAATATGGGACACCTTGTAAGTGGTGACTGGCTGAGCAGAATATGGCCATATTGTGTGACTAAAATAGGCCTATTATGTCTGATGTGCACAAAAAGCCGAAAAATACACCATGACGCTTGAGTGCCATTGGTAATCTTGCCCATAATTCCTTAGCTGCTGTACCATTTCACACCCCAGAGCTGAGCTGTTTTTGAGATTCTAGATGCGGCTCACATTTAAGCTCTACTGGAAGTAATTTTTCAGTGAGAAATCCACAGAAAACTAAATTTATGCTTACCTGATAAATTATTTTCTTTCCTGGCATGGGAGAGTACCCGATTCGATTAAATTACTAGTGGGAATTTAACTCCTGGCCACCAGGAGGAGGCAGACAACCCAGCAAAATTTAAGTATCCCTCCCACTTCACATACTCCCCAGTCATTCAGCCCAGAGAATAAGGAAAGATGAACACTAGGGGTATAGAGGTGCCTGGAGTTTAAGAAAAACACAGCACCTCCTTAGATTTATAGTACAAGGGCTGGTCGTGGACTCTCCATGCCAGGAAAGAAAATTATTTATCAGGTAAGCATACATTTTGTTTTCTTTCTAATGGCATGGAGAGTCCATGATTCCATTCAATTACTAGTGGGAAACCAATACCCAAGCCAGAGGACACCAAATGGAAAGGGAGGGAGAAGGAAAGGCAGGCGGACCTAAACTGAGGGCACCACCGCTTTAAGCACCTTTCTCCAAAAGAAGCCTCAGTCAAGGCAAAAACATAAAATTTGTAAAATTTTGAAAACGTATGTAAAGAGGACCAGGTGGCCACCTTGCAAATTTGTTCCATGGAGACTTTGTTCTTAAATCCCAGGAAGAAGAAACAGCACGGGTAGAGTGAGCCGTAATCCTCTCAGGAGGCTGCTGTCCAGCTGTCTCATAAACCAACCGAATAACTCTCCTCAACCAAAAAAAGTGAGTAGTAGCAGTGGCCTTTTGACCATTGCGCCTACCGGATTACACCACAAAAAGGGCAGAAGATTGTCTAAAATCCTTAGTAGCCTGGAGATAGAATTTTAGAGCATGAACCACATCCAGGTTGTGTAACAAATGTTCCTTCTGAGAAGAAGGATTAGGAGAAAAGGAAGGAACTACAATTTCCTGATTGATATTGCGGTCCAAGAGCACCTTGGGAAGAAATCCCAATTTGATAAGTAGAACCACCTTATCAGCATGGAAAATAAGATAAGGGGGATCACACTGCAAGACAGATAATTCTGAAACTTTACAAGCAGAAGAAATAGCCAACAAAAATAAAACTTTCCAAGATAACAGCTTAATATCAATAGAATGCATAGGCTTAAACCGAGTCTGCTGCAGAACAAGAAGAGCTAGATTAAGGCTCCAAGGTGGAGCAACAGGTTTAAACACAAGCCTGAAAGGGCAGAAATCTGTTCTGGCTGACAAACCTTTCTCCAAACTCTCTTGGAGAAATAACAGAATACGAGGAACTCTCATGTTGTGCCAAGGGAAACCAAGAGATTCGTACCAGGTTAAGTAGGTGTGCCAGACCTTATGATATATCCATTGAGTCACCTGATAAAGAGCCTGGGTCAAAGTTTCAAGAGTCCTATCTAAAAAAAAACCTAATTTAGATAAGACTAAATGATTAATCTCCATGCAGTCAGCCTCAGAGAATCTAGGTTTGTATGAAAAAATGGACCTTAAAATAGAAGGTCCTTCCTCAGCGGCCACCTCCATGGAGGGGAGGAAGACATCTTCACCAGGTCCACAAACCGGGGCCAAGCTGGAGCGATTAGGATTTCAGAGGCCCGCTCCTGTTTTATGTGGGCAATGACTCTGGGAAGAAGGGTAAATGGCGGAAAAAAAGAAATCAGATCAAATTCACATGGAACCGCTAACACATCGGCCATCACCGCCTGAAAATCTCTGGATCTGGATCCGTATCTGGGCAACTTGGAATTGAGGCGAGATGCCATGAGATCTATTTCCGGAACACCCCACCTGAGGGTTATCTCGGAAAACACCTCCGGATGAAGGGCCCACTCCCCTGGGTGGAATGTCTGTCTGCTCAGATAGTCTGCTTCCCAGTTGTCCACACTTGGGATATAAATGGCTGAAATGTGGCAATTGTGGGACTCTGCCCACTGAAAGATGCGCAACACCTCCTTCATACCTGGGAAGCTCATGGTTTCTCCCTGATGGTTAATATAAGCCACAGATGTTATGTTGTACGATTGAAATCAGATAAACCGGACAGAACTCACTTGAGGCCACGCTACCAGAGCATTGTAGATTGCTCTCAACTCTAGAATATTTTTTTTTTTTTTTTATTCAAAAAGAGCTTTATTGTATCAAGTTGCAACATACAATAGTCAAACAAGTTGGTCAGAGTGCAGAAAAAACATATAAGGACTCAGTCCTAATACAAGCTATTACAAGAAACAAAGATTCTGCTGTATAGGTAGGGAGAATGTTCCTAATAGGGTTCATTGTACTTTTTTCTTAGAGAGGAACATTCTGAATTGTCAGTACAACTAGATACATTGTCCATTATAACTTTTAACTTTATAAACACAAAACATATTCAGAATATGGTAAAAACAAGAAAAGATAATATGCAGATGATGAGAAAAAAAAAGGATTATATGATTTGGTAAAAAGCAAATTCAAACAATCATAAGTCATAAAGTTCCAAAAAGGTCCGTTGCGGTCTAAGTGTATCAGGGTTTATTGAGGGGTGTGTGGGGCACCTACGGGCTCTAAAGAGTGGATATATTCTTCCCAGAGCAGGCGGATGGACAGAAACTCATCTATTTTACTCAATTGTGTATAGTGGTATTGCTCTAATTCAATGGCGGTAGTTACTCTATTTCGCCAGAACTGTATAGATGGTAGGGTGGGTTGCTTCCAGTGGTATGGGATATATCGTTTAGCCGTATTGATCATTATCGTAGTGAGCTTCAGTCGCAGCTTACATGTTATTTGTGGGAGGAAGTTGAAGAGGAAAGACCAAGGGGTAAGGGGTAGGGAGATCCCTATCACCGAGTGTATTTCTGTTCTAATATCCGACCAATATGCTTGTGCCACTGGGCATGTCCACCACAGATGGGTAAAGGTACCTCGTTGTGTACACCCTCTCCAACAATTGGCACTAGTGTGTGGGAATAGTCTACCCAGTCTATCAGGAGTGTAGTGCCACCTACAGAGGAGTTTTGTATTCATTTCCGCAATATTCATGGAAGATGCGGAGGAGCTCATGCATTTGTATATAATCCTCCACATTTTGGGTGGTTGTTGTTCATTAAGCTCTTTTTCCCAGCTGTTGGCATGGGATGGGAGACATTTTGATCGGTCTGTTTGTAGTAATTTATATGAAATGGAGAGAGTACCCGTTGCCGGGAAGGGCAAATGGCATATTGATTCAAATGGTGTTAAGGGGCGGGTTAAATTTTGTCTTTCTGTGTGTGAGGCGATGTAGTGGGTAAGTTGATGGTAAGCTAGCCAGTTTTGGGGGGTGAGTCCCAGTATGTCAGCTACTTCTTCTCTAGGTTTCAACTTGCTATTCTGCAGAATGGAATAGTGTGGTATGGCGTGTGTTAGAACAGTATTGTCAGTGTGATGGGAGGTAGGTTGGAATGGGACTGTGGGGTTGTCTATGATGGGTGTCAGAGGGGAGCAGGGTGTAGAGATAGATTTATGTCTCCTTAAGATTTTTCCCCAAACATTAAATGTTTCCCTCACTACAGTAGGGAGCTCTGGTACCCCTTTGTCTCGTTGTGTTGTAAGCCAGCATCTGCCTCCCAGTTGTCCCACTCCTGCGAGTGTATGTTCCAGGCCCACCCATTCCTTGTGTTGACTGTTTTTACACCAGTCGGTTATTCTAGTCATGTAGGTAGCATATCTATATAATAATATATTCGGGACTCCAAGACCTCCTTCTAGTTTAGAACGATACAAGGTTTGTGTGGCGATCCTAGGGCGTTTATGGCTCCAGATGTAGGAATTAATGAGTTTTTGTAGGGAATGGACAATGGAGTCATGGATAGGAGTGGGTATTGCCTGTAAAACATACAGTATTTTGGGGAGTATTATCATTTTAATAGCGTTCACTCTTCCCAACCAGGAGATTGGTTTATTGGACCATGAAGATAGAGTAGCTTTAATGTGATTTGTTAAAGGAGTGAAATTTAAGGAAATTATCTCCTGTAAACTGGAGGGAACCAGAATTCCCAGGTATTTCAGTGCTTTAGGTTGATGTTTAAACTTGTGTGAGTGCAGTATATAGAGGTCTTCAGGGGGTGTGGCTATACTTATAAATTCCGATTTTGTATTATTTATACGGAAATTAGACAGCATTCCGTATCTTTGAAACAGAAGCATCAGGGAGGGGACAGATGTAGGAAGGTTCGTAAGTGTGAGTATGACATCGTCTGCGTATAAGGAGACCTTGTATTCTTTTTGTCCTATAGTAATACCAGAAATTTGGGGGGTTGCCCTAATGTAAGTAGCCAGAATCTCCATTGCCAGAATGAACAGTGTTGGTGAAAGTGGACATCCTAGTCTAGTACCGTTGTTTATGTCAAAGGGGGATGACAAGGAGTCGTTTAATTTTATTCTCGCTTTGGGGTTGTTATATAATGCAAAAATCATGTGGATGAATTGATCATCGAATCCAAATTTTCTTAAGGTCTGGGTCAAAAAAGGCCAACTAAGACAGTCGAACGCCTTTTCGGCGTCAAGGGAAAGGACTACAGACGGGATATGGTGAGTTTTGGCATAATCTATGATATTAATTATTTTAGTGGTGTTATCACGGGCTTCCCTACGTGGGGTAAAACCTACTTGATTAGTGTGTATAAGGTCTGGGATAATTTTGTTTAGTCGGGTGGTCAGAATTTTAGCATATAGTTTAATGACTAAATTTAACAATGATATGGGTCGGAAATAAGAGGGCATCGTAGCCGGTTTGCCGGGTTTGGGTAGCACTGCTACATGGGCTTCTAACAGAGGGTGGGAATTGTGCTCCATCTATTATAGCATTGAATAATTTCGTCAGGTGGGGTGTTATGGTGTCTTTAAACGTTTGGTAGTATTTAGCTGAGAGCCCATCGGGACCTGGGCTTTTCCCTGGTTTTAGTTCTTGAATTGCAAGTAAAACTTCCTGCGGGGTTATGTGTGATGTGATGTCTTTCAATTGTGTGGTATCTATAGATGGGAGCTGACACTCTTGGAGGAATTTATGGGTGGCTTGTGACAGTTGGTCTGCGGGAATCTCAGAGTGAATATTGTAAAGAGATGAGTAATAAGTGTGGAATGTTTGAAGAATATCTGGGGTGGTTTTAAGAGGGGGTCGGTTTGGAATGTGTATTTCAGAAATATATGATTTGAGTTTCCTCTTTCTGAGTGATCGCGCTAAGTATTTCCCCGCTCTATTACCCTCAAAATGAAACAGGCTATTTGTTTTCCGCTTCATAGTATGGTACTCTATCTGTAGGTAATCATCTAGTGCTTTTCGGACGGTTGTTAACTCATCTAAGATAGAGTTATCTGTCGGGGAACGCTTATGTTGATAAGTAAGATGGGAGAGTTTATTGGTAAGATCAAGGTATTTTTGTTGCTTTATCTTGTTAAACTTAGATTTCATTTTAATAAATTCTCCTCTAAGGAAACATTTATGCGCCTCCCAAACTGAAAACTGGTTAGGTGTTGAGGGAATATTGAATCTGAAATACTCTTCCAAGGTTTTATTCAATTTGGTAATGTTTTCTACATCTCCCAAAAGAGTGTCATCTAGCCTCCACTGGAAATGGTTTGTGCATCTTTCTGGCCAGTTAATGTGTAATTGGACTGCGGAGTGGTCGGACCATGGGGTTGGCGTAATGTTACAATTAGTGATTTAGGATAAACCAAGTTGATTAGTGAAGATATAATCGATTCGGCTATAGGACTTATTGGGGTGTGAAAAGAACGTGTAGTCTCTGACTTCCGGATGGAGATATCTCCAGGTATCATGTAAATTATGTATATTGAGGTTTTTCCAGAAAAAGGTAAGGAACTTAGTGTTACATTTTGCGAGGGGGTTTGTGCTGTCTATCTGTGGTTGGAGTGGGAAGTTAAAATCGCCTCCTAGGTAGACCGGGCCCTTCGATGAATCTAGCAGTTGAGTGAATAATTTGATAAAGAATGGTTTGGGGGTGGTATTCGGAGCATATACTGTAACTAAGGTGATAGGTTGGCCATATAAGAGGCCTATCAGGCCAAGAAGCCTTCCTTCTGTGTCTGCTATTTTATTTAGGAGTGTAAAAGGTAATGACTTCTTAAGCAGAATGCTAACTCCGCATTTTTTTGTAGGACCCGTATTGTGATAGTGTTGAGTGTATGTGCGTCCTAAATATTTTGGGTAGTTATTATTTTTAAAATGTGTCTCTTGGAGGTAAAAAATATCGGCCCCTCGTCTCGCTAAATCTGTGAGTGCTTTAGATCGTTTGCATGGGGAATTTAGCCCTTTTGCGTTTTGAGACAAAATAATCAAAGGATAAGGTGCCTTGTCATGTCGATGAGCCATAAGTCGGGTATATGTAATTAGATGATGAAATGAGTAAAATGTATGTCGAGTTAGTGTCACAATAGACCCTCTGATAGACCTGTGGAACATATAGAATGTACAGTTCTGCATAACCTACATAACTCATGTAAAAAATAGAATACAAATTATGACCATATTCTGAAAACAATAACATAAAAAACAACAATACAAACATTTCTTCCAAGTCTAATAATAGACATAAATTAGAGTACAAGTCCTTTGGGGGGACAATAAGAAGAAAAGGGCTCTAAACAGTGTAGTTTAATGACTCCAATCCGCCACTTATTATGGGGTTTGGAAAGGTAAGTATGAAAAACTTAGTGAGCGGCGGTTGGATACTTTAACAAGTGACCTGGAGGTTCTCAGGGTCATGTAAAACCCGTGAGAAAACTGGGGGAAGGTGAAGGGGGAGAGTCTTCATAATAACACTGTAAATGTCTCCTTTGTTACCTGTATGAGTCTCTCTCTGACTCTCCTGAATAGAGGTGGTAATAATGTTCATACTGACCAGTTATAGATAGACATGATTGTTAGCATCAGTGCAGGGATTATTAACAGTCCTCATCAGATTCGAGAGGGTGAGGGTGGTTTCTGCGATGAAGTATTCTTGCGCTCTTTGCCTTGCTTGAGATCAGGTGTTTTACGTGGCAGTTTGGTGTGCCATCTTGTTGAATTAGGTTTTGTTCTCTTGGGTAAGACCAGAGTAGGAGGTTGGTCCGAGGGTTCTGTTAGAAGTTGGTCTATACCTAGTTCTTTGCAAAAAGATGGTATGTCATCGGGTGTATGGCAGGTGTAGCGTCGGTCATTCTGAATCACCATTAGGTGGACGGGGAAACCCCATCTGTAAGGGATCTTTTTGTTCCTGAGTAGAGATGTGAGTGGGAGGAATTCTTTTCTGATCTGCAGAGTTCTTGTAGAGAGGTCCTGATAAAATTGTATCACATTGCCCCTAAATTTAACAGGTTGGTGTCTACGGGATTGATTGAGCAGCATCTCTTTTTCAAGGAAGTTCTTAAATCTAATAATAACATCCCTGGGTGGGGCGTTGTCTGGAGGTTTAGGTCTGAGGGCTCTATGTGCCCGTGCCCATAAGATGTCGTTTGGGTATGCAGAGTCTTTTATGGAGGTAAATAAGGATTGTAGGTATTCATGGAAGTCTTTTGGTAGGACCGACTCAGGGATGCCTCTAATTCTTAGGTTTTTCCTCCTACTCCTATTCTCGAGGTCGTCGATCTTGTCCATTAACGTGGTAATTGTTTCTTGGTGTGTTGTAGTCTTGTCCTCTAGTCTGTGGATGTCTTCTCTCACCTCTTCAGTCTCAGCCTCTAGCATATCTACCCTTGAACCCAGGGTGTGGAGGTCTTGTTTTATTTCCTGTAGTTCTTCACGTAGACATGTCCTGAAAATTGTGGTAATCTCCTGTTTCGTTGCAAATTGAGACAGGAGTGCTGCAGGGATGTTGTCCGACAGGGTAGGTGAGGATTCTGCTATAGGGTCTTCTTGGTTTGGTATGGAAGTATGTTTGATTTGGGATAGTGTGGGTGACGAGGAATGCTCCGTAGCAAAAAATGAAGATACAGTATGCGATTTTGTGGATGTATGTTTCAAGGCTTTCTCAGGTTTGGTCAGTCTTTTAGTCGCCATCACTGTGGAGTGAGGGGTGAGGGGTAGTGGGCTGTGTAACTTCACAGGGGTTAAAGGTATAATCAACTTGTTAGGTATGGGAGGCAAATAAAAGCGTGAATTTTGTTCTCTTCAATGCGTGTTCAGCGTCCCTTTAAATATTTGATACACTACTTTTATGAAGTGCTTTATGCGTGTTGCATGTCACAAGAGTGCTTTAACATTAGGTGTAGTATGAGAGAAATCAGGGCTCAACAATCTCTTTTCAGTGATATAGAACCACCTAACTGTTTCTGTTTCTAAGCGGTCCCTTAGCACTTGGAGAGTAAATTGTTATGCCTACAGTTCTTTAAGTAGCATATTCCTTTTGTGACTTTAAGCGTGTTAGGCAGTTATCACGTATATTATGTATAGAGATAGAGGCAAGGGGGCAGAAAAGGCAGATGTGAGCAGAGGGCTGCGTGTCAGAAAGAACAGTCCTGCAAATGTACCATGCTCTGAATGTTATGAGTAGTAACTGTTCCCCTTATCTCACAGTTCGTGTGCAGCAGTAATGGAGTAGTTTTTCTAGTAGGCCGCTATTATGCTGGACAGTTTGGCGCCTTAACTCTTTCCTTCTACCACCTCCTCACTATTCTTACTGGGTGCGTATGTCTGATAGTGGAATACCGGGTTTTTCTGCCTGTTACCAATGAAGGCTAACAACTGTAGGTGAGTGTAAGGTGATATAGGTTTTTACCTTAACCTACCGATCAATGCTGTCGGCGTCTCCGCTACACTCCTGAGGCCTCCAGTAGGAAAGCGCCCGATAGCGCTGTGTATTAGGCTCGTAGATCCGGCCACAGGGTCCGGGTAGCTTTGAGGTATAGGAGAGGTCTTAAGGGGTTGCTCCGGTTGCGGTGTAGTCACCGGTCATTAGGCGGCGGCTCCATTACACTCCTGAGGCCTCCAGTAGGGAAGCGCCCGATAGCGCTATGCATTAAACTTGTGGATCTGGCCGCAGGGTCCGGGTAGCTTTGAGGTGTAGGAGAGGACTTAAGGGGTTGCTCCGGTTGCATTGTAGTTACCGGTTATTAAGCGGATGTCTCCCAAACAGTCGAGTGCAGTTCAGTACGGGCGCATGGCGTCCCTTAGGATTATGAGAGGTTCTTTGTAGCTGCAAACAAGTGCGACACAGGAGATATTGTGATCAATTGATTCCTCCTGATATTATGTCTTATTAGGCATTGAAAAATTTCAATATGGCTCAGTGTAACAGCTCCAGGTCGTTGATTTTAGGGCCCTTCTTCACAGAGCACTGGAATTACACAGCCATCTTAGCTGCAGCCAGGCTCCGCCCCAACTCTAGAATATTTTTTTGGGAGAACAGATTTCTTCGGAAGCCAAGATCCCTGAGCTCTCAATGGACCGCAAACTGCTCCCCAGCCAGAAAGGGAGGCATCCGTAGTCACAATCTCTCAAGATGGTCTCAAAAAGCACTTGATTTGAGCCAGACGATCCTGACAGAGCTACCAAGAGAGATATTCTCTTGTGTGGATGTCTAGGACAATCCGTTGAGACAGGTCTGAATGATCTCCATTACATTGTTTGAGCATACATAGTTGGAGAGGTCTCAGATAGAAGCAAGCAAAAGGAATAATATCCATGGAGGCCAACATAAGACCAGTTACCTCCATGCACTAGGTTACTGAGGGGCAGAGGACTAGAGGGAAAGACAAGCAGATAGAAGTTTGGACTGTCTCACATCTGTTAGGAAGATCTTCATAGAGAACGAGTGTATGATCGTCCCAAAAAAGCAGACCCTGGTATCTGGAACCAGGGAACTTGCGACCAGATTCACCTTCCACCCGTGAGATTGAAGAAGGGACAACAGAAAGTCTGTGTGAGATTTTGCCAAATGAAAAGATGGAGCTTGAACCAAGATATCGTCCAGGTACGGGGGCCACAGCGATTCCCTAAGACCCGGCCCCCACTAAAAGAGCTTCCAGCACCTTTGTAAAGATTCTGGGAGCTGTAGCCAGGCCAAAAAGGAAGGGCTACAAATTGAAAGTGTTTGTCTAGAAAGGCAAACCGCAAACATTGGGAATGATTCCAGTGAATAGGGATATGGAGGCAAGGAAAGTGAAATTAAAAGTGGCGAGTCATATACACAGCTCTTTGAATAAAATCAACCTTAATCTTGGCTTAGTCTTACTAAGTATTATCAGGACCCTTATTCCTACTCTCTTGTTTGGTGTTCTTCTGTAAAGGTGCCCTGATAATAAAAAAACGATCCTATATAAGGATCCTTCAGTGACAGCCTCAAGTCCCTTATTCCACCTAACAGCAGTGCCCCTGATATGCTCAACTATATGATTTCCAAGCTAGGAAATAAATAATAGCAAGTCCCCAGTCTTCATAAAGTAAAAAAGAGAGATTGAGCTCTCACTGTGCCTTGAGCCTTCCAACCTGTGAAGGAAAAGAGCACTTATCTTGAAGCCTCAGCTGTGGGCACACACGGCCTGACAGATCCATCCAGACTTCTGACAGGGACCTGAATAGAAGGGAAAATAAAGTAACTAACCCTGGTTGCCGGGTGGGGGTTAGCATAAATTGTTGGAGAACAGAGAAGCTTCCCTGCGACCTCTAACAGCTAAAAGCCACCAAAAGGCTTACTTAAGACAATTGCATGGAGGCAGCATTACCCCAGTCCTACTTGAAGGGAAGCTACCCCATAAAGGACTTAGTTAAATTATTCTTCAGAGCACACTCTTCGCTTCCTCTTGTTACGAAGGTAAAGAATGACTGGATAGTATGGGAAGTGGGAGGGATACTTAAGCTTTGCTGGGATGACTTTGCCTCCTCCTGGTGGCCAGGAGTTAAATTCCCACTAATAATTGAATGGAATCATGGACTCTCCATGCCATTGGAAAGAAATTATATATTTGCATTTTTTTTGGCAAACAGACCCAGCAGATTCAAATTATACTGTTATTATTTGTAAATATCATGACATGAGAAAAATATAACTAAAAGTGAGAATTTTTTTTTTTTTTTATTACAATTTAGATAAACAAATATAGTCAAAACATTTATGGATCTATAATTGCACTAAGTAACCTTACTAAAATAAACAGAAATAGAGAATAATTCAGTTTTTTAGCATTGGAAATCAAAATAAAAACTATATAATATACATTTATTCAGCTAGGGGGTGATCTTAACCAGAAAAGAGGGCTTTTGGAAGCCTCTTGCACTTTTGATATTAAAGTAGGACTTGCCCTGTCCACCTAAACACCAGGTCAATTTAAATTCCAGCTAGGCAAACACTGTAACCTCAGTGATACCCTGACTATAATACACTTAACAGTATCTAAAAATGTTTAAAAAATATATACCGTATATGAGCCTTTGGGTATATTTATATAACTATGATCTGCACGTAGTGGCTCTTTACCATACTCTACCATACTAAGCACATTTTATTTACACCAGGTGATCACTTGGCTGTTCAAACCTATGTAGGGATGCTCAGTCACATGCTTTCTCTTCTGTATGAATTTTTTTATGTTTAATAAGAATTGATTTCTGAGCAAAACTTTCCCCACATTCAGAACATAAAAATTCTCTCTCTTTTTTATGAATTTTCTGATGATTAACTAGAACTGATTTCCGAGAAAAACTTTTCCTACATTCAGAACATGAAAAAGCTTTCTCTCCTGAATGAATTTTCAGATGATTATCAAGAACTGATTTCCGAGCAAAACATTTCCCACAATCATAACATGAAAATATTTTCTCTCCTGTATGAATTGTCTGATGTGCAATAAGGTGTGGTTTCTGAGCAAAACATTTCCCACAATCAGAACATAAAAACTCTCTCTCTCCTGTATGAATTTTCTGATGCTTAGTAAGAGTTGATTTCTCAGTAAAACATTTCCCACATTTGGGGACATGAAAATGCTTTCTCTCCTGTATGAATTTTCTCATGCTTAATAAGATTTGCTTTCTCAGCAAAACATTTCCACAATTAGAACATAAAAATGCTTTCTCTCCTGTATGAGTTTTCTGATGTCTTATAACATATGATTTCCGATTAAAACATTTCCCACATTCAGAACACGAAAATGGTTCTCATCTCTTGTATGAGATTTCTGATGTCCTGAAATATTTGATTTCCTGGTAACACATTCCCCATATTCAGAACACAATTTTTCCCATGTGGCTTCTTTGATTTGAAGATTGAAACAAGCATCTGTATGTTCACTATCACTAGGATTACTGTAGTTTGTAATTTCACCTGTTGATAAGAAATATAATGGGATTAATGTTAGACATTAATGATATCATTATTATATTTTGAGGGCATTGTAACTGTTTTGAATGAGTGTCTACCACAAGAGTAAGGGTCAGGCTATAACCCCTACACATTTCCCCAGCTCCATGCTAAGGCTTAAAGGGACAGTATACACTCATTTTCATATAACTGCATGTAATAGACACTACTATAAAGAATAAGATGCACAGATACGATATAAAAATCCAGTATAAAAATGGTTTAAAAAACGTACTTAGAAGCTTTCAGTTTAGCTCTGTTGAAAAGGCAGATGAAAGCCCACTGCAAGTGGGAAATAAGACATTCCCCCCCTCCCCCTTCTTTTGCATATGAAAAGACCCTTGACACAAACAGGAGCAAGCTGGAGAAGGTAGCCGACGGTATTCAAATAAAACTTTGGGGCTTGGTTAGGAGTCTGAAAATCAGAGCAATGTTATTTAAAAATAAGCAAAATTATACATTAAAAAAAAAAAAAACTTTATGGGCTTTATAAATAGATCATCTACAAAACATTTATGCAAAGAAAAAATGAGTGTATAATGGCCCTTTAAGGGCAGTTGACTAGACATTAAAGGGACAGTAAACCTAAAATATAATGTTATATAATTCTGCACATAGTGCAGAATTATATAACATTATATTAGTGTTATCGTTATAAAACGTAATATTCCCTTTGAATTTTTTATAAATATGACAGTTTCTCAGTCCCGCTCTCTGTGCTCTTCTGAGCGGGTCTGTTTTTATTACACAGCGCATCGGGCCAGCTGTATAGTCACAGCCCGACCGCGCCATTACAATAAGTGCAGCTTGCTCCTGCTCTGTCTGACAGCACACGATTGTCAATACTATGATCATAATTTGATGGCATATATTTGATCATAGTATTGATATTTTTTCAAAATTTGCTATTGATGATGTTAAAAACCTACAGAATAAAATACAAAAAAAAAGATAAAGACAAACAAACATGTAGACTTGTATGGTCATAATGGGTGTCTCTTAGATAATGGGTCTATAAAAGCTTTAAAAGCTTTACAAACAAATAAAAATGTTGTTTTAAAATCTGCAAACAAGGGTGGAGCAACAGTTCTTTTTGACAAAGATTATTATGTGAAAGAGATTAAGTCACAGTTATCAGATGGTGAGGTTTTACCAATGTCTACCATATAATCCTATTTTTAACATTGAAAAGGAGATGAATAATACGGTTTTGTATGCCTTTAAGAATGGTATCATTGGTAAAAAGGAAATTATGTTTCTCTCTCGTGAATATGCACAAACACCTGTATTATACACCTTACCTAAGGTTCACAAAAATTTACAGCCCCCCCCCCCGGGTCGCCCTATTATCTCTAGTATGAATTCTGTATGTTCCAACATTTCAATCTATCTAGATCATATTTTAAGACCTTTTGTAGAACTATCTAGCTCTTATATAAAGGACACAAGCAACTTTTTGGTTAAACTAAGTGACTTAAATATTGCCACTGATAAAACATAATTTATGTAAGAACTTACCTGATAAATTCATTTCTTTCATATTAGCAAGAGTCCATGAGCTAGTGACGTATGGGATATACATTCCTACCAGGAGGGGCAAAGTTTCCCAAACCTCAAAATGCCTATAAATACACCCCTCACCACACCCACAATTCAGTTTAACGAATAGCCAAGAAGTGGGGTGATAAAAAAGTGCGAAAGCATATAAAATAAGGAATTGGAATAATTGTGCTTTATACAAAAATCATAACCACCACAAAAAAAGGGCGGGCCTCATGGACTCTTGCTAATATGAAAGAAATGAATTTATCAGGTAAGTTCTTACATAAATTATGTTTTCTTTCATGTAATTAGCAAGAGTCCATGAGCTAGTGACGTATGGGATAATGTATACCCAAGATGTGGATCTTTCCACACAAGAGGTCACTAGAGAGGGAGGGATAAAATAAAGACAGCCAATTCCTGCTGAAAATAATCCACACCCAAAATAAAGTTTAATGAAAAACATAAGCAGAAGATTCAGACTGAAACCGCTGCCTGAAGTACTTTCTACCAAAAACTGCTTCAGAAGAAGAAAATACATCAAAATGGTAGAATTTAGTAAAAGTATGCAAAGAGGACCAAGTTGCTGCTTTGCAAATCTGATCAACCGAAGCTTCATTCCTAAACGCCCAGGAAGTAGAAACTGACCTGGTAGAATGAGCTGTAATCCTCTGAGGCGGAGTTTTACCCGACTCAACATAGGCAAGATGAATTAAAGATTTCAACCAAGATGCCAAAGAAATGGCAGAAGCTTTCTGGCCTTTTCTAGAACCGGAAAAGATAACAAATAGACTAGAAGTCTTTCGGAAAGACTTAGTAGCTTCAACATAATATTTCAAAGCTCTAACAACATCCAAAAGAATGCAATGATTTCTCCTTAGAATTATTAGGATTAGGACATAATGAAGGAACCACAATTTCTCTACTAATGTTGTTGGAATTCACAACTTTAGGTAAAAATTCAAAAGAAGTTCGCAACACCACCGCCTTATCCTGATGAAAAAATCAGAAAAGGAGACTCACAAGAAAGAGCAGATAATTCAGAAAACTCTTCTGGCAGAAGAGATGGCCAAAAGGAACAAAACTTTCCAAGAAAGTAATTAATGTCCAATGAATGCATAGGTTCAAAGGGAGGAGCTTGAAGAGCTCCCAGAACCAAATTCAAACTCCAAGGAGGAGAAATTGACTTAATGACAGGTTTTTATACGAACCAAAGCTTGTACAAAACAATGAATATCAGGAAGAATAGCAATCTTCTGTGAAAAAGAACAGAAAGAGCAGAGATTTGTCCCTTCAAGGAACTTGCAGACAAACCCTTATCTAAACCATCCTGAAGAAACTGTAAATTCTCGGTATTCTAAAAGAATGCCAAGAAAAATGATGAGAAAGACACCAAGAAATATAAGTCTTCCAGACTCTATATTATATCTCTCTAGATACAGATTTACGAGCCTGTAACATAGTATTAATCACAGAGTCAGAGAAAACCTCTTTGACCAAGAATCAAGCGTTCAATCTCCATACCTTTAAATTTAAGGATTTCAGATCCTGATGGAAAAAAGGACCTTGTGACAGAAGGTCTGGTCTTAACGGAAGAGTCCACGGTTGGCAAGAGGCCATCCGGACAAGATCCGCATACCAAAACCTGTGAGGCCATGCCGGAGCTACCAGCAGAACAAACGAGCATTCCTTCAGAATCTTGGAGATTACTCTTGGAAGAAGAACTAGAGGCGGAAAGATATAGGCAGGATGATACTTCCAAGGAAGTGATAATGCATCCACTGCCTCCGCCTGAGGATCCCGGGATCTGGACAGATATCTGGGAAGTTTCTTGTTTAGATGAGACGCCATCAGATCTATTTCTGGAAGTTCCCACATTTGAACAATCTGAAGAAATACCTCTGGGTGAAGAGACCATTCTGCCCGGATGCAACGTTTTGGCGACTGAGATAATCCGCTTCCCAATTGTCTACACCTGGGATATGAACCGCAGAGATTAGACAGGAGCTGGATTCCGCCAAACCAAAATTCGAGATACTTCTTTCATAGCCAGAGGACTGTGAGTCCCTCCTTGATGATTGATGTATGCCACAGTTGTGACATTGTCTGTCTGAAAACAAATGAACGATTCTCTCTTCAGAAGAGGCCAAAACTGAAGAGCTCTGAAAATTGCACGGAGTTCCAAAATATTGATCGGTAATCTCACCTCCTGAGATTCCCAAACTCCTTGTGCCGTCAGAGATCCCCACACAGCTCCCCAACCTGTGAGACTTGCATCTGTTGAAATTACAGTCCAGGTCGGAAGCACAAAAGAAGCCCCCTGAATTAAACGATGGTGATCTGTCCACCACGTTAGAGAGTGTCGAACAATCGGTTTTAAAGATATTAATTGAGATATCTTTGTGTAATCCTTTGCACCATTGATTCAGCATACAGAGCTGAAGAGGTCGCATGTGAAAACGAGCAAAGGGGATCGCGTCCGATGCAGCAGTCATAAGACCTAGAATTTCCATGCATAAGGCTACCGAAGGGAATGATTGTGACTGAAGGTTTCGACAAGCTGAAATCAATTTTAGACGTCTCTTGTCTGTTAAAGACAGAGTCATCAACACTGAATCTATCTGGAAACCCAGAAAGGTTACCCTTGTCTGAGGAATCAATGAACTTTTTGGTAAATTGATCCTCCAACCATGATCTTGAAGAAACAACACAAGTCGATTCGTTATGAGATTCTGCTAAATTAAAGACTGAGCAAGTACCAAGATATCGTCAAATAAGGAAATACCACAATACCCTGTTCTCTGATTACAGACAGAAGGGCACCGAGAACCTTTGTAAAAATTCTTGGAGCTGTAGCTAGGCCAACGGCAGAGCCACAAACTGGTAATGCTTGTCCAGAAAAGAGAATCTCAGGAACTGATAAGATCTGGATGAATCGGAATATGCAGATATACCATCCTGTAAATCTATTGTGGACATATAATTCCCTTGCTGAACAAAAGGCAATATAGTCCTTACAGTTACCATCTTGAACGTTGGTATCCTTACATAACGATTCAATAATTTTAGATCCAGAACTGGTCTGAAGGAATTCTCCTTCTTTGGTACAATGAAGAGATTTGAATAAAACCCCATCCCCTGTTCCGGAACTGGAACTGGCATAATTACTCCAGCCAACTCTAGATCTGAAAACACAATTCAGAAATGCTTGAGCTTTCACTGGATTTAGTGGACATGGGAAAGAAAAAATCTCTTTGCAGGAGGTCTCATCTTGAAACCAATTCTGTACCCTTCTGAAACAATGTTCTGAATCCAAAGATTGTGAACAGAATTGATCCAAATTTCTTTGAAAAAACGTAACCTGCCCCCTACCAGCTGAACTGGAATGAGGGCCGTACCTTCATGTGAACTTAGAAGCAGGCTTTGCCTTTCTAGCAGGCTTGGATTTATTCCAGACTGGAGATGGTTTCCAAACTGAAACTGCTCCTGAGGACGAAGGATCAGGCTTTTGTTCTTTGTTGAAACGAAAGGAACGAAAACGATTGTTAGCCCTGTTTTTACCTTTAGACTTTTTATCCTGTGGTAAAAAAGTTCCTTTCCCACCAGTAACAGTTGAAATAATAGAATCCAACTGAGAACCAAATAATTTGTTTCCCTGGAAAGAAATGGAAAGTAGAGTTGATTTAGAAGCCATATCAGCATTCCAGGTCTTAAGCCATAAAGCTCTTCTGGCTAAGATAGCCAGAGACATAAACCTAACATCAACTCTAATAATATCAAAAATGTCATCACAGATGAAATTATTAGCATGCTGGAGAAGAATAATAATATCATGAGAATCACGATTTGTTACTTGTTGCGCTAGAGTTTCCAACCAAAAAAGTTGAAGCTGCAGCAACATCAGCCAATGATATAGCAGGTCTAAGAAGATTACCTGAACATAGATAAGCTTTTCTTAGAAAAGATTCAATTTTTCTATCTAAAGGGATCCTTAACGAGGTACCATCTGACGTAGGAATGGTAGTACGTTTAGCAAGGGTAGAAATAGCCCCATCAACTTTAGGGATTTTGTCCCAAAATTCTAACCTGTCAGGCGGAACAGGATATAATTGCTTAAAACGTTTAGAAGGAGTAAATGAATTACCCAATTTATCCCATTCCTTGGAAATTACTGCAGAAATAGCATTAGGAACAGGAAAGACTTCTGGAATAACCGCAGGAGCTTTAAAAACCTTATCCAAACGTATAGAATTAGTATCAAGAGGACTAGAATCCTCTATTTCTAAAGCAATTAGTACTTCTTTAAGTAAAGAGCGAATAAATTCCATCTTAAATAATATGAAGATTTATCAGCATCAATCTCTGAGATAGAATCCTCTGAACCAGAAGAGTCCAAAGAATCAGAATGATGGTGTTCATTTAAAAATTCATCTGTAGAGAGAGAAGATTTAAAAGACTTTTTACGTTTACTAGAAGGAGAAATAACAGACAAAGCCTTCTTTATGGATTCAGAAACAAAATCTCTTATGTTATCAGGAACATTCTGCACCTTAGATGTTGAGGGAACTGCAACAGGTAAGTGGTACATCACTAAAGGAAATATTATCTGCTTTAAACAAGTTTGTCATGACAATTATTACAAACAACAGCTGGAGGAATAGCTACCAAAAGTTTACAGCAGATACACTTAGCTTTGGTAGATCCAGCAGGCAGTGGTTTTCCTGTAGTATCTTCTGGCTCAGATGTAACGTGAGACATCTTGCAATATGTAAGAGAAAAAACAACATATAAAGCAAAATAGATCAAATTCCTTATAAGACAGTTTCAGGAATGGGAAAAAAATGCCAAACATCAAGCTTCTAGCAACCAGAAGGCAAATGAAAAATGAGACTGAAATAATGTGGAGACAAAAGCGACGCCCATCATTTTTTGGCGCCAAATAAGACGCCCACATTATTTGGCGCCTAAATGCTTTTGGCGCCAAAAATGACGCCACATCCGGAACGCCGACATTTTTGGCGCAAAATAACGTCAAAAAATGACGCAACTTCCGGCGACACGTATGACGCCGGAAACGGAAAGAATTTTTGCGCCAAAAAAAGTCCGCGCCAAGAATGACGCAATAAAATGAAGCATTTTCAGCCCCCTGCGAGCCTAACAGCCCACAGGGAAAAAAGTCAAATTTTTGAGGTAAGAAAAAATATGATAATTTAAAGCATAATCCCAAATATGAAACTGACTGTCTGGAAATAAGGAAAGTTGAACATTCTGAGTCAAGGCAAATAAATGTTTGAATACATATATTTAGAACTTTATAAATAAAGTGCCCAACCATAGCTTAGAGTGTCACAGAAAATAAGACTTACTTACCCCAGGACACTCATCTACATGTTTGTAGAAAGCCAAACCAGTACTGAACGAGAATCAGTAGAGGAAATGGTAAATATAAGAGTATATCGTCGAATCCTGAAAAGGGAGGGTAAGAGATGAATCTCTACGACCGATAACAGAGAACCTTATGAAATAGATCCCGTTAGAAGGAGATCACTGCATTCAATAGGCAATACTCTCTTCACATCCCTCTGACATTCACTGCACGCTGAGAGGAAAACCGGGCTCCAACTTGCTGCGGAGCGCATATCAACGTAGAATCTAGCACAAACTTACTTCACCACCTCCCTTGGAGGCAAAGTTTGTAAAAACTGATTTGTGGGTGTGGTGAGGGGTGTATTTATAGGCATTTTAAGGTTTGGGAAACTTTGCCCCTCCTGGTAGGAATGTATATCCCATACGTCACTAGCTCATGGACTCTTGTTAATTACATGAAAGAAATAACGTCAAAAAATGACGCAACTTCCGGCGACACGTATGACGCCGGAAACGGAAAAGATTTTTTGCGCCAAAAAAGTCAGCGCCAAAAATGACGCAATAAAATGAAGCATTTTCAGCCCCCGCGAGCCTAACAGCCCACAGGGAAAAAAGAGTCAAATTTTTGAAGGTAAGAAAAAAATGTTTAAATCAAATGCATTATCCCAAATATGAAACTGACTGTCTGAAAAATAAGGAATGTTGAACATTCTGAGTCAAGGCAAATAAATGTTTGAATACATATATTTAGAACTTTATAAACAAAGTGCCCAACCATAGCTTAGAGTGTCACAGAAAATAAGATTTACTTACCCCAGGACACTCATCTACATGTTTGTAGAAAGCCAAACCAGTACTGAAACGAGAATCAGCAGAGGTAATGGTATATATAAGAGTATATCGTCGATCTGAAAAGGGAGGTAAGAGATGAATCTCTACGACCGATAACATAGAACCTATGAAATAGACCCCGTAGAAGGAGATTACTGCATTCAAATAGGCAATACTCTCCTCACATCCCTCTGACATTCACTGCACGCTGAGAGGGAAAACCGGGCTCCACTTGCTGCGGAGCGCATATCAACGTAGAATCTAGCACAAACTTACTTCACCACCTCCATCGGAGGCAAAGTTTGTAAAACTGAATTGTGGGTGTGGTGAGGGGTGTATTTATAGGCATTTTGAGGTTTGGGAAACTTTGCCCCTCCTGGTAGGAATGTATATCCCATACGTCACTAGCTCATGGACTCTTGCTAATTACATGAAAGAAATGAAGATTTATCAGTGTCAATATCTGAAGCAGAATCTTCTGAACCAGAGAGATCCTCATCAGAAATAGATTAAGTCAGAATGATGGCGGTCATTTAAAAAATTCATCTAAAATATGAGAAGTTTAAAAGACCTTTTACGTTTACTGGATGGAGGAATAACAGACAGAGCATTCCTAATAGAATTAGAAACAAATTCTCTTACATTAACAGGAACATCCTGAACATTAGATGTTGAATGAACAACAGGTAATGGATTATTACTAATGGAGACATTATCTGCGTTAGAAAGTTTATCATGACAACTAACACAAACTACAGCCGGAGGAACAGTTACCAAAAGTTTACAACAAATGCACTTAGCTTTGGTAGAACCAACATCAGGCAGCGTCTTTCCAGAAGTAGATTCTGATCCAGGGTCAGGTTGTGACATCTTGCAATATGTAATAGAAAAAAAACAGAATTTATGCTTACCTGATAAATTACTTTCTCCAACGGTGTGTCCGGTCCACGGCGTCATCCTTACTTGTGGGATATTCTCTTCCCCAACAGGAAATGGCAAAGAGCCCAGCAAAGCTGGGTCACATGATCCCCCCTAGGCTCCGCCTTCCCAGTCATTCGACCGACGTAAAGGAGGAATATGCATAGGAGAAATCATATGATACCGTGGTGACTGTAGTTAGAGAAAATAATTCATCAGACCTGATTAAAAAACCAGGGCGGGGCCGTGGACCGGACACACCGTTGGAGAAAGTAATTTATCAGGTAAGCATAAATTCTGTTTTCTCCAACATAGGTGTGTCCGGTCCACGGCGTCATCCTTACTTGTGGGAACCAATACCAAAGCTTTAGGACACGGATGATGGGAGGGAGCAAATCAGGTCGCCTAGATGGAAGGCACCACGGCTTGCAAAACCTTTCTCCCAAAAATAGCCTCAGAAGAAGCAAAAGTATCAAATTTGTAGAATTTGGTAAAAGTGTGCAGTGAAGACCAAGTCGCTGCCTTACATATCTGATCAACAGAAGCCTCGTTCTTGAAGGCCAATGTGGAAGCCACGGCCCTAGTGGAGTGAGCTGTGATTCTTTCAGGAGGCTGCCGTCCGGCAGTCTCATAAGCCAATCGGATGATGCTTTTAAGCCAAAAAGAGAGAGAGGTAGAAGTTGCTTTTTGACCTCTCCTTTTACCAGAATAAACAACAAACAAAGAAGATGTTTGTCTGAAATCCTTTGTAGCTTCTAAGTAGAATTTTAGAGCACAAACTACATCCAAATTGTGCAATAAACGTTCCTTCTTTGAAACTGGATTTGGACACAAAGAAGGCACGACTATCTCCTGGTTAACATTTTTGTTAGAAACAACTTTCGGAAGAAAACCAGGTTTAGTACGCAAAACCACCTTATCTGCATGGAACACCAGATATGGAGGAGAACACTGCAGAGCAGATAACTCTGAAACTCTTCTTGCAGAAGAAATTGCAACCAAAAACAAAACTTTCCAAGATAATAACTTTATATCAACGGAATGTAGGGGGTTCAAACGGAACCCCCTGAAGAACTGAAAGAACTAAATTGAGACTCCAGGGAGGAGTCAAAGGTTTGTAAACAGGCTTGATTCTAACCAGAGCCTGAACAAAAGCTTGAACATCTGGCACAGCCGCCAGCTTTTTGTGAAGTAAAACAGATAAGGCAGAAATCTGTCCCTTCAAAGAACTTGCAGATAATCCTTTCTCCAAACCCTCTTGAAGAAAGGATAGAATCTTAGGAATTTTTATCTTGTCCCATGGGAATCCTTTAGATTCACACCAACAGATATATTTTTTCCATATTTTATGGTAGATTTTTCTAGTTACAGGCTTTCTAGCCTGAACAAGAGTATCAATGACAGAATCTGAGAACCCTCGCTTTGATAAAATCAAGCGTTCAATCTCCAAGCAGTCAGTTGGAGTGAGGCCAGATTCGGATGTTCGAACGGACCTTGAACAAGAAGGTCCTGTCTCAAAGGTAGCTTCCATGGTGGAGCCGATGACATATTCACCAGGTCTGCATACCAAGTCCTGCGTGGCCACGCAGGAGCTATCAAGATCACCGATACCCTCTCCTGGTGGCTTCCTCACATACAGAACATAGTCTATCTGATAGTTCAGACATGTTAAACAGGCATAAACTTGATAACAAAGTACAAAAAACGTTTTAAAATAAAACCGTTACTGTCACTTTAAATTTTAAACTGAACACACTTTATTACTGAATATGCAAAAAAGTATGAAGGAATTGTTCAAAATTCACCAAAATTTCCCCACAGTGTCTTAAAGCCTTAAAAGTATTGCACACCAAATTTGAAAGCTTTAACTCTTAAAATAACGGAACCGGAGCCGTTTTTATATTTAACCCCTATACAGTCCCTGGTATCTGCTTTGCTGAGACCCAACCAAGCCCAGAGGGGAATACGATACCAAATGACGCCTTCAGCCAGCTTTTTCTGTGTATCTGAGCTCCTCACACATGCATCTGCATGCCTTGCTTCCCAAAAACAACTGCGCATTAGTGGCGCGAAACTGAGGCTCTGCCTATGAGTAGAGAAGGCCCCCAGTGAAAAAGGTGTCCAAATACAGTGCCTGCTGTTTTTTTTTTTTTTTTTAACAAAATTCCCAAGATTAAAATAACTCCTCAAAGCAATAAACCATTATACATGCTTATAAAATAATCGTTTCTGCCCAGAAAAATGTCTACCAGTCTTTAAAAGCCCTTGTGAAGCCCTTATATCTTGTTAATAAAATGGCTTACCGGATCCCATAGGGAAAATGACAGCTTCCAGCATTACCAAGTCTTGTTAGAAATGTGTCATACTTCGAGCAGCAAAAGTCTGCACACTGTTCCCCCCAACTGAAGTTACTTCATCTCAACAGTCCTGTGTGGAAACAGCCATCGATTTTAGTAACGGTTGCTAAAATCATCTTCCTCTTACAAACAGAAATCTTCATCTATTTTCTGTTTCAGAGTAAATAGTACATACCAGCACTATTTTAAAATAACAAACTCTTGATTGAAGAATAAAACTACATTAAACACCAAAAAACTCTTTAACCATCTCCGTGGAGATGTTGCCTGTGCAACGGCAAAGAGAATGACTGGGGAAGGCGAGCCTAGGGGGGGGATCATGTGACCAGACTTTGCTGGGCTCTTTGCCATTATCCTGTTGGGGAAGAGAATATCCCACAAGTAAGGATGACGCCGTGGACCGGACACACCTATGTTGGAGAAACACATATAAAGCAAAATTATCAAATTCCTTAAATGACAGTTTCAGGAATGGGAAAAAAATGCAAAACAAACAAGCCTCTAGCAACCAGAAGCAACAAAAAAATGAGACTGAAATAATGTGAAAAAAACTGCGCCAAGATGACTGTAACACACATGCGTCAAAAAATGACGCAACCACGTGAAAACTTCCGGCGTCAACTATGGCGCTGGAAATGACGAAATTCTGCGTCAAAAAAGGTCGCGCCAAAAATGACGCAATAAATTGAAGCATTTTCTGCCCCCGCGAGCATAACAGCCCGCAAGGAAAAAAGTCAATTTTAAATTTTCAAGTAAGAAAAAATATTTATTCATATGCATTTTCCCAAAAAATTAAACTGACAGTCCTGAAGAAGGAATACTGATTATCCTGAATCAAGGCAAATATAAGTTTAAAACATATATTTAGAACTTTACATATAAAGTGCCCAACCATAGCTTTGAGTGTCATAAATAGAAATAAGATTTACCTACCCCAAGACACTCATCTACAGATAGTAGATAGCCAAACCATACTGAAACGAGAATCATAGAGGTAATGGTATATAAGAGTATATCGTCGATCTGAAAAGGGAGGTAGGAGAAGAAATCTCTACGACCGATAACAGAGAACCTATGAAATAGATCCCCTATAGGAAGACCATGGTTTTCAAATAGGCAATACTCTCTTCACATCCCTCTGACATTCACTGCACTCTGAGAGGAAAACCGGCTTCAGCCTCTGCGAAGCGCATATCAACATAGAAATCTAGCACAAACTTACTTCACCACCTCCATGGGAGGCAAAGTTTGTAAAAACTGAATTGTGGGTGTGGTGAGGGTGTATTTATAGGCATTTTGAGGTTGGGAAACTTTGCCCCTCCTGGTAGGAATGTATATCCCATACGTCACTAGCTCATGGACTCTTGCTAATTACATGAAAGAAAAAGCATTTTATACACCTTAGATGTATCGAGCCTATACACCTCCATAACACATGCATCTGGCATAGGAGCAGTGAAAAAGGTTTAGCAACAATTCAGCACATTTAATAGCTGCCAGATAGATTTTGTTTTAGAACTTCTTGAAATTGTGCTCAGTTGTAACTACTTCTTATTCCAAGATGAATTCTATATTCAAAAGCAGGGTACGGCAATGGGTCCAATGTCGCCCAACATACGCAAAATATATTCATGAACATCTTGGAGGAGAGATTCGTTTTTGAGAACGATCTCTTCATTCTATGTGGCGCCACCTGGTGGCGCTACATAGATGATATATTTGGTGTGTGGTTGGGCGACATTGGATCCCTATGGGATTTTGTTAAACAGTGCTACTACACACATCAAGTTTTCAATAAAATATAGTGAGGAAAGTATCGAGTTCTTGGATACTAAAGTTTACAAATTAGGTAATAATTTTGGAACAGATCTTTATATAAAGTCTACAGATAAAAATAGCCTGCTTCATTTTGATAGTTTTCACCCTGAATCCCTTAAGAGGTCATTGCCTCGCAGTCAACTCCTTAGAGTAAGGAGAATTGTATCAGATGATAATCTGGTTAGACAGAGATTGAACCAGATGGGTGATAAGTTTAAAGTGAGGGGTTATCCCACAGGGCTAGTTGACAAAGAGATTGAAGAAGTAGCAACATTGCCACACAATGTTAAAATGAAGTTAAGATGAAGTCCAAACAGGATTGTGTTGTTTTTGTTACAAAATTTTAATGCATTAAGTAACAACATTAATTCTATTCTTAGGAAGGCATTGGCACATTTTGAGTAATGCAATCCCCATGTGACTGAATTTCAGTCAGGTTTTATGCCGGCCCAACGCTGATTGCTTATAGAGCTGTTAATATGAGTCGGGATGGTATCGCAGAAAGACTCTACCAGCATCTCCGGACTCTAACTTTCGCCAGGCTCTCACTGAGAGGCTGACCAGGACTACTAAAAACTCCAGTCCCAATGCTTAGAGTACAACCCTCCATAAGAGACTACTCCGAAACTACCGGCACTCCTCTGCATCCTTCTGTGATGAAAGACAAAGAATGACTGGGGGGATGAGGGAAAAGGGGGAGGTATTTAAGCCTTTGGCTGGGGTGGTCTTTGCCTCCTCCTGGTGGCCAGGTTCTTAATTCCCAATAGTAATGAATGGAGCCATGGACTCTCCTCCCCTTGTAAATGGAAACAGGGAACATGAAATAAAACATATTGGAGTCCCATGATCAATAAGAAATATATGTATGTGACCATAGGAAAATACACAATGTCACAGACATTCGCCAAAATTACCTCAATATGAGGGGAGATTATATTATAGAGCCCATATACATAAAAATAGGGTAAGGTAAATATAAACATATTTATCTTAGGACATATTTGTCCTAAGATCACTAATAAATAGATATACAGTATGTTACAGTATGTAGGAAATAAATTATGTCACAGATATTAGTAGAAATCACTTCAATATGAGAGAGATTATATTGTAGAGCCCATATACATAAAATAGGGAAACACAATTAAATACTGTATTGTCCCAAGTATAGGGCCACACTTTTTCCCCCTAATGTAAGTCTTTAAACTAGTGGTGCGACCTTCAATCGGGATGTTACTCTCTGCTGCTCTCCTGCAGGGACAATTGTGCCCCTACGAATAATGTGTCATTTTAGAACAGAAAATCATTTCTCCACTCGGCCAGCTGCAACTGAAAATGCTAATTAATTCCTCCCCCTCTGGCATTCGCAGAGTGCCTAGCTTTAACTGTATTCTCCCTACAAACACCAGACAGGCAGTTGAGGGTATATGGTAAAAAAAACGGTAAGCGCTGTTCTTATTCTAATTACAGGGAGGGGGGCTGGGGCACACACTGGCTTCCAGGAGACACTGCCGGCTGCCGCTGACAACCAAAGCCCCTGCATTACAACACCCCTCAACATCAGATTGTTGGACACTTTTGTGGGTACAGATGAGCCTTTTTTTCAACCAGTGTCAACGTAAAAGCACAAATATTTATTTTAAACTACAACGCCCATGATTCATTTTGCCAATGAAGGAGTCAGTGTTATAAGTGTGCGTGTGCCCGGGTCCACATGTGCTTTAAAAATTGTCCAGCAAGTCTGATGGGTCTAATGTTATTAGTGGAGCGCATGCGTGCGGTCAGACAGCTGATGGAACGTTAGCTGATCTGACAAGTTTGCTTATCTGACAGAACCTGACAGGAGAGACACAGAGCCACCACACCACTGCTTAATAGGGTGAATAGTGGCACTATGTGAAGGAAGGAGGCTGAGTGTGTGTGTGTGAGGGGGGAGGGTAAGGAAACTGTTATATGTCAGGAATGGAGGAGTGGGTTAAGAGGAGGCGTCTGTGAGGGTTATGAGGGGGCTGTGTGTGTGTGAGGGGGGAGGGTAAGGAGACTGTTATCTGTCAGGAAGGGAGGAGTGGGGTTAAAAGGAGGCAGCCTGTGAGGGTTATGAGGGGGCTGTGTGTGTGTGTGAGGGGGGGGAGGTAAGGTGACTGTTATCTGTCAGGAAGGGAGGAAGGCTAAGAGATTAAGGAGGCGTCTGCATTTGTGAGGGGAGATAGGGGGGCTGAGAAGGGTGGGAGGATGAAGGGGCTGTGCATGAGGAGAAGATTAGAGTTGTGTGAAGGAGTAAGGAGGCTGAAAGTGTAAAAATGTGGGTTCAGTGTCCCTTTAACAGTAATCACCTAGTGTAAAAGAGATTACATAAATGTGCCCATATACTAAAATGGGGAAACATAAAATTAACATAATAGAGTCCCAAGATCACTTAATAAAAATATATCAAGTTACATAGGACCATAATAATGTCACCTAGATGAGAGAGATTTCATTAAAAAAGGTAACCTGAAATAAATATCCTAGTGGTCTAATATATAATGAATGCATATATGAGACATAGGACAGCGCCTATACAATTAACCTCCACTAGAGGGGCAGTTAAACACCAGGAGAATCCCTGAGAAGAAAAATAAAAAAACATGTATATAGGGCAATATCATATGGGAACTGCCTGAAACATAAAGGCAGTCTCGTCTCGCATATAAAAAGCTCCATCTCTTTGAGAGAAATAATTATGATATACAGAGGTAAAAATACATACTAAAAATACATTTCCCCTCAAAAAGACACATTACTCTCCAGTGAAAGTGACCTTAAGTCCTCACTTTAAAATAGAGAGAAACAACGACAGAGTATTGCTATTGCCACTCTCTATCCTACCTTCTTCTCCTAAAGACTTGGGCAAGCCCGCCAAAAGTCGGTCCTTGCGGGGAACGGAAAGTTTAACCCCGTCACTGCTAGAAATTACAGATGATTGAGAGCATCGACAAGCGCCCCCTATATGTATTTTCACTCTTTTTATACAACTAAAACATAAGGGTGAAGGAGGTATATTGGAGTCCGATCAGACCCCTATAGTCGAAACACAAAATGGTGACATAACGGACTGCTATAAAAGCAGCTCTGAGCCGATACAGTACAAGCGTAAAAGCTGGTGTTATAATTTTATTCTTAATAGCCTAAAGACAAACCTCGCTTTCCCTCCGGCTATTAAAACATGACTCATTCTGAGGACAGGGTGACTGCCGCGACTGAGTCCATGAAACAACATAAAGCTCTGGGGCTAAGCGTCAATGCCGCAATTACCTCAGAGAGAGACAGGAACTGACGCTCCGGTGTCAACAATTAAAGGTCTAATCCCCTTCAGAACCGTGTATTGGGACGTAGAAGTAGGTATTCCCTGCAGAGGCTCAAGGCGCGAGAAAACGTCTGACAAAGTAAAGGGACCGATTCCTTCAATGAGAAGTTTGAGGAAATAAAAGAGCCCTCCTCAGAATCCTGTTATAGTCTAGATAATATAGTGACTAGCGCCTGGGTTAATATACGAGCTACACTATAAAAAAGACCCCTAACTGGTCCCTGAAAAGAATTCCAGAGCAAATACAATACAGGAGCGCCAAAGGCTTAGGTATACACCAGGTCAAAATTAAGAAATGTGATAAAAACCAATAGGATGCTGTTTAACGATAGTTGATCTAATAATCAATTTTCATACATATAAATGGGTTATACCAACAGTAACGGTACCAACCGGATACCAAGGGTTAACACCAGGGAACAATGTCCGCATAGGGAATCAGCAATTCACAACCCAGCCAGTTTTCAGGTTTTAAAACAGAATGACTTTATTAAGGCTCATATGCCCAGTATTTATGCAGTCTGAACCCCCCCCAGAAGGGGGGTTTGAAAGAATGTTGTACATTAGATGGAGGGAACACGCCCTTTACATGATACAATAGAATACCTTGCTCAAGCTGATAACAATTTAAACACAGACACACACTTGGCTTTCCTTATCATCTAGGGTCTGGCTCTCTGAGGTTGATTAAACAATGGACTGTGTATCATAACATTAATGACAGTGCACAATAGCTGAGGCTAAAGCTGAACACAGTTAACTCTTTCAGTGCTGACAGAAGGGTCTGTCACATCTACATAGCACAATATACAGCCTATAAGACAACCTTTCTTATGTTATAGTCCAGAAGTTGGCTAGGTTTTGCCACAATGCTCGCCCCCAGAACCAGCCCGGCATACACAGTCTGATCCCAACGGATCGGCTTGGGGATGTCCGGGGCAACAACTTTCGCTCAAGTAAGCTACGGGGTGTTCTCCGCCATCTGCTCCAACTTGGCTCAGTACATGCCCCCACCCAAACATGAAGCGTCTCTTCCGGAGGGACTGGGCTTGGGTAGTCACAGGGTTAACATCAGCGGATCCATGGGAGCATAGGCAGAAACAAGGGGGTTTGCCAAGTCATTTCCAAGGAGAAACATCAGCAGGTAAGTCCTTCTTGACCCCCACATTCACAAGTCTGAGGCGCCCACTCCCCAATCCAAATGTACCCTGGCAACAGGTAGGCGAACACAGTGCCGCCCTGCTACCCTCACAGCCACAGTGTCCTCCAGTGGTGCTGTTTCTCAGGCACCCAATTTCTCTGAAGCAAGGTCATGGTAGCACCAGTATCCCGTAGACAACAGACCTCCTTCCCATTCACTTTAAACCCGTTGCCGTTATTCCGGTGGGCAGCTTGCACGGGGGTTCTGCTTCATGTAGGCTGCCCCAGCATTCTGGGCGCCTCTACGTAGCGGGGCCACAGGCTGAGGATTATGTGGGATTTCCGCCGCGTGTCTTCTCCAGGACTGTGCTTGATTCGCTGCGTTTAGGGGACACTCTGGTCTTTTGTTGCCCTAGTTGCTTACATCCAAAGCACCGAATAGGTTGTGAGTAGCCCCGCGAATTGAACCGGGCTCTCTGAGGGTAGTTCGTGGCCGGAGGCCGTGTGGTAATAGCGGTGCGCCGGGGGTTGGTAACCTGGCAGCTGCTGGGGTGACTGGGGGTCTGTACTCCACTCTAGCAGTGGGCAATCGGTATACTGCTCCCCTGCCCCTCGTACTTGCCACGGATCCGCCAGTGGGTGCTGTATCCGGCACCAAATGGGGAGCTATCAGGGTTAAAGTAGCTCCCGAATCCCGAAGTCCCTGGACCGACATCACCCTCATGCAGAATTCCCAGGGGGTTCCTCGGCTTGGGTGCTCAACACCTCATGAGCAGGCTGGCTCCGTTTGGTAATGGTGAGCAGCCGCCCTTGGGGCCAGGTTCTGTCTGACCTGGTCCAGCTTGTCTGCTCCGATTTTGGGTGCACTCACGTGCCATATATGTCCCCACTGCTTGCAGGTGTGGCATTGTATATTAGCCCGTCCGTTGTTAGGCTGTAGTCCATGGGTGCCTCCTGGCATCAAAATGCTGGTCTGCTAATCTGGCTGCTTCGGTTAAGGTGAGGGGTTTTCGATCTCTCACCCATTCTTGGGCTTCTGGGGACAAGCCCGTTAAAGAATTGCTCCAACAGCATCAGTTGTCGCAATTCTTCCATGGTGGTAGCTTGGCTGGCCTGTATCCACCCCTGAGATGCTTGATCCAGCTTGTGGGCCCACTCTGCATGGGAATCTCTTTCTGGCTTGCGCAGGCCTCTAAACTTGCGCCGGTATGCCTCTGAGGTAATGGCATATCTTTCCAAGATCGCTCTCTTCACTTAGCGTAATCCTTGCTGTCCTCCCTGGGTACAGCGCGATACGCTTCCGCTGCCCTACCGGCTAGCTTGCCTGCTAGCACCGGCACCCATACGGACTGCTCCAAATCATGTAACTCGCACAGTCTCTCAAAATCCTGTAAATACCCATCAATCTCATCCTTCTCCTCACAAAACATTTTAAATGCATGGTATGGGGATTTTGGGTCTTACTGGGTTGCTGAGTGCGTCCAAAATGGATTCTGCTCGGGAGGATGCATTCCGCGGACTGTGTGCCATCACGTACTCCTGCACATCTGCCATTACCACGGATAGCATATCCCGTGGTACAGGTTGGGGTAAAAATTCCAGCCTGGTCCTCATTTCCCTCTGGTATAGGGTCTCCTCCATGGCTGCTGGAGGCGTAGCGCTGCGAGCTCTGTCTCCCTCCATCAGCTCAGCAATTAATATAGCCTTGGGTTTGCTGCTGCCTATCTTTCCCCTGGCTTCTAGCATTCCTTTTACGTTTGTCTCTTTAGCTTAGAATAATCCATCTCCATTCACTTCGGTCCCTGGTACTCCTTCCATCTTAGTCAGTATTGTAGTAATCCCCCTCTTCCTGAGGTTACTGGCTTGTGTAGTTGCTCTTCTGGGCGATAAGTTCATTCCGTCGCTTGCCACCAATTGTAACGGTACCAACCGGATACCAAGGGTTAACACCAGGGAACAATGTCCTGCATAGGGAATCAGCAATTCACAACCCAGCCAGTTTTCAGGTTTTAAAACAGAATGACTTTTATTAAGGCTCATATGCCCAGTATTTATGCAGGTCTGACCCCCCCCAGAAGGGGGGTTGAAAGAATGTTGTACATTAGATGGAGGGAACACGCCCTTTTACATGATACAATAGAATACCTTGCTCAAGCTGATAACAATTTAAACACAGACACACACTTGGCTTTCCTTATCATCTAGGGTCTGCTCTCTGAGGTTGATTAAACAATGGACTGTGTATCAATAACATTAATGACAGTGCACAATAGCTGAGGCTAAAGCTGAACACAGTTAACTCTTTCAGTGCTGACAGAAGGGTCTGTCACATCTACATAGCACAATATACAGCCTATAGACAACCTTTCTTATGTTATAGTCCAGAAGTGGCTAGGTTTGCCACACCAACCATGAGAGTTAACAAGACTAAATGGATCTAGATATAGTAGTTGATAAAACTTTAAGGATATTAATATGTTTAATAGATACAAATTAAGCAGTATTGCTACAATAAAAACAGAAAGATCAAAATAAGTTACTATAAAGATACAAGTACAATGAAAAATCTGGTTACAAACAAGACGATTAAGATGGATAAGTATAAGCCGTTAAAAATAAAATTTTAAAAATATGTGTGAGAGATATCAAAAACCTCCAAAATCGATACCGGTATGATGGGGAACAGATGTGTGTGGTGAAAAAAGAGGGAGTGTCCAATGTTCAAATGATGCCAAACTAAATCGTGTCAATATATCAATGCGAATTCCAAAATAAGTAAATGCAAAAAAGAACAACAAATTATTTACAAAATAATAATAAAAAAAAGAGACGCCCCACCAAATAAGTTTTTCTTCATAAATGGAAAGAGTCCACAGCTGCATTCATTACTTTTGGGAAAACAATACCCAAGCTATAGAGGACACTGAATGCAAAAATGGGAGGGTACAATAGGCAGCCCATTCTGAGGGCACCAGGCCTGAAAAAACCACAACCCAACCAAACCCCGCTTCGTCGGAGCTGGGCAAAAGAACTAGAAGGAAAAGGCACAAAGGACACTGACCCGCAGATAGTCCAAAAGTCTAACTAGAGACCGCAAGTATACTCACTGAGCCAACACTCCTCCAGGAGAACCGTCGCCCAGCAGTCGGTCCACTTACTAGTACAGTACCAAAATCCCCAAAAGGGAGAGGCCAAGGGTAAGTCAAGGGATACCCAAAATGTATAGCAAAATCCATAAAGGAAAAAAAAACCCTTCAAAGGTCCACAGAGACCCGAATGGATGCCGAGAAAAAGGGGAGACGACGCCCAACCCACAAGGAGCAACCGGGCATCATCAAGGAGAAGAAACATCTCCCAAACATTGTACAACAGCACCGAAAAAGACAGGTAAGGAGGGAGGGTAAGGTGACTGTTATCTGTCAGGAAGGGAGGAAGGCTAAGAGATTAAGGAGGCGTCTGCATTTGTGAGGGAGATAGGGGGGCTGAGAGGGGGGGAGGATGAGAGGGGCTGTGCATGAGGATAAGATTAGAGTTGTGTGAAGGAGAAGGAGGCTGAAAGTGTAAAAATGTGGGTTCAGTGTCCCTTTAACAGTAATCACCTTAGTGTAAAAGAGATTACATAAATGTGCCCATATACTAAAATGGGGAAACATAAAATTAACATAATAGAGTCCCAAGATCACTTAAGAAAAATATATCAGTTACATAGGACCATAAATAATGTCACCTAGATGAGAGAGATTTCATTAAAAAAGGTAACCTGAAATAAATATCCTAGTGGTCTAATAAATAATGAATGCATATATGAGACATAGGACAGCGCCTATACAATTAACCTCCACTAGAGGGCAGTAAACACCAGGAAATCCCTGAGAAGAAAAATAAAAAAACATGTATATAGGGCAATACATATTGGGAACTGCCTGAAACATAAAGGCAGTCTCGTCTAGCATATAAAAAGCTCCATCTCTTTGAGAGAAATAATTATGATATACAGAGTAAAATACATACTAAAAATACATTTCCCTCAAAAAGACACATACTCACCAGTGAAAGTGCACCTTAAGTCCTCACTTTAAAATAGAGAGAAACAACGACAGGAGTATTGCTATTGCCACTCTCTATCCTACCTTCTTCTCCTAAAGACTTGGCAAGCCCGCCAAAAGTCGGTCCTTGGCGGGAACGGAAAGTTTAACCCCGTCACTGCTAGAAATTACAGATGATTGAGAGCATCGACAAGCGCCCCCTATATGTATTTCACTCTTTTATACAACTAAAAACATAAGGGTGAAGGAGGTATATTGGAGTCCTATCAGACCCCTATAGTCGAAACACAAAATGGTGACATAACGGACTGCTATAAAAGCAGCTCTGAGCCGATACAGTACAAGCGTAAAGCTGGTGTTATAATTTTATTCTTAATAGCCTAAAGACTAACCTCGCTTTCCCTCCGGCTATAAAACATGACTCATTCTGAGGACAGGGTGTCTGCCGCGACTGAGTCCATGAAACAACATAAAGCTCTGGGGGCTAAGCTTCAATGCCGCAATTACCTCAGAGAGAGACAGGAACTGACTGCTCCGGTTCAACAATTAAAGGTCTAAGCCCCTTCAGAACCGTGTATTGGGACGTAGAAGTAGGTATTCCCTGCAGAGGCTCAAGGCGCGAGAAAACGTCTGACAAAGTAAAGGGACCGATTCCTTCAATGAGAAGTTTGAGGAAATAAAAGAGCCCTCCTCAGAATCCTGTATAGTCTAGATAATATAGTGACTAGCGCCTGGGTTAATATACGAGCTACACTATAAAAAAGACCCCCTAACTGGGTCCTGAAAAGAAATTCCAAGCAAATACAATACAGGAGCGCCAAAGGCTTAGGTATACACCAGGTCAAAATTAAGAATTGTGATAAAAACCAATAGGATGCTGTTTAACGATAGTTGATCTAATAGATCAATTTTCATACATATAAATGGGTTATACCAACCATGAGAGTTAACAAGACTAAATGGATCTAGATATAGTAGTTGATAAAACTTTAAGGATATTAATATGTTTAATAGATACAAATTAAGCAGTATTGCTACAATAAAAACAGAAAGATCAAAATAAGTTACTATAAAGATACAAGTACAATGAAAAATCTGGTTACAAACAAGACGATTAAGATGGATAAGTATAAGCCGTTAAAAATAAAATTTTAAAAATATGTGTGAGAGATATCAAAAACCTCCAAAATCGATACCGGTATGATGGGGAACAGATGTGTGTGGTGAAAAAAGAGGGAGTGTCCAATGTTCAAATGATGCCAAACTAAATCGTGTCAATATATCAATGCGAATTCCAAAATAAGTAAATGCAAAAAAGAACAACAAATTATTTACAAAATAATAATAAAAAAAAGAGACGCCCCACCAAATAAGTTTTTCTTCATAAATGGAAAGAGTCCACAGCTGCATTCATTACTTTTGGGAAAACAATACCCAAGCTATAGAGGACACTGAATGCAAAAATGGGAGGGTACAATAGGCAGCCCATTCTGAGGGCACCAGGCCTGAAAAAACCACAACCCAACCAAACCCCGCTTCGTCGGAGCTGGGCAAAAGAACTAGAAGGAAAAGGCACAAAGGACACTGACCCGCAGATAGTCCAAAAGTCTAACTAGAGACCGCAAGTATACTCACTGAGCCAACACTCCTCCAGGAGAACCGTCGCCCAGCAGTCGGTCCACTTACTAGTACAGTACCAAAATCCCCAAAAGGGAGAGGCCAAGGGTAAGTCAAGGGATACCCAAAATGTATAGCAAAATCCATAAAGGAAAAAAAAACCCTTCAAAGGTCCACAGAGACCCGAATGGATGCCGAGAAAAAGGGGAGACGACGCCCAACCCACAAGGAGCAACCGGGCATCATCAAGGAGAAGAAACATCTCCCAAACATTGTACAACAGCACCGAAAAAGACAGCTGAAGACAAAGTCCTCAAAACGACAGAACTCAGAGACTGAGCAAACAAAAAATTATAAGCAGCAAACTCAGAAAATAAACATATGAGTCCAGTAACAAGCTGCCATCCGTAGGAAGACACAGAGAAAGCACTCTCTGTAAGGAAGAAGCGTCCCAAGACAGAAATTGCCCAACCTCCAAGACAGAGGACACTCTCCAGGCAATCCAGGCCGCAAAGCCTACTCACAAATCTTAAAGGGGGAGAGGCAAAGAACCTCTAAAAAAGAAGGTCCACTGTCACCCCCAAGACCTGAAGAGGAGCAACAGATCTCAAAACCTACGCCTAGCCGGACCAGCCCAAGCAACGGCAGATCAGAAATGAAGGGAACCAAAATGAACTCCAAAGACCGGAAGAATGGACACAGCCACTTGAACCTAAAGACAAACGAGCAGGCGTTAGACCCAAGGAGATCTAGCAAGGCCACCCAACTAAGTCTCAATATGGAGCCAGCAGCTCCCCAGATGGAAAGAAACAACTCAAAGAGCAGACCAATCCCTGAACCAGATAAACATCCGTTCCAACCTCCCAAACACAGGAGAGGCCCCTAAAAAGGAAACCACACCTCCGTAACGAGGACAACGAGCCCCCTAAAGAGGAGAGCGTCGATAAGTAAGTCGTAGGAAGAACCGAGAGGACACAAGGCCATGTCATAGACGAACACGGAAGAACCCTTTAAAACACCATAGTGCTAGCACACATAACAGGCGCAAAAGTGACAGCTGAGCAACCACAAACCTTCCGTTTGCTAGGCAGGAAAGCCAACGATCAGGTCACGTTAGTTGGCTGTCCCAAGGGAACCGTATTACTTGGCACAAGACAAGGCCCAAGGAGCCCCGGCACTCAATAAATCTGGCCAAGTTGTAAAACTGAACAGCCAGAACAAAGCCCAAGTACCCCGGAAACAGGAACCCCCAGGCCAGTCCTAGGATCATAAGGTCCGGTAACATCCCACGGCGGGGTCCACAAAGAGAAAACGTTGAGTAAAACCCTCGACAACCGGAAGATCAGGACAAGAAGCCCAGGCCCCACACATGTTTAGAATAAACAATCTTCCAGGCACATACATCCCACGTCTGATATAAAAAAACAGATCTCTCAGGGAAAAATCCAGAATACGGAGAACAAGAGCAAGAAGCCCTTGCAAGTCCCGACCTAAAGGGAAGAGACCACTCCTTGCAGGAGCCAACACTCCAAAGAGAGAGGGCCATAAAAGGACACTAGAGCTAACAGGCGTCCAAGCATCAACAACATGATTGTGCTTGAAAAGTGCGGCTAATCCCCCTAAGGGACACAAGGCGCTGCTCATTTTATCAACCTAGAAAGGATGAAAGGCTGAGTAGACCTCGCCAGGGATCGATCTAGCAAACCCTCGGTTTGCTACAGTACAGAGTAGCCACAGAGCATTAGTATGCTGAGCTAGCTGTCCAGCTAGCCACGAGCTCCAGACACAAGGGAAACAGTGAGGACAAGTCACCCGAACAGAGCAACATCAAGCCTTCACATCACCTCAGATTCGAAGTCAGAGGACAGTAAAACATGGGTTTGGATGCCACCTGGATGGCAATACCTGAACCATATGAGTGGAGAACCACTAGGACCTCTTCTATCCCAAGAAGGAGATGCAGAGCATTCCTTCTTGGGATAGAGGACAATTTCCTAAAGCAACACCACCCTGACCATCGGAAAAACATAATTTATGTAAGAACTTACCTGATAAATTCATTTCTTTCATATTGGCAAGAGTCCATGAGCTAGTGACGTATGGGATATACATTCCTACCAGGAGGGGCAAAGTTTCCCAAACCTCAAAATGCCTATAAATACACCCCTCACCACACCCACAATTCAGTTTAACGAATAGCCAAGAAGTGGGTGATAAGAAAGGAGCGAAAGCATCAACAAGGAATTGGAATAATTGTGCTTTATACAAAAAAATCATAACCACCACAAAAAGGGTGGGTCTCATGGACTCTTGCCAATATGAAAGAAATTAATTTATCAGGTAAGTTCTTACATAAATTATGTTTTCTTTCATGTAATTGGCAAGAGTCCATGAGCTAGTGACGTATGGGATAGCAAATACCCAAGATGTGGAACTCCACGCAAGAGTCACTAGAGAGGGAGGGATAAAATAAAGACAGCCAATTCCGCTGAAAAAACAATTCACAACCCAAATCAAAAGTTTTAATCTTTATAATGAAAAAAACTGAAATTATAAGCAGAAAAATCAGACTGAAACAGCTGCCTGAAGTACTTTTCTACCAAAAACTGCTTCTGAAGAAGAAAAAACATCTAAATGGTAGAATTTAGTAAAAGTATGCAAAGAAGACCAAGTTGCTGCTTTGCCCGACTCCACATAAGCATGATGAATCAAAAGCTTTAACCAAGACACCAAAGAAATGGCAGAAGCCTTCTGACCTTTCCTAAAACCAGAAAAGATAACAAATAGACTAGAAGTCTTTCTGAAATCTTAGTAGCTTCAACATAATATTTCAAAACTCTGACCACATCCAAAGAATGTAAGGATCTTTCCAAAGAATTCTTAGGATTTAGGACACAAGGAAGGAACAATAATTGATGAAAAATCAGAAAAGGAGACTCACAAGAAAGAGCAGATAATTCAAAAACTCTTCTAGCAGAAGAGATGGCCAAAAGGAACAATACTTTCCATGAAAGTAATTCAATGTACAAAGAATGCATATGCTCAAACGGAAGATCCTGTTAAGCCCTCAGAACCAAATTAAGACTCCAAGGAGGAGAAATTGGCTTAATGACAGGCTTGATACGAACCAAAGCCTGAACAAAACAAAGAATATCAGAAAGATTAGCAATTTTTTCTGTGAAACAGCACAGAAAGAGCAGAGATTTGTCCTTTCAAGGAACTTGCAGACAAAACCTTTTGAAGAAACTATAAAATCCTAGGAATTCTAAAAGAATGCCAAGAGAAATTATGAGAAGAGCATCATAAGATGTAAGTCTTCCAAACTCGATAATAAATCTTTCTAGACACAGATTTACGAACCGGCAACATAGTATTAATCACTGAGTCAGAGAAACCTCTATGACTAAGCACTAAGCGTTTTAATTTCCATACCATCAAATCTAATAATTTGATTTCCTGACGGAAAAAACGAATCTTAAGATATAAGGTCTGGCCTAAATGGAAGTGACCAAGGTTGGCAACTGGACATCCGAACAAGAACCATATACCAAAACCTGAGCGGCCATGCTGGAGCCACCAGCAGCACAAACGATTGCTCCATGATGATTTTGAAAAAATCACTCTTAAAAAGAAGAACCAGAAGGAGCAAAAATATAGGCAGATTGATAACTCCAAGGAAGTGTCAATGCATACACTGTTTCCGCCTGAGGATCCCCGGACCTGAATAGGTACCTGGGAAGTGTTCTTGTTTAGATGAGATGCTATCAGAACTATTACTGGAAACCCTCACATCAGAACAATTTGAAAAAACACATCTGGGTAAAGAGACCATTCTCCCGGATGTAAAGCTTGATTGACAGAGATAATCCGCTTCCCAATTGTCTAAACCTGGGATATGGACCACAGAAATTAGACAGGAGCTGGATTTAGCCCAAGCAAGTATCCGAGATACTTCTTTCACAGCCTAAGGACTGAGAGTCCCACCCTGATGATTGACATACGCCACAGTTGTGACATTGTCTGTCTGAAAAACAATAACGTCTCTCTCTTCAAAAAGAAGCCAAAACTGACTAACAGAATGCACGGAGTTCCAAAATATTGAATGGTAATCTCGCCTCCTGAGATTTCCAAACCCCTTGTGCTGACAGAGATCCCCAGACAGCCTCCCAACCTAAAAGACTCGCATCTGTAGTGATCAAGGTCCAGGTTGGATGAATCGAAGAGACCCGTAGAACTACATGATGGTGATCTAACCACCACAAGTCAAAGATAGTTGAACATTGGAATTCAAAGATATTACAGATTATTTGCCCTTTTACCATCTGGGAGACGTTATAGAAGCTTAAAAGGAAAAACTGCTAGATTACGGAATAGTTTTTTTCCAAGAGCCATTACTCTGCTAAATAATAACTTTTAAAAATCTCTCTTATGCTCATAGCCTTTTTTAATTTTGTAATTTTTTATCCTTCTGATGATTAGATCTTTTTATTATAATGAAGAAAGTGCTAAATTAATGGTTTTAATTTATTGATTATCCTGTTAATGGTTCTTTTTCACCTCACTTTATATTCACATAACACATATAATATAAAATACACATATGATTCATATAAAACACTCATGATTCACATCATATATTAATGCAAATGTACACATATGTGTGCAAGATGACTAATTTTTTATTACTTTTTGTTACACATATATATACTTTTTTGTATGGAAATGATTTTTTTTTTTGCACTTGCACTTTATTACACTTGCATTGTACTTGCTCTTGTGGTATAGAAATTTTTTGCACAAGTCACTTGAATTTTTTGCTATCTATTAGTTTTACCATTATAGTGCTATCTGTGTATAGGATTGGTTAGATTTTTAAATATAATTTCGTTGTCTCTGTTTTCCTACTTTGTACAATGACAATAAAACGAATCTAATCTAATCTAATCTATTAAAAATGAAATCCTAGAATCCCTGCACCATTAATTCAGCATAAAAAACTGGAAAGGTTTCATATGAAAATGAGCAAAGGGAATTGAATCCAATGCTGCAGCCATGAGACCTAAAACTTCCATGCATATAGCTACTGAAGGAAATAATAGAGACTGAAGGTTCAGACAAACGGAACCCAATATAATTGTCTCCTGTCTGTTAGAGAAAAAGACATTGACACAATCTATCTGGAAACCTAAAAAAAGGTGACCCTTGTCTGAGCAACCAAGGAACTTTTGATAAAAAGATCGTCCAACCATGTCTTAGAAGAAACAACAAAAGTTGAATCGTATGAGATTCTGCAGAACGAAAAGACTGAGCCAGCACCACAAGATCGTCCAAATAAGGAAACACTGAGAACCTTGAAAAGATTCTCAGAGTTGTCGCTAGACCAGAAGGAAAAGCAACAAATTGATAAGGCTTGTCAAAAAAAAAGAGAATCTCAGAAAATGAAAAATAATCTGAATGAAAACAGAAGAAGATATGCATCTATTGTATCTATTGTAAACAAATAATGCCCTTACTGACCAAAAAGGCAGAATAGACCATATAAACACCATTCTGAAAGAAGGAACTCTTATATGACAAATCAAAAAGATTTTCTATCTTTGGGACAATGAATAGTTTTGAACAAAACCCCAAACCCTGTTCCTGAAATGGAACTGGTATGAATACCCCAGATAACTCCAGGTCTGAGCAGCGCCTTGAGACCCCAACGGGTAACCAGCCGCGCCTCACAAGTACCCAACACATACAGGTCTGAAACATACTTCAGAAAAGTGTGAGCCTTTACTGGAATAGCTGGAATATGCTAGAGAGAAAAAAAAAACTTCTCACAGGCGGTTTTACTCTGAATCCTATTCAGTACCCCAATCTAAGAAGTTTGGACCGAATTGAACCAAACAAATTTAAAAAAGTCAAAACCTGCCCCTTACCAGCTAAGCTGGAATAAAAAAACAGCAACTACATGCAAATTTGGGGGGCTGACTTTGATCTTTTAAATAGCTTAAATTCATTCAATGTTGAAGAAAGCTTCCAATTATAAACATGTTACTTGGGGAAGAATTAGGATTCCGTTCCTTATTAAGAACAAACTAATATAAGCTTAAGATTTACTCTTAGAACTCAATCTTGAAGCAACAAAAAAACTCCCTTCCCCAGAGTAACAGTTGGAAAAAATTGAATCCAATTGTGAACCAAATAATTGATTATCTTGGAAAAAAAGAAATATGAATTTTAGAAATCAAATTAGCATTCCAAGATTAAGTCACAAAGTTCTTCTAGCTAAAAATAGCTAAAGACATAGATTAAACCTCAATTGTGAAAATATCAAAAAAATGACGACACAAATGAAATTATTAGCATGTTGATGCTAAAACAAATCATAATCCGATACTTGTTGCACTAAAGTATCCAACCAGAAAGTTGAAGCATTTGCAACATCAGCCAAATAAATTGCAGGCCTAAGAAAAGGACCTGAAATAAAATAATTTTCCTTAAATAAGATACAAGTTTCCCATCTGAAGGAAAAAAATAAATACTATTTTCTATAGGAATAGTAGTATGTTTAGCAAGAGTAGAGATAGCCCCATTTAACTTTGGGGATCTTCCTCAAAACTTTAAACTAACTGCCGGCAAATGATACAATTAAAAAAACCTTAAAGAATAAAAGAAGTCCCAGGACTATTCCATTCCCTAGTATCATGAACTGGGAAAAAAACCTCTGAAGAAACCACAGGAGGTTAATGAGCAGAATTTAAATGTTAGCTAGTCTTAAATCAAAAAGAACTAGACTCCTCAATATCCAATATAATCAACACCTTTTCAACAACGAATGTACTCTATTTAAAAATAAAAAAGTATATTTGTTAGTGTCAAATATCTGATGAAGTATATTCTAAATGAGAAAAAACATAATCAGAGAAGGATAATTCAGTATGTTGTCGGTCATTTAAAAATTCATCAACTAAATGAGAAGTTTAAAAAAGACCTATAAATTTTATTAGAAGGCGGGATGTCACACAAAGCCTTCAGGATAGAATCAGAAAAACATTCTCAGATTCCTAGGTATATCTTGTACATTAGATGTAAAAAGAATAGCAATAGATAATGCATAAATACGAATGGACTCTGCATGTAAAAGTTTATCATGATAACTTATTACAACCCATAGCTAAAGATAAGATTCGTAACATTAAAATAAATGAACTTAGCTTTGGTAGGACTGATATCAGTCATCAGGAATCCAACAGTATTTTCTGATACAGGAACAGTTTTTGGAATATCTTGCAATATGTAATAGAAAAACAACATATAAAGCAAAATTATCAAATTCCTTAAATGACAGTTTCAGGAATGGGAAAAAAAGCAAACAGAATATAAGGGTATGTCACCAATTACGGGGATATACAAGGTATGAGAGGCAAAGGAGTAGTGGTTGCACTTATGACCATGTGTAAACAGAAATTGCCAAGCCAGGCACCGGGACTTAGGTCGATAGACACCCCCCCAAAAGACAGTACATATGTGAGCCAATATTAGAGGTGTACCTTGAGCACTGAAGGGAGAAATCCTGTATATACACGGAACGATATCCGATGGCAGCGTGTCTGCCGACTTCTCTTGCTTCCGCCTCTATGCAAAACCCGGTCTGCAGCTCAGTGAACGTCACCGCGTGACGTAAGGAGGGGGTGTGTATGTTAGCGGTCTGTATATTCACCCGGCCCAGCGGTTAGTGAGGAGTGTTAACCTGGACTCAATTGCTGGTCAGAGTATCACAGAAGAAAGGATGGAGTCCCAGGTTAGGATAAAATAAATTCTTTTATTCGGTTCTTTAAAAGTTCAAGTGAGTCGCAGCTCACACGGACACAAATTCAGCCAGAAGGAGAGTGGAGAGATGAGCGTAGCACCAGTGGCTTACATGTTTCGGCTAAATGCCGTAATCATAGCCTAAGGTGCTATACCTGTGTAGTCTTTAAAAAGGGTGTAAAGTGATACGATTGGCTAAAACACTTACAAAGATTAAAAATGAACGCCCATTTCAACACACTTAGCAAAAACATAGAAGTTAACCCTATATATGTCATAATATATTAGAGCAAGGGGTATATTATATGGAATGAGTCATACGAGATATAGAGGTATAATGAGAAAAGTGTGATTAAAAAGGAAAAAGATGGTGAAAGAAATATAAAGCAAGAAAAAAAGAAAGAAAAAAGAAGAAGAAGAGAAAAGGAAAAGAAGAAGAAAAAGGAAGAAAGAGAGGCAGAAAAAACAGAAGGAATGAGAGGCAGAAAAAACAGCGCATGAATTAAAGGGACAGACTAGCAGCAATATAGATAATGTATAGCCACGATATATAAGACAGAAGTACAAGATACAAAATAGAATGATAGCTAGATGTACAAGTAGACAATAAGCTAATATGTCCATATTATACGTTTAAACACGCACTGTGGCTCAACCAAAGAAAAGAAAAGAATAATAAAGTGGAGAGAGAGAAGGAAAAGAAAAAGAAAAGGAATAAAGAAACCCATTAGAAAAGAAGATAGAAAAGGAGACATAGTGAGAACAGATGTATATACATAAGGCATATATATAAAAGTACATGAGGATGTTCACATATACACCCATATACAGATTAAGCTAATGTATATATAGTAAAAATAGAACTATAGTGAACACAAAATTTGATGCTATATATGTAAATATATAGGGTATAAGGGATTAGAGACTATGCCCCATGAAAAAAGGAACCACAATGGATTCTCTATATAATAGATATGCAGCTGTAGCTACATTATATAGGACATAAGCATATAAAAGCATATAAAAGACATGTGTTAATAAACATCATCAAATTAGAGAATAAAGAGAAGAAGAGAGAATTGTGTGCACATGTATCTGCAAATGGACACGTATGATAACTGTCAGTGTATAGGACTAAAGGAATATGTCATTGTAAATAAATAGGATAATAGAAAAAAGATTATTTTGTCTATATATATTATTAATTGACCTATATATTGACATATATACATTTACTCCCAAAAGTTGATCAGATCAAATTTGGAGTTTAGCCCTTGGGGAAGTCTGGTTTTTAACTGAAAAATCCAAAAGGTTTCACGTTTCGCTAGGACTTTGTCTATATCTCCCCCTCTCATAGGGACTTTGGCTTTTTCAATAGCTGCCCACCTAAACGAATTAAGGCAGCAGTTGTGTTTGGTGGCAAAATGTTGCACTAAAGGAGTCGTAGCCGTACCCCTAGTCAGGGAGGAGATGTGTTCTCTTATTCTAGAGTTGACGTCCCTAGACGTGAGACCAACATATTGAATATTGCAAAGGATGCAGGTGACAAGATATATGACATTGGTGCTGGTGCAGTTTAGACAGGATTTTATAGGATAAGCAGTCCCTGTTACGGTTGATCTAAACTCTGTCGTAATTTGTGCATAGTCACATGGCTTACACTTTTTGTGACCACATCTATACATACCCTGATGTCTCAACCAAGAGCTACTATGTTGTGTGGTAGATCTAAGTTGTGTAGGTGATAGAATTGAAGCCAAAGTGGCACATTTTTTGTAAGAGCATCTGATGCCATTTTTCACTACATCTGTAAGCTTGTCGTCTGCAATTAGAAGAGGAAAATGCCTTTTGATAATATTACAGACCTCGGGGTATTGAGCACTGTACTCTGTAACAAAGTGGATACCCTGAAAATTACTTTCAGTATTCTTGCATTTATCAAGTAGCATTGACTCTCTAGGAATGAGGTTAACCTGTTGTCTTGCCTGTTTGATATGTCGTTTAGAGTATTTTCTCAATCTTAGTCTATTTTCCAATAGATTAGCTTCATGTTCAAAGTCTTCCTCCCTACTACAATTTCTTTTGATGCGCATAAATTGGCCTTTAGCTACAGCATAAGCGGTGTTTGTGGGATGACAGGAAGTGGCATGTAGAAGTGTATTGCCTGATATTGGTTTACGGAAGACCTTGGTAGAAATAGTGCCATTACAATTGCCAGTAAGTGTGAGGTCAAGATAGTCTATATTGACTGGATCAGAGATGAAGGTGAAACTGAGGTTCAACTCATTCTGATTCAGCCAAGAAATGAATTTAGGCACATCTTCTGAGGGACCAGACCAAATACATAGCAGGTCATCTATATATCTCTTATAGAAATATATAGAGGACCTGTAGGGATTAGTGTCTCCATAGATGCAGTTGATCTCCCAAAGGCCTAAGTAGAGATTAGCATATGAGGGGGCAAATTTCGCCCCCATAGCTGTACCCCTTTTCTGAAGATAGAAGTTAGACTCAAAACAAAAGAAATTGTGAGTGAGTAAAAATTCTAAAACACGAATAATAAAGCTTTGGAAATTCTCAGTGTAATCTGTATAATTAGCTAAAAAGAATTTTATAGCCATGATGCCTTCTGTGTGGGGTATGGAAGAATACAAGGAGACTGCATCTATTGTAACCCATATATAATTGTCATTCCACTTGTGTTTAGCCAATAAGTTGATAATATGTTTTGTATCCTTGGTAAAGGATGGTAAGGTGTTCACCAAAGGCTGTAGAATACTATCAAGCCAGGATGAAAGTCTTTCTAGTAGGGAATCAACCCCACTAACAATGGGGCGACCCTTGACATTAATTAGGGATTTGTGGACTTTTGGAAAAAGGTGGAACATGGGTATCTTTGGATGTTGTACATATAAGAATGAAGCAGTTTGCTCATTTAGAAACCCATGTTCGACACCGTCATCCAAAATCCCAAGAAGATCCTTTTTAAATCTAGCTGTTGGATTTGTCGTAAGGGGAGTGTACTCTTCTGGATTGTCCAATTGGCGATGGGCTTCTGCCACATAATCAGATCTATTTAAGACAACAATACTGCCACCTTTATCAGCCGGGCGTATGACAATATTAGTGTTATTTTGTAGTGTACTCATAGCCTTTTTTAATCTAATGGGCAAATTTTGGGTGTAGCCTGTAGAATGATCATTAAGGATCTGTAGATCTCGTTCTACCCGGGAGTGAAAAGTCTCTATAATTTGTCCTCTGGACTGGATGGGATAGAATTTAGACTTGTCCTTAAAGGTGGCAGCATTGTTGATAGTTCCCTGACTTGAAGAAGATTCTGAGTATAAGTGTTGTAAATTTAGGACATCACAGGCCTCAGTAAAGGACTCCGTAATGTGTGAGTTGGAGACTGTGCTATCGTTATAGGATATGCATTCAGAGGTGTTGGATGTGAAATGCTTTTTTAAAGTGATATTTCTAATGAGACGATTAACATCTATCATTGTCTGGAATAAGTCAAATTTAGTTGTAGGGGCAAAACCTAGTCCTAGGCTAAGCAATTCTAGCTGATCTTTGTTAAGCTGAAGGGAAGATAGATTGATTGGTTGAGACATCAGGGTATGTATAGATGTGGTCACAAAAAGTGTAAGCCATGTGACTATGCACAAATTACGACAGAGTTTAGATCAACCGTAACAGGGACTGCTTATCCTATAAAATCCTGTCTAAACTGCACCAGCACCAATGTCATATATCTTGTCACCTGCATCCTTTGCAATATTCAATATGTTGGTCTCACGTCTAGGGACGTCAACTCTAGAATAAGAGAACACATCTCCTCCCTGACTAGGGGTACGGCTACGACTCCTTTAGTGCAACATTTTGCCACCAAACACAACTGCTGCCTTAATTCGTTTAGGTGGGCAGCTATTGAAAAAGCCAAAGTCCCTATGAGAGGGGGAGATATAGACAAAGTCCTAGCGAAACGTGAAACCTTTTGGATTTTTCAGTTAAAAACCAGACTTCCCCAAGGGCTAAACTCCAAATTTGATCTGATCAACTTTTGGGAGTAAATGTATATATGTCAATATATAGGTCAATTAATAATATATATAGACAAAATAATCTTTTTTCTATTATCCTATTTATTTACAATGACATATTCCTTTAGTCCTATACACTGACAGTTATCATACGTGTCCATTTGCAGATACATGTGCACACAATTCTCTCTTCTTCTCTTTATTCTCTAATTTGATGATGTTTATTAACACATGTCTTTTATATGCTTTTATATGCTTATGTCCTATATAATGTAGCTACAGCTGCATATCTATTATATAGAGAATCCATTGTGGTTCCTTTTTTCATGGGGCATAGTCTCTAATCCCTTATACCCTATATATTTACATATATAGCATCAAATTTTGTGTTCACTATAGTTCTATTTTTACTATATATACATTAGCTTAATCTGTATATGGGTGTATATGTGAACATCCTCATGTACTTTTATATATATGCCTTATGTATATACATCTGTTCTCACTATGTCTCCTTTTCTATCTTCTTTTCTAATGGGTTTCTTTATTCCTTTTCTTTTTCTTTTCCTTCTCTCTCTCCACTTTATTATTCTTTTCTTTTCTTTGGTTGAGCCACAGTGCGTGTTTAAACGTATAATATGGACATATTAGCTTATTGTCTACTTGTACATCTAGCTATCATTCTATTTTGTATCTTGTACTTCTGTCTTATATATCGTGGCTATACATTATCTATATTGCTGCTAGTCTGTCCCTTTAATTCATGCGCTGTTTTTTCTGCCTCTCATTCCTTCTGTTTTTTCTGCCTCTCTTTCTTCCTTTTTCTTCTTCTTTTCCTTTTCTCTTCTTCTTCTTTTTTCTTTCTTTTTTTCTTGCTTTATATTTCTTTCACCATCTTTTTCCTTTTTAATCACACTTTTCTCATTATACCTCTATATCTCGTATGACTCATTCCATATAATATACCCCTTGCTCTAATATATTATGACATATATAGGGTTAACTTCTATGTTTTTGCTAAGTGTGTTGAAATGGGCGTTCATTTTTAATCTTTGTAAGTGTTTTAGCCAATCGTATCACTTTACACCCTTTTTAAAGACTACACAGGTATAGCACCTTAGGCTATGATTACGGCATTTAGCCGAAACATGTAAGCCACTGGTGCTACGCTCATCTCTCCACTCTCCTTCTGGCTGAATTTGTGTCCGTGTGAGCTGCGACTCACTTGAACTTTTAAAGAACCGAATAAAAGAACCTATACAAGGTATGAGTCATATAAAATGATATTTGAGGAGAAGATGGTCCAATAAGTCAAATGAAGTCTATATATATAAAATCAAAAAAAGTCCAGTGAATAAATCCAGTGAAGAAATCCAGTGAAAAAATCAAATATAAAAATAAACTGATGATAAAAAACTTTTGAAAAAACTCTTGGAGAGAATGTGTGAAAAAATGTGTGAAAAAATAAAAGTGTAAAAAATATATATAAAAAATATATATATAAAAAAATATATTAAAACTTAAAAATGGGGGATCCCCTAAATCAATTCATAGGGTGTATATATATATATATATTATTTCCATTCCCATTTTCGGTCTTATTGCTGTATTTTATTAGTTTTAACTAACTCATTGTTCAATTTTATGACCAGATTATTTATCATTACTTTTTATTGCAAAAGGATGTCAATTTTAATAGGAAGTTAATTTTTATTTTTATATTTATTTTTATTTTCATTTTAAAAGGATGTCAAGTTTTACTCTATATTTGTATTTGAGTAATAATTTCTATGTTTTGACATTTTTTATTATATAAAATATGTTTTAAGATTTTTTGTGATTTTGTTATGTATTATAATGTGCTCTTAAAGGCTTATTAATGTACACATTTATATTTATATAACATTTTTAATAATACTTCTAATAATTTTTAATTTTTATTATCATTCCTATAACCTTTAAGTCGTACCGAAATGTTATTGCTCGTTATACCACCAATGTATCTTGTACATTTAAGTTGTACTTGTTAGATACGTTTGTATGTCACCTTCTAAATTTCTATATTGCTCAATACCCCTATAATAGATATCGCTATATGCGAAAAACCGCTATGATAATACCTTACTTATTCCAAGAAATGGATCAATATAGAGTCACAACTATTAACAAAAGGGCAAAAAAGGAAAAAATAATAATTCACAAAAAACGGAAGCATAATAGTAAGAGCACTTCCGGGTCACTTTTGGTGCCAAATTCCCTTTTTTTGCCGCCAAAACTACGATAATTCATAGGTTTGTGACACATATAAATATAGCCACCAGCACTCACCCCTAGATACTCTTGAAAAAGGCCTGTTAAAGAGGCCGAAACGCGTTGACATTTTGGTGAGCATTATTTCATTATTTCCTGCTTTTTGAAACTTTATTGCACTATGTTATTTTTTTGATTTACAGGGATTACCAGAGTTTACATTGAAAAGAAAAGTAAAGTCATCTAGCTCAAAGAGTTCATTACCATCATTCATATGGATTTAGCCACAAGGAGGATTATTCATTAACATTTAATTAACTGAAACTTTCACCTGGATTATATTATATATACACTATTTTCAATCTATATATTTTTTCACCCGGATTTTACATATACACCTTTTTATTTTGTCACTTATTTTTGACACTTATTGATTTAGGGGATCCCCCATTTTTAAGTTTTAATATATATTTTTATATATATATTTTTTATATATATATTTTTTATATATATTTTTTACACTTTTATTTTTTCACACATTCTCTCCAAGAGTTTTTTCAAAAGTTTTTTTATCATCAGTTTATTTTTATATTTGATTTTTTCACTGGATTTCTTCACTGGACTTTTTTTGATTTTATATATATAGACTTCATTTGACTTATTGGACCATCTTCTCCTCAAATATCATTTTATATGACTCATACCTTGTATAACCCCGTAATTGGTGACATACCCTTATATTGTGTTTTTAGCAATTATTATTTATTCGTTAGTACTGTGTATTTTTAGCTCATTTTAGTATATATGTTACATGGATCCATGTTATTAACTATATGCTGAATAAATGTTTGATAATTATTGATTCATGTGTTAGAATTTTCCTTTGCCTCTAGTTGGCGCTCTTGGAATATTTGTTGTTTTTTCGTGTTCTTACTAGGGTAAGCTAGATACCCTTTATCCAGGAGCTATAAGGAACTAGGTTGAGCGCTGTTAGATATTTTGCACTCTATTCCCTTTCCTCTAGCAACCTTTCAGCAGCTCACCAAGAAGTATATTTTATTTTATTTTATTCCATTTTATTTTGTATACTGTAAATTATTAACTTTACCTTGAACATTTTAGTCTGATTTGTTCCCATTTTTTGAGCACTGTTTTGACACAAGTATGGACATTACAAAGTCCATTAGGCAAGATATCCAATTGGATATCCATCACTATAACATAAATGCTGAAAACAGCAATACTGAGAATTTAGATCTTGCCACAATTTTTAAATCTTTAGAGAAATTACTCATACAAGAGGTCAAATTTAAAGCAGAAATATCATTTTTAAAGAAATGTCTCGAATTTAACATTATCCCGAAAGGGTTAGTGATTAGAAAAGACTGTGCATTTCAAACAGAGGACCCAGTATTTCTAACCCAATGGTCAGAGGCTCTAGTAGAGACCTCTAGGAAATTGATGCAGACCATAATAGATTATAGAGAATCCTTTCTGAGCAAGTTAGATATCGAAATTAAGAATACTGAGGATAATCTTATTGGCCCTGATGGTTGTGTAATAGAATGTAAGGACTTTCTAGACAGAAAAGAAAACCTGATTAAGAAGGTAACCAAAATAAGAGAAGACATAACCAACAAAAAGTCCAAAAAACTGAACAGAGAGTTAGAACTGATTAAGCTAAACAAAGATCAGACAAACGAACAACTAGTGAATGACAACAACACTCACAACAATGAAAATGTACAGAAAGATACGAATAATGAGGGTGAATGGGTAGAAGTGACCAATAAGAGGAGGGGGCAAAGATCTAGGTTACCATCTAGAAAAGAGGACATTAGATACCATGAGACCAGAAACCAACAAACACACAACTATAGACCATGGAACCCAGCACATACACCTAAAAATGACAGCTGGAACTATGAACCTCCCAACAGAGAGGACAACAGAACCCCTAGAACATCATTTCGTCAATATAGATATACTAGGGGTTGGGGGGGTGATAATAGAAATCATTGGTCCCACACTCCAGGCTTCAGTCACCAACATAACCAAAGACAAGACCCTTTTTATAGCGGTGATGGTTTTTTTAAAAGGGACAACAATCAAGGCTATATCCACTCTCCATATAGATATGACAACAGAAGACGAGAATATCCATATTCAAATTATTACCAGAGACAATATAGGAGAACAAATGGTAATAATAGAGAAGACACAGACTCAGCTTGGGGACAAGGAGGATACCCAAGATACCCCTATCCCAACCAAAGACATCGACAGCCATACAATAGAGGTGAAAATTGGCACAATCACCATTATAATGATAACTACGAGCCCCCCAGATCTAACTACCCAGGACCACGACCAGATACAAACATGCGTGGGATGAATCCCCAATCCAAACAAGAAGACAGACAACAAAATAAGAGAATACCGGATTTAGGTACAAATGAAGAATACCAAGCATCAACATCAGGGCATTCTTTTTTAGGGGTTCCTCAGAAAACTCCCAAAGAACTAGAAAGAGGATCCATGAAGAGAAAGAACCCAAACTCAGAAGATTTTCAAACTCCAACAGACAAAAGAAGACCCACAGAGGCAAGAGAGGAGGAAGAAGAATAAGAAGAAAAAAGGAGAAACCATCCCTCTTCCCATCAAATGCCAAGGTTACCACTACAGGTATTTTTAACTTAAGCTCAAAGGAACTCACAGAAAAGGAATCATCTGTGTTAAGTTATGGACTGTCGTTCGCCCCATCAAAGGGTTTGAACAAATTTAATACCTTCATAAATGCCAAAGAATTAGTCAGGAAACTGACTCTTAAAAGACATTTTATGAAAACTCCATTGGAAATACAATCTACTCGACATGAAAAGGTTTATTCAGACACTCAAACCACTAATGAAAACACCTACCTTCATACGGATCTAAGACCTAGATCGAATTTTTACCCATTGGCAAGTAAGGGTAATGCCATAGATACATTTGATACCATGATCTGCAATGAGATCAGGGACATTAATCATAAAAAATTGAACAGACATAAACATAATCTATCTAAGGAACAAATAAACACCATAAAGACCCTCGAAAAGAATCATGACGTGGTTATTAAACCAGCGGATAAAGGCGGGGGCATTGTGGTTTTGAACAAAATTGATTATGACCACGAGTGTAACAGGATCTTATCGGACCAACAGACATATGAAACATTAAGGAAAAATCCAGTTGAAACTTTTAAAAAAGAATTAGAAGAAATGTTGGGGGAAGCCAAACATATTGGTATTCTCAATGAGAAAGAGTATAAATATATAAATATTAAACATCCCATAACTCCAGTTCTATACTACCTCCCCAAAGTTCATAAATCCCTCGACAGACCCCCCGGTCGGCCAATAATATCAGGGATAGGGGGTCTGTCTAGCAATCTGTCCGAATATATAGACAGATTGCTACAGAAATATGTTACACAATTACCGTCATATCTGAGGGACTCTACCCAGATTCTCAACAAATTGGAGAATATACAATGGGGAGAGAATTATACACTCGTCACATGTGACGTCGTGTCCCTCTATACCAGCATACCACACGAAGGCGGTATAGAGGCAGTGGATTTCTTTTTTAAAAAAGACCCTAATTTACCTGAACTACAGAGAGAATTTATTCTCAGAGGGATATGGTTTATTCTGACCCACAATTATTTTAACAATAATGGGACTTTTTTTAAACAAATATGCGGTACAGCCATGGGGACCAGGTTCACGCCTAGCTATGCTAATTTATACATGGGCTACTGGGAACTAATCTTCTGGGAGTCATGCCCAGCTAGCGCGGACCTGGTCCTCTATAACAGGTATATAGACGATATTATTATGATATGGAAGGGGTCTACAGAAGACTTGGAACATACCTTGGAAGTCATGAATGACAACACCCGCAATCTTAAATTCACACACGAGATGAGCAATAAAACAATTAACTTCTTGGATTTAAAAATCGATATTATTGAAGGGGAATTGGAGACGTCCACTTTCTTCAAGAAAGTGGACTGTAATAATTATATACATATGGAAAGCTGTCATCTTAATAGATGGAAGACGAATATACCAAAAGGTCAATTCCAAAGACTGAAGAAAAACTGTTCCAATCCCAGAAAGTGGGAAGAACAAGCCGCCACTCTTAAAGAAATTTTTTTAGAAAGGGGTTATGAAGAAGAGTCCTTTAATCCAAACCATGGAAGAGGTCAGGAAGAAAGACCGGAAAGATCTCCTGGTATATAAACCGAAAAAAACAATCCACTATTCTGATGATAACCCACTCACTATTCCGTTTATAACTGAGTATAGTGAAAACAGACACATTGTGGAGAAAATCATAGAAAAGCACTGGTCACTTTTAAAGAATGATGAAATCATAGGGGACAAATTGACAACTCGACCTGTCTTCATATATAGGAAAACTGACAATCTTAAAAATAGACTATCCCCAAGTATACCTAAGAGAACACCAAATAAAATAAGGGATGTATTTGGCAAGGAAATTAAAGGATTCTTCCCATGTCTGAGCTGTAAAGCCTGTAAAAGAGGCATCAAAACTAAAGAATTCACCTCTTTCAATTCAAAAGTCAGATATAAGATTAATGATCTTATAAGATGCAGTGATAGAGGAGTTGTCTATTTGATATGGTGCAGCTGTGGACTCCAATACATAGGACAAACGTCCAGACATCTCAAAGATCGTATTAGAGAACACCTACTAAAGATTGAACACGAAAGCACCGAAACAGCCCTCTACAAACACTTCACTAACCACCACCGAGCAAGTCTCAAAGATTTTAATTATATAGGCATACAATTAGTGACACCAAACTGGAGGGGCGGTGACTATGAGAGACGCTTATTGACTGTAGAATCCAAGTGGATTTTTAGCATTGATTGTCTTTACCCTAGAGGTTTGAATAATAGAGAAGACCTCTCACACTTAATAAGTACCAAGAATCATTGAATTTAGACATTAGGTGACACTTAGCCAGTCTGCATGTATTTTCATACTAGCTTCTTTAGCCAAGCGTTACTACAATCAACATATACTTGTCTTATTGGGGTTTTGCTTTTAAATTGGTACTATCAAGCCTCTCGAGTATAGTACACGTACCCAATTTTAAGTCCTATTCTAAGTCCCATTTTTTAAGCCTAATTTTAGATATGCCCTTATGTCACTATAATTCAGAAATTTTGTGATCCATTTAGCTTTTTCGCCTTTGATGTAGTCTTTTATGTAGTTCCTTGCAGTTACCGTATCTCCGCCATATGTCCTAATACTCACTCAAGGATTCATAGGGTGTATATATATATATATATTATTTCCATTCCCATTTTCGGTCTTATTGCTGTATTTTATTAGTTTTAACTAACTCATTGTTCAATTTTATGACCAGATTATTTATCATTACTTTTTATTGCAAAAGGATGTCAATTTTAATAGGAAGTTAATTTTTATTTTTATATTTATTTTTATTTTCATTTTAAAAAGGATGTCAAGTTTTACTCTATATTTGTATTTGAGTAATAATTTCTATGTTTTGACATTTTTTATTATATAAAATATGTTTTAAGATTTGTTGTGATTTTGTTATGTATTATAATGTGCTCTTAAAGGCTTATTAATGTACACATTTATATTTATATAACATTTTTAATAATACTTCTAATAATTTTTAATTTTTATTATCATTCCTATAACCCTTAAGTCGTACCGAAATGTTATTGCTCGTTATACCACCAATGTATCTTGTACATTTAAGTTGTACTTGTTAGATACGTTTGTATGTCACATTCTAAATTTCTATATTGCTCAATACCCCTATAATAGATATCGCTATATGCGAAAAACCGCTATGATAATACCGAAACCGGAAGTATGCAAAAACCGGAAGTAAACAAACATGATGTCACTTCCGGTCCGACGCTCATGCGTGTAGAAACGGAGCGATCGGCAACAAACATTACCAATGAATTAGAAATTAATGTGATAGAACCCCTTACTTATTCCAAGAAATGGATCAATATAGAGTCACAACTATTAACAAAAGGGCAAAAAAGGAAAAAATAATAATTCACAAAAAACGGAAGCATAATAGTAAGAGCACTTCCGGGTCACTTTTGGCGCCAAATTCCCTTTTTTTGCCGCCAAAACTACGATAATTCATAGGTTTGTGACACATATAAATATAGCCACCAGCACTCACCCCTAGATAGTCTTGAAAAAGGCCTGTTAAAGAGGCCGAAACGCGTTGACATTTTGGTGAGCATTATTTCATTATTTCCTGCTTTTTGAAACTTTATTGCACTATGTTATTTTTTTGATTTACAGGGATTACCAGAGTTTATATTGAAAAGAAAAGTAAAGTCATCTAGCTCAAAGAGTTCATTACCATCATTCATATGGATTTAGCCACAAGGAGGATTATTCATTAACATTTAATTAACTGAAACTTTCACCTGGATTATATTATATATACACTATTTTCAATCTATATATTTTTTCACCCGGATTTTACATATACACCGTTTTATTTTGTGTTTGTGTTTTGTGTTTTTAACACTGAAGTGTTTTATTCAGGAGCAGGTCGACTAACTCCTGTGTATAAGAACTGTTTAAGATTCTAAGGTCTATGGGACACGCATAGCCTTTTATACCTTTTTACTGCCTGCACTTTATCTGCATACCTGTTTTATGTGCTGACTTTAAAGAAACATGCTGCAAAAAAACATATGGTCTGTGCTACTATAAGGACTGTTTGGTGTTTCATCTGTTGCCCTGTGAAGTGAATACAGGACTTGGAAAACAGGCACCTGTGGAGTCTAAGTAAATGCACGTAAGCTAAGAGCGAGAGGAACATACATATCGTATCCACCTGAGCAAGTTTGCGTATATCCTGACGTACGCTCCGATGCTTTTTGATCTATCAGCCTAGGGAAAGCCTGGTTCTTTCTCGGTGCGGCGGATGCCGGTACAGCTGATCACTACTACACACGGAAAGTGCACTTTACCTACAAGTCCGATTGGAAGAGCTTGCAAAGCTATACCACCTCCCCCCCCAGTGACATCAGACGCCACAGAGAGAGCGGTCTGCTTCTTTGAAAAATCTCCTGGGACACAGAGCTAGTTTGTTTCACCGCTGCATGCTCTATCCTGGCAAGTGATTTAAAATCTTACTTTTAGGAACAGATCACAGTAAGAACTAATACGTTTACTTTACCTTTTGCATAAAGGACTGTATTTTCACTTTGCATTTTCCTGGACCGAGTGCAGGATCTAACTGTGTTTCCTCCTAGCTTCTGAGAGAGACTTTTCTCAGCGGTTTATTTTACTTTTTCCATTATGTTATGTTTTGACACACTGCTTTAGACATGTTATAACTAATATTAGGATATGTGCACAATTGTTCTATTTTAGGTCTATATACATTCTAGCAACCTGATTAATGTGTGTTTTAGATATTATCTGACTTAGCAGCATACGTATGCTTTATAGATATCCTGCAGGCATTGTTACTTTAGATTTAAGGTGTTGTATATATATGGTGTTTACCTTATTTTGTGTTGGTTTGAGTCAAATGCAGAGTTTTTCACGAAATGTGATAAGGGATTATAATTAATAAATTTATTTTTGGTATGAAATAAATTCTCTGTGTGCCTTCATTTCCCTTACTTTATCAGACCATTAATATATGGTCTGATACTATATCTCCCTGTATAAATTTAATTTCATTACTGGTTAAGGGTGGCACCAGAATCTAGATTATCAGCAATATTTCCCATTCTCTCATACACCCCCATTTATATGTTTTATTTTGTCACTTATTTTTGACACTTATTGATTTAGGGGATCCCCCATTTTTAAGTTTTAATATATTTTTTTATATATATATATATTTTTTATATATATATTTTTTATATACATTTTTTACACTTTTATTTTTTCACACATTCTCTCCAAGAGTTTTTTCAAAAGTTTTTTATCATCAGTTTATTTTTATATTTGATTTTTTCACTGGATTTCTTCACTGGACTTTTTTTGATTTTATATATATATAGACATAATTTGACTTATTGGACCATCTTCTCCTCAAATATCATTTTATATGACTCATACCTTGTATATCCCCGTAATTGGTGACATACCCTTATATTGTGTTTTTAGCAATTATTATTTATTCGTTAGTACTGTGTATTTTTAGCTCATTTTAGTATATATGTTACATGGATCCATGTTATTAACTATATGTTGAATAAATGTTTGATAATGTTTGATAATTATTGATTCATCTGTTAGAATTTTCCTTTGCCTCTAGTTGGCGCTCTTGGAATATTTGTTGTTTTTTCGTGTTCTTACTAGGGTAAGCTAGATACCCTTTATCCAGGAGCTATAAGGAACTAGGTTGAGCGCTGTTAGATATTTTGCACAAAAAAAGCAAACAGAACAAGCCTCTAGAAACCAGAAGCAACTAAAAAGTGAGACTTAAATAATGTAAAAAAACTGGCGCCAAGTATGACGCCCACATATTTTTTTGCTCCAAAAATGTCTGTAATAAACACGAGAGTAAAAAATGACGCAACTACGTGAAAACTTCCGGCGTCAACTACGACGCCGGAAATGACATAATTGACGTCAGACAAACGTCAATCTCGTGCCAAAAAAGTCTTGCGCCAAAAATGACGCAATAAATTCTAGCATTTTTTGCACCAGCGAGCCTAACAGCCCGCAATTTAAAGGAAAAAAGTCAATTGAAAATTTTAGGTAAGAAAAATATTTCATTCATATGCATTTTCCCAAAAAATGAAACTGACAGTCTGAAAGAAGGAAAATAAACTGATTGACCTGAATCATGGCAAATATAAGTATAAAACATATATTTAGAACTTTACATATAAAGTGCCAAACCATAGCTGAGTGTGTCATAAATAAAATAAGACTTACTTACTCAAAGACATTCATCTACATAAAGTAGATAGCCAAACCAGTACTGAAACGAGAATCAGGAGAGGTAATGGTATATAGTCGATCTGAAAAGGGAGGTAGGAGAAGAAATCTCTACGACCGATAACAGAGAACCTATGAAATAGATCCCCTAGAGGAAGACCATGGTATTCAAATAGGCAATACTCTCTTCACATCCCTCTGACATTCATTGCACTCTGAGAGGAAAACCGGGCTTCAGCCTGCTGCGAATCGCATATCAACGTATAAATCTAGCACAAACTTACTTCACCACCTCCATGGGAGGCAAAGTTTGTAAAACTGAATTGTGGGTGTGGTGAGGGGTGTATTTATAGGCATTTTGAGGTTTGGGAAACTTTGCCCCTCCTGGTAGGAATGTATATCCCATATGTCACTAGCTCATGGACTCTTGCCAATTACATGAAAGAAAAAGGCACTGAAACCCTCTTATCTTCCCACCACGTGGGAAGGAATACTCTAGGCTCCAAAAGGTATTGGAAGCAACAGAGAGTGACGCAGTAAAATTCACTGACCCAGTCACCAGAGAAACGGCTATAAAGGACTGAAACAATCCCAAGAGTCGCATGGACCTGCAAGTCCTCTTGAGAATGCTTAGCCTGAAACTTGTAAAACAAATAACAAGAAACATAAATAATGTTAATAGCACTCGGCACCCCAACCTGACCAGCAAGGTATAATAGGCGCCACATGTCTGAATAAGCTGAGAGACCGAAGATCTGAACCCAAGCAGGACCAGCCTGCAACCAGGGTCATAACTGCCAAGCTGTCTAAATCCGCCCTCAGAGAGGGAGGAAAGTAAAACAAACATTGACTAACGTGTCTCGAACAACTTCCGTAGAAGCAAACAGCAAATATCGATCCCAGAGAAAGTTCCCGCAGGAAACACAGTATGAAAAAGAAAATTCATCCTAACCGGATAAAATAAAATAACAGACCACCCGAGGGTTAACGCCCAAGAAGAACAGAAAGATCCGCAGGACCAGCCAAATGGAAACCCTGTTCTTCCAACAAAACTGGGAAGGATCTCAATAACAAGACTTAAAGGAGATTACTTGATCCCCCCATGTCTAACGAGGTGAGCCATTTGAAGGAGGAAACTGATGAGTCCCATAACCGAGAAGGATAGGGTTCCCAAACGGCTCAAAAACATGTGTCTAGAAGGCAAGCCAGCCTGTAACAAAAGGCACAACACTCAGGAACAGTTACACCCGCAGGGAACTGCACATACCCTCCTGTGGTCGAGAGACCAGGGGCAATCGGGCACGAACACAATCGCAAATAAACATCTGGACTTTGTAGAAGCGCAAGCGCCAAAAGTATTTAATAGCGAAAACGTGCCAAAAGGAGGAAAAAAACATAACTTGGGTTACCCGCAGTGTAGTAGTAGGGAGCAGTAGGGAACTCGCCTCCCGGAGGACAGGGTCCCCCAAGGTGGATGGCTCAGCAGTCCCTTGAATACCCGAGCCCGAGGAACAAGGCGCTCTAGAACAGCCTTAAGAACATAACTGACTAACCTGAGTCAATGGGGCCAATTCGCATTCATCACAGGACGAAGAATCTGAATCAGAAAGTTGAACAATCTCAACATCAGTATCCATAACTGGATAAAGGATATAAAAAAAATGGACTAAATAGAAAACAATTTCAACGGCACCTGACACCCACAATGGCTGGGGCACTCACCACCTCCTATGAACCAGACACCAGCGGACTAGAATTCTCAGTCGCCACGCCGTTATGTTCCAAAAGCCCTGAGTCCAGTTAAAACTACACATAAGCAGATTGAATCACATAACAAACATGACTAAAAAAAACCCTGTTCAATAATCCCCCTCAGGAGATATTAACCCTTGATTTCAAGATACTAAAGGAGTCCCACTGAGACCCTGTATTTTTCATGCAAGTTCGTAGAAACAAATGAGTTACAGTACGATCATGAAGAAGTAAAATGAAACGATCTTACCGGAATCTACGCTGTAGAACAGGAACATGGCCCTTCAAGTGTGACAGATAGTAGCCTCGCCTCCGCCATGGACTTGAGAGAAGAAAGCAGGCAGTGAAGCGAAGTTCGACAACACCGATTGCTTGTGGAGTTGTTAAAATGAGTCGGGATGGTTTTGCTGAAAGACTCTACCTGCATCTCCGGACTCTAACTTTCACCCAGGCTCTCACTGAGAGACTGACAGGATTACTTAAACTCCCGTCCCATGTCGAAGAGTACTACCCTCCTGGGACGAAAGGCAAATAATGACTGGGGGATGAGGGAAGTGGAAGGAGTATTTAAGCCTTTGGCTGGGGTGTCTTTGCCTCCTCCTGGTGGCCAGGTTCTTATTTCCCAAAAGTAATGAATGCAGCTGTGGACTCTTTCCATTTATGAAGAAAATTAAGGCAAGGAATCCCAATAATCTTCTTGCTCAATTTGACATGATATCCCTTAAGAGGGATATACCTAAAAATCCCAGACCCCCTTTGAGGGAATAAGATGCCACCTGTCATCTCTCTTCTGAACAGTCCCTTGATGAGCCCTCCAAAGTTAAATAAAGGCAAGAACTTACCCTCCAGGGTCTTCTGCTGTGGAGCAGACACAGCACCTCCAGGTTTAGCCAGCTTCATCCAACATCTGACAGGGACCTGGGTAGAAATGAACGCAGTGTAAGTGTAACACTGGTTGCCTGAAGGGGGTGTTAGAACGAATTGCTGGAGGGATAACAGAGACTACTCCGCGAGCTCCAGCAGCTAACAGCTACCAATACTCTTACTCAAGAGGATTACATGGACACAACATTAACACCAGTCCTGTCTTGGAAGGAAACTACCCATAAAAGGACCTAAAGGGACATAAAACAAGTTGTGATAGAGACAAAATACAATAATACGTACATTAATTACTTTACCTGCAAATGTATACTGCAGTGCCTTGCCATTAACCCTTTCTTTTAAGTTTCTGAATTGTGCAGCTCCCCCCCCACACACACACAATTCCTTTCATGGCTGTAGCTATATCTATTGGTGTTTTGGTAGAATGCAGAAGTGAATATGGATTACAGTGGATATAAAAAGTCTACACACCCCTGTTAAAATGTCATGTTTCTGTGATGTAAAAAAATGAGACAAAGATAAATAATTTCAGAACTTTTCCCACCTTTAATGTGACCTATAAACTGTACAACTCAATTGCAAAACAAACTAAAATCTTTTAGGTGGAGGGAAGTTGAAATAAAAAACTAAAATAATATAATTGCATAAGTGTGCACACACTTAACAAATACCTTGTTGAAGCACCCTTTGATTTTATTACAGCACTCATTTTTTTGGGGTATGAGTTTTTCAGCATGACACATCTTGACTTGGCAAGATTTGCCCACTCTTCTTTGCAAAAACACTCCAAATCTGTCAGATTGTGAGGGCATCTCTTGTGCAGAGCCCAATTAAGATCACCCCACAGATTTTCGATTTGATTCAGGTCTGGGCTCTGACTGGGCCATTCCAAAACTATAATCTTCTGGTGAAGCCATTCCTTTGTTGATTTGGATGTATGCTTTGGGGCGTTGTCATGCTGAAATATGAAGTTCCTCTTCATGTTCAGCTTTCTAGCAGAAGCCTGAAGGTTTTGTGCCAATATTGTCTGGTATTTGGAACTGTTCATAATTCCCTCTACCTTGACTAAGGCCCCAGTTCCAGCTGAAGAAAACCAGACCCAAAGCATGATGCTGCCACCAAAATACTTCACTGTGGGTATGGTGTTCTTTTGGTTATATGCAGTGTTGTTTTTTGCGCCGAACATATCTTTTGGAATTATGGCCAAAAAGTTTAATCTTGGTTTCATCAAACCAGAACACCTTTTGCGACATGCTTTTGGGAGACTTCAGATGTGTTTTTGCAAAATTTAGCTGGGCTTAGATGTTTTTTTCGTAAGCAAAAGCTTCCGTCTTGCCACTCTACCCCATAGCACAGACATATGAAGAATACGGGCGATTGTTGTCACATGCACCACACAGCCAGTACTTGCCAGATATTCCTGCAACTCCTTTAATGGTGCTGTAGGCCTCTTGACAGCCTCCCAGACCAGTTTTCTTCTCGTCTTTTCATCAAATTTGGAGGGACGTCCAGTTCTTGGTAATGTCACTGTTGCGCCATATTTTCTCCACTTGATGATGACTGTCTTCACTGTGTTCCATGGTATATCTAATGCCTTGGAAATTCTTTTGCACCCTTCGCCAGACTGATACCTTTTAACAATGAGATTCCTCTGATGCTTTGGAAGCTCTCTGCGAACCATGGCTTTTGCTTTAGGTTGCGACTAAGAAAATGTCAGGAAAGACCTTCTAGAACAGGGTTAATCAGAGGCATTATAAATGATGGCAGGTGTGTACTGACTCCTATTTAACATGATTTTGAATGTGATTGCTCAATTCTAAACACAGCTACATCCCCAAATATAAACAACCATATTATTTTACGGCTAGATTTAGAGTTCTGCGGCCAAAGGGGTGCATTAGCTACGCGTGTATTTTTCCCCCCGCACCTTTTAAATACCGCTGGTATTTAGAGTTCACAGAAGGGCTGCGTTAAGCTCCAAAAAGGGAGCATAGAGCATAATTTACCGCCACTGCAACTCTAAATACCAGCAGTGCTTACGGACGCGGCCAGCTTAAAAAACGTGCTCGTGCACGATTCCCCCATAGGAAACAATGGGGCATTTTGAGCTGAAAAAAAACCTAACACCTGCAAAAAAGCAGCGTTCAGCTCCTAACGCAGCCCCATTGTTTCCTATGGGGAAACACTTCCTAAGTCTGCACCTAACACCCTAACATGTACCCCGAGTCTAAACACCCCTAACCTTACTCTTATTAACCCCTAATCTGCCGCCCCCGCTATCGCTGACCCCTGCATATTATTTTTAACACCTAATCTTCCGCTCCGCACCGCCGCAACCTACGTTATCCCTATGTACCCCAAATCTGCTGCCCCTAACACCGCCGACCCCTATATTATATTTATTACCCCCTAATCTGCTGCCCCCAACGTCGCCGCCACCTACCTACAATTATTAACCCCTAATCTGCCGACCGGACCTCACCGCTACTATAATAACGTTATTAACCCCTAATCCGCCTCACTCCCGCCTCAAAAACCCTATAATAAATATTATTAACCCCTAATCTGCCCTCCCTAACATCGCCGACACCTAACTTCAAGTATTAACCCCTAATCTGCCGACTGGACCTCGCCGCTACTCTAATAAATGTATTAACCCCTAAAGCTAAGTCTAACCCTAACACACACACACCCCTAAATTAAATATAAATTTATTCTAACAAAATAAATTAAATCTTATTAAATAAATTATTCCTATTTAAAGCTAAATACTTACCTGTAAAATAAACCCTAATATAGCTACAATATAAATAATAATTATATTGTAGCTATTTTAGGATTAATATTTATTTTACAGGCAACTTTGTATTTATTTTAACCAGGTACAATAGCTATTAAATAGTTAATAACTATTTAATAGCTACCTAGTTAAAATAAATACAAAATTACCAGTAAAATAAATCCTAACCTAAGTTACAATTAAACCTAACACTACACTATCAATAAATAAATTAAATAAATTAAATACAAATACCTACAAATAAATACAAATAAATACACTAACTAAAGTACAAAAAATAAAAAAAGAACTAAGTTACAAAAAATAAAAAAATAATTTACAAACATTATAAAAAGATTACAACAATTTTAAGCTAATTACACCTACTCTAAGCCCCCTAATAAAATAACAAAGCCCCCCAAAATGAAAAAATTCCCTACCCTATTCTACATTTAAAATATACCAGCTTTATTACCTTACCAGCCCTTAAAAGGGCCTTTTGCGGGGCATGCCCCAAAGAATTCTGCTCTTTTGCCTGTAAAATAAAAATACAACCCCCCCAACATTAAAACCCACCACCCACATACCCCTACTCTAACCCACCCAAACTCCCCTTAAAAAAACCTAACACTACCCCCCTGAAGATCTTCCTACCTTGAGTCGTCTTCACTCAGCCGAGCCGAATTCTTCATCCAAGCGGGGGCTGAAGAGGTCCATCATCCGGCTGAATTCTTCATCCAAGCGGGGGCTGAAGAGGTCTTCCATCCGGCTGAAGTCTTCTATCAAGCGGCATCTTCAATCTTCTTTCTTCCGGCTCCATCTTAATCCCGCCGACGCGGAACATCCTTCCTCCACGAGGAACTCCCGAAGAATGAAGGTTCCTTTAAATGACGTCATCCAAGATGGCGTCCCTCGAATTCCGATTGGCTGATAGGATTCTATCAGCCAATCGGAATTAAGGTAGGAATAATTTGATTGGCTGATGGAATCAGCCAATCAGATTGAGCTTGCATTCTATTGGCTGTTCCGATCAGCCAATAGAATGCGAGCTCAATCTGATTGGATCAGCCAATCGGATTGAACTTGAATCTGATTGGCTGATTCCATCAGCCAATCAGATTTTTCCTACATTAATTCCGATTGGCTGATAGAATCCTATCAGCCAATCGGAATTCGAGGGACGCCATCTTGGATGACGTCCCTTAAAGGAACCTTCATTCGTCGGGAGTTCGTCGTGGAGGAAGGATGTTCCGCGTCGGCGGGATGAAGATGGAGCCGGAAGAAAGAAGATTCAAGATGCCGCTTGATAGAAGACTTCAGCCGGATGGAAGACCTCTTCAGCCCCCACTTGGATGAAGACTTCAGCCGGATGATGGACCTCTTCAGCCCCCGCTTGGATGAAGACTTCGGCTCGGCTGAGTGAAGACGACTCAAGGTAGGAAGATCTTCAGGGGGGTAGTGTTAGGTTTTTTTAAGGGGGGTTTGGGTGGGTTAGAGTAGGGGTATGTGGGTGGTGGGTTTTAATGTTGGGGGGGGTTGTATTTTTATTTTACAGGCAAAAGAGCAGAATTCTTTGGGGCATGCCCCGCAAAAGGCCCTTTTAAGGGCTGGTAAGGTAATAGAGCTGGTATATTTTAAATGTAGAAAAGGGTAGGGAATTTTTTCATTTTGGGGGGCTTTGTTATTTTATTAGGGAGCTTAGAGTAGGTGTAATTAGCTTAAAATTGTTGTAATCTTTTTATAATGTTTGTAAATTATTTTTTTATTTTTTGTAACTTAGTTCTTTTTTATTTTTTGTACTTTAGTTAGTGTATTTATTTGTATTTGTAGGTATTTGTATTTAATTTATTTAATGATAGTGTAGTGTTAGGTTTAATTGTAACATAGGTTAGGATTTATTTTACTGGTAATTTTGTATTTATTTTAACTAGGTAGCTATTAAATAGTTATTAACTATTTAATTGCTATTGTACCTGGTTAAAATAAATACAAAGTTGCCTGTAAAATAAATATTAATCCTAAAATAGCTACAATATAATTATTATTTATATTGTAGCTATATTAGGGTTTATTTTACAGGTAAGTATTTAGCTTTAAATAGGAATAATTTATTTAATAAGATTTAATTTATTTCGTTAGAATAAAATTATATTTAATTTAGGGGGGTGTTAGGGTTAGACTTAGCTTTAGGGGTTAATACATTTATTAGAGTAGCGGCGAGGTCCGGTCGGCAGATTAGGGGTTAATAATTGAAGTTAGGTGTCGGCGATGTTAGGGAGGGCAGATTAGGGGTTAATAATATTTATTATAGGGTTTTTGAGGCGGGAGTGAGGCGGATTAGGGGTTAATAAGTGTAGGTAGGTAGCGGCGACGTTGGGGGGGCAGATTAGGGGGTACATAGGGATAATGTAGGTTGCGGCGGTGTGCGGTCGGCAGATTAGGGGTTAAAATTTTTAATTATAGTGGCGGCGATGTGGGGGGACCTCGGTTTAGGGGTACATAGGTAGTTTATGGGTGTTATGTACTTTAGAGCACAGAAGTTAAGAGCTTTATGAACCGGCGTTAGCCCAGAAAGCTCTTAACTCCTGGCTTTTCTCTGCGGCTGGAGTTTTGTCGTTAGATTTCTAACGCTCACTTCAGCCAAGACTCTAAATACCGGCGTTAGAAAGATCCCATTGAAAAGATAGGCTACGCAATTGGCGTAGGGGGATCCGCGGTATGGAAAAGTCGCGGCTGGAAAGTGAGCGTTAGACCCTTTCCTGACTGACTCTAAATACCAGCGGCCGGTAAAAACCAGCGTTAGGACCCCCTAATGCTGGTTTGGACGGCTAACGCAGAACTCTAAATCTAGGCGTTAGTTTTTTATTTTTACTTCCCTCCACCTAGAAGTTTCAGTTTGTTTTTCAATCAAGTTGTACAGTTTATAGGTCACATAAAAGGTGAAAAAAGTTCTGAAATTATTTATCTTTGCCTCATTTTTTTATAGACTTTTTATATCCACTGTATCTGCTGGAGCATGCCTAGAAGCGGTGAACTCAGTTGAAATACAATGCCTGTGTCTAAACACTGATAAGAGGGGTGGAGCACAGTGTCCAGACAGCATTGCTATTTTAAGTATTTTTGCTTATTTTTGAAAATTATTTTAAAATACTTGCCAAGAATTTTTTTTTTTTGTTTAAATAATTTTTATTGAGGTCAAATATGTAAAATAACAGGCATACGGCTAGATTTAGAGTTTTGTCGGTAACGACCCGAAAAACTAACGCCCGCGTTTTACTGGCCGCACCATAAAAATAACTCTGGTATCGAGAGTCCACATAAAGGCTGCGTTAGGCTCCAAAAAAGGAGCGTAGAGCATTTTTAACGCAGCTTCAACTCTCGATACCAGAGTTGCTTACGGACGCGGCCAGCCTCAAAAACGTGCTCGTGCACGATTCTCCCATAGGAAACAATGGGGCTGTTTGAGCTGAAAAAAAACCTAACACCTGCAAAAAAGCCGCGTTCAGCTCCTAACGCAGCCCCATTGTTTGCTATGCGGTAACCCTTCTGACGTCTGCACTTAACACTCTAACATGTACCCCGAGTCTAAACACCCCTAGCCTTACACTTATTAACCCCTAATCTGCCGCCCCCGCTATCGCTGACCCCTGCATATTATTTTTAACCCCTAATCTGCCGCTCTGTAAACCGCCGCTACTTACATTATCCTTATGTACCCCTAATCTGCTGCCCCTAACACCGCCGACCCCTATATTATATTTATTAACCCCTAATCTGCCCCCCACAACGTCGCCTCCACCTGCCTACACTTATTAACCCCTAATCTGTCGACCGGACCGCACCGCTATTATAATAAAGTTATTAACCCCTAATCCGCCTCACTAACCCTATCATAAATAGTATTAACCCCTAATCTGCCCTCCCTAACATCGCCGACACCTAACTTCAATTATTAACCCCTAATCTGCCGACCGAATCTCGCCGCTATTCTAATAAATGTATTAACCCCTAAAGCTAAGTCTAACCCTAATACTAACACCCCCCTAAGTTAAATATAATTGAAATCTAACGAAATTAACTCTTATTAAATAAATTATTCCTATTTAAAGATAAATACTTACCTGTAAAATAAATCCTAATATAGCTACAATATAAATTATAATTATATTATAGCTATTTTAGGATTTATATTTATTTTACAGGTAACTTTGTATTTATTTTAACCAGGTACAATAGCTATTAAATAGTTAAGAACTATTTAATAGCTAAAATAGTTAAAATAATTACAAATTTACCTGTAAAAGAAATCCTAACCTAAGTTACAAATAAACCTAACACTAGACTATCAATAAATTAATTAAATAAACTACCTACAATTACCTACAATTAACCTAACACTACACTATCAATAAATTAATTAAATACAATTGCTACAAATAAATACAATTAAATAAACTAGCTAAAGTACAAAAAATAAAAAAGAACTAAGTTACAAAAAATAAAAAAATATTTACAAACATAAGAAAAATATTACAACAATTTTAAACTAATTACACCTACTCTAAGCCCCCCAAAATAAAAAAAACAGAATTTATGTTTACCTGATAAATTACTTTCTCCAACGGTGTGTCCGGTCCACGGCGTCATCCTTACTTGTGGGATATTCTCTTCCCCAACAGGAAATGGCAAAGAGCCCAGCAAAGCTGGTCACATGATCTCTCCTAGGCTCCGCCTACCCCAGTCATTCGACCGACGTTAAGGAGGAATATTTGCATAGGAGAAACCATATGGTACCGTGGTGACTGTAGTTAAAGAAAATAAATTATCAGACCTGATTAAAAAAACCAGGGCGGGCCGTGGACCGGACACACCGTTGGAGAAAGTAATTTATCAGGTAAACATAAATTCTGTTTTCTCCAACATAGGTGTGTCCGGTCCACGGCGTCATCCTTACTTGTGGGAACCAATACCAAAGCTTTAGGACACGGATGAAGGGAGGGAGCAAATCAGGTCACCTAAATGGAAGGCACCACGGCTTGCAAAACCTTTCTCCCAAAAATAGCCTCAGAAGAAGCAAAAGTATCAAACTTGTAAAATTTGGTAAAAGTGTGCAGTGAAGACCAAGTCGCTGCCCTACATATCTGATCAACAGAAGCCTCGATCTTGAAGGCCCATGTGGAAGCCACAGCCCTAGTGGAATGAGCTGTGATTCTTTCGGGAGGCTGCCGTCCGGCAGTCTCGTAAGCCAATCTGATGATGCTTTTAATCCAAAAAGAGAGAGAGGTAGAAGTTGCTTTTTGACCTCTCCTTTTACCGGAATAAACAACAAACAAGGAAGATGTTTGTCTAAAATCCTTTGTAGCATCTAAATAGAATTTTAGAGCGCGAACAACATCCAAATTGTGCAACAAACGTTCCTTCTTTGAAACTGGTTTCGGACACAGAGAAGGTACGATAATCTCCTGGTTAATGTTTTTGTTAGAAACAACTTTTGGAAGAAAACCAGGTTTATTACGTAAAACCACCTTATCTGCATGGAACACCAGATAAGGAGGAGAACACTGCAGAGCAGATAATTCTGAAACTCTTCTAGCAGAAGAAATTGCAACTAAAAACAAAACTTTCCAAGATAATAACTTAATATCAACGGAATGCAAGGGTTCAAACGGAACCCCCTGAAGAACTGAAAGAACTAAATTGAGACTCCAAGGAGGAGTCAAAGGTTTGTAAACAGGCTTAATTCTAACCAGAGCCTGAACAAAGGCTTGAACATCTGGCACAGCGGCCAGCTTTTTGTGAAGTAACACAGACAAGGCAGAAATCTGTCCCTTCAGGGAACTTGCAGATAATCCTTTTTCCAATCCTTCTTGAAGGAAGGATAGAATCCTAGGAATCTTAACCTTGTCCCAAGGGAATCCTTTAGATTCACACCAACAGATATATTTTTTCCAAATTTTGTGGTAAATCTTTCTAGTTACAGGCTTTCTGGCCTGAACAAGAGTATCGATAACAGAATCTGAGAATCCTCGCTTCGATAAGATCAAGCGTTCAATCTCCAAGCAGTCAGCTGGAGTGAAACCAGATTCGGATGTTCGAACGGACCCTGAACAAGAAGGTCTCGTCTCAAAGGTAGCTTCCAAGGAGGAGCCGATGACATATTCACCAGATCTGCATACCAAGTCCTGCGTGGCCACGCAGGAGCTATCAAGATCACCGACGCCCTCTCCTGATTGATCCTGGCTACCAGCCTGGGGATGAGAGGAAACGGCGGGAACACATAAGCTAGTTTGAAGGTCCAAGGTGCTACTAGTGCATCCACTAGAGCTGCCTTGGGATCCCTGGATCTGGACCCGTAGCAAGGAACTTTGAAGTTCTGACGAGAGGCCATCAGATCCATGTCTGGAATGCCCCACAGCTGAGTGACTTGGGCAAAGATTTCCGGATGGAGTTCCCACTCCCCCGGATGCAACGTCTGACGACTCAGAAAATCCGCTTCCCAATTTTCCACTCCTGGGATGTGGACAGCAGACAGGTGGCAGGAGTGAGACTCCGCCCATAGAATGATTTTGGTCACTTCTTCCATCGCCAGGGAACTCCTTGTTCCCCCCTGATGGTTGATGTACGCAACAGTTGTCATGTTGTCTGATTGAAACCGTATGAACTTGGCCCTCGCTAGCTGAGGCCAAGCCTTGAGAGCATTGAATATCGCTCTCAGTTCCAGAATATTTATCGGTAGAAGAGATTCTTCCCGAGACCAAAGACCCTGAGCTTTCAGGGATCCCCAGACCGCGCCCCAGCCCATCAGACTGGCGTCGGTCGTGACAATGACCCACTCTGGTCTGCGGAATGTCATCCCTCGTGACAGGTTGTCCAGGGACAGCCACCAACGGAGTGAGTCTCTGGTCCTCTGATTTACTTGTATCTTCGGAGACAAGTCTGTATAGTCCCCATTCCACTGACTGAGCATGCACAGTTGTAATGGTCTTAGATGAATGCGTGCAAAAGGAACTATGTCCATTGCCGCTACCATCAACCCGATCACTTCCATGCACTGAGCTATGGAAGGAAGAGGAACGGAATGAAGTATCCGACAAGAGTCTAGAAGTTTTGTTTTTCTGGCCTCTGTCAGAAAAATCCTCATTTCTAAGGAGTCTATTATTGTTCCCAAGAAGGGAACCCTTGTTGACGGAGATAGAGAACTCTTTTCCATGTTCACTTTCCATCCGTGAGATCTGAGAAAGGCCAGGACAATGTCCGTGTGAGCCTTTGCTTGAGGAAGGGACGACGCTTGAATCAGAATGTCGTCCAAGTAAGGTACTACAGCAATGCCCCTTGGTCTTAGCACAGCTAGAAGGGAGCCTAGTACCTTTGTGAAAATCCTTGGAGCAGTGGCTAATCCGAAAGGAAGCGCCACGAACTGGTAATGTTTGTCCAGGAATGCGAACCTCAGGAACCGATGATGTTCCTTGTGGATAGGAATATGTAGATACGCATCCTTTAAATCCACCGTGGTCATGAATTGACCTTCCTGGATGGAAGGAAGAATAGTTCGAATGGTTTCCATCTTGAACGATGGAACCTTGAGAAACTTGTTTAAGATCTTGAGATCTAAGATTGGTCTGAACGTTCCCTCCTTTTTGGGAACTATAAACAGATTGGAGTAGAACCCCATCCCTTGTTCTCTTAATGGAACGGGATGAATCACTCCCATTTTTAACAGGTCTTCTACACAATGTAAGAATGCCTGTCTTTTTATGTGGTCTGAAGACAACTGAGACCTGTGGAACCTCCCCCTTGGGGGAAGTCCCTTGAATTCCAGAAGATAACCTTGGGAGACTATTTCTAGCGCCCAAGGATCCAGAACATCTCTTGCCCAAGCCTGAGCGAAGAGAGAGAGTCTGCCCCCCACCAGATCCGGTCCCGGATCGGGGGCCAACATTTCATGCTGTCTTGGTAGCAGTGGCAGGTTTCTTGGCCTGCTTTCCCTTGTTCCAGCCTTGCATTGGTCTCCAAGCTGGCTTGGCTTGAGAAGTATTACCCTCTTGCTTAGAGGACGTAGCACTTTGGGCTGGTCCGTTTCTACGAAAGGGACGAAAATTAGGTTTATTTTTTGCCTTGAAAGGCCGATCCTGAGGAAGGGCGTGGCCCTTACCCCCAGTGATATCCGAGATAATCTCTTTCAAGTCAGGGCCAAACAGCGTTTTCCCCTTGAAAGGAATGTTAAGTAGCTTGTTCTTGGAAGACGCATCAGCCGACCAAGATTTCAACCAAAGCGCTCTGCGCGCCACAATAGCAAACCCAGAATTCTTAGCCGCTAACCTAGCCAATTGCAAAGTGGCGTCTAGGGTGAAAGAATTAGCCAATTTGAGAGCATTGATTCTGTCCATAATCTCCTCATAAGGAGGAGAATCCCTGTCGACCGCCTTTATCAGCGCATCGAACCAGAAACATGCGGCTGTAGCGACAGGGACAATGCATGAAATTGGTTGTAGAAGGTAACCCTGTTGAACAAACATCTTTTTAAGCAAACCTTCTAATTTTTTATCCATAGGATCTTTGAAAGCACAACTATCCTCTATGGGTATAGTGGTGCGTTTGTTTAAAGTGGAAACCGCTCCCTCGACCTTGGGGACTGTCTGCCATAAGTCCTTTCTGGGGTCGACCATAGGAAACAATTTTTTAAATATGGGGGGAGGGACGAAAGGAATACCGGGCCTTTCCCATTCTTTATTAACAATGTCCGCCACCCGCTTGGGTATAGGAAAAGCTTCTGGGAGCCCCGGCACCTCTAGGAACTTGTCCATTTTACATAGTTTCTCTGGGATGACCAACTTGTCACAATCATCCAGAGTGGATAATACCTCCTTAAGCAGAATGCGGAGATGTTCCAACTTAAATTTAAATGCAATCACATCAGGTTCAGCTTGTTGAGAAATGTTCCCTGAATCAGTAATTTCTCCCTCAGACAAAACCTCCCTGGCCCCATCAGACTGAGTTAGGGGCCCTTCAGAAATATTAATATCAGCGTCGTCATGCTCTTCAGTATCTAAAACAGAGCAGTCGCGCTTATGCTGATAAGTGTTCATTTTGGCTAAAATGTTTTTGACAGAATTATCCATTACAGCCGTTAATTGTTGCATAGTAAGGAGTATTGGCGCGCTAGATGTACTAGGGGCCTCCTGAGTGGGCAAGACTCGTGTAGACGAAGGAGGGAATGATGCAGTACCATGCTTACTCCCCTCACTTGAGGAATCATCTTGGGCATCATTGTCATTGTCACATAAATCACATTTATTTAAATGAATAGGAATTCTGGCTTCCCCACATTCAGAACACAGTCTATCTGGTAGTTCAGACATGTTAAACAGGCATAAACTTGATAACAAGTACAAAAAACGTTTTAAAATAAAACCGTTACTGTCACTTTAAATTTTAAACTGAACACACTTTATTACTGCAAATGCGAAAAAACATGAAGGAATTGTTCAAAATTCACCAAATTTTCACCACAGTGTCTTAAAGCCTTAAAAGTATTGCACACCAAATTTGGAAGCTTTAACCCTTAAAATAACGGAACCGGAGCCGTTTTGAACTTTAACCCCTTTACAGTCCCTGGTATCTGCTTTGCTGAGACCCAACCAAGCCCCAAGGCGAATACGATACCAAATGACGCCTTCAGAAAGTCTTTTCTAAGTATCAGAGCTCCTCTCACATGCGACTGCATGCCATGCCTCTCAAAAACAAGTGCGCCACACCGGCGCGAAAATGAGGCTCTGCCTATGCTTTGGGAAAGCCCCTAAAGAATAAGGTGTCTAAAACAGTGCCTGCCGATATTATTATATCAAAATACCCAGATAAAATGATTCCTCAAGGCTAAATATGTGTTAATAATCAATCGATTTAGCCCAAAAAAAGTCTACAGTCTTAATAAGCCCTTTTTGAAGCCCTTATTTACAATCGTAATAAACATGGCTTACCGGATCCCAGAGGGAAAATGACAGCTTCCAGCATTACATCGTCTTGTTAGAATGTGTCATACCTCAAGCAGCAAGAGACTGCTCACTGTTCCCCCAACTGAAGTTAATTGCTCTCAACAGTCCTGTGTGGAACAGCCATGGATTTTAGTGACGGTTGCTAAAATCATTTTCCTCATACAAACAGAAATCTTCATCTCTTTTCTGTTTCTGAGTAAATAGTACATACCAGTACTATTTCAAAATAACAAACTCTTGATTGAATAATAAAAACTACAGTTAAACACTAAAAAACTCTAAGCCATCTCCGTGGAGATGTTGCCTGTACAACGGCAAAGAGAATGACTGGGGTAGGCGGAGCCTAGGAGGGATCATGTGACCAGCTTTGCTGGGCTCTTTGCCATTTCCTGTTGGGGAAGAGAATATCCCACAAGTAAGGATGACGCCGTGGACCGGACACACCTATGTTGGAGAAATGCCCTACCCTATTCTAAATTACTACAGTTCAAAGCTCTTTTACCTTACCAGCCCTGAACAGGGCCCTTTGCGGGGCATGCCCCAAGAAATACAGCTCTTTTGCCTGTAAAAAAAAAACATACAATACCCAAGCCCCCCAACATTACAACCCACCACCCACATACCCCTAATCTAACCCAAACCCCCCTTAAATAAACCTAACACTAAGCCCCTGAAGATCATCCTACCTTGTCTTCACCATACCAGGTTCACCGATCGGTCCAGAAGAGCTCCTCCGATGTCCTGATCCAAGCCCAAGCGGGGGGCTGAAGTCTTCATCCAAGCGGGGCAGAAGAGTTCTTCCATCCGATTGAAGTCTTCATCCAAGCGGCATCCATCCGGAGCGAAGCGTCAGCATCCTGAAGACCTCCACCGCGGAACATCCATCCTGGCCGACGACTGAACGACGAATGACGGTTCCTTTAAATGACGTCATCCAAGATGGCGTCCCTCGAATTCCGATTGGCTGATAGGATTCTATCAGCCAATCGGAATCAAGGTAGGAATATTCTGATTGGCTGATGGAATCAGCCAATCAGAATCAAGTTCAATCCGATTGGCTGATCCAATCAGCCAATCAGATTGAGCTTGCATTCTATTGGCTGTTCCGATCAGATTGAGCTCGCATTCTATTGGCTGATTGGCTGATTGGATCAGCCAATCGGATTGAACTTGATTCTGATTGGCTGATTCCATCAGCCAATCAGAATATTCCTACCTTAATTCCGATTGGCTGATAGAATCCTATCAGCCAATCAGAATTCGAGGGACGCCATCTTGGATGACGTCCCTTAAAGGAACCGTCATTCTGCAGTTGGACGTCGCCGGAAGAAGATGGGTCCGCGGTGGAGGTCTTCAGGATGGAGCCGGTCGTCATCGGATGAAGATAGAAGATGCCGCTTGGATCAAGATGGTTGCCGGTCCGGATCGCCTCTTCTTCCCGGATAGGATGAAGACTTTGGAGCCTCTTCTGGACCTCTTCAGGCACCGGATGATGGATCGCCAACCCCCGCTTGGGTTGGATGAAGATTTTGGAGCCAGGACGGATCGGTGATACCTGGTGAGGTGAAGACAAGGTAGGATGATCTTCAGGGGCTTAGTGTTAGGTTTATTTAAGGGGGGTTTGGGTTAGATTAGGGGTATTGTATGTTTTTTTTTTACAGGCAAAAGAGCTGAACTTCTTGGGGCATGCCCCGCAAAGGGCCCTGTTCAGGGCTGGTAAGGTAAAAGAGCTTTTAACTTTAGTAATTTAGAATAGGGTAGGGCATTTTTTATTTTGGGGGGCTTTGTTGTTTTATTAGGGGGCTTAGAGTAGGTGTAATTAGTTTAAAATTGTTGTAATATTTTTCTTATGTTTGTAGATATTTTTTTATTTTTTGTACTTTAGCAAGTTTATTTAATTGTATTTATTTGTAGGAATTGTATTTAATTAATTTATTGATAGTGTAGTGTTAGGTTAATTGTAGGTAATTGTAGGTAGTTTATTTAATTAATTTATTGATAGTATAGTGTTAGTTTTAATTGTAACTTAGTTTAGGATTTCTTTTACAGGTAAATTTGTAATTATTTTAACTATTTTAGCTATTAAATAGTTCTTAACTATTTAATAGCTATTGTACCTGGTTAAAATAAATACAAAGTTACCTGTAAAATAAATATAAATCCTAAAATAGCTATAATATAAATATAATTTATATTGTAGCTATATTAGGATTTATTTTACAGGTAAGTATTTAGTTTTAAATAGGAATAATTTAATAAGAGTTAATTTATTTCGTTAGATTTAAATTATATTTAATTTAGGGGGGTGTTAGTGTTAGGGTTAGACTTAGCTTTAGGGGTTAATACATTTATTAGAATAGCGGTGAGCTCCGGTCGGCAGATTAGGGGTTAATAATTGAAGTTAGGTGTCGGCGATGTTAGGGAGGGCAGATTAGGGGTTAATACTATTTATTATAGGGTTAGTGAGGCGGATTAGGGGTTAATAACTTTAGTATAGTAGCGCTCAGGTCCGCTCGGCAGATTAGGGGTTAATAAGTGTAGGCAGGTGGAGGCAACGTTGTGGGGGGCAGATTAGGGGTTAATAAATATAATATAGGGGTCGGCGGTGTTAGGGGCAGCAGATTAGGGGTACATAAGGATAACGTAGGTGGCGGCGCTTTGCGGTCGACAGATTAAGGGTTAATAAGTGTAGGTAGGTGGCGGCGACGTTGTGGGGGGCAGATTAGGGGTTAATAAATATAATACAGGGGTCGGCGGTGTTAGGGGCAGCAGATTAGGGGTACATAAGGATAACGTAGGTGGCGGTCGGCAGATTAGGGGTTAAAAAATTTTAATCGAGTGGCGGCGATGTGGGGGGACCTCGGTTTAGGGGTACATAGGTAGTTTATGGGTGTTAGTGTACTTTAGAGTACAGTAGTTAAGAGCTTTATGAACCGGCGTTAGCCCAGAAAGCTCTTAACTACTGACTTTTTTCCTGCGGCTGGAGTTTTGTCGTTAGATGTCTAACGCTCACTTCAGAAACGACTCTAAATACCGGAGTTAGGAAGATCCCATTGAAAAGATAGGATACGCAATTGACGTAAGGGGATCTGCGGTATGGAAAAGTCGCGGCTGAAAAGTGAGCGTTAGACCCTATTTTGAGTGACTCTAAATACTGGCAGTAGCCTAAAACCAGCGTTAGGAGCCTCTAACGCTGGTTTTCACGGCTACCGCCAAACTCCAAATCTAGGTCATATTGAGTTACAGAAGTTATATACAAAGAAAAGAAAAAACACATTATACAATCAAATCTGTTACTTCACAGTACTGTAAATGAAATACTAAAAATGGACCTCACATTTTCTATTTTGTTACATAAAAAAAAAAAGAGAAAACTTGTAATTATACGCATTACAAATATATGTATATACACAAAAAAAAAAATATTAAGTTTTCTCGAACTTATGAAACCCAGAGTAATGAGATAGATAAACAACTAAATGTGGCTAACATTGTACAGAAATTAAAAGTGCTAGTTAAACAAGAAATCTGAGCCATGTGAATCTGGGTATTTAGAGAGATATTAATGATAATGTATCCCACAAGTATTATAACTAGAGATAAGTTAAAATATGGTAATATTTGGCAACAGAATTGTGCTGCATCTGTAAGTTTAAACTAGAGAAGAAGCTCTATATCTGTATATATATATATATATATATATATATATATCTGTATATATATATATATATATATATATATATATATATATATATATATATATATATACTGGGAAAGGAAAAGAACCCTAGTACAAGTGATGTAAAGACTTTATAGCCAATAGTTGATTAGACATAAATATCAATACATGAGTTTATGAAGGGTAAGCTTACAGAAACTTAATATTAAAGGCCTTATTCTAATCTGATATGTCTAGAACCCAGCTCCACCCAGGGCACTTGGGTTAGCGCCAGCTCCCAACATTATTTAGGCAAGTAATTATATAATATCTATTTTTTAAAATACATATACCCTTTGCTAGAGTTGTACTATAAGTGCACACTATATAGATTGTTCTAATCAGCCATTCTCACACACAAAAAACAAAACAGAAGAAAACAATAACTTAGTCTCTATCAATTTTACCACAGGTCACAACAAAGGGAAATAATACTGTAGGAATTAGGACTATTGATACAAATGCAATTAACTGTGGAGTGTCTCGAGGGAACCACAAATCTAGTTCCTGACTATTAAAGGGACATGCCACCCACATTTTTTCTTTTATGATTTAGAAAGAGAATGCAATTTTAAACATCTTTCTAATTTACTTATATTATCTAATTTGTTTTATTCTCTTGATATTCTTTGATGAAAAGCATATCTAGATATGCTCACTAGCTGCTGATTGGTTGCTGAACATAGAAGCATCGTGTGATTGGCTCACCATGTGCATCGCTTTTTCTTCAACTAAGGATATTTAAAAAATGAAGCAAAATAAATAATGGAAGTAAATTGTAATGTTGTTTACATTTCTATTCTCTATCTGAATCATGAAAGAAAGATTTTGGGTTTAGTGGCCCTTTAAGTAGGTAATCAGGGAACTATAAAGTGATGGGGGGGTAAAAAAGGATGTGGAGCCAGCCGCACTAATATTCGATATCTTAATGATAAATGTACCAGGAGGTCAGATATAGCTCAATACTGACTATATAGGTGTGGCATAATAATTAAATACCTGGTTTTAAGATATCTATATGGGAGCTTAGAGCAAATGAAAAAGCCATATCTCCAGACTCACACTAAAACATTCATTACTTGTACATAAGTAGAAAATATATTATTTTGACTCCTCAACAGTATAATCGTATAACTGAATATTGGAATATGTATAGACATACATTATGAATAAGCGGCTAGGTACTTGTTAAATAAGCTGATGTGACAAAGTAAAGAGAAAATATTACACTCAATCATACGAACATATAAGAGACGAGTAGACAGCGGTTTGTTATTGATAAGCACATTTAGAGGTAGGCAATTTTAATTCTAGAGCTGGTTGGCCCAATTATGACTGCGTATGCTTTAAAATGGAGGTGACAGCTGTAACATGACCCTTCGTGTAAGCTAGTTATCAAAAATATATAGGAAACATCAAACTCCTAAGTGGAAGAATATAGAACTTGTGGAGGACTTATGTTAGGGTTATCTATAAATATGGAATAGTATATATAGCAGCTAACCTAGAGGAGCTGTATAATGTTAGAGGAGCTGAAAGTTGATATAGGAGATGATATAACAGCAACATATTGTAAACTCACCATATTTCACAAAAATATATAGCAAAATAAAAAGTATAGGATACATTACAATATAGCGTATGCGAAGTCCTGCAAGCAGGGTAGGGGGGAAACACTAAAGACCGCAACTCTAGGGTTTTATCAATACAGTCATCAGCCCTCTATTGGCAGCATTAGCTTTTAATCAGCAGAAGGCAGTGAAGAAAAAATGTATAGCTACCTAGCTGTAACCTGCATGTATACAAGTAACTAATCTGTATAGGGCCTCTCAATATATACATAGTTAGGAATCTTGAGGCAGTCCCCAGTGATATGTAATCTAAGCCAAACTTACACGAGTATAAGCTATGTGTAGAAAAAACTGTATAAAACGGTTATAACTACACCTCTGCAGAAAGTATATAAACATGAATTATTCCAAAAGATTAAAGGTTAAATAGACAGCTTATAAATAGTAACATATAGGGAGAGTACTGTTGTTGATCACTAAAACCAAAACTATAAGTGCCACCGTTTGGAACAAATAGACTAAACTAATATGATCTACTTTAACTGGTTTTTCAAACCAACTTAAATATCCTAGAAATATGTGCATACTGATATAAAAATGTTAACAACCTTAAAAAGCTAGTACTAAACCGTTTATACCAAAGAAGAGTTAGACAATCCGACAAGGCAGAGTCTGATAGTAAGTCTTAAGTAGGAAAGCCATCGAACATAAACCTTCAGCCGATCCCTGATCGAAACCAAAAGGATACAGTGTCCAGCAATTGCCAAAGTGAGAGGTTCATCAGCCACAAAGGCCAACACCCGACCATAAGACGATCCAGCCCTGTTGGACAAGGTTTTCGCAACAATATGCTCTCCGACAGCACAAAAAAGAGCCCACCCGAGCAAACAGGTAGGGTTTCCCTTTCATCGCCATTCCAGGATAATCATAGCAGACAAGTTCAAGCTGATTCTCCTCCACAAGGGTCCGCTTCCCGGATTTCTGGTAGGACATATTATGATCTTTGACTCTCACTAGAACCTCTGTGCTGTGCCGCTTCCCGGCAAAGAGTGAGATAGGTGAAAACAGGAGGTGTTGTAAACAGAGTCTAGGATACATCTGCTCCTCTTGCCAGTTAGATGTCCACTGTTGCGTAGAAGGCGACTCAGCTTGGGTGGTAGCAATAGTTAAGAAGGTAGCTGATCCGGTCGGTATTAAATTGCTCGGCATAGCCAAGTCTCCTTCTTCTTGTGTCCGGCCAGCCTCATCACATCTAATCTCGTATAATGAGGGCTCAGAAACATCATACAGATTGCCCTCATGTGAATCTTGTAGCTTCCCCGGATCAGCGCTAGCCTGTGACTCCTGGTCAAACGCCTTAATAAGCGTTAGCCTTAATTGTGTGAAATGGGCCTCTAGTAGTTCCAGGATTTCTTTATCCCACGAGGTCGTCGCCATCTTAGCTCAGATATCGCAATCCTTAAATGACTTATCTTAACGGAATGGCAAATCAAATGCAACAAAGTCTGTGTATGCTCTTGGGCTTAGGATAGCTTATGTTACTGTGGCTCCCCTCTGAATGGATTAGAGCTATAAAAATACAAGTAAATAAGCCCCTTTTAAAATATTTGGAGCCAGAGCTCTGTAGAAATGCGACCATCCACCTCGGCGGCTGACTCCGCCCCCCCTTCCCAAGAATTTTTAAATGCAAACTATTTTTACTTAATTAGCCCTTTTACGGTATGCACAGATCTCAACCTGTTTTATGGCACTTTAAATTTCTTCAGAGCATTCGTCTTCACCTCTTCCAGGTTACTAAGGCAAAGAATGACTGGGTGATTATGGGAAGTGGGAGGAATACTTAAGCTTTGCCGGGGTGTCTTTGCCTCCTCCTGGTGGACAGGAGCTTAATTCCCAACAGTAATGAATGGATTTGTGGACTCCCCATGCCATTGAAAAGAAATAACTGTTATTTACATAACACAGAATCGTCCCTTAACTTAATAAGCGCTAATCACCTGCAGACGTATTTATAGGAACATCATCCTCCTCGGTCTTCACCTGATCACACGTAAACAGATCTTCTGTTATCTCAACTTTCACTATATCAGCGTTGTCTGCGTCTGTGCAAATATAGTAAACAATAGAGTTTATATCATATGATCTGATGTTTATATCACAGGATCTAGTGTTTATATCACATGATCTATTCTAGTGTTTATATCACATGATCTAGTGTTTATATCACATGATTTAGTGTTTATATCACATGATCTAGTGTTTATATCCCATGATTTAGTGTTTATATCCCATGATCTAGTGTTTATATCCCATGATCTAGTGTTTATATCACATTATTATTATTATTATTATTATTATTATCAGGTATTTGTAGAGCGCCAACAGATTCCGCATGGTCTAGTGTTTATATCACATGATCTAGTGTTTATATCACATGATCTATTCTAGAGTTTATATCACATGATCTAGTGTTTATATCGATCTGATGTTTATATCACATGATCTAGTGTTTATATCACAGGATCTAGTGTTTATATCACATGGTCTAGTGTTTATATCACATGATCTATTCTAGTGTTTATATCCCATGATCTAGTGTTTATATCCCATGATCTAGTGTTTATATCACATTATTATTATTATTATTATTATCAGGTATTTGTAGAGCGCCAACAGATTCCGCATGGTCTAGTGTTTATATCACATGATCTAGTGTTTATATCACATGATCTATTCTAGAGTTTATATCACATGATCTAGTGTTTATATCGATCTGATGTTTATATCACATGATCTAGTGTTTATATCACATGGTCTAGTGTTTATATCACAGGATCTATTCTAGTGTTTATATCACAGGATCTAGTGTTTATATCACAGGATCTAGTGTTTATATCACAGGATCTAGTGTTTATATCACATGATCTAGCGTTTATATCACATGGTCTAGTGTTTATATCACATGATCTGGTGTTAATATCACATGGTCTAGTGTTTATATCACATGGTCTAGTGTTTATATCACATGGTCTAGTGTTTATATCACATGGTCTAGTGTTTATATCACACAATCTGTTTTTTTTATCACACACATATATATATATATATATATATATATATATACATCTTCTGTTATCTCAACTTTCACTATATCAGCGTTGTCTGCGTCTGTGCAAATATAGTAAACAATAGTATTTATATCATATGATCTGATGTTTATATCACAGGATCTAGTGTTTATATCACATGATTTAGTGTTTATATCCCATGATCTGGTGTTTATATCACATGATCTGGTGTTTATATCACATGATTTAGTGTTTATATCCCATGATTTAGTGTTTATATCACATGATCTAGTGTTTATATCACATGGTCTGGTCTTTATATCACATTATTATTATTATCAGGTTTTGTAGAGCGCCAACAGATTCCGCATGGTCTAGTGTTTATATCGATCTGATGTTTATATCACATGATCTAGTGTTTATATCACATGGTCTAGTGTTTATATCACATGATCTAGTGTTTATATCACATGATCTAGTGTTTATAGCACATGATCTGATGTTTATATCACATGATCTAGTGTTTATATCACAGGATCTAGTGTTTATATCACAGGATCTAGTGTTTATATCACATGATCTAGTGTTTATATCACATTATCTATTCTAGTGTTTATATCACATGATCTAGTGTTTATATCATATGATCTGATGTTTATATCCCAGGATCTAGTGTTTATATCACATGATCTATTCTAGTGTTTATATCACATGATCTAGTGTTTATATCACATGGTCTAGTGTTTATATCACATGGTCTGGTCTTTATATCACATGGTCTAGTGTTTATATCACATGATCTGGTGTTTATATCACATGATCTGGTGTTTATATCACATGATCTGGTGTTTATATCACATGATCTGGTGTTTATATCACATGATCTGGTGTTTATATCACATGGTCTAGTGTTTATATCACACAATCTGGGTTTTTTTTATCACATAAAAAACAGTTTGTGTATTTCCCAGACAGACAATAGCACTAAATACTCACACTGTGGTACTTTTTCCTATTACATTATCTCACATCTTTTTAGCTAAAAGAGAATTTTAGACACAACATGTGCACACTCATCAGTAACCTCTGTGTCTCAGACACAGCATGCTTGCACACTCACTTGTAACCTGCGTGCCTCAGACACAACATAAGTGCACACTCACTTGTAACCTGTGTGCCTCAGACACAACATACGTGCACACTCACTTGTAACCTGCGTGCCTCAGACACACCATATGTGCACACTCACTTGTAACCTGTGTGCCTCAGACACAACATACGTGCACACTCACTTGTAACCTGCGTGCCTCAGACACACCATATGTGCACACTCGCTTGTAAGCTATGTGCCTCAGACACAAGATAGGTGCACACTCCCCTGTAACCTGTGTGCCTCAGACACACCATACGTGCACACTCACCTTTTTTTCCCAGACAGACAATAGCACTAAATACTCACACTGTGGTACTTTTTCCTATTACATTATCTCACATCTTTTTAGCTGAAAGAGAATTTTAGACACAACATGTGTGCACACTCACCTGTAACCTGCGTACCTCAGACACAACATACGTGCACACTCACCTGTAACCTGCGTACCTCAGACACAACATGTGTTGTAAGGTTCAGGAGAATCAATTATTCCATTCCACAATCAGTTCCTAAATAGGATAATATTGTTATAAAAATATCACAGGACCCCACTACAATCAATCTAAATTCCATTTCCATTGGATAAGAAATATATAATAGATCTGACTGTAAGTCAGACTCTAAATATCCCTAGTGTAAACTATTTTTTAAATTAAAAAAAGTGAATGATAACAGGATCATCCGTAACACACATAGAAAAAATAAAGTTTAAAATTGTGTTCAAGGGAGGAACACAAAATAATATAAATTTCTAACACACACTTCTCCTGTATAAGTATAGGTATAGAAATTGTATACCTAAATCGATACTTATTTGAATATAGGTAATGGTAAAAATATAGTTTCTATGAAGTTTAGTCAGAGGGTATATAATTCTACCTCAGATATTATGAACGACTAGGTGTGGAGAAACGCTAGCAGTATTGTTACTCCAACGCTCGCAAGCACATACGTTCTATTATCCAGTTTGGATTATGTCCAGACACTTTTATAATATAGGAGGTTTCGGAAGGAGATTGAACCCCAAAGACAAAACTAAGTGCCAATTAAGGCCAACAGATTTAAGTTAAAAGCTAATTTTTAACAAATTAATTACAGGAGAAGCAGTGCAAATGTCTGATGCGCGTTTCGCCAACTGCTTTGCGAGCTTTGGAGTAACAATACTGCTAGCGTTTCTCCACACCTAGTCGTTCATAATATCTGAGGTAGAATTATATACCCTCTGACTAAACTTCATAGAAACTATGGCCTAGATTTAGAGTTTTGTCGGTAAAGACCCGCGGTGCTAACGCTGCTTTTTTTTCCAGCGCTCCCTTAAGACAACGCTGGTATTTAGAGTTGTCTGAATGGCTGCGTTAGCCTCAAAAAAGGGAGCGTTGAGCATAATTTAGCTCCACTTCAACCCTCAATACCAGCGTTGCTTAAGTCAGCAGTAAGCTGGAAAAACGTGCTTGTGCACGATATCCCCATAGGAAACAATGGGGCTGAGCTGGCTGAAAAAAAACCTAACACCTGCAAAAAAGCAGCGTTCAGATCCTAACGCAGCCTCATTGTTTCCCATGAGGAAACACTTTCTAAGTCTACATAGGGTAATATGAACAATCTAACTCACTCCAGATATAGCCTCCTTCACTAGTGTAGTCTTCTCACAAGTGACTACACCTAAAGTTTTTGAAAAAAAGAAATTATAGTGGGGTAGGAAGGGGCGCTGAACCGCAATCTGGAAATGTATATAACTTAAGACCTTTGCATTAATTTATATTTAGTTGGGGTAGAGAATACCAATATTAAATCTTATATGAGGTGTGATGGTAAAATAAAATAATATAATTTAATAATCTTCTATCTTTTAGATGGGGTAAAGAATACCAATAATAAGTTCAAGGTGTGATGATAAAATAAATTAGTTTAATAATCTTCTATCTTTTCAGTGGTAATATAATGTGTGCTGCGTAGAAAGCTATTTGGTGAAAGTGTTAATGAAAGTGTTAATCTTTTAGTTAGGGTAGATAATACCAATAATATGAGGTTCAGGTATGATGATAACATTAAATAGTATAATAATCTTCTATCTTTTCAGTGATAATATAATGTGTGCTGCGTGGAAAGCTGCTTAGTGAAAGTGTTAATGAAAGTTAAAACATGCTCATTTCTCCTTGTTTGTGTAAGGTAAAAAAAAAAAAAAATTAAATCGTGAGAGTAAATAGGTGTGAAATTAGTGTTAGAGCAGTAAGTTAAAAGTGACTCTATGTCACCAAGTAGATCTTCTTTGTATATAGTATACGTGCAGTATGGATAATAATTGTTGTAGTGAAAAGTAGGGGTGCAAAAAAATATATTTAAATATATTTGTGATTAAATTAGTACTGGGAACTAGGGATCCTCACAAGTTTTAGATTTTAGGTAGAAAATATGGATCCTAATTAAAAATGAGAAAAAAGGGATAGTATGCAGATTAGTGTTATAATGTTAATTTATTAAGTAAGTTCATACTAAGAAATAAAAATTTCTTACAGACATTAATAGCAATAAAAATATTAAACAGTAATGTTCTAAAAATTAGATTCTAAAAACTTAATAACACCGGTGTTATAAATGCATTAAAAACTACAATTCTAATTTAAAACTACAATTCTGATAGAAAAGACTCCAATAGCTGCTAATAAGTTAGATGATGGGCATATAATAAAGTAAAAATTAGTAGAGGCATAAGTTGATACAGTAACAATAAACCACTATAAATTGATAAGAGGAGTAAGTTTTCAAACACTAGTATGAATTAATATTGAAAACAATGATAAGCCTTTTCTGTGTCGGTAGTATGTAACAGGTGTTTCAAAGTGGTGTGTGTCTTATTAGACACAGTGTTGCAAGCTTTAATTAGAGGGCTTTTCCTAGCATAGGTTGATACAGTAACAATAAACCATTGCAGATTGATAAGTATAGTTAGCTTTCATACACCAGTATGAACCAATGGTAAAACAATGATAAGCATTTTCTGTATTGATAGTCTGTAATGAGTGTTTTCAAAATGTTGTGTGTCTTATTAAACACAGTGTTGCAAGCTTTAATTAGAGGGCTTTTCCTAGCAGGTGTTTACCCACAGTCTTTCCTTTTTTGTAGTTCCTTTAAAAGTTTCCAATTAGAGATGTCACACAGTACCTTTATGTATAAAAAACGCTCCTCCGTGTATTCTTACTTTTCCTGTCAGTGTTTGATATATCAGCTGTCCGGTTCGGCAATAGAGTCACGTGGGTTCTTTGTGACTAATCAGAGGTTCTCCTTGTTTAAATTAAGTGCGCGCACGTCATTCCTTTTAAATATTTTTCAGTATGTGGCTCCTCTCGCTGTACATTAACTAACAGGGATTTCTTATTTCAAACCTCCTGTTAGAGACAACGGTCCTGGGTGCCAAGTTTGTCTGTAGCTGTAGGGCGGATCAACGCGTATCGGCAACAGAGCCTTTTTCAAGATGCCCATCAGCTCACTGTGGTCGCCTTTTAAACTCTTGTTTCAGTAGGTGGAGCGTATTGAGGGAGGGAGTGTTAACTCCTATGTTGCCAGACATAATGTGATTCACCTCTGAAAGCTTGTTTTTCTTAGTAAAAAAAAACATGGACTATGCAGAATAATATAGTATTGTACTGGAATTAGTATTGTTAAGGCTTCATTCTTTTGTGAGGTTATTAGATTACTGTCATTGTTAAAAGGTTCATTTCTGGTGTTGGCTTCCCCGTAATGAAATTTCTCAAAAAAATAAAATAATTGAATACATGTGTATAAAACATTAGAAATGTATCCCCAAAAAAATCGAATATTTAGAAATACATACATTCATGTTAAGAGTTAACTGTAATACATTAGGGTTATATCCCAATTTTAAAAAATTAAAAACCTGGACTAAGTTATAACTGTTCTCGCTTCATCCTTTGTTAAAGGATAATATACCATTCTTACTTAATCATTTGTAAAGAGTGATAAAGTATCATACTAGATTTAATATTAATAGGACTTCATTCCTTTTGTTGGATGAAAGTCCAAATAGTCCTTTGTTAAAAAATAACATACTATTCTCACTTTATCATTTGTTAAAAGACAGTATAAACTGTAGATGATTCATACTGTATGATGGGTTGGTTACTTTTACTTTAATAGAGATCTTATTTTATTATATGATGGGTTAGTTTCCTTTACTTAGTAAAGATCTTGTTTAGAGTTGTGTTTAGATTCAAGACTTAATTGTCACTTAGTGAAAAAATGAAAAAGATTGAAAACATATTTATAAAGCAATAAAATGTATACTAAAATATTCAAATATGGAAATTACATACATTCATGTTAGGAGTTAACTATAATACATTAGGATTATATCCCCATTTTTAAAAAATATATAAACTTGGACTAAGTCTTACTGTTCTCACTTCATCCTTTGTTAAAGGATATTATACAATTCGTACTTAATCATTTGAGAAATGAGCATGTTTTAACTTTCATTAACACTTTCACTAAGCAGCTTTCCACGCAGCACACATTATATTATCACTGAAAAGATAGAAGATTATTATACTATTTAATTTTATCATCATACCTGAACCTCATATTATTGGTATTATCTACCCTAACTAAAAGATTAACACTTTTATTAACACTTTCACCAAATAGCTTTCTACGCAGTACACATTATATTACCACTGAAAAGATAGAAGATTATTAAACTAATTTATTTTATCATCACACCTTGAACTTATTATTGGTATTCTTTACCCCATCTAAAAGATAGAAGATTATTAAATTATATTATTTTATTTTACCATCACACCTCATATAAGATTTAATATTGGTATTCTCTACCCCAACTAAATATAAATTAATGCAAAGGTCTTAAGTTATATACATTTCCAGATTGCGGTTCAGCGCCCCTTCCTACCCCACTATAATTTCTTACTTTCTAAGTCTACACCTAACACCCTAACATGAACCCCGAGTCTAAACACTCCTAACCTTACACTTATTAACCCCTAATCTGCCGCCCTCGCTATCACTGACACCTACATTATATTATTAACCCCTAATCTGCCGCTCCGGACACCGCCGCAACCTACATTATACCTATGAACCCATTATCTGCTGCCCCCAACATCGCCGCCACCTACATTATATTTATTAACCCCTAATCTCCCCCCCCCAACGTCGCCGCCACCTACCTACACTTATTAACCCCTCATCTGCCGACCGGACCTCGCCGCCACTATAATAAATGTATTAACCCCTAAACCGCTGCACTCCTGCCTCGCAAACACTATAATAAATAGTATTAACCCCTAATCTGCCCTCCCTAACATCACCGCCACCTACTTAAAATATTAACCCCTAATCTCCCGCCCGCAACGTCGCCGCTACTATAATAAATATATTAACCCCTAAACCTAAGTCTAACCCTAACCCTAAAACCCCCCTAAGTTAAATATCATTTAAATGATTCTAAATAAATTTACTATCATTAAATAATTTTTTCCTATTTAAAAATAAATACTTACCTATAAAATAAACCCTAATATAGCTACAATATAACGATTAGTTACATTGTAGCTATTTCAGGATTTATATTTATTTTACAGGCAACTTTGTATTTATTTTAACTAGGTACAATAGCTATTAAATAGTTAATAACTATTTAATAGCTACCTAGTTAAAATAATTAGAAAATTACCTGTAAAATAAATCCTAACCTAAGTTACAAATACACCTAACACTACACTATCAATAAATTAATTAAATTAACTACAATTAGCTAAACTAAAATACAATTAAATAAACTAATCTATAATCAAAAAACAAACACTAAATTACAGAAAATAAAAAAAAATTACAAGAAGTTTAAACTAATTACACCTAATCTAAGCCCAGTAATAAAATAAAAAAGCCCCCCAAAATAATAAAATGCCCTACCCTATTCTAAATTACAAAGTAATCAGCTCTTTAACCAGCCCTTAAAAGGGCCTTTTGCGGGGCATTGCCCCAAAGTAATCAGCTCTTTTACCTGCAAAAAAAAAAATACAACCCCCCCAACATTAAAACCCACCACCCACATACCCCTACTCTAACCCACCCAAACCCCCCTTAAATAAACCTAACACTAACCCCCTGAAGATCTCCCTACCTTGAGTCTTCTTCACCCAGCCGAGCCGAATTATTCATCCAAGCGGAGCAAGAAGATATCCTCCATCCGGTAGAAGTCTTCATCCAAGCGGGGCAAGAAGAGATCCTATCAGCCAATCAGAATTCGAGGGACGCCATCTTGGATGACGTACCTTAAAGGAACCGTCATTCGTCGTTAGTCCGTCGGTTGAAGAGGATGGCTCCATGTCGGCTGGATGTAAGATGGCTCCGCTCCACTCCGGATGGATGAAGATAGAAGACCCCGCTTGGATGAAGACTTCTACCGTATGGAGGACCTCTTCTTGCCCCGCTTGGATGAAGACTTCTACTGGATGGAGGACATCTTCTTGCTCCGCTTGGATGAAGAATTCGGCTCAAGGTAGGGAGATCTTCAGGGGGTTAGTGTTAGGTTTATTTAAGGGGGGTTTGGGTGGGTTAGAGTAGGGGTATGTGGGTGGTGGGTTTTAATGTTGGGGGGGTTGTATTTTTTTTTATAGGGAAAAGAGCTGATTACTTTGGTGCAATGCCCCGCAAAAGGCCCTTTTAAGGGCTGGTAAAAGCTGATTACTTTGTAATTTAGAATAGGGTAGGGCATTTTATTATTTTGGGGGGCTTTTTTTATTTAATTAGGGGGCTTAGATTAGGTGTAATTAGTTTAAACTTCTTGTAATTTTTTTTTTTCTGTAATTTAGTGTTTTGTTTTTTTTGTATTATAGTTTAGGTTATTTAATTGTATTTTAGTTTAGCTAATTGTAGTTAATTTATTTAATTAATGATAGTGTAGTGTTAGGTGTATTTGTAACTTAGGTTAGGATTTATTTTACAGGTAATTTTGTAATTATTTTAACTAGGTAGCTATTAAATAGTTATTAACTATTTAATAGCTATTGTACCTAGTTAAAATAAATACAAAGTTGCCTGTAAAATAAATATAAATCCTTAAATAGCTACAATGTAACTAATAGTTATATTGTAGCTATATTAGGGTTTATTTTATAGGTATTTATTTTTAAATAGGAAAAAACAGAATTTATGCTTACCTGATAAATTTCTTTCTCCTGTGATGTATCGAGTCCACGGATTCATCCATACTTGTGGGATATTCTCCTTCCCAACAGGAAGTGGCAGAGAGAGCACCCACAGCAGAGCTGTCTATATAGCTCCTCCCTTAGCTCCACCCCCCCAGTCATTCGACCGAAGGCTAGGAACAAAAAACATAATTTATGTAAGAACTTACCTGATAAATTCATTTCTTTCATATTAGCAAGAGTCCATGAGCTAGTGACGTATGGGATATACATTCCTACCAGGAGGGGCAAAGTTTCCCAAACCTCAAAATGCCTATAAATACACCCCTCACCACACCCACAATTCAGTTTAACGAATAGCCAAGAAGTGGGGTGATAAAAAAGTGCAAAAGCATATAAAATAAGGAATTGGAATAATTGTGCTTTATACAAAAATCATAACCACCACAAAAAAGGGCGGGCCTCATGGACTCTTGCTAATATGAAAGAAATGAATTTATCAGGTAAGTTCTTACATAAATTATGTTTTCTTTCATGTAATTAGCAAGAGTCCATGAGCTAGTGACGTATGGGATAATGATTACCCAAGATGTGGATCTTTCCACACAAGAGTCACTAGAGAGGGAGGGATAAAATAAAGACAGCCAATTCCTGCTGAAAATAATCCACACCCAAAATAAAGTTTAATGAAAAACATAAGCAGAAGATTCAAACTGAAACCGCTGCCTGAAGTACTTTTCTACCAAAAACTGCTTCAGAAGAAGAAAATACATCAAAATGGTAGAATTTAGTAAAAGTATGCAAAGAGGACCAAGTTGCTGCTTTGCAAATCTGATCAATCGAAGCTTCATTCCTAAACGCCCAGGAAGTAGAAACTGACCTAGTAGAATGAGCTGTAATCCTCTGAGGCGGAGTCTTACCCGACTCAACATAGGCAAGATGAATTAAAGATTTCAACCAAGATGCCAAAGAAATGGCAGAAGCTTTTTGGCCTTTTCTAGAACCGGAAAAGATAACAAATAGACTAGAAGTCTTACGGAAAGACTTAGTAGCTTCAACATAATATTTCAAAGCTCTAACAACATCCAAAGAATGCAACGATTTCTCCTTAGAATTCTTAGGATTAGGACACAATGAAGGAACCACAATTTCTCTACTAATGTTGTTGGAATTCACAACTTTAGGTAAAAAATCAAAAGAAGTTTGCAACACCGCCTTATCCTGATGAAAAATCAGAAAAGGAGACTCACAAGAAAGAGCAGATAATTCAGAAACTCTTCTGGCAGAAGAGATTGCCAAAAGGAACAAAACTTTCCAAGAAAGTAATTTAATGTCCAATGAATGCATAGGTTCAAACGGAGGAGCTTGAAGAGCCCCCAGAACCAAATTCAAACTCCAAGGAGGAGAAATTGACTTAATGACAGGTTTTATACGAACCAAAGCTTGTACAAAACAATGAATATCAGGAAGAATAGCAATCTTTCTGTGAAAAAGAACAGAAAGAGCAGAGATTTGACCTTTCAAGGAACTTGCGGACAAACCCTTATCTAAACCATCCTGAAGAAACTGTAAAATTCTCGGTATTCTAAAAGAATGCCAAGAAAAATGATGAGAAAGACACCAAGAAATATAAGTCTTCCAGACTCTATAATATATCTCTCTAGATACAGATTTACGCGCCTGTAACATAGTATTAATCACAGAGTCAGAGAAACCTCTTTGACCAAGAATCAAGCGTTCAATCTCCATACCTTTAAATTTAAGGATTTCAGATCCTGATGGAAAAAAGGACCTTGCGACAGAAGGTCTGGTCTTAACGGAAGAGTCCACGGTTGGCAAGAGGCCATCCGGACCAGATCCGCATACCAAAACCTGTGAGGCCATGCCGGAGCTACCAGCAGAACAAACGAGCATTCCTTCAGAATCTTGGAAATTACTCTTGGAAGAAGAACTAGAGGCGGAAAGATATAGGCAGGATGATACTTCCAAGGAAGTGATAATGCATCCACTGCCTCCGCCTGAGGATCCCGGGATCTGGACAGATACATGGGAAGTTTCTTGTTTAGATGAGACGCCATCAGATCTATTTCTGGAAGTTCCCACATTTGAACAATCTGAAGAAATACCTCTGGGTGAAGAGACCATTCGCCCGGATGCAACGTTTGGCGACTGAGATAATCTGCTTCCCAATTGTCTATACCTGGGATATGAAGCGCAGAGATTAGACAGGAGCTGGATTCCGCCCAAACCAGAATTCGAGATACTTCTTTCATAGCCAGAGGACTGTGAGTCCCTCCTTGATGATTGATGTATGCCACAGTTGTGACATTGTCTGTCTGAAAACAAATGAACGATTCTCTCTTCAGAAGAGGCCAAAACTGAAGAGCTCTGAAAATTGCACGGAGTTCCAAAATATTGATCGGTAATCTCACCTCCTGAGATTCCCAAACTCCTTGTGCCGTCAGAGATCCCCACACAGCTCCCCAACCCGTGAGACTTGCATCTGTTGAAATTACAGTCCAGGTCGGAAGCACAAAAGAAGCCCCCTGAATTAAACGATGGTGATCTGTCCACCACGTTAGAGAGTGTCGTACAATCGGTTTTAAAGATATTATTTGAGATATCTTTGTGTAATCCTTGCACCATTGATTCAGCATACAGAGCTAAAGAGGTCGCATGTGAAAACGAGCAAAGGGGATCGCGTCCGATGCAGCAGTCATAAGACCTAGAATTTCCATGCATAAGGCTACCGAAGGGAATGATTGTGACTGAAGGTTTCGACAAGCTGAAATCAATTTTAGACGTCTCTTGTCTGTTAAAGACAGAGTCATGGACACTGAATCTATCTGGAAACCCAGAAAGGTCACCCTTGTCTGAGGAATCAATGAACTTTTTGGTAAATTGATCCTCCAACCATGATCTTGAAGAAACAACACAAGTCGATTCGTATGAGATTCTGCTAAATGTAAAGACTGAGCAAGTACCAAGATATCGTCCAAATAAGGAAATACCACAATACCCTGTTCTCTGATTACAGACAGAAGGGCACCGAGAACCTTTGTAAAAATTCTTGGAGCTGTAGCTAGGCCAAACGGCAGAGCCACAAACTGGTAATGCTTGTCCAGAAAAGAGAATCTCAGGAACTGATAATGATCTGGATGAATCGGAATATGCAGATATGCATCCTGTAAATCTATTGTGGACATATAATTCCCTTGCTGAACAAAAGGCAAGATAGTCCTTACAGTTACTATCTTGAACGTTGGTATCCTGACATAACGATTCAATATTTTTAGATCCAGAACTGGTCTGAAGGAATTCTCCTTCTTTGGTACAATGAAGAGATTTGAATAGAACCCCATCCCCTGTTCCGGAACTGGAACTGGCATAATTACTCCAGCCAACTCTAGATCTGAAACACATTTCAGAAATGCTTGAGCTTTCACTGGATTTACTGGGACACGGGAAAGAAAAAATCTCTTTGCAGGAGGTCTCATCTTGAAACCAATTCTGTACCCTTCTGAAACAATGTTCTGAATCCAAAGATTGTGAACAGAATTGATCCAAATTTCTTTGAAAAAACGTAACCTGCCCCCTACCAGCTGAGCTGGAATGAGGGCCGCACCTTCATGTGGACTTAGAAGCAGGCTTTGCCTTTCTAGCAGGCTTGGATTTATTCCAGACTGGAGATGGTTTCCAAACTGAAACTGCTCCTGAGGATGAAGGATCAGGCTTTTGTTCTTTGTTGAAACGAAAGGAACGAAAAAGATTATTAGCCCTGTTTTTACCTTTAGATTTTTTATCCTGTGGTAAAAAAGTTCCTTTCCCACCAGTAACAGTTGAAATAATAGAATCCAACTGAGAACCAAATAATTTGTTACCCTGGAAAGAAATGGAAAGTAGAGTTGATTTAGAAGCCATATCAGCATTCCAAGTCTTAAGCCATAAAGCTCTTCTAGCTAAAATAGCTAGAGACATAAACCTGACATCAACTCTGATAATATCAAAGATGGCATCACAGATAAAATTATTAGCATGCTGAAGAAGAATAATAATATCATGAGAATCATGATGTGTTACTTGTTGCGCTAAAGTTTCCAACCAAAAAGTTGAAGCTGCAGCAACATCAGCCAAAGATATAGCAGGTCTAAGAAGATTACCTGAACACAGATAAGCTTTTCTTAGAAAGGATTCAATTTTCCTATCTAAAGGATCCTTAAACGAAGTACCATCTGACGTAGGAATAGTAGTACGTTTAGCAAGGGTAGAAATAGCCCCATCAACTTTAGGGATTTTGTCCCAAAATTCTAATCTGTCAGACGGCACAGGATATAATTGCTTAAAACGTTTAGAAGGAGTAAATGAATTACCCAATTTATCCCATTCTTTGGAAATTACTGCAGAAATAGCATTAGGAACAGGAAAAACTTCTGGAATAACCACAGGAGATTTAAATACCTTATCCAAACGTTTAGAATTAGTATCAAGAGGACCAGAATCCTCTATTTCTAAAGCAATTAGAACTTCTTTAAGTAAAGAACGAATAAATTCCATTTTAAATAAATATGAAGATTTATCAGCATCAACCTCTGAGACAGAATCCTCTGAACCAGAAGAGTCATCAGAATCAGAATGATGATGTTCATTTAAAAATTCATCTGTAGGGAGAGAATTTTTACAAGATTTTTTACGTTTACTAGAAGGAGAAATAACAGACATAGCCTTCTTTATGGATTCAGAAACAAAATCTCTTATGTTATCAGGAACATTCTGCACCTTAGATGTTGAAGGAACTGCAACAGGCAATGGTACTTTACTAAAGGAAATATTATCTGCATTAACAAGTTTGTCATGACAATCAATACAAACAACAGCTGGAGGAATAGCTACCAAAAGTTTACAGCAGATACACTTAGCTTTGGTAGATCCAGCACTAGACAGCGATTTTCCTGTAGTATCTTCTGACTCAGATGCAACGTGAGACATCTTGCAATATGTAAGAGAAAAAACAACATATAAAGCAAAATTGATCAAATTCCTTAAATGACAGTTTCAGGAATGGGAAAAAATGCCAAAGAACAAGCTTCTAGCAACCAGAAGCAATGAAAAATGAGACTGAAATAATGTGGAGACAAAAGCGACGCCCATATTTTTTAGCGCCAAATAAGACGCCCACATTATTTGGCGCCTAAATGCTTTTGGCGCCAAAAATGACGCCACATCCGGAACGCCGACATTTTTGGCGCAAAATAACGTCAAAAAATGACGCAACTTCCGGCGACACGTATGACGCCGGAAACGGAAAAGAATTTTTGCGCCAAAAAAGTCAGCGCCAAGAATGACGCAATAAAAAGAAGCATTTTCAGCCCCCGCGAGCCTAACAGCCCACAGGGAAAAAAAGTCAAATTTTTGAAGGTAAGAAAAAAATGATTAAATCAAATGCATTATCCCAAATATGAAACTGACTGTCTGAAAAATAAGGAAAGTTGAACATTCTGAGTCAAGGCAAATAAATGTTTGAATACATATATTTAGAACTTTATAAACAAAGTGCCCAACCATAGCTTAGAGTTTCACAGAAAATAAGATTTACTTACCCCAGGACACTCATCTACATGTTTGTAGAAAGCCAAACCAGTACTGAAACGAGAATCAGCAGAGGTAATGGTATATATAAGAGTATATTGTCGATCTGAAAAGGGAGGTAAGAGATGAATCTCTACGACCGATAACAGAGAACCTATGAAATAGACCCCGTAGAAGGAGATCACTGTATTCAAATAGGCAATACTCTCCTCACATCCCTCTGACATTCACTGCACGCTGAGAGGAAAACCGGGCTCCAACTTGCTGCGGAGCGCATATCAACGTAGAATCTAGCACAAACTTACTTCACCACCTCCATCGGAGGCAAAGTTTGTAAAACTGAATGGTGGGTGTGGTGAGGGGTGTATTTATAGGCATTTTGAGGTTTGGGAAACTTTGCCCCTCCTGGTAGGAATGTATATCCCATACGTCACTAGCTCATGGACTCTTGCTAATTACATGAAAGAAAGGAGAAACTATAGGGTGCAGTGGTGACTGAAGTTTTTTAAAGAAAAATATACTACCTGTCTTAAATAGACAGGGCGGGCCGTGGACTCGATACATCACAAGAGAAAGAAATTTATCAGGTAAGCATAAATTCTGTTTTCTCTAGTAAGATGTATCGAGTCTACGGATTCATCCATACTTGTGGGATACCAATACCAAAGCTTTAGGACACGGATGAAGGGAGGGACAAGACAGGTACCTTAAACGGAAGGCACCACTGCTTGTAGAACCTTTCTCCCAAAAATAGCCTCCGAAGAAGCAAAAGTATTGAATTTGTAAAATTTGGAAAAAGTATGAAGCGAAGACCAAGTCGCCGCCTTACAAATCTGTTCAACAGAAGCCTCATTTTTAAAAGCCCATGTGGAAGCCACTGCTCTAGTAGAATGAGCAGTAATTCTTTCAGAAGGCTGCTGGCCAGCAGTCTCATAAGCCAAACGGATGATGCTTTTCAACCAAAAGGATTGAAGGACCAGGGCACTGCTAGAGCATCTATCAGTACCGCCTGGGGATCCCGGGACCTGGACCCGTAACGAGGAAGTTTGGCATTCTGACGGGACGCCATCAGATCCAATTCTGGTGTGCCCCATAGCTGAGTCAGCTGGGCAAATACCTCCTGATGGAGCTCCCACTCCCCCGGATGAAAAGTCTGAAAGTTGGAAAGTCGACGCCTGAATTAAGATGTCGTCTAGATAAGGCGCCACTGCTATGCCCCGCGGCCTTAGAACCGCCAAAAGGGACCCTAGCACCTTTGTGAAAATTCTGGGAGCCGTGCCCAACCCGAAGGAAGGGCCACAAACTGGTAATGCCTGTCCAGAAAGGCGAATCTGAGGAATTGATGATGATCTCTGTGAATAGGGATGTGTAGATACGCATCCTTTAAGTCCACGGTAGTCATATATTGACCCTCCTGGATAAGAGGTAGAATAGTCCGAATAGTCTCCATCTTGAATGATGGTACTCTGAGGAACTTGTTTAGAATTTTGAGATCCAAGATTGGTCTGAAAGTTCCCTCTTTTTTAGGAACCACAAACAGGTTTGAGTAAAACCCTAGCCCTTGTTCCGCTTTTGGAACTGGGCGGATTACTCCCATGGTATGTAGGTCTTCTACACAGCGTAAGAACGCCTCTCTCTTTGTATGGTTTGCAGACAATTGAGAAGTGTGAAACCCCCCCCTTGGGGGAGAGTCTTTGAAGTCCAGAAGATATCCCTGGGACACAATTTCTAAAGCCCAGGAATCGTGGACATCTCTTGCCCAAGCCTGAGCGAAGAGAGAGAGTCTGCCCCCTACTAGATCTGGTCCCGGATCGGGGGCTACCCCTTCATGCTGTCTTAGAGGCAGCTGCAGGCTTCTTGGCCTGTTTGCCCATGTTCCAAGCCTGGTTAGGTCTCCAGACTGACTTGGATTGGGCAAAATTCCCCTCTTGCTTTGCAGCAGGGGAAGCTGAAGCGGGACCACCCTTGAAATTCCGAAAGGAACAAAAATTATTTTGTTTGGTGCTCAATTTATTTGTCTTATCCTGAGGGAGAGCATGGCCTTTCCCTCCCGTGATGTCTGAAATAATCTCTTTCAGTTCAGGCCGAATAGGGTCTTTCCTTTGACAGGGATGTTCAAAAGATTAGATTTTGATGATACATCAGCAGACCAGGACTTAAGCCATAACGCCCTGCGTGCTAAAATGGCAAAACCTGAATTCTTTGCCGCTAACTTAGCCAGTTGGAAAGCGGCATCTGTAATGAAAGAATTAGCCAACTTAAGACCCTTAATTCTATCCATAATATCCTCTAATGGGGGTCTCCATCTGAAGAGCCTCTTCTAGAGCCTCGAACCAGAAAGCAGCTGCAGTAGTTACAGGAACAATGCACGGAATAGGTTGGAGAAGAAAACCTTGATGAACAAAGATTTTCTTCAGGAGACCCTCTAATTTTTTATCCATAGGATCTTTGAAAGCACAACTGTCTTCGATAGGTATAGTTGTACGTTTAGATAGAGTAGAAATAGCTCCCTCCACCTTAGGAACCGTCTGCCACGAGTCCCGCATGGTGTTAGATATAAAAACAGGAGGGGGAGCAAACGGAATACTTGGTTTATCCCACATCCTCTTAGGGACTGGAAAAACATCAGTGTAAACAGGAACCTCTAAGTATTTGACCATTTTACACAATTTCTCTGGAACCACTATGTGGTCACAATCATCTAGAGTCGCTAATACCTCCCTGAGCAATAAGCGGAGGTGTTCAAGCTTAAATTTAAAGGCCGTCATGTCAGAATCTGTCTGAGGGAGCGTCTTTCCTGAATCAGAAATTTCTCCCTCAGATAACAAATCCCTTACCCCTACTTCAGAACATTGTGAGGGTATATCAGATATGGCTTACTAAAGCGTCAGACTGCTCAGCTTTACTTAAACTAGAGCTGTCACGATTTCCTTGTAAACCAGGCAGTTTAGAAAAAACCTCTGTGAGGGTTTAATTCATAACTGTGGCAATGTCTTGTAAAGTAAAAGAATTCGACGCATTAGAGGTACTTGGCATCACTTGTGCGGGCGTTACTGGTTGTGACACTTGGGGAGAGCTAGATGTCAAAAACTAATTTCCTTCTGTCTGAGAATCATCTATTGCTATATTTTTCATTGCTAAAATATGCTCTTTATAATTTATAGACATATCAGTGCAAGTGGGACACATTCTAAGAGGGGGTTCCACAATGGCTTCTAAACACATTAAACAAGGATTTTCCTTAGTGTCAGACATGTTAAACAGGCTTGTAATGAAACAAGCAAGATTGGAAAACACTTTATTCAAAGTAAATAATACTTAGAAAAAACGGTACTGTGCCTTTAAGAGAAAAAAAGCTGCACAAACTCTCCAAAACAGTGTAAAAAAGCAGTAAACTCAACGAAATTATTACAGTAGCATCATAGTAACTTAGTAACTTTACACAGCTAAGCAAACAATTAACCCCTTAATGTAAAAACCGGATTGACAAAACGTCAAAAACCGGTAAAAAACGTTCAGCACCTTGCCCCCTACCTGCCCTTTATGAACGATTTGTGAGGAAAAAACATAATTTATGCTTACCTGATAAATTTATTTCTCTTGTGATGTATCGAGTCCACGGATTCATCCTTACTTGTGGGATATTCTCCTCCCCTACAGGAAGTGGCAAAAAGAGCACCCACAGCAGAGCTGCCTATATAGCTCCCCCCTTAGCTCCACCCCCCCAGTCATTCGACCGAAGGCTAGGAAGAAAAAGGAAAAACCATAGGGTGCAGTGGTGACTGAAAGTTTAAAAATAAAAATATATATGCCTGTCTTAAAAAACAGGGTGGGCCGTGGACTCGATACATCACAAGAGAAATACATTTATCAGGTAAGCATAAATTATGTTTTCTCTTGTAAGATGTATCAAGTCCACGGATTCATCCTTACTTGTGGGATACCAATACCAAAGCTTTAGAACACGGATGAAGGGAGGGACAAGACAGGGACTTTAAACGAAAGGCACCACTGCTTGTAGAACCTTTCTCTCAAAAATAGCCTCCGAAGAAGCAAAAGTATCGAATTTGGAAAATTTGGAAAAAGTATGAAGCGAAGACCAAAAGCCTAAGTGGAAGCCACAGCTCTAGTAGAATGAGCAGTAATCCTTTCAGGAGGCTGCCGTCCAGCAGTCTCATAGGCCAAACGGATGATGCTTTTCAGCCAAAAGGAAAGAGAGGTAGCCGTAGCCCTTTGACCTCTCCGTTTACCAGAATAAACAACAAACAAAGAAGATGTTTGACGGAAATCTTTAGTTGCTTGTAAGTAGAATTTTAAAGCACGAACCACATCAAGATTGTGTAACAGACGTTCCTTCTTAGATGAAGGATTAGGACACAAAGAAGGAACCACAATCTCTTGATTGATATTCTTATTAGAAACAACCTTAGGAAGAAACCCAGGTTTGGTACGTAAAACCACCTTATCTGCATGGAAAACAAGGTAAGGGGAATCACATTGTAAAGCAGATATAGCTCAGAAACTCTTTGAGCCGAAGAGATAGCTACTAAAAACAAAACTTTCCAAGATAGAAGCTTAATATCTATGGAATGCATAGGTTCAAACGGAACCCCTTGAAGAACTTTAAGAACTAAGTTTAGGCTCTATGGCGGAGCAACAGGTTTAAATACAGGCTGGATTCTGACCAAAGCCTGACTAAATGCTTTAACGTCTGGGACATCTGCCAGACGTTTGTGAAGTAAAATAGACAAAGCAGATAATCCCTTCTCCAAACCATCTTGGAGAAAAGACAATATTCTAGGAATCCTAATCTTATTCCACGAGTAACCTTTGGATTCACACCAATAAAGATATTTGCGCCAAATCTTATGATAAATCTTCCTGATGACAGGCTTTCTAGCCTGAATCAGGGTATCAATGACCGATTCAGAGAAACCACGCTTTGATAAAATCATGCGTTCAATCTCCAAGCAGTCAGACGCAGAGAAATTAGATTTGGATGCGTGAACGGCCCTTGAAATAGAAGGTCCCGCCTCATTGGCAGAGTCCACGGTGGAACCGAGGACATGTCCACTAGGTCTGCATACCAAGTCCTGCGTGGCCACGCAGGAGCTATCAGAATTACTGAAGCTCTCTCCTGCTTGATTCTGGCAACCAGACGTGGGAGGAGAGGAAACGGTGGAAATACATAAGCCAGATTGAAGGACCAAGGCACTGCTAGAGCATCTATCAGTACCGCCTTGGGATCCCGGGACCTGGACCCATAACGAGGAAGTTTGGCATTCTGACGAGACGCCATCAGATCCAATTCTGGTGTGCCCCATAGCTGCATCAGCTGGGCGAATACCTCCGGATGGAGTTCCCACTCCCCCGGATGAAGAGTCTGACGACTTAGAAAATCCGCCTCCCAGTTCTCTACTCCTGGGATGTGGATTGCTGAGAGATGGCAAGAGTGATCCTCTGCCCACCGGATTATTTTGGTTACCTCCATCATCACTAGAGAACTCCTTGTTCCTCCCTGATTGATATAAGCTACAGTCGTGATGTTGTCCGACTGAAACCTGATGAATTTGGCCGCAGCAAGCTGAGGCCACGCCTGAAGCGCATTGAAAATCGCTCTCAGTTCTAAAATGTTTATCGGGAGGAGAACTTCCTCCCGAGACCATAAGCCCTGTGCTTTCAGGGAGTTCCAGACTACAACTCAGGGAGTTCCAGACTGCACCTGTCGTTACAATCAGCCACTCTGGCCTGCGGAAGCACATTCCCTGAGACAGGTAGTCCTGAGACTACCACCAGAGAAGAGAATCTCTGGTCTCCTGGTCCAGATGCAGTTGAGGAGATAAGTCTGCATAATCCCCATTCCACTGTTTGAGCATGCATAGTTGCAGTGGTCTGAGGTGTAGACGGGCAAAAGGAACTATGTCCATTGCCGCTACCATGAGTCCGATTACCTCCATACACTGAGCCACTGATGGCCGAGGAATGGAATGAAGAACTCGGCAAGTGGATAAGAGTTTTAACTTTCTGACCTCCGTCAGAAATATTTTCATTTCTACAGAGTCTATCAGAGTCTCTAGGAAGGAAACGCTTGTAAGAGGGAAGAGAGAACTCTTTTTTATGTTCACCTTCCACCCGTGAGATGTCAGAAAAGCCAACACGATGTCTGTGTGTGAGACTTGGCTAGCTGGAAAGTCGACGCCTGAATCAAGATGTTGTCTAGATAAGGCGCCACTGCTATGCCCCGTGGTCGTAGAACCGCCAGAAGGGACCCTAGCACTTTTGTGAAAATTCTGGGAGCCGTGGCCAACCCGAAAGGAAGGGCCACAAACTGGTAATGCCTGTTTAGAAAGGCGAATCTGAGGAATTGATGATGATCTCTGTGAATAGGGATGTGTAGATATGCATCCTTTAAGTCCACGGTAGTCATATATTGACCCTCCTGGATCAGAGGTAGAATAGTCCGAATAGTCTCCATCTTGAATGATAGAACTTTGAGGAACTTGTTTAGAATTTTGAGATCCAAGATTGGTCTGAAAGTTCCCTCTTTCTTGGGAACCACAAACAGGTTTGAATAAAACCCTAGCTCCTGTTCCTCCTTTGGGACTGGGCGAATCACCCCCATGGGTATGTAGGTCTTCTACACAGCGTAAGAACGCCTCTCTCTTTGTCTGGTTTACAGACAATCGAGAAATGTGAAATCTCCCCCTTGGAAGGGAGCCCTTGAATTCCAGAAGATATCCCTGGGACACAATTTCTAAAGTTAACAAAGGAGAGACAGAAAAGACAGGGGCTTAAATAGCACTCATCCTTACTAGATAATAGTAATAGTAAATATAAAAATTATATACTTTAATATTTAAGGTTAAAATAGGGTAAAACACCCCTAATATATCCTAAACCCACTACCATAGAAAACAATTAGCAAAAAATTAAAACCAAACTAACAGTCACTTTTCTGTTTCCTGGCCGATAGCGGGAAACGTCGGCGTCAGGTGGCTGAAGTGACTGTATAGTATGGAGTAAAGTAATCTTAAAACAAACGCGTTTCGGCTAATCCATAGCCTTTCTCAATGCTGTACTTTACAATGTCAAAATGTTTAAGCCGAAGCTCAAGCGTGTGTGGCCTTATATACCGGTTAGTAACTTAACGACCAGCCAATCAGGAGTGTCTAGAGGGAAACGCCTACGTATTGTCCAATCGTAGTGTGACACTAGAAACGTCTTCTGTTTTGGCTGCTATGTGTGGTTAAGGAGTATACCTTCGGTGATAACATACACGCTCGTTGGGTGACTTGAAAAAGATAGCTCAGAAGCCCAATTTTATGGCAACAATATAACGATCACATTGTAACTTCTGGGTAACAGAACTTATGTACTAAAAAGAACGAACGAATTTCAATGAACCACTATTATGTAACATAGCAATATTTAGTAAATAAATTCGTTACGATCGTGTTCTGTATAATACCCCGGTGTGATTATCTTAACAGAAAAAAGACCAATCTAAACACAGTGATCAATCAATACACACTGATAATATCCCCAGGATAATATCCCAAATCGGAATTACGTGTTTGATTCCTGAGTACTTTATATTGTTATAAGTGTGGCATATTGTGTGTGTGAATTTGAATTGGGTTTCAGGTTAGATGGTAAATATTAAGACTGTAATCGTATACATATGCAATGGTGTCAGTATACAACCTTATAACTTATTTGTAATAGAATATTGATCAAAGCTAAACAAATTGTTTCCTACTTTATACAGTCATATGAAAGAATGTATGCTCACAATTCTCCTCATAACTATATAAGTAATAATGGTTCAATCATGGCAATATTAAAATTATTACATTTACCTTCAATAGACTATGTATGTATGTGGGAAAATAAGGTATATGTTTGCTATGATCATATATTCCGTTTTTTAAAAAGTATATATAGTGTGTTGTGACTGACATATGCATTATGTGTTGTCATTATGGGTTTTCTGTCAAAAAGATACAAGCATACCCATAGTGGACTAGGTTGCCATAATTCAGAAGGGGCAAATGGTTATCTTAGTGTCACCCAATTTAGATATACACCCAATAATTATTATACTCATTCATACCATTGGGTATGACGGTATTCAGATTAAAAACCCACTTGGTTTCCATCTGTAATAATTTATTCTCAGTACTTCCCCCTCTTATTCCAGGCTTGAGTCGTTCCAAGCCCCAACATCTTAAAGCATTGGTCTTCCCATTATGGGCATGTAGAAAGTGTCTTGCGACACTTGTTATTTGTTTATGTTTATCCACATCCCTCTGGGCAGTCCTTATATTACTGAGATGTTCTGTAATACGTGTTCCCATACTTCTTGTTGTCATACCAACATAAAATAAATTACAGCTACAAGAGATACAATAGATGACATTAGTACTCTGGCAGTTGATATGTTGTCTGATTTTACACGTATTCCCAAATCTATCGACTATTGTTTGTTTTTTAACCATATGCTGGCATACTGAGCAATGCCCACACGCGATAGAGCCTTCATAAATAGGTGATTTTTTAGCATTTCTGTCATAATGGCTTGTTATGAGTGTATCTTTGATATTGCTAGCTCGCCTATACGTTAATAGAGGTCTATCTGGTAGCAATGGTTTCAATAGTTCGTCTCTGGTAAGGACATGCCAATGCTGTTTTAAAATGTTGGTAATTTGGTCACTTTGTGTGGAATATGTAGTGATACGATGTAACCATGTGGGTTAAAAAACCCTAACACAAACCATAATGACCCCTTCAGTCCCTTTCAAAAAACGTTACTGAACAAACAAAAAACATTTTTTCCTAACAGTGTCACCAGTAACAAATGAGCCCTTCAAGCAAGCTGAAATTCCTATCCAAGTGTCTGAATACAGCTTACCCTTTCCCCATGGGGATATTGCCAGCCTTTTCTAGAATAAAAACAGTCTGTCTAGAAAAAACATAATTTATGTAAGAACTTACCTGATAAATTCATTTCTTTCATATTAGCAAGAGTCCATGAGCTAGTGACGTATGGGATATACATTCCTACCAGGAGGGGCAAAGTTTCCCAAACCTCAAAATGCCTATAAATACACCCCTCACCACACCCACAATTCAGTTTAACGAATAGCCAAGAAGTGGGGTGATAAAAAAGTGCGAAAGCATATAAAATAAGGAATTGGAATAATTGTGCTTTATACAAAATCATAACCACCACAAAAAAGGGCGGGCCTCATGGACTCTTGCTAATATGAAAGAAATGAATTTATCAGGTAAGTTCTTACATAAATTATGTTTTCTTTCATGTAATTAGCAAGAGTCCATGAGCTAGTGACGTATGGGATAATGACTACCCAAGATGTGGATCTTTCCACACAAGAGTCACTAGAGAGGGAGGGATAAAATAAAGACAGCCAATTCCTGCTGAAAATAATCCACACCCAAAATAAAGTTTAACGAAAAACATAAGCAGAAGATTCAAACTGAAACCGCTGCCTGAAGTACTTTTCTACCAAAAACTGCTTCAGAAGAAGAAAATACATCAAAATGGTAGAATTTAGTAAAAGTATGCAAAGAGGACCAAGTTGCTGCTTTGCAGATCTGGTCAACCGAAGCTTCATTCCTAAACGCCCAGGAAGTAGAAACTGACCTAGTAGAATGAGCTGTAATTCTCTGAGGCGGAGTTTTACCCGACTCAACATAGGCAAGATGAATTAAAGATTTCAACCAAGATGCCAAAGAAATGGCAGAAGCTTTCTGGCCTTTTCTAGAACCGGAAAAGATAACAAATAGACTAGAAGTCTTACGAAAAGATTTCGTAGCTTCAACATAATATTTTAAAGCTCTAACAACATCCAAAGAATGCAACGATTTCTCCTTAGAATTCTTAGGATTAGGACATAATGAAGGAACCACAATTTCTCTACTAATGTTGTTGGAATTCACAACTTTAGGTAAAAATTCAAAAGAAGTTCGCAACACCGCCTTATCCTGATGAAAAATCAGAAAAGGAGACTCACAAGAAAGAGCAGATAATTCAGAAACTCTTCTGGCAGAAGAGATGGCCAAAAGGAACAAAACTTTCCAAGAAAGTAATTTAATGTCCAATGAATGCATAGGTTCAAACGGAGGAGCTTGAAGAGCTCCCAGAACCAAATTCAAACTCCAAGGAGGAGAAATTGACTTAATGACAGGTTTTATACGAACCAAAGCTTGTACAAAACAATGAATATCAGGAAGAATAGCAATCTTTCTGTGAAAAAGAACAGAAAGAGCAGAGATTTGTCCTTTCAAAGAACTTGCGGACAAACCCTTATCTAAACCATCCTGAAGGAACTGTAAAATTCTCGGTATTCTAAAATAATGCCAGGAAAAATGATGAGAAAGACACCAAGAAATATAAGTCTTCCAGACTCTATAATATATCTCTCGAGATACAGATTTACGAGCCTGTAACATAGTATTAATCACAGAGTCAGAGAAACCTCTTTGACCAAGAATCAAGCGTTCAATCTCCATACCTTTAAATTTAAGGATTTCAGATCCTGATGGAAAAAAGGACCTTGTGACAGAAGGTCTGGTCTTAACGGAAGAGTCCACGGTTGGCAAGAGGCCATCCGGACAAGATCCGCATACCAAAACCTGTGAGGCCATGCCGGAGCTACCAGCAGAACAAACGAGCATTCCTTCAGAATCTTGGAGATTACTCTTGGAAGAAGAACTAGAGGCGGAAAGATATAGGCAGGATGATACTTCCAAGGAAGTGATAATGCATCCACTGCCTCCGCCTGAGGATCCCGGGATCTGGACAGATACCTGGGAAGTTTCTTGTTTAGATGGGACGCCATCAGATCTATTTTTGGAAGTTCCCACATTTGAACAATCTGAAGAAATACCTCTGGGTGAAGAGACCATTCGCCCGGATGCAACGTTTGGCAACTGAGATAATCCGCTTCCCAATTGTCTACACCTGGGATATGAACCGCAGAGATTAGACAGGAGCTGGATTCCGCCCAAACCAAAATTCGAGATACTTCTTTCATAGCCAGAGGACTGTGAGTCCCTCCTTGATGATTGATGTATGCCACAGTTGTGACATTGTCTGTCTGAAAACAAATGAACGATTCTCTCTTCAGAAGAGGCCAAAACTGAAGAGCTCTGAAAATTGCACGGAGTTCCAAAATATTGATCGGTAATCTCACCTCCTGAGATTCCCAAACTCCTTGTGCCGTCAGAGATCCCCACACAGCTCCCCAACCTGTGAGACTTGCATCTGTTGAAATTACAGTCCAGGTCGGAAGCACAAAAGAAGCCCCCTGAATTAAACGATGGTGATCTGTCCACCATGTTAGAGAGTGTCGAACAATCGGTTTTAAAGATATTAATTGAGATATCTTCGTGTAATCCTTGCACCATTGCTTCAGCATACAGAGCTGAAGAGGTCGCATGTGAAAACGAGCAAAGGGGATCGCGTCCGATGCAGCAGTCATAAGACCTAGAATTTCCATGCATAAGGCTACCGAAGGGAATGATTGTGACTGAAGGTTTCGACAAGCTGTAATCAACTTTAGACGTCTCTTGTCTGTTAAAGACAGAGTCATGGACACTGAATCCATCTGGAAACCCAGAAAGGTTACCCTTGTCTGAGGAATCAAAGAACTTTTTGGTAAATTGATCCTCCAACCATGATCTTGAAGAAACAACACAAGTCGATTCGTATGAGATTCTGCTAAATGTAAAGACTGAGCAAGTACCAAGATATCGTCGAAATAAGGAAATACCACAATACCCTGTTCTCTGATTACAGACAGCAGGGCACCGAGAACCTTTGTAAAAATTCTTGGAGCTGTAGCTAGGCCAAACGGCAGAGCCACAAACTGGTAATGCTTGTCCAGAAACGAGAATCTCAGGAACTGATAATGTTCTGGATGAATCGGAATATGCAGATATGCATCCTGTAAATCTATTGTGGACATATAATTCCCTTGCTGAACAAAAGGTAAGATAGTCCTTACAGTTACCATCTTGAACGTTGGTATCCTTACATAATGATTCAATATTTTTAGATCCAGAACTGGTCTGAAAGAATTCTCCTTCTTTGGTACAATGAAGAGATTTGAATAAAACCCCATCCCCTGTTCCGGAACTGGAACTGGCATAATTACTCCAGTCAACTCTAGATCTGAAACACATTTCAGAAATGCTTGAGCTTTTACTGGATTTACTGGGACACGGGAAAGAAAAAATCTCTTTGCAGGAGGTCTCAACTTGAAACCAATTCTGTACCCTTCTGAAACAATGCTCTGAATCCAAAGATTGTGAACAGAATTGATCCAAATTTCCTTGAAAAAACGTAACCTGCCCCCTACCAGCTGAGCTGGAATGAGGGCCACACCTTCATGTGGACTTAGAAGCAGGCTTTGCCTTTCTAGCTGGCTTGGATTTATTCCAGACTGGAGATGGTCTCCAAACTGAAACTGCTCCTGAGGATGAAGGATCAGGCTTTTGTTCTTTGTTGAAACGAAAGGAACGAAAACGATTATTAGCCCTGTTTTTACCTTTAGATTTTTTATCCTGTGGTAAAAAAGTTCCTTTCCCACCAGTAACAGTTGAAATAATGGAATCCAACTGAGAACCAAATAATTTGATACCCTGGAAAGAAATGGAAAGTAAAGTTGATTTAGAAGCCATATCAGCATTCCAAGTTTTAAGCCATAAAGCTCTTCTAGCTAAAATAGCTAGAGACATAAACCTGACATCAACTCTGATAATATCAAAAATGGCATCACAGATAAAATTATTAGCATGCTGAAGAAGAATAATAATATCATGAGAATCACGATGTGTTACTTGTTGCGCTAAAGTTTCCAACCAAAAAGTTGAAGCTGCAGCAACATCAGCCAAAGATATAGCAGGTCTAAGAAGATTACCTGAACACAGATAAGCTTTTCTTAGAAAGGACTCAATTTTCCTATCTAGAGGATCCTTAAACGAAGTACCATCTGACGTAGGAATAGTAGTACGTTTAGCAAGGGTAGAAATAGCCCCATCAACTTTAGGGATCTTGTCCCAAAATTCTAATCTGTCAGACGGCACAGGATATAATTGCTTAAAACGTTTAGAAGGAGTAAATGAATTACCCAAATTATCCCATTCTTTGGAAATTACTGCAGAAATAGCATTAGGAACAGGAAAAACTTCTGGAATAACCACAGGAGCTTTAAATACCTTATCTAAACGTTTAGAATTAGTATCAAGAGGACCAGAATCCTCTATTTCTAAAGCAATTAGTACTTCTTTAAGTAAAGAACGAATAAATTCCATTTTAAATAAATATGAAGATTTATCAGCATCAACCTCTGAGACAGAATCCTCTGAACCAGAGGAATCATCAGAATCAGAATGATGATGTTCAGTTAAAAATTCATCTGTAGGGAGAGAAGTTTTAAAAGATTTTTTACGTTTACTAGAAGGAGAAATAACAGACATAGCCTTCTTTATGGATTCTGAAACAAAATCTCTTATATTATCAGGAACATTCTGCACCTTAGATGTTGAAGGAACTGCAACAGGCAATGGTACTTTACTAAAGGAAATATTATCTGCTTTAACAAGTTTGTCATGACAATCAATACAAACAACAGCTGGAGGAATAGCTACCAAAAGTTTACAGCAGATACACTTAGCTTTGGTAGATTCAGCACTTGACAGCGATTTTCCTGTAGTATCTTCTGACTCAGATGCAACGTGAGACATCTTGCAATATGTAAGAGAAAAAACAACATATATATAAAGCAAAATTGATCAAATTCCTTAAATGACAGTTTCAGGAATGGGAAAAAATGCCAAAGAACAAGCTTCTAGCAACCAGAAGCAATAAAAAATGAGACTTAAATAATGTGGAGACAAAAGTGACGCCCATATTTTTTCGCGCCAAATAAGACGCCCACATTATTTGGCGCCTAAATGCTTTTTGGCGCCAAAAATGACGCCACATCCGGAACGCCGACATTTTTGGCGCAAAATAACGTCAAAAAAATGACGCAACTTCCGGCGACACGTATGACGCCGGAAACGGAAATAGAATTTTTGCGCCAAAAAAGTCCGCGCCAAGAATGACGCAATAAAATGAAGCATTTTCAGCCCCCGCGAGCCTAACAGCCCACAGGGAAAAAGTCAAATTTTAAGGTAAGAAAAATGTTAAATTAAAATGCATTATCCCAAATATGAAACTGACTGTCTGAAAATAAGGAAAGTTGAACATTCTGAGTCAAGGCAAATAAATGTTTCAATACATATATTTAGAACTTTATAAACAAAGTGCCCAACCATAGCTAGGAGTGTCACAGAAAATAAGACTTACTTACCCCAGGACACTCATCTACATATAGCAGATAGCCAAACCAGTACTGAAACGAGAATCAGCAGAGGTAATGGTATATATAAGAGTATATCGTCGATCTGAAAAGGGAGGTAAGAGATGAATCTCTACGACCGATAACAGAGAACCTATGAAATAGACCCCTTAGAAGGAGATCACTGCATTCAAATAGGCAATACTCTCCTCACATCCCTCTGACATTCACTGCACGCTGAGAGGAAAACCGGGCTCCAACTTGCTGCGGAGCGCATATCAACGTAGAATCTAGCACAAACTTACTTCACCACCTCCATCGGAGGCAAAGTTTGTAAAACTGAATTGTGGGTGTGGTGAGGGGTGTATTTATAGGCATTTTGAGGTTTGGGAAACTTTGCCCCTCCTGGTAGGAATGTATATCCCATACGTCACTAGCTCATGGACTCTTGCTAATTACATGAAAGAAACATAGACTGAACATACCTTAATGCAGTTTAGCCTGCAAACCGTTCCCCCAAATGAAGTTTTCCTGTACTCTTCAGCCTCTTCAGCAGTGGATCTTAGTTACAAAGTGCTAAGATCATAATCCTCTTTGCAGAAATCTTCATCTCTTTTTCTGTCTAAGAGTAAATAGTACACACCGGCACCATTTAAAATAACAAACTTTTGCTTGAGAAAATAAAAAGCTAACATTTTTGTCACCACACTCGCTCAGCACTTCCTAGTTACTTAGAGTAGGCAAAGAGAATGACTGGAGGGTGGAGCTAAGGGGGGAGCTATATAGGCAGCCCTGCTGTGGGTGCTCTCTTTGCCACTTCCTGTAGGGGAGGAGAATATCCCACAAGTAAGGATGAATCCGTGGACTCGATACATCTTACAAGAGAAAAACTTCTTTACAGCCCTCAAACACAGCAGGACCCTCTGGAGAAGCAGTTGGATGTCTCTGAGGAAAAGAAACTGCGCAACTGAGGCGCGAAAAACATAATTTATGTAAGAACTTACCTGATAAATTCATTTCTTTCATATTAGCAAGAGTCCATGAGCTAGTGACGTATGGGATGTACATTCCTACCAGGAGGGGCAAAGTTTCCCAAACCTTAAAATGCCTATAAATACACCCCTCACCACACCCACAATTCAGTTTAACGAATAGCCAAGAAGTGGGGTGATAAGAAAGGAACGAAAGCATCAAAAAAATAAGGAATTGGAATAATTGTGCTTTATACAAAAAAAATCATAACCACCATAAAAAGGGTGGGCCTCATGGACTCTTGCCAATATGAAAGAAATGAATTTATCAGGTAAGTTCTTACATAAATTATGTTTTCTTTCATGTAATTGGCAAGAGTCCATGAGCTAGTGACATATGAGATATCAATACCCAAGATGTGGAGTTTTCCACTCAAGAGTCACTAGAGAGCAGTGTTCCCTCTAAGGCCAGTTTTGTGTGCGGCCCAGCAGTGAAACAGTTACTTAAGTAACCACACCCGGCAATTAGCAAACACTGTACAATGCAGATGGCAAGGTATGGTTCTCTTGTTAACTGTTTCACTGCTGGGCTGCACACAAAACTGGCCTTAGAGGGAACACTGCTAGAGAGGGAGGGAATAAAATAAAAACAGCCATAATCCGCTGAAAAAATAATCCACAACCCAAAAAATAAGTTTATTTTTCACTTTTGAAAGAAAAAACTTAAATCAAAAGCAGAAGAATCAAACTGAAACAGCTGCCTGAAGAACTTTTCTACCAAAGACTGCTTCCGAAGAAGCAAATACATCAAAATGGTAGAATTTAGTAAATGTATGCAAAGAGGACCAAGTTGCTGCTTTGCAAATCTGATCAACTGAAGCTTCATTCTTAAAAGCCCATGAAGTGGAGACTGATCTAGTAGAATGAGCTGTAATTCTCTGAGGCGGGGTTTGACCCGACTCCAAATAAGCTTGATGAATCAAAAGTTTCAACCAAGAAGCCAAGGAAATAGCAGAAGCTTTCTGACCTTTCCTAGGACCAGAAAATAAAACAAATAGACTGGAAGTCTTCCTGAAATTTTTAGTAGCTTCCACATAATATTTCAAAGCTCTTACCACATCCAAAGAATGTAAGGATCTCTCCAAAGGATTCTTAGGATTAGGACATAAAGAAGGGACAACAATTTCTCTACTAATGTTGTTAGAATTCACAACCTTCGGTAAAAATTGAAAAGAAGTCCGCAAAACTGCCTTATCCTGATGAAAAATCAGAAAAGGAGACTCACAAGAAAGAGCAGATAGCTCAGAAACTCTTCTAGCAGAAGAGATAGCCAAAAGGAACAACACTTTCCAAGAAAGTAGTTTAATGTCCAAAGAATGCATAGGTTCAAATGGAGGAGCCTGTAAAGCCCTCAGAACCAAATTAAGACTCCAAGGAGGAGAAATTGACTTAATGACAGGCTTAATACGAACTAAAGCCTGTACAAAACAGTGTATATCAGGAAGTATAGCAATCTTTCTGTGAAATAAAACAGAAAGAGCGGAGATTTGTCCTTTCAAGGAACTTGCAGACAAACCCTTATCCAAACCATCCTGAAGAAACTGCAAAATTCTAGGAATTCTAAAAGAATGCCAGGAGAATTTATGAGAAGAACACCATGAAATGTAAGTCTTCCAAACTCTATAATAAATCTTTCTAGAGACAGATTTATGAGCTTGTAACATAGTATTAATCACTGAATCAGAGAAACCTCTATGACTTAGAACTAAGCGTTCAAATTTAATGATTTGAGATCCTGATGGAAAAACGGACCTTGAGACAGTAGGTCCGGCCGTAACGGAAGTGGCCAAGGCGGGCAACTGGACATCCGAACCAGATCCGCATACCAAAACCTGTGTGGCCATGCTGGAGCCACCAGCAACACAAAAGACTGTTCCATGATGATTTTGGAGATCACTCTTGGAAGGAGAACTAGAGGCGGGAAGATGTAAGCAGGTTGATAACACCAAGGAAGTGTCAGCGCATCCACTGCTTCCGCCTGAACATCCCTGGACCTGGACAGGTATCTGGGAAGTTTCTTGTTTAGATGAGAGGCCATGAGATCTATCTCTGGAAGCCCCCACATCTGAACAATCTGAGAAAACACATCTGGATGGAGAGACCACTCCCCTGGATGTAAAGTCTGGCGGCTGAGATAATCCGCCTCCCAATTGTCTACACCTGGGATATGCACCGCAGAGATTAGACAGGAGCTGGATTTCGCCCAAGCAAGTATCCAAGATACTTCTTTCATAGCTTGGGGACTGTGAGTCCCACCCTGATGATTGACATAAGCCACAGTTGTGATATTGTCTGTCTGAAAACAAATGAACGGTTCTCTCTTTAGTAGAGGCCAGAACTGAAGAGCCCTGAGAATTGAAAGTTCTAAAATATTTATTGGTAATCTCGCCTATTGAGATTTCCAAACCCCTTGTGCTGTCAGAGACCCCCAAACAGCTCCCCAACCTGAAAGACCCGCATCTGTTGTGATCACAGTCCAGGTTGGGCGAACAAAAGAAGCCCCTTGAACCAAACGATGGTGATCTATCCACCATGTCAGAGAGTGTCGTACATTGGGATTCAAGGATATTAATTGTTATATCTTTGTATAATCCCTGCACCATTGATTCAGCATACAAAGCTGTAGAGGTCTCATGTGAAAACGAGCAAAGGGGATCACGTCCGATGCTGCAGTCATGAGACCTAAAACTTCCATGCACATAGCCACTGAAGGGAATGACTGAGACTGAAGGAGCCGACATGCTGCAACCAATTTTAAACGTCTCTTGTCTGTTAGAGACAGAGTCATGGGCACTGAATCTATCTGGAAGCCTAAAAAGGTGACCCTTGTCTGAGGAATCAAGAAACTTTTTGGTAAATTGATCCTCCAACCATGTTTCCGAAGAAACAACACTAGTTGATTTGTGTGAGATTCTGCAGTATGTAAAGACTGAGCTAGTACCAAGATATCGTCCAAATAAGGAAACACCGCAATACCCTGTTCTCTGATTACAGATAGTAGGGCACCCAGAACCTTTGAAAATATTCTTGGAGCTGTTGCTAGGCCAAATGGAAGAGCAACAAATTGGTAATGCTTGTCTAGAAAAGAGAATCTCAGAAACTGATAGTGTTCTGGATGAATCGGAATATGAAGGTATGCATCCTGCAAGTCTATTGTGGACATATAATGTCCTTGCTGAACAAAAGGCAGAATAGTCCTTATAGTCACCATCTTGAAAGTTGGTACTCTTACATAACGATTCAAAATTTTCAGATCCAGAACTGGTCTGAACAAATTTTCTTTCTTTGGTACAATGAATAGGTTTGAATAAAACCCCAAACCTTGTACCTGAGGAGGAACTGGCATGATTACCCCTGAAGACTCCAGGTCTGAAACACACTTCAGAAAACCCTGAGCTTTTACTGGATTTACAGGAATGTGTGAGAGAAAAAATCTTCTCACAGGAGGTCTTACTTTGAATCCTATTCGATACCCTTGAGAGACAATGCTCTGAATCCAATGATTTTGGACAGATTTTATCCAAAAATCCTTGAAAAACCTTTATCTGCCCCCTACCAGCTGAGCTGGAATGAGGGCCGCACCTTCATGCGGACTTAGGGGCAGACTTTGGTTTCCTAAATGGCTTGGATTTATTCCAATTTGAGGAAGGCTTCCAACTGGAAGCAGATTCCTTGGGAGGAGGACTGAGTTTTTGTTCCTTATTCTGACGAAAGGAACGAAAACGGTTAGAAGCCTTAGATTTACCCTTAGGTTTTTTATCCTGAGGCAAAAAAACTCCTTTTCCTCCAGTGATAGTTGAAATAATGGAATCCAACTGAGAACCAAATAAATTATTACCTTGGAAAGAAAGAGATAGTAATCTAGATTTAGATGTCATATCAGCATTCCAAGATTTAAGCCACAAAGCTCTTCTAGCTAATACAGCTAAAGACATGGATCTAACATCAATTTTGATAATATCAAAAATGGCATCACAAATAAAATGATTAGCATGTTGCAGTAAGCGAACAATGCTAGATATGTCAGAATCCAATTCATGTTGCACTAAATTTTCCAACCAGAAAGTTGATGCAGCCGCAACATCACCCAAAGAAATAGCAGGTCTGAGAAGATGACCTGAATATAAATAGGCCTTCCTTAGATAAGATTCAAGCTTCCTATCTAAAGGATCCTTAAAGGAAGTGCTATCTTCCATAGGAATAGTGGTACGTTTAGCAAGAGTAGAAATAGCACCATCAACTTTGGGGATCTTTTCCCAAAACTCTATAGATTTTGCTGGTAAAGGATACAATCTCTTAAACCTTGAAGAAGGAATAAAGGAAGTACCTGGCTTATTCCATTCCCTAGAAATCATATCAGAAATAGCCTCAGGAATGGGAAAACCACAGGAGGTTTAAAAACAGCATTTAAACGTTTATTAGACTGAACGTCAATAGGACTGGTTACCTCAATATCCAAAGTAATTAACACTTCTTTTAATAAAGAACGCATATACTCTATTTTAAATAAATAAGTAGATTTGTCAGTGTCAATATCTGAGGAAGGATCTTCTGATTCAGATAGATCCTCATCAGAAGAGGATGAATTATTATGTTGTTGGTCATTTGAAATTTCATCAGCTAAATGAGAAGTTTTAAAAGACCTTTTACGTTTATTAGAAGGTGGAAATGCAGACAAAGCCTTCATAATAGAATCAGAAACAAATTCTTTAAAATTTACAGATATATCATGCACATTAGAAGTTGAAGGAACTGCAACTGGCAATGTACTATTACTGATAGAAACACTATCTGCATGTAAAAGTTTATCATGGCAACTATTACAAATGATATTCGGTGGAATAATTTCTACAATTTTACAACAAATGCACTTAGCTTTGGTAGAACCGATGTCAGGCAGTAATGTTCCAGCAGAAACTTCAGAGACAGGATCGGATTGGGACATCTTGCTCAATGTAAGAGAAAAAACAACATATAAAGCAAAATTATCTATTTCCTTAAATGACAGTTTCAGGAATGGGAAAAAAATGCAAAAGCATAGGCCTCTTGATAGAGAAGAAAGCAGGAGGCAAACATCAATAGGGTATTGAAATAATGAAAAAAATTTGGCGCCAAGTATGACGCACAACGTAACAAACTTTTTTGGCGCCAAAAATGACCGGAAATGACACACTTGCGTCACTAATGACGCCGCCGTGTGAAAGGTCTCGGCGTCACGTATGACGCCGGAAATGACAAAGTTGCATCATAAACGTATATTTTCGCGCCAAAAAAGTTCGCGCCAAAAATTACGCAATAAAGTCTAGCATTTGACGCACCCGCGGGCCTAACACCCGCAATTGCAAAAAGTAGTCAAATTGAAAAAAGACTAAACCCCAGGTAAGAAATAAATTTCTTAAAGTGTTTACATTCCCAAATATGAAACTGACAGTCTGCAGAAGGAAATACATGAACCTGACTCATGGCAAATATAAGTACAATACATATATTTAGAACTTTATATAATTGCATAAAGTGCCAAACCATAGCTGAGAGTGTCTTAAGTAATAAAAACAAACTTACCAAAAGACACCCATCCACATATAGCAGATAGCCAAACCAGTACTAAAACAGTTATTAGTAGAGGTAATGGTAAATTGAGAGTATATCGTCGATCTGAAAAGGGAGGTAGGAGATGAATCTCTACGACCGATAACAGAGAACCTATGAAATAGACCCCCGTTAGGGAAATCATCGTATTCAAATAAGTGATACTCCCTTCACGTCCCTCTGACATTCGCTGTACTCTGAGAGGAATCGGGCTTCAACAATGCTGAGAAGCGCATATCAACGTAGAAATTAGAGCTGCAACAACTAATCGCCATAATCGATAATAATCGATTATGAAAATAGTTGTCAACGAATCTCATAATCGATTAATCGGTTTGCAATTAGTTGGTCTGTGCACAACACCAGCTGCTTCACTTCAATGAACTCCTGCACATGGTATTGTGTTTTATGGTTATGTCCTTAGCCTAAAGGACGTCTACAGACGTCTACTTTTTACTTTTTCAGGACAGTATAAGTTTACAACTACCCCTGGCTTATGTGCAACCCAGATATAATAGTCATCATTTGGATTGTTTATATTAAATCAGGTGATTTGGGACTATGCTTTTCATGATATAGTGCCAAGCTTGTTGTTTACACCTTGCCCCTAGATTGATGGGAATTATTTAAATTGATGTGCACTATTGTCTGTTTGCACAATTATTAGTGTATTGCTTGCTATTGCTGATTATATGTACTGTATAAATAAATGTGTAAGGCTTTGTCCTGTTATTGATATACAGTCCTTAGCGCTTTTGATTTTGTTTTTTTATTGTTTTTTTATATTAATACATTGTGATAATATGTACCAGATTCAACCTTTATAAGTATATATTCGTAATTTTTAGAGCGGACTAGATATTTCCCCTAACCTTAGAGCTGGTTATTTACCATTGCATATAGATATTCAAGATATTTTTATGTTAGAATGAAGTCAAGGGTTACTTTATTGAGAGCCCCCTTGCCAAGGTAGAAAACGCTTAGCACTGGTGAAGAGCTAACAAAGATAAATATCCCACTTTGGTGAAATTGGCAAAAACCTACTTGTACACCTCAACTGCCTTTTCTCTGCTGCAGGAAATATAGCTGCAAACAGAGAACCAGCCTTAGCCAGAAGCATGTGGGCATGTTGAGATTTTTGCATTTCAATGCAAAGTTTCTGAAAGAGTGAATAACAGAATGTTATTAACAGTGATAGTCTAACTCTTTCTAGTTCTACCTCTTTTCAAACAGTTTGTGGTTTTGTTTTGTTTAATTTTAAAAATGTGCTCTGCTGCTTAAAAATTGAAGAAACAGTTGTGTTAATGTAAAGTTTTAGTCTGAAGTTTATATTTGTAACACTCATTATGTGGATTTTATTTAAAACATAGAAAACTATTATTGATTAAATTTTTATCCGATTAGTCGATTAATCGAAAAAATAATCGACCGATTAATCGATTATGAAAATAATCGTTAGTTGCAGCCCTAGTAGAAATCTTAGCACAAACTTACTTCACCACCTCCATAGGAGGCAAAGTTTGTAAAACTGAATTGTGGGTGTGGTGAGGGGTGTATTTATAGGCATTTTGAGGTTTGGGAAACTTTGCCCCTCCTGGTAGGATTGTATATCCCATATGTCACTAGCTCATGGACTCTTGCCAATTACATGAAAGAAATGGCATCACACATAAAGTTATTAGCATGTTGAAGGAGTTTAATAATGCTATAAACATTATGGTCTGACACTTGTTGCGCTAAAGCCTCCAACCAGAAAGTTGAAGCTGCAGCAACATCAGCCAAAGAAATAGCAGGTCTAAGAAGATTACCTGAACATAAATAAGCCTTCCTTAGAAAGGATTCAAGCTTCCTATCTAAAGGATCTTTAAACGAAGTACTATCTGCCGTAGAAATAGTAGTACATTTAGCAAGAGTAGAAATAGCCCCATCAACTTTGGGGATTTTATCCCAAAACTCTAATCTGTCAGATGGCAAAGGGTACCATTTCTTAAACCTTGGAGAAGGAGTAAAAGAAGTACCCAGACTATTCCATTCCCTAGAAATTACTTCTGAAATAGCATCAGGAACTGGAAAAACTTCTGGAATAACCACAGGAGGTTTAAAAACTGCATTTAAACGCTTAGTAGTTTTAATATCAAGAGGACTAGACTCCTCCATATCTAAAGCAATCAACACTTCCTTAAGTAAAGAACAAATAAACTCCATCTTAAATAAATATGAAGATTTATCAGTGTCAATATCTGAGGTAGAATCTTCTGAATCAGATAGATCCACATCAGAAATAGATAAGTCAGAATGATGGCGGTCATTTAAAAATTCATCTGAAATATGTGAAGTTTTAAAAGACCTCTTACGTTTAGCAGAAGGAGGACTAACAGACAGAGCCTTCCGAATAGATTTAGAAACAAATTCTTTAACATTAACAGGAACATCCTGAACATTAGATGTTGAAGGAACAACAACAGGTAATGGATTATTACTAATGGAAATACTATCTGCGTTTGAAAGCTTATCATGACAAGTATCACAAACTGCAGCTGGAGGAACAGTTACCAAAAGTTTACAACAAATGCACTTAGCTTTGGTAGAACCGACATCAGGCAGCGTCTTTCCAGAAGTAGATTCTGATCCAGGGTCAGGTAGTGACATCTTGCAATATGTAAAAGAAAAAACAACATATAAAGCAAAATTATCAAATTCCTTAAATGGCAGTTTCAGGAATGGGAAAAAATGCAAAATGAAACAAGCGTCTAGAAAACCAGAAGCAACAGAATAGTGAGACTGAAATAGTGTGAAAAAAACTGGCGCCAGGAATGACGCCCATATTTTTGGCGCCAAGAATGACGCCTATATTTTTTGGCGCCAAAAAAACGTCCGCAATACACATACATAAAAAATGACGCAATTACGTAAAAACTTCTGGCGCCAACTATGACGCCGGAAATGACGAAATTTTTGCGCCAAAAAAGTCTTGCGTCAAAAATGACGCAATAAATAGAAGCATTTTCTGCACCCGCGAGCCTAACAGCCAGCAATTTTTTGAAAAAAAGTCAATTGAAAATTTAAGGTAAGAAAAAAGAAATTTATATGCATCCCAAAAAATGAAACTGACAGTCTTAATGAAGGAATACTGATTATCCTGAATTATGGCAAATATAAGTTTAAACACATATATTTAGAACTTTACATATAAAGTGCCCAACCATAGCTTTGAGTGTCATAAATAGAAATAAGACTTACTTACCCTAAGACACTCATCTACATAAAGTAGATAGCCAAACCAGTACTGAAACGAGAATCAGTAGAGGTAAATGGTATATAAGAGTATATCGTCGATCTGAAAAGGGAGGTAGGAGAAGAAATCTCTACGACCGATAACAGAGAACCTATGAAATAGATCCCCTAGAGGAAGACCATTGTATTCAAATAGGCAATACTCTCTCACATCCCTCTGACATTCACTGCACTCTGAGAGGAAAACCGGGCTTCAGCCTGCTGCGAAGCGCATATCAACGTAGAATCAAGCACAAACTTACTTCACTACCTCCATGGGAGGCAAAGTTTGTAAAACTGAATTGTGGGTGTGGTGAGGGGTGTATTTATAGGCATTTTAAGGTTTGGGAAACTTTGCCCCTCCTGGTAGGAATGTATATCCCATACGTCACTAGCTCATGGACTCTTGCTAATTACATGAAAGAAATAGGCCCCTCCCACCTCACTCGATGTCATGGGGCCTAAAGGAAATACAACAGAGTGTTTCCTAAACTAGCCATGTGGGTTAATAACCCTTAAACAAGCCACAAAGACCCCTTAAAGTCCCTTAAAAAAAACGTTATTGCAATAATAATAAAAACGTTTTTCCTTATCAGTGTCACCAGTAACTAATGAGCCCTTTGTGTAAGCTGGGATTCTTACTAAGTCTCTGAATACAGCTTACCCTTCCCTCATGGGGATATTGTCAGCATTTTCTAGAATTAACACAGTCTGTCTAGAAAAAATTAGGCTGAACATACCTCAAAGCAGTTTAGCCTGCAAACTGTTCCCCCAGCTGAAGTTTTCCTGTACTCCTCAGTCCTTGTGAGAATAGCAGTGGATTTGAGTTACAAAGTGCTAAAATCATCATCCTCCCTGCAGAAATCTTCATCCCTTTTCTGCCAGAGAGTAAATAGTACACACCGCTACCATTTAAAATAACAAACTTTTGCTTGAGAAAATAAAAACTAACATTTTTGTCACCACACTCACTTTGCCCTTCCTAGCAGTTAAGCAGGCAGAGAGAATGACTGGGGGGGGGGAGCTAAGGGAGGAGCTATATAGACAGCTCTGCTGTGGGTGCTCTCTCTGCCACTTCCTGTTGGGAAGGATTATATCCCACAAGTATGGATGAATCCGTGGACTCAATACATCTTACAAGAGAAATTTATTTAATGATAGTAAATTTATTTAGATTAATTTAAATGATATTTAATTTAGGGGGGTGTTAGGGTTAGACTTAGGTTTAGGGGTTAATATATTTATTATAGTAGCGGCGACGTTGCGGGCGGGAGATTAGGGGTTAATATTTTTAGGTAGGTGGCGGCGATGTTAGGGAGGGCAGATTAGGGGTTAATACTATTTATTATAGTGTTTGCGAGGTACGGTCGGCAGATTAGGGGTTAATAAGTGTAGGTAGGTGGCGGTGACGTTGGGGGGGGGGGGCAGATTAGGGGTTAATAAATATAATATAGGTGTCGGCGATGTTAGGGGCAGCAGATTAGGGGTTCATAGCTATAATGTAGGTGGCGGCGATGTCCGGTCGGAAGATTAGGGGTTAAAAAAATGTATTATAGGGTTGGCGATGTGGGGGGCCTCGGTTTAGGGGTTCATAGGTAGTTTATGGGTGTTAGTGTACTTTATAGCACAGTAGTTAAGAGCTTTATATTCCGGCGTTAGCCCATAAAGCTCTTAACTACTGACTCTTTTTGGCGGTAGGAGTCTTGTCGGTAGAGGCTCTACCGCTCACTTCTTCCAAGACTCGAAATACCAGCGTTAGGCAAATCCCATAGAAAAGATAGGATACGCAACTGACGTAAGGGGATCTGCGGTAGCCTCGAGTCGCGGAAAGTGAGCGGTAGACCCTTTCCTGCCTGACTCTAAATACCAGCAGGCGGTAAAAAGCAGAGTTAACGCTGCTTTTGGCGGCTAACGCCAAACTCTAAATCTAGGCGTATATATGTACCGTTACCTATATTCAAATAATTATCGATTTAGGTATACACTTTATATACCTACACTTATACAGGAGAAGTGTGTGTTAGAAATTATATTATTTTGTGTTCCTCCCTTGAACACAATTTTAAATCTTATTTTTTCAATGTGTGTTACGAATGATCCTGTAATCATTCACTTTTTTAAATTAAAAAATAGTTTACACAAGGGATATTTAGAGTCTGACTTACAGTCAGATCTATTATATATTTCTTATCCAATGGAAATGGAATTTAGATATGATTGTAGTGGGGTCCTGTGATATTTTTATAACAATATTATCCTATTTAGGAACTGATTGTGGAATGGAACAATTGATTATCCTGAACCTTACCCATACATCTATGTGACAACCACAGACCATCATAATCCCACTATAAAGATGATCAGTTAAACACTGATACACACATTATAGGTCCTTTAGTATTTTTTCAATATCTCTCTGTGTAATATATGTATTTGTATGTCAGACTTAATTTTAAATATTGACCATTAAAAGTTACATTTTAAATTAGTTACAATTGTCCTCCTTGTCCATGTTTTATTTGATACAATAAGTTTCTTATTTTGAAGGGTGCCACAAAATACCTTTTGTGCTCTTTTCTTTTTCTAGATAAACATACGTGGACACTCACCTGTAACCTGTGTGCCTCAGACACAAGATGCGTGCACACTCACCTGTAACCTGTGTGGCTCAGACACAACATACGTGCACACTCACTTGTAACCTATGTGCCTCAGACACATGTGTGCACACTCACTTGTAACCTGCGTGCCTCAGACACAACATACGTGCACACTCACTTGAAACCTACATGCCTCAGACACAACATATGTGCACACTCACCTGTAACCTGTGTGCCTCAGACACACCATACGTGCACACTCATTTGTAACCTATTTGCCTCAGACACAACATATGTGGACACTCACCTGTAACCTGTGTGCCTCAGACACAACATGCGTGCACACTCACTTGTAACCTATGTGCCTCAGGCACACCATACGTGCACACTCACCTGTAACGTGCGTGCCTCAGACACAACATACGTGGACACTCACCTGTAACCTGCGTGCCTCAGACACAATATGCGTGCACACTCACCTGTAACCTGTGTGCCTCAGACACAACATACGTGGACACTCACCTGTAACCTGTGTGCCTCAGACACACCATACGTGCACACTCATTTGTAACCTATTTGCCTCAGACACAACATATGTGGACACTCACCTGTAACCTGTGTGCCTCAGACACAACATGCGTGCACACTCACTTGTAACCTATGTGCCTCAGGCACACCATACGTGCACACTCACCTGTAACGTGCGTGCCTCAGACACAACATAGGTGGACACTCACCTGTAACCTGCGTGCCTCAGACACAATATGCGTGCACACTCACCTGTAACCTGTGTGCCTCAGACACAACATACGTGGACACTCACCTGTAACCTGCCTGCCTTAGACACAACATAAGTGCACACTCACCTGTAACCTGCATGCCTTAGACACAACATAAGTGCACACTCACCTGTAACCTGCATGCCTTAGACACAACATAAGTGCACACTCACCTGTACCCTATGTGCCTCAGGCACAATATACGTGCACACTCACCTGTAACCTGCATACCACAGACACAACATACGTGAACATTTACCTGTAACCTGATTGCCTCAGACACAACATACGTGCACACTCACTTGTAACCTGCGTGCCTCAGACACAACATACGTGCACACTCACCTGTAACCTGTGTGCCTCAGACACAACATATGTGCACACTCACTTGTAACCTGTGTGCCTCAGACACAACATACATGCACACTCACCTGTAACCTGCGTGCCTGAGACACAACATATGTGCACACTCACCTGTAACCTGCGTGCCTCAGACACAACATACGTGGCCACTCACCTGTAACCTGTGTGCCTCAGACACAACATACGTGCACACTCACCTGTAACCTGTGTGCCTCAGACACAACATATGTGCACACTCACTTGTAACCTGTGTGCCTCAGACACAACATACATGCACACTCACCTGTAACCTGCGTGCCTGAGACACAACATATGTGCACACTCACCTGTAACCTGCGTGCCTCAGACACAACATACGTGGCCACTCACCTGTAACCTGTGTGCCTCAGACACAACATACGTGGCCACTCACCTGTAACCTGTGTGCCTCAGACACAACATACGTGCACACTCACCTGTAACCTGTGTGCCTCAGACACAACATACGTGCACACTCACCTGTAACCTGTGTGCCTCAGACACAACATACGTGCACACTCACCTGTAACCTGCGTGCCTCAGACACAACATACATGCACACTCACCTGTAACCTGCGTGCCTCAGACACAGCATACGTGCACACTAACATGTAACCTGCGTGCCTCAGACACAGCATACGTGCACACTCACCTGTAACCTGCGTGCCTCAGACACAACATACGTGCACACTCACCTGTAACCTGCGTGTCTCAGACACAGCATACATGCACACTTACCTGTAACGTGCGTGCCTCAGACACAGCATACGTGCACACTCACCTGTAACCTGCGTGCCTCAGAAACAGCATACGTGCACACTCACTTGTAACCTACATTCCTCAGACACAACATACGTGCACACTCACCTGTAACCTGTGTGCCTCAGATACAATATACGTGCACACTCACTTGTAACCTGCGTGCCTCAGACACAACATACGTGCACACTCACCTGTAACCTGTGTGCCTCAGACACAACATACATGCACACTTACCTGTAACCTGCGTGCCTCAGACACAACATACGTGCACACTCACCTGTAACGTGCATACCACAGACACAACATACGTCAACACTCACCTGTAACCTGATTGCCTCAGACACACCATACATGCACACTCACTTGTAACCTATGTGCCTCAGAAACAACATACGTGCACACTCACCTGTAACCTGTGTGCCTCAGACACAAGATGCGTGCACACTCACCTGTAACCTGTGTGCCTCAGACACAACATACGTGCACACTCACTTGTAACCTATGTGCCTCAGACACAACATACGTGCACACTAACCTGTAACCTGTGTGCCTCAGACACAACATACGTGCACACTCACCTGTAACCTGTGTGCCTCAGAAACAACATACGTGCACACTCAACTGTAACCTGTGTGCCTCAGACACAACATACATGCACTCACCTGTAACTTGTGTGCCTCAGACACAAAATACGTACACACTCACTTGTAACCTGTGTGCCTCAGACACAACATACGTGCACACTCACCAGTAACCTGTATACTTCACAAACAATAGACGTGCATACGCACCTGTAACTTGCACACCTCCAACACAATGTATGCACACTCACTTGTAACCCATGTCCCTCACACATACACAACACATGTGCACACTCACTTGTAACCCATGTCCCTCACACATACACAACACATGTGCACACTCACTTGTAACCCATGTCCCTCACACATACACAACACATGTGCACACTCACTTGTAACCCATGTCCCTCACACATACACAACACACGTGCACACTCACTTGTAACCCATGTCGCTCTCACATACACAACACATGTGCACACTCACTTGTAACCCATGTCCCTCACACATACACAACACATGTGCACACTCACTTGTAACCCATGTCCCTCACACATACACAACACATGTGCACACTCACTTGTAACCCATGTCCCTCACACATACACAACACACGTGCACACTCACTTGTAACCCATGTCCCTCACACATACACAACACACGTGCACACTCACTTGTAACCCATGTCAATCACACATACACAACACACGTGCACACTCACTTGTAACCCATGTCAATCACACATACACAACACACGTGCACACTCACTTGTAACCCATGTCCCTCACACATAAACAACACACGTGCACACTCACTTGTAACCCATGTCAATCACACATACACAACACACGTGCACACTCACTTGTAACCCATGTCCCTCACACATACACAACACACGTGCACACTCACTTGTAACCCATGTCCCTCACACATACACAACACAAGTGCACACTCACTTGTAACCCATGTCCCTCACACATACACAACACACGTGCACACTCACTTGTAACCCATGTCCCTCACACATACACAACACACGTGCACACTCACTTGTAACCCATGTCCCTCACACATACACAACACACGTGCACACTCACTTGTAACCCATGTCCCTCACACATACACAACACATGCGCACACTCACCTGTAACCCATGTCCCTCACACATACACAACACACGTGCACACTCACCTGTAACCCATGTCCCTCACACATACACAACACAAGTGCACACTCACTTGTAACCCATGTCAATCACACATACACAACACATGTGCACACTCACTTGTAACCCATGTCCCTCACACATACACAACACATGTGCACACTCACTTGTAACCCATGTCCCTCACACATACACAACACATGTGCACACTCACTTGTAACCCATGTCCCTCACACATACACAACACACGTGCACACTCACTTGTAACCCATGTCCCTCACACATACACAACACACGTGCACACTCACTTGTAACCCATGTCCCTCACACATACACAACACACGTGCACACTCACTTGTAACCCATGTCAATCACACATACACAACACACGTGCACACTCACTTGTAACCCATGTCCCTCACACATACACAACACACGTGCACACTCACTTGTAACCCATGTCCCTCACACATACACAACACACGTGCACACTCACTTGTAACCCATGTCCCTCACACATACACAACACACGTGCACACTCACTTGTAACCCATGTCCCTCACACATACACAACACACGTGCACACTCACTTGTAACCCATGTCCCTCACACATACACAACACACGTGCACACTCACCTGTAACCCATGTCCCTCACACATACACAACACACGTGCACACTCACTTGTAACCCATGTCGCTCTCACATACACAACACAAGTGCACACTCACTTGTAACCCATGTCGCTCTCACATACACAACACAAGTGCACACTCACTTGTAACCCATGTCCCTCACACATACACAACACACGTGCACACTCACTTGTAACCCATGTCCCTCACACATACACAACACACGTGCACACTCACTTGTAACCCATGTCCCTCACACATACACAACACACGTGCACACTCACTTGTAACCCATGTCAATCACACATACACAACACACGTGCACACTCACTTGTAACCCATGTCCCTCACACATACACAACACACGTGCACACTCACTTGTAACCCATGTCCCTCACACATACACAACACACGTGCACACTCACTTGTAACCCATGTCCCTCACACATACACAACACACGTGCACACTCACTTGTAACCCATGTCCCTCACACATACACAACACACGTGCACACTCACTTGTAACCCATGTCCCTCACACATACACAACACACGTGCACACTCACTTGTAACCCATGTCCCTCACACATACACAACACACGTGCACACTCACTTGTAACCCATGTCCCTCACACATACACAACACACGTGCACACTCATCTGTAACCCATGTCCCTCACACATACACAACACACGTGCACACTCACTTGTAACCCATGTCGCTCTCACATACACAACACAAGTGCACACTCACTTGTAACCCATGTCGCTCTCACATACACAACACAAGTGCACACTCACTTGTAACCCATGTCCCTCACACATACACAACACACGTGCACACTCACTTGTAACCCATGTCCCTCACACATACACAACACACGTGCACACTCACTTGTAACCCATGTCCCTCACACATACACAACACATGTGCACACTCACTTGTAACCCATGTCCCTCACACATACACAACACATGTGCACACTCACTTGTAACCCATGTCCCTCACACATACACAACACATGTGCACACTCACTTGGGCTGATACTGTCATTGGTTTGCTTATCCGGGGCTCCCAGCAGAGGCCTCACAGACAGATGGTCTGGTTTCTCAACTTTCACTATATCGGATTTATCTCCATCTGTACAAATAAAGCAGATTCAGTTTTAATATCACATGATCTAGAGTTTATCACATGATCTAGTGCTTATATCACATGATCTAGTGCTTACATCACATGATCTAGTGCTTACATCACATAATCTAGTGTTTATATCACACAGTCTAGTATTTATATATCACATGATCTAGTGTTTATATATCACATGATCTAGTGTTTATATATCACATGATCTAGTGTTAATATCACATGATCTAGTGTTAATATCACATGATCTAGTGTTAATATCACATGATCTAGTGTTTATATATCACATGATCTAGTGTTTATATATCACATGATCTAGTGTTTATATATCACATGATCTAGTGTTTATATATCACATGATCTAGTGTTTATATCACATGATCTAGTGTTTATATAATACGATCTAGTGTTTATATCACATGATCTAGTGTTTATATCACATGAGCTAGTGTTTATATCACATGATTTAGTGTTTATATCACATGATCTAGTGTTTATATCACACGATCTAGTGTTTATATCACACAATCTAGTGTTTATATGACATGATCTAGTGTTTATATCACATGATCTAGTACTTATATCACATGATCTAGTGTTTATATCACACGATCTAGTGTTTATATCACACGGTCTAGTGTTTATATCACACGGTCTAGTGTTTATATCACACGATCTAGTGTTTATATCACACAATCTAGTGTTTATATCACACAATCTAGTGTTTATATCACACGATCTAGTGTTTATATCACACGATCTAGTGTTTATATCACACGATCTAGTGTTTATATCACACATTCTAGTGTTTATATCACACGATCTAGTGTTTATATCACACGATCTAGTGTTTATATCACACAATCTAGTGTTTATATTACATGATCTAGTGTTTATATCACATGATCTAGTGTTTATATCACATGATCTAGTGTTTATATTACATAATCTAGTGTTTATATTACATGATCTAGTGTTTATACAGGGATGCGCAATTCCTATCGCCCGACGCGCAGGACATGGAGTTCCGTGTGCCAGGCATGTGGTTCTTTTTTACATTTAGCCCTGATGCAGGCAGACCACAGTAGAGTTAAAGCTTTTTAAAAAAATGTATTACTATTTTAATAGCAGCCAGCGGGAGTGCGGCGGTGTGAGAACTTAAGGGCATTGAGCAGGAAAAGAAGCCCGCACACAGAAAATGCTTACAGCCTGTGTACGGGCTTATGTAGAGATGGGTGGCCAAATCTGAGCGGTGTATGTCTTATGCTGAGGATGTGTAATGCTTGCCGCTGTCCGCTGCATAGTGCGGAACATCATGACTGCTGTGCAGAATTGTTTTGAAAACATCAGATGTGTTGTTTAGTCCCCTTTTAATATATACATACACGTAGATCTCTCTTCTAATCCGCCATAGACATGAAAAACAGACTCACCCTTCAACTGAGAAACAGGAAATTCTCCGAAGTACTTAACCCACCCATCTTTGTAAGCTGTTTTTTTTGTTTGTAGTAATTGTGTTTTACTGGAGTTTTTATTTTATATAGGGTTACGTTGTTGGGTAGTTTAAATGTATCGGGTTTGATATTTGTGTAACAATTTATTTTTATTTTATCCTTTTTTAATTATTGTATTCTGCTATCACATGAGTAAAATCCCCCAAGGCAGAACATAGTGCGATCTGCGATATTATCGCAGAAAGTGGAGCCTGCCTGCAGAAAGAACGGCCAGGTCTGTTAAGCAGAGAATTTTTTCTTCAACAGGATTTTTTTTTTCTGGCCAGTGCAGTGCTTGCAAATGGACAACCGGCACATTTTTAGTGCAGACAGTGCTTTGAAATTATTGGCTAATGGCTGCTCTGCTCCTGAAATTGACACTTTTTAGATGCAATATCATTATTGTTACTTTTACCCGCCAGAATGGCTTCTGCGACTGCGAGGTAAGTCAGTTCTGGGCACAGGGCACAGGGCAAGCAGAAGGGGTAAAAGCTTTTTTTATTTGTGTATTATTATTGTTATTTCAATAGCGCCGAGCAGTGGTGCGGCGGTAGTGTGAGAAGAGGGCTGAGTGAGAGCAGGAAAAGAAGCTAGCGCACAACAAATGTTTACAGTCTGGGTGCGGGCTTCAGTAGAGAGGGGGAACGCCTCAGTTTTAAGCACTGCTTCAAATAATTTGCTGCCTGAGCCATAAGACTGGAGAAAGACAGGGAGAGGATGCAGATGATGTGCAATCATTTAAGTCTCAGTATGGAAATCAAGCTCGTTTGCAAAGCACCGGCTTTAGGCTTTATAGCTCAGGCAGCCGGGAGAGCGACCCTGAGCTACTTGAGGGATACACTTATACACAGCCTCGTAGCACAGTGAGCACACACATCCCGGTGAATGGAAGGCTGCAGCTTGGCACTCTTTTCCAGCTAGCTGAACTCAAGCTTCTAAATGGAAAAACATAATTTATGTAAGAACTTACCTGATAAATTCATTTCTTTCATATTAGCAAGAGTCCATGAGCTAGTGACGTATGGGATATACATTCCTACCAGGAGGGGCAAAGTTTCCCAAACCTCAAAATGCCTATAAATACACCCCTCACCACAGCCACAATTCAGTTTAAAGGATAGCCAAGAAGTGGGGTGATAAGAAAGGAGCGAAAGCATCAAAAATAAGGAATTGGAATAATTGTGCTTTATACAAAAAAATCATAACCACCACAAAAAGGGTGGGTCTCATGGACTCTTGCTAATATGAAAGAAATGAATTTATCAGGTAAGTTCTTACATAAATTATGTTTTCTTTCATGAGCTAGTGACGTATGGGATAGCAGATACCCAAGATGTGGAACTTCCACGCAAGAGTCACTAGAGAGGGAGGGATAAAATAAAGACAGCCAATTCCGCTGAAAAAATAATCCACAACCCAAATCAAAAGTTTTATCAAAATAATGAAAAAAACTGAAATTATAAGCAGAAGAATCAAACTGAAACAGCTGCCTGAAGTACTTTTCTACCAAAAACTGCTTCAGAAGAAGAGAAAACATCAAAATGGTAGAATTTAGTAAAAGTATGCAAAGAAGACCAAGTTGCTGCTTTGCAAATCTGATCAACAGAAGCTTCATTCCTAAAAGCCCAGGAAGTAGAAACTGACGTAGTAGAATGAGCCGTAATCCTTTGAGGCGGGGACTTCCCCGACTCCACATAAGCATGATGAATCAAAGACTTTAACCAAGACGCCAAAGAAATGGCAGAAGCTTTCTGACCTTTCCTGGAACCAGAAAAGATAACAAATAGACTAGAAGTTTTTCTAAAATCTTTAGTAGCTTCAACATAATATTTCAAAGCTCTTACTACATCCAAAGAATGTTAGGATTTCTCCTTTGAATTCTTAGGATTAGGGCACAATGAAGGGACAACAATTTCTCTACTAATGTTGTTAGAATTCACAACCTTAGGTAAAAATTGAAATGAAGTCCGCAACACCGCCTTATCCTGATGAAAAATCAGAAAAGGAGATTCACAAGAAAGAGCAGATAACTCAGAAACTCTTCTAGCAGAAGAGATGGCCAAAAGGAACAAAACTTTCCAAGAAAGTAATTTAATATCCAGAGAATGCATAGGTTCAAACGGAGGAGCCTGTAAAGCCCTCAGAACCAAATTAAGACTCCAAGGAGGAGAGATTGACTTAATGACAGGCTTGATACGAACCAAAGCCTGCACAAAACAACGAATATCAAGAAGATTAGCAATCTTTCTGTGAAAAAGAACAGAAAGAGCAGAAATTTGTCCTTTCAAAGAACTTGCAGATAAACCATTTTCCAAAGCATCCTGAAGAAACTGTAAAATTCTAGGAATTCTAAAAGAATGCCAGGAGAATTTATGAGAAGAACACCAAGAAATGTAAGTCTTCCAGACTTGATAATAAATCTTCCTAGACACAGATTTACGAGCCTGTAACATAGTATTAATTACTGAGTCAGAGAAACCTCTATGAATAAGAATCAAGCGTTCAATTTCCATACCTTCAAATTTAATGATTTGAGATCCTGATGGAAAAATGGGCCTTGAGATAGAAGGTCTGGTCTTAACGGAAGTGTCCAAGGTTGGCAACTGGCCATCCGAATAAGATCTGCATACCAAAACCTGTGAGGCCATGCTGGAGCTACCAGCAGTACAAACGAACGTTCCATTAGAATTTTGGAAATCACTCTTGGAAGAAGGCGGAAAGATATAGGCAGGATGATAATTCCAAGGAAGCGACAACGCGTCCACTGCTTCCGCCTGAGGATCCCTGGATCTGGACAGATACCTGTGAAGTTTCTTGTTTAGATGAGAGGCCATCAGATCTATTTCTGGAAGTCCCCAGATTTGAACAATCTGAAGAAATACCTCTGGGTGAAGAGACCATTCGCCCGGATGTAACGTCTGGCGACTGAGATAATCCGCTTCCCAATTGTCTACACCTGGGATATGAACCGCAGAAATTAGACAGGAGCTGGATTCCGCCCATACAAGTATCCGAGATACTTCTTTCATAGCTTGAGGACTGTGAGTCCCACCTTGATGATTGATATACGCCACGGTTGTGACATTGTCCGTCTGAAAACAAATAAACGACTCTCTCTTCAGAAGAGGCCAGAACTGAAGAGCTCTGAAAATCGCACGGAGTTCCAAAATGTTGATTGGTAATCTCGCCTCCTGAGATTCCCAAACCCCCTGCACTGTCAGAGATCCCCATACAGCTCCCCAACCTGAAAGACTTGCATCTGTTGAGATCACAGTCCAGGTTGGATGAACAAAAGAGGCCCCTTGAATTAAACGATGGTGGTCCAACCACCAAGTCAGAGAAGACCGAACATTGGGATTTAAGGATATTATTTGTGATATCCTTGTATAATCCCTGCACCACTGGTTCAGCATACAAAGCTGAAGAGGTCTCATGTGAAAACGAGCAAAGGGGATTGCGTCCGATGCAGCAGTCATGAGACCTAGAATTTCCATGCAAAAAGCTACAGAAGGGAATGATTGAGACTGAAGGGTTTGACAAGCTGAAACCAACTTCAGGCATCTCTTTTCTGACAAAGTCATGGACACTGAATCTATTTGAAAGCCCAAAAAGGTTACCTTTGTCTGAGGAATCAAAGAACTCTTTAGTAAATTGATCCTCCAACCATGTTTTTGAAGAAACAACACAAGTTGATTCGTATGAGATTCTGCAGAATGTAAAGACTGAGCAAGTACCAAGATATCGTCCAAATAAGGAAATACCGCAATATCCTGTTCTCTGATTACAGAGAGAAGGGCACCGAGAACCTTTGAAAAGATCCTTGGAGCTGTTGCTAGGCCAAACGGAAGGGCAACAAACTGGTAATGCTTGTCTAGAAAAGAGAATCTCAGAAACTGATAGTGATCTGGATGAATCGGAATATGAAGATATGCATCCTGTAAATCTATTGTGGACATATAATGCCCTTGCTGAACAAAAGGCAGAATAGTCCTTATAGTCACCATTTTGAATGTTGGTATTCTTACATAACAATTCAATATTTTTAGATCCAGAACTGGTCTGAAGGAATTCTCCTTCTTTGGTACAATGAATAGATTTTAGTAAAACCCCAGACCCCGTTCCAGAACTGGAACTGGTACAATTACCCCAGCCAACTCTAAATCTGAAACACATTTCAGAAATGCATGAGCCTTCACTGGGTTTACTGGAATGCGAGAGAGAAAAAAATCTTCTCACAGGAGGTCTTATCTTGAAACCTATTCTGTATCCTTGAGAAACAATGTTCTGAATCCAAAGACTGTGAATCGAATTGATCCAAATATCTTTGAAAAATCGTAACCTGCCCCCTACCAGCTGTGCTGGAATGAGGGCCGCACCTTCATGCGGATTTAGGAGCTGGTTTTGACTTTCTGAAAGGCTTGGATTTATTCCAGACTGGAGAAGGTTTCCAAATGGAAACCGTTCCTTTAGGGGAAGGGTCAGGCTTTTGTTCCTTATTCTGACGAAAGGAACGAAAACGATTAGCAGCCCTGTATTTACCTTTAGATTTTTTGTCCTGAGGCAAAAAGGTTCCTTTCCCCCCAGTAAAAGTTGAAATAAAAGAATCCAACTGTGAACCAAATAATTTATTAGCTTGGAAAGAAAGAGAAAGCAAAGTTGACTTAGAAGTCATATCTGCATTCCAAGATTTAAGCCATAAAGCTCTTCTAGCTAAGATAGCTAAAGACATATACCTGACATCAATTCTAATGATATCAAAAATGGCATCACAAATAAAGTTATTAGCATGTTGAAGAAGTTTAACAATGCTATAAGCATTATGGTCTGACACTTGTTGCGCTAAAGCCTCCAACCAGAAAGTTGAAGCTGCAGCAACATCAGCCAAAGAAATAGCAGGTCTAAGAAGATTACCTGAACATAAATAAGCTCTCCTTAGAAAGGATTCAATCTTCCTGTCTAAAGGATCCTTAAAGGAAGTACTATCCGCCGTAGGAATAGTAGTACGCTTAGCAAAAGTAGAAATAGCCCCATCAACTTTAGGGATTTTATCCCAAAACTCTAATCTATCAGATGGCACAGGGTACAATTTCTTAAACCTTGGAGAAGGAGTAAATGAAGTACCCAGACTATTCCATTCCCTAGAAATTACTTCTGAAATAGAATCAGGAACTGGAAAAACTTCAGGAATAACTACATGAGGTTTGAAAACCGAATTTAAACGCTTAGTAGATTTAGTATCAAGAGGACTAGACTCCTCCATATCTAATGCAATTAACACTTCTTTAAGTAAAGAACGAATAAACTCCATCTTAAATAAATATGAAGATTTATCAGTGTCAATATCTGAGGCAGAATCTTCTGAACCAGATAGATCCTCATCAGAAACAGATAAGTCAGAATGATGACGGTCACTTAAAAATTCATCTGAAATATAAGAAGTTTTAAAAGACCTTTTACGTTTACTGGAAGGAGGAATAACAGACAGAGCCTTCCTAATAGATTTAGAAACAAATTCTTTAACATTAACAGGGACATCCTGAACATTAGATGTTGAAGGAACAACAACAGGTAATGGATTATTACTAATGGAAATACAATCTGCATTAGAAAGTTTATCATGACAGTTATCACAAACAACAGCTGGAGGAACAGTTACCAAAAGTTTACAACAGATGCACTTAACTTTGGTAGAACCAGCATCAGGCAGCGTCTTTCCAGGAGTAGATTCTGATCCAGGGTCATGTTGAGACATCTTGCAATATGTAATAGAAAAAACAACATATAAGGCAAAATTATCAAATTCCTTAAATGACAGTTTCAGGTATGGGAAAAAATGCCAAATGAACAAGCCTCTAGCAACCAGAAGCAATGAAAAATGAGACTGAAATAATGTGAAAAAAAGGTGGAGACAAAAATGACGCCCACATTTTTTGGCGCCAAGAATGACGCCACATCCTGTGACGCCGAAAAAAACGACGCCCACAATTTTGGCGCAAAAAAACGTCTGAACGTCAAATATGACGCAACCATACGCAAACTTCCGGCGTCAATTAAGGCGCCGGAAATGACAATATTTTTGCGCCAAAAAAGTCCGCGCCAAGAATGACGCAATAAATTGAAGCATTTTCAGCCCCCGCGAGCCTAACAGCCCACAGGGAAAAAAAGTCAATTGAAAAAAAATTTTTAAGGTAAGAAAAAAATATTTCATATGCGTTATCCCAAATAATGAAACTGACTGTCTGAAATAAGGAATACTGATTATCCTGAATCAAGGCAAATATACGTTTAAACACATATATTTAGAACTTTACATATAAAGTGCCCAACCATAGCTTAGAGTGTCATAAAAAAACAGAATTTATGTTTACCTGATAAATTACTTTCTCCAACGGTGTGTCCGGTCCACGGCGTCATCCTTACTTGTGGGATATTCTCTTCCCCAACAGGAAATGGCAAAGAGCCCAGCAAAGCTGGTCACATGATCCCTCCTAGGCTCCGCCTACCCCAGTCATTCGACCGACGTTAAGGAGGAATATTTGCATAGGAGAAACCATATGGTACCGTGGTGACTGTAGTTAAAGAAAATAAATTATCAGACCTGATTAAAAAAACCAGGGCGGGCCGTGGACCGGACACACCGTTGGAGAAAGTAATTTATCAGGTAAACATAAATTCTGTTTTCTCCAACATAGGTGTGTCCGGTCCACGGCGTCATCCTTACTTGTGGGAACCAATACCAAAGCTTTAGGACACGGATGAAGGGAGGGAGCAAATCAGGTCACCTAAATGGAAGGCACCACGGTTTGCAAAACCTTTCTCCCAAAAATAGCCTCAGAAGAAGCAAAAACAGAATTTATGTTTACCTGATAAATTACTTTCTCCAACGGTGTGTCCGGTCCACGGCGTCATCCTTACTTGTGGGATATTCTCTTCCCCAACAGGAAATGGCAAAGAGCCCAGCAAAGCTGGTCACATGATCCCTCCTAGGCTCCGCCTACCCCAGTCATTCGACCGACGTTAAGGAGGAATATTTGCATAGGAGAAACCATATGTTACCGTGGTGACTGTAGTTAAAGAAAATAAATTATCAGACCTGATTAAAAAAAAACCAGGGCGGGCCGTGGACCGGACACACCGTTGGAGAAAGTAATTTATCAGGTAAACATAAATTCTGTTTTCTCCAACATAGGTGTGTCCGGTCCACGGCGTCATCCTTACTTGTGGGAACCAATACCAAAGCTTTAGGACACGGATGAAGGGAGGGAGCAAATCAGGTCACCTAAATGGAAGGCACCACGGCTTGCAAAACCTTTCTCCCAAAAATAGCCTCAGAAGAAGCAAAAGTATCAAATTTGTAAAATTTAGAAAAAGTGTGCAGTGAAGACCAAGTCGCTGCCTTACATATCTGATCAACAGAAGCCTCGTTCTTGAAGGCCCATGTGGAAGCCACAGCCCTAGTGGAGTGAGCTGTGATTCTTTCAGGAGGCTGCCGTCCGGCAGTCTCATAAGCCAATCGGATAATGCTTTTAATCCAGAAGGAGAGAGAGGTAGAAGTTGCTTTTTGACCTCTCCGTTTACCAGAATAAACAACAAACAAAGACAAAGTTTGTCTGAAATCCTTAGTAGCTGCTAAGTAAAATTTGAGAGCACGAACTACATCCAAGTTGTGCAACAAACGTTCCTTCTTTGAAACTGGATTAGGACACAAAGAAGGCACAACTATCTCCTGGTTAATGTTTTTGTTAGAAACAACTTTTGGAAGAAAACCAGGTTTAGTACGCAAAACCACCTTATCTGCATGGAACACCAGATAAGGAGAAGGACACTGCAGAGCAGATAATTCTGAAACTCTTCTAGCAGAAGAAATTGCAACCAAAAACAAAACTTTCCAAGATAATAACTTAATATCAACGGAATGTAAGGGTTCAAACGGAACCCCCTGAAGAACTGAAAGAACTAGGTTGAGACTCCAAGGAGGAGTCAAAATTTTGTAAACAGGCTTGATTCTAACCAGAGCCTGAACAAAGGCTAGAACATCTGGCACAGCTGCCAGCTTTTTGTGAAGTAACACAGACAAGGCAGAAATCTGTCCCATCAAGGAACTTACAGATAATCCTTTTTCCAATCCTTCTCGAAGGAAGGATAGACTCTTAGGAATCTTAACCTTGTCCCAAGGGAATCCTGCAGATTCACACCAACAGATATACCAAATTATGTGGTAATTTTTCTGGTTACAGGCTTTCAGGCCTGAACAAGAGTATTAATAACAGAATCTGAGAACCCTCGCTTTGATAAGATCAAGCGTTCAATCTCCAAGCAGTCAGCTGGAGTGGGTCGAACGGACCTAGAACAAGAAGGTCTCGTCTCAAAGGTAGCTTCCATGGTGGAGCCGATGACATATTCACCAGATCTGCATACCAAGTCCTGCGTGGCCACGCAGGAGCTATCAAAATCACCGACGCCCTCTCCTGATTGATCCTGGCTACCAGCCTGGGGATGAGAGGAAACGGCGGGAACACATAAGCTAGTTTGAAGGTCCAAGGTGCTACTAGTGCATCCACTAGAGCCGCCTTGGGATCCCTGGATCTGTACCCGTAGTAAGGAACTCTGAAGTTCTGACGAGAGGCCATCAGATCCATGTCTGGAATGCCCCACGGTTGAGTGACTTGGGCAAAGATTTCCGGATGGAGTTCCCACTCCCTCGGATGCAATGTCTGACGACTCAGAAAATCCGCTTCCCAATTTTCCACTCCTGGGATGTGGATAGCAGACAGGTGGCAGGAGTGAGACTCCGCCCATAGAATGATTTTGGTCACTTCTTCCATCGCTAGGGAACTCCTTGTTCCCCCCTGATGGTTGATGTATGAACTTGGCCCTCGCTAGCTGAGGCCAAGCTTTGAGAGCATTGAATATCGCTCTCAGTTCCAGAATATTTATCGGTAGAAGAGATTCTACCCGAGACCAAAGACCCTGAGCTTTCAGGGATCCCCAGACCGCGCCCCAGCCCATCAGACTGGCGTCGGTCGTGACAATGACCCACTCTGGTCTGCGGAAGGTCATCCCTTGTGACAGGTTGTCCAGGGACAGCCACCAACGGAATGAGTCTCTGGTCCTCTGATTTACTTGTATCTTCGGAGACAAGTCTGAATAGTCCCCATTCCACTGACTGAGCATGAACAGTTGTAATGGTCTTAGATGAATGCGCACAAAAGGAACTATGTCCATTGCCGCTACCATCAAACCTATCACTTCCATGCACTGCGCTATGGAAGGAAGAGGAACGGAATGAAGTATCCGACAAGAGTCTAGGAGTTTTGTTTTTCTGGCTTCTGTCAGAAAAATCCTCATTTCTAAGGAGTCTATTATAGTTCCCAAGAAGGGAACCCTCGTTGACGGAGATAGAGAACTCTTTTCCACGTTCACTTTCCATCCGTGAGATCTGAGAAAGGCCAGGACAACGTCCGTGTGAGCCTTTACTTGAGGAAGGGACGACGCTCGAATCAGAATGTCGTCCAAGTAAGGTACTACAGCAATGCCCCTTGGTCTTAGCACCGCCAGAAGGGACCCTAGTACCTATGAGAAAATCCTAGGAGCAGTGGCTAATCCGAAAGAAAACGCCACGAACTGGAAATGCTTGTCCAGGAATGCAAACCTTAGGAACCGATGATGTTCCTTGTGGATAGGAATATGTAGATACGCATCCTTGAAATCCACCTTGGTCATGAATTGACCTTCCTGGATGGAAGGAAGAAGTGTTCGAATGGTTTCCATCTTGAACGATGGAACCTTGAGAAACTTGTTCAAGATCTTGAGATCTAAGATTGGTCTGAACGTTCCCTCTTTTTTGGGAACTATGAACAGATTGGAGTAGAACCCCATCCCTTGTTCTCCTAATGGAACAGGATGAATCACTCCCATTTTTAGCAGGTCTTCTACCCAATGTAAGAATGCCTGTCTTCTTATGTGGTCTGAAGACAACTGAGACCTGTGGAACCTCCCCCTTGGAGGAAGCCCCTTGAACTCCAGAGAATAACCTTGGGAGACTATTTCTAGCGCCCAAGGATCCAGAACATCTCTTGCCCCAGCCTGAGCGAAGAGAGAGAGTCTGCCCCCCACCAGATCCGGTCCCGGATCGGGGGCCCGCATTTCATGCTGTCTTGGGAGCAGTGGCAGGTTTCCTGGCCTGCTTTCCTTTGTTCCAGCCTTGCATAGGTCTCCAGGCTGGATTGGCTTGAGAAGTATTACCTTCCTGCTTAGAGGACATAGCCCTTGGGGCTGATCCGTTTCTGCGAAAGGGACGAAACTTAGGTTTATTTTTGGTCTTGAAAAGACCTATCCTGAGGAAGGGCGTGGCCCTTGCCCCCAGTGATATCAGAGATAATCTCTTTCAAGTCAGGGTCAAAGAGTGTTTTCCCCTTGAAAGGAATGTCAAGCAATTTGTTCTTGGAAGACGCATCCGCTGCCCAAGATTTTAACCAAAGCGCTCTGCGCCACAATAGCAAACCCAGAATTTTTTCGCCGCTAACCTAGCCAATTGCAAGGTGGCGTCTAGGGTGAAAGAATTAGCCAATTTAAGAGCACGAATTCTGTCCATAATCTCCTCATAAGAAGAAGAATTACTAATAATCGCCTTTCCTAGCTCATCAAACTAGAAACACGCGGCTGCAGTGACAGGGACAATGCATGCAATTGGTTGTAGAAGGGAACCTTGCTGAACAAACATCTTTAGCAGACCTTCTAATTTTTTATCCATAGGATCTTGGAAAGCACAACTATCTTCTATGTGTATAGTGGCGCGCTTGTGTAGAGTAGAAACCGCCCCCTCGACCTTGGGGACTGTCTGCCATCAGTCCTTTCTGGGGTCGACTATAGGAAAACAATTTTATAAATATGGGGGGAGGTACTAAAGGTATACCGGGCCTGTCCCATTCTTTACTAACAATGTACGCCACCCGCTTGGATATAGGAAAAGCTTCGGGGGGCCCCGGGGCCTCTAAGAACTTTTCCATTTTACATAGTGGTTCTGGAATGACCAGATAATCACAATCATCCAAATTGGATAACACCTCCTTAAGCAGAGCGCGGAGATGTTCCAACTTAAATTTAAAAGTAATCACATCAGGTTCAGCTTGTTGAGAAATGTTTCCTGAATCTGAAATTTCTCCCTCAGACAAAACCTCCCTGGCCCCCTCAGACTGGTGTAGGGGCCCTTCAGAAACCATATCATCAGCGTTCTCATGCTCTACAGAATTTTCTAAAACAGAGCAGTCGCGCTTTCGCTGATAAGTGGGCATATTGGCTAAAATGTTTTTGATAGAATTATCCATTACAGCCGTTAAATGTTGCATAGTAAGGAGTATTGGCGCACTAGATGTACTAGGGGCCTCCTGTATGGGCAAGACTGGTGTAGACGAAGGAGGGGATGATGCAGTACCATGCTTACTCCCCTCACTTGAGGAATCATCTTGGGCATCATTTTTACTAAATTTTTTTATGACATAAAATACATATAGTTAAATGAGAAGGAACCTTGGTTTCCCCACAGTCAGAACACAATCTATCTGGTAGTTCAGACATGTTAAACAGGCATAAACTTGATAACAAAGCACAAAAAACGTTTTAAAATAAAACCGTTACTGTCACTTTAAATTTTAAACTAAACACACTTTATTACTGCAATTGCGAAAAAGTATGAAGGAATTGTTCAAAATTCACCAAAATTTCACCACAGTGTCTTAAAGCCTTAAAAGTATTGCACACCAAATTTGGAAGCTTTAACCCTTAAAATAACGGAACCGGAGCCGTTTTTATATTTAACCCCTTTACAGTCCCTGGAATCTGCTTTGCTGAGACCCAACCAAGCCCAAAGGGGAATACGATACCAAATGATGCCTTCAGAAAGACTTTCCTATGTATCAGAGCTCCACACACATGCAGCTGCATGCCATGCTGTCCTCAAAAACAAGTGCGCCATACCGGCGCGAAAATGAGGCTCTGACTATGATTAGGGAAAGCCCCTAAAGAATAAGGTGTCAAAAACAGTGCCTGCCGATATAATCATATCAAAATACCCAGAATAAATGATTCCTCAAGGCTAAATATGTGTTAATAATGAATCGATTTAGCCCAGAAAAAGTCTACAGTCTTAATAAGCCCTTGTGAAGCCCTTATTTACTATCTTAATAAACATGGCTTACCGGATCCCATAGGGAAAATGACAGCTTCCAGCATTACATCGTCTTGTTAGAATGTGTCATACCTCAAGCAGTAAGAGACTGCACACTGTTCCCCCAACTGAAGTTAATTGCTCTCAACAGTCCTGTGTGGAACAGCCATGGATTTTAGTTACGGTGCTAAAATCATTTTCCTCATACAAACAGAAATCTTCATCTCTTTTCTGTTTCTGAGTAAATAGTACATACCAGCACTATTTTAAAATAACAAACTCTTGATTGAATAATAAAAACTACAGTTAAACACTAAAAAACTCTAAGCCATCTCCGTGGAGATGTTGCCTGTACAACGGCAAAGAGAATGACTGGGGTAGGCGGAGCCTAGGAGGGATCATGTGACCAGCTTTGCTGGGCTCTTTGCCATTTCCTGTTGGGGAAGAGAATATCCCACAAGTAAGGATGACGCCGTGGACCGGACACACCTATGTTGGAGAAAGTATCAAACTTGTAAAATTTGGTAAAAGTGTGCAGTGAAGACCAAGTCGCTGCCCTACATATCTGATCAACAGAAGCCTCGTTCTTGAAGGCCCATGTGGAAGCCACAGCCCTAGTGGAATGAGCTGTGATTCTTTCGGGAGGCTGCCGTCCGGCAGTCTCGTAAGCCAATCTGATGATGCTTTTAATCCAAAAAGAGAGAGAGGTAGAAGTTGCTTTTTGACCTCTCCTTTTACCGGAATAAACAACAAACAAGGAAGATGTTTGTCTAAAATCCTTTGTAGCATCTAAATAGAATTTTAGAGCGCGAACAACATCCAAATTGTGCAACAAACGTTCCTTCTTTGAAACTGGTTTCGGACACAGAGAAGGTACGATAATCTCCTGGTTAATGTTTTTGTTAGAAACAACTTTTGGAAGAAAACCAGGTTTAGTACGTAAAACCACCTTATCTGCATGGAACACCAGATAAGGAGGAGAACACTGCAGAGCAGATAATTCTGAAACTCTTCTAGCAGAAGAAATTGCAACTAAAAACAAAACTTTCCAAGATAATAACTTAATATCAACGGAATGTAAGGGTTCAAACGGAACCCCCTGAAGAACTGAAAGAACTAAATTGAGACTCCAAGGAGGAGTCAAAGGTTTGTAAACAGGCTTAATTCTAACCAGAGCCTGAACAAAGGCTTGAACATCTGGCACAGCTGCCAGCTTTTTGTGAAGTAACACAGACAAGGCAGAAATCTGTCCCTTCAGGGAACTTGCAGATAATCCTTTTTCCAATCCTTCTTGAAGGAAGGATAGAATCTTAGGAATCTTAACCTTGTCCCAAGGGAATCCTTTAGATTCACACCAACAGATATATTTTTACCAAATTTTGTGGTAACTCTTTCTAGTTACAGGCTTTCTGGCCTGAACAAGAGTATCGATAACAGAATCTGAGAACCCTCGCTTCGATAAGATCAAGCGTTCAATCTCCAAGCAGTCAGCTGGAGTGAAACCAGGTTCGGATGTTAGAACGGACCCTGAACAAGAAGGTCTCGTCTCAAAGGTAGCTTCCAAGGTGGAGCCGATGACATATTCACCAGATCTGCATACCAAGTCCTGCGTGGCCACGCAGGAGCTATCAAGATCACCGACGCCCTCTCCTGATAGATCCTGGCTACCAGCCTGGGGATGAGAGGAAACGGCGGGAACACATAAGCTAGTTTGAAGGTCCAAGGTGCTACTAGTGCATCCACTAGAGCCGCCTTGGGATCCCTGGATCTGGACCCGTAGCAAGGAACTTTGAAGTTCTGACGAGAGGCCATCAGATCCATGTCTGGAATGCCCCACAGCTGAGTGACTTGGGCAAAGATTTCCGGATGGAGTTCCCACTCCCCCGGATGCAATGTCTGACGACTCAGAAAATCCGCTTCCCAATTTTCCACTCCTGGGATGTGGATAGCGGACAGGTGGCAGGAGTGAGACTCCGCCCATAGAATGATTTTGGTCACTTCTTCCATCGCTAGGGAACTCCTTGTTCCCCCCTGATGGTTGATGTACGCAACAGTTGTCATGTTGTCTGATTGAAACCGTATGAACTTGGCCCTCGCTAGCCGAGGCCAAGCCTTGAGAGCATTGAATATCGCTCTCAGTTCCAGAATATTTATCGGTAGAAGAGATTCTTCCCGAGACCAAAGACCCTGAGCTTTCAGGGATCCCCAGACCGCGCCCCAGCCCATCAGACTGGCGTCGGTCGTGACAATGACCCACTCTGGTCTGCGGAATGTCATCCCTCGTGACAGGTTGTCCAGGGACAGCCACCAACGGAGTGAGTCTCTGGTCCTCTGATTTACTTGTGTCTTCGGAGACAAGTCTGTATAATCCCCATTCCACTGACTGAGCATGCACAGTTGTAATGGTCTTAGATGAATGCGCGCAAAAGGAACTATGTCCATTGCCGCTACCATCAACCCGATCACTTCCATGCACTGAGCTATGGAAGGAAGAGGAACGGAATGAAGTATCCGACAAGAGTCTAGAAGTTTTGTTTTTCTGGCCTCTGTCAGAAATATCCTCATTTCTAAGGAGTCTATTATTGTTCCCAAGAAGGGAACCCTTGTTGACGGAGATAGAGAACTCTTTTCCACGTTCACTTTCCATCCGTGAGATCTGAGAAAGGCCAGGACTATGTCCGTGTGAGCCTTTGCTTGAGGAAGGGACGACGCTTGAATCAGAATGTCGTCCAAGTAAGGTACTACAGCAATGCCCCTTGGTCTTAGCACAGCTAGAAGGGACCCTAGTACCTTTGTGAAAATCCTTGGAGCAGTGGCTAATCCGAAAGGAAGCGCCACGAACTGGTAATGCTTGTCCAGGAATGCGAACCTTAGGAACCGATGATGTTCCTTGTGGATAGGAATATGTAGATACGCATCCTTTAAATCCACCGTGGTCATGAATTGACCTTCCTGGATGGAAGGAAGAATAGTTCGAATGGTTTCCATCTTGAACGATGGAACCTTGAGAAACTTGTTTAAGATCTTGAGATCTAAGATTGGTCTGAACGTTCCCTCTTTTTTGGGAACTATGAACAGATTGGAGTAGAACCCCATCCCTTGTTCTCTTAATGGAACAGGATGAATCACTCCCATTTTTAACAGGTCTTCTACACAATGTAAGAATGCCTGTCTTTTTATGTGGTCTGAAGACAACTGAGACCTGTGGAACCTCCCCCTTGGGGGAAGCCCCTTGAATTCCAGAAGATAACCTTGGGAGACTATTTCTAGCGCCCAAGGATCCAGAACATCTCTTGCCCAAGCCTGAGCGAAGAGAGAGAGTCTGCCCCCCACCAGATCCGGTCCCGGATCGGGGGCCAACATTTCATGCTGTCTTGGTAGCAGTGGCAGGTTTCTTGGCCTGCTTTCCCTTGTTCCAGCCTTGCATTGGTCTCCAAGCTGGCTTGGCTTGAGAAGTATTACCCTCTTGCTTAGAGGACGTAGCACTTTGGGCTGGTCCGTTTCTACGAAAGGGACGAAAATTAGGTTTATTTTTTGCCTTGAAAGGCCGATCCTGAGGAAGGGCGTGGCCCTTACCCCCAGTGATATCAGAGATAATCTCTTTCAAGTCAGGGCCAAACAGCGTTTTCCCCTTGAAAGGAATGTTAAGTAGCTTGTTCTTGGAAGACGCATCAGCCGACCAAGATTTCAACCAAAGCGATCTGCGCGCCACAATAGCAAACCCAGAATTCTTAGCCGCTAACCTAGCCAATTGCAAAGTGGCGTCTAGGGTAAAAGAATTAGCCAATTTGAGAGCATTGATTCTGTCCATAATCTCCTCATAAGGAGGAGAATCACTATCGACCGCCTTTATCAGCTCATCGAACCAGAAACATGCGGCTGTAGCGACAGGGACAACGCATGAAATTGGTTGTAGAAGGTAACCCTGCTGAACAAACATCTTTTTAAGCAAACCTTCTAATTTTTTATCCATAGGATCTTTGAAAGCACAACTATCCTCTATGGGTATAGTGGTGCGTTTGTTTAAAGTGGAAACCGCTCCCTCGACCTTGGGGACTGTCTGCCCTAAGTCCTTTCTGGGGTCGACCATAGGAAACAATTTTTTAAATATGGGGGGAGGGACGAAAGGAATACCGGGCCTTTCCCATTCTTTATTAACAATGTCCGCCACCCGCTTGGGTATAGGAAAAGCTTCTGGGAGCCCCGGCACCTCTAGGAACTTGTCCATTTTACATAGTTTCTCTGGGATGACCAACTTGTCACAATCATCCAGAGTGGATAATACCTCCTTAAGCAGAATGCGGAGATGTTCCAACTTAAATTTAAATGTAATCACATCAGGTTCAGCTTGTTGAGAAATGTTCCCTGAATCAGTAATTTCTCCCTCAGACAAAACCTCCCTGGCCCCATCAGACTGGGTTAGGGGCCCTTCAGAAACATTATTATCAGCGTCGTCATGCTCTTCAGTATCTAAAACAGAGCAGTCGCGCTTACGCTGATAAGTGTTCATTTTGGCTAAAATGTTTTTGACAGAATTATCCATTACAGCCGTTAATTGTTGCATAGTAAGGAGTATTGGCGCGCTAGATGTACTAGGGGCCTCCTGAGTGGGCAAGACTCGTGTAGACGAAGGAGGGAATGATGCAGTACCATGCTTACTCCCCTCACTTGAGGAATCATCTTGGGCATCATTGTCACATAAATCACATTTATTTAAATGAATAGGAATTCTGGCTTCCCCACATTCAGAACACAGTCTATCTGGTAGTTCAGACATGTTAAACAGGCATAAACTTGATAACAAAGTACAAAAAACGTTTTAAAATAAAACCGTTACTGTCACTTTAAATTTTAAACTGAACACACTTTATTACTGCAATTGCGAAAAAACATGAAGGAATTGTTCAAAATTCACCAAATTTTCACCACAGTGTCTTAAAGCCTTAAAAGTATTGCACACCAAATTTGGAAGCTTTAACCCTTAAAATAACGGAACCGGAGCCGTTTTGAACTTTAACCCCTTTACAGTCCCTGGTATCTGCTTTGCTGAGACCCAACCAAGCCCAAAGGGGAATACGATACCAAATGACGCCTTCAGAAAGTCTTTCCAAGTATCAGAGCTCCTCTCACATGCGACTGCATGCCATGCCTCTCAAAAACAAGTGCGCAACACCGGCGCGAAAATGAGGCTCTGCCTATGCTTTGGGAAAGTCCCTAAAGAATAAGGTGTCTAAAACAGTGCCTGCCGATATTATTATAGCAAAATACCCAAATAAAATGATTCCTCAAGGCTAAATAAGTGTTAATAATGAATCGATTTAGCCCAAAAAAAGTCTACAGTCTTAATAAGCCCTTGTGAAGCCCTTATTTACGATCGTAATAAACATGGCTTACCGGATCCCATAGGGAAAATGACAGCTTCCAGCATTACATCGTCTTGTTAGAATGTGTCATACCTCAAGCAGCAAGAGACTGCTCACTGTTCCCCCAACTGAAGTTAATTGCTCTCAACAGTCCTGTGTGGAACAGCCATGGATTTTAGTGACGGTTGCTAAAATCATTTTCCTCATACAAACAGAAATCTTCATCTCTTTTCTGTTTCTGAGTAAATAGTACATACCAGCACTATTTCAAAATAACAAACTCTTGATTGAATAATAAAAACTACAGTTAAACACTAAAAAACTCTAAGCCATCTCCGTGGAGATGTTGCCTGTACAACGGCAAAGAGAATGACTGGGGTAGGCGGAGCCTAGGAGGGATCATGTGACCAGCTTTGCTGGGCTCTTTGCCATTTCCTGTTGGGGAAGAGAATATCCCACAAGTAAGGATGACGCCGTGGACCGGACACACCTATGTTGGAGAAATAAGACTTACTTACCCTAAGACACTCATCTACATATAGTGGACAGCCAAACCAGTACTAAAACGAGAATCAGTAGAGGTAATGGTATATAAGAGTATATCGTCGATCTGAAAAGGGAGGTAAGAGATGAATCTCTACGACCGATAACAGAGAACCTATGAAATAGATCCCGTAGAAGGAGACCATTGACTTCAAATAGGCAATACTCTCTTCACATCCCTCTGACATTCACTGCACTCTGAGAGGAAAACCGGGCTCCAGCCTGCTGCGAAGCGCATATCAACGTAGAATCTAGCACAAACTTACTTCACCACCTCCATGGGAGGCAAAGTTTGTAAAACTGAATTGTGGGTGTGGTGAGGGGTGTATTTATAGGCATTTTGAGGTTTGGGAAACTTTGCCCCTCCTGGTAGGAATGTATATCCCATACGTCACTAGCTCATGGACTCTTGCTAATTACATGAAAGAAATAAAATTTGTCTACCCCTGAATTTCCGGTCAGTACAGATTAAAGGGACATTATACACTGAAAATAAAAAAGGTCCAAACGTTTGTATGTTGAATTTTAAAGTGCTTGCACGGTGTCCAATCTCTAACAACAGCTTGTATATATATATATATATATATATATATATATATATATATATATATTTTTTTAAAAGTAAACTTCCCAATTTAGAAGGCATTTACCAAACCCTTCACTCCTGTAGGGATACGTTCGTAGTCCTTCTTTCGCAGTGACTGGTGCAAGTGCACATGCGCAAGATTTGCAGGCAGATGTCCCTTGCAGTAACACTGTGGCAGATAATGATTTGTAAGAGACCGGCAATGTGTGCTCTATGCCTCAGCGCTTACTCTGAGACTGAGATGCTGAAGATCATTGCACACATCTCCTACTGCAGCGCATCGCATAATTCTTGGAGACCGGCAATGTGTGCTGTATGACTCAGCGGCGTATTACCTATGCCACGTCTTAGGACTATGATTTACATTCCATGGGCTCATTGCACAGACCTGCCCCTGCATCAGTGTACAGCATGGTGACTTGCAAGATCCCATATACCGGAGAAATGCTGTGCAAGTGGGTGATGAGGTTACACATGCTGTACACTAATGCAGGGGCAGGTCTGTGCAATGAGTCCACGGAATGTAAATCCTAGTCCTCATCTAAGACGTGCTGTAGGTGATACGCCGCTGAGTCATAGAGCGCACATTGCCGGTCTCCAAGAATAGGATATGTGTGCAATGATCTTCAGCATCTCAGTCTCAGAGTAACCTAGGAATTGTACAATGGCCTACAGGACTTAGACAGGGGCAGGTCTGAGCAAAAGAGCCCATGGAAACGGTGAGACTAGGTAGTTAGCCGTATGATTGCTCCACTGTACTTCAGTAGCATGGGATCTGCATTCAACTAGTTGAGAAAAATAAACAAGCCCAAAACAAATGTCTTTGTTTCCACAAATAACAAATATTAATAAAGCTCAAGCTGCGAAACACAAATCATGTCTGCAGGCTGTCAGGCCTTCCGCTTTCACTGTAAATTGCGGATTTGCATATGGCCTATGGGTGGGCGTGCTAGTCTCAGGCAGCTCAGCCCTTTCCTTGGGGAGTGTCAGCACTGTCTAGATTAATTCCAGGAGAGGGCATTAGAAAATGTATTGTTTCTTAATATCCTACATATGTCTCAGTTCAGTAATTAGTGCATTTACTATTGGTATATGGATCTGTAATATCAGTGTATACTGGCCCTTTAAGCAGATTTTTGTTTGTACTATGGCACTTACTGGGAGGAAATCGCTAAATTAATTTACTCCTTCCATGTCCCTTGCCAAAGCCACCCCTGGGGCCACAATTCAATTCTCCAGTCATTTGTATCTGATGATCCAGTATTTCTCCAGCCCAGTGTTACCAAAACTCCTCTCCTTTACAAATGTTTCATTCTTGTCCTCACACCCTCAGTGTTAATATAATCTATACATTTGTGTGTCTATGAATACTATCTTGCTTTAAAAAAAAAAGTTTTAATTTATTTTTTTTAAAGTTTGTTCACTGGCTGTGTGAGTGTAAAGAATGCATTCCAGTACATTTCAGGTTCTTTTGGCATTACTGCAATAAGCTTGTTTTTTTTTTTATAAATGCTTCTCTGAAAAAAGAAAAAAAATGATGCCAATATGTTCTAAACTCGCCCTAAGACACTGTTAGTGTTAGGTTGGCGGTATTTTGGTTATTGTAGTGGGTCAGTTTGTCAGAAGGGGCTAAATAGTTTGCACACCCCTCTTTTACAACCAAGGGGTAATGCTAGCAAATTTAGATCAGCGACACATCTGTTATTTATTATCACCTTCCCTCACTAAATATTGGAATCAGATTTTAACAATGAATAAACAGCCAAAGCCTTTTTATTTGCAAATTGTAAATAATAGCAATACTAATAATACTAATATAATTAGTACTAGTAGACTAGTATTTTATTACTATTAGCGTAAGTTTCTCTGATGAAAGACAGTCTACTTTTGTTTGCCTACTATAGCAGTGGTTCCTCAAAAGAACAGTAAAAATAAAACCAGGGTTGTGATATACATTTTAAATAATAACAGAACAAAAAACAGAATTTATGCTTACCTGATAAATTACTTTCTCTTGTGATGTATCGAGTCCACGGATTCATCCATTACTTGTGGGATATTCTCCTTCCCAACAGGAAGTGGCAAAGAGAGCACACAGCAGAGCTGTTCATATAGCTCCCCCTCTAGCTCCACCCCCCAGTCATTCGACCGAAGGTTAGGAAGAAAAAGGAGAAACCATAGGGTGCAGTGGTGACTGTAGTTTAATAAAAAAAACTACCTGACTTAATAGCCAGGGCGGGCCGTGGACTCGATACATCACAAGAGAAAGTAATTTATCAGGTAAGCATAAATTCTGTTTTCTCTTGAAAGATGTATCGAGTCCACGGATTCATCCTTTACTTGTGGGATACCAATACCAAAGCTTTAGGACACGGATGAAGGGAGGGAACAAGACAGGTACCTTAAACAGAAGGCACCACTGCTTGTAAAACCTTTCTCCCAAAAATAGCCTCCGAAGAAGCAAAAGTATCGAATTTGTAAAATTTAGAAAAAGTATGCAGCGAAGACCAAGTCACTGCCTTACAAATCTGTTCAACAGAAGCCTCGCTTTTAAAAGCTCATGCGGAAGCCACTGTTCTGGTAGAATGAGCAGTAATTGTTTCGGGAGGCTGCTGGCCAGCAGTCTCATAGGCCAAACGGATGAAGCTTTTCAGCCAAAAGGAAAGAGAGGTAGCAGTCGCCTTCTGACCTCTCCTCTTACCAGAATAGATAACAAACAATGAAGTTGTTTGTCTGAAATCCTTAGTTGCTTGTAAATAGAACTTTAAAGCACGAACCACATCAAGATTGTGTAACAGACGTTCCTTCTTCGAAGAAGGATTAGGACACAGAGAAGGAACAACAATTTTCTGATTAATATTCTTATTAGACACAACCTTAGGAAGAAAACCGGTTTGGTACGCAAAACTACCTTATCTGCATGTAAAACCAGGTAAGGTGAATCACACTGTAAAGCAGATAACTCTGAAACTCTTCGAGCAGAAGAGATAGCTACCAAAAACAAAACTTTCCAAGATAAAAGTTTAATATCTATAGAATGTAAAGGTTCAAACGGAACCCCTTGCAGAACTGAAAGAACTAAATTCAGACTCCATGGCGGAGCCACCGGTCTATAAACAGGCTTGATTCTGACTAAAGCCTGACTAAACGCTTGAACGTCTGGTACCTCTGCCAGACGTTTTTATGTAAAAGAATAGACAAAGCAGATATCTGTCCTTTTAAGGAACTAGCTGATAATCCTTTCTCCAATCCTTCTTGGAGAAAGGACAATATCCTGGGAATCCTAATCTTACTCCATGAGTAACCCTTGGATTCGCACCAAAAAAGATATTTTCGCCAAATCTTATGGTAGATTTTCCTGGTGACAGGCTTTCTAGCCTGAATCAGGGTATCAATAACCGACTCAGAGAAACCACACTTTGATAGAATTAGGCGTTCAATCTCCAAGCAGTCAGACGCAGAGAAATTTGATTTGGATGTTTGAAAGGACCTTGTATTAGAAGGTCCTGGGTCATTGGTAGTGTCCATGGTGGAACAGATGACATATCCACTAGGTCTGCATACCAGGTCCTGCGTGGCAACGCAGGCGCTATTAGAATCACCGAAGCCCTCTCCTGCTTGATTCTGGCAACCAGACGAGGGAGGAGAGGAAACGGTGGAAAAACATAGGCCAGATTGAAGAACCAAGGCGCTGCTAGAGCATCTATCAGCACCGCCTGGGGATCCCGGGATCTGGACCCGTAAAGAGGAAGCTTGGTGTTCTGACGGGACGCCATCAGATCCAATTCTGGAGTGCCCCATAGCTGAGTCAGCTGGGCAAATACCTCCGGGTGGAGTTCCCACTCCCCCGGGTGAAAAGTCCGCCTCCCAGTTGTCTACTCCTGGGATGTGAATTGCTGAGAGATGGCAAGAGTGATCCTCCGCCCACCTAATTATTTTGGTTACTTCCATCATTGCTAGGGAACTCCTTGTTCCCCCTTGATGATTGACGTAAGCTACAGTCGTGATGTTGTCCGACTGAAATCTGATGAATTTGGCCGCAGCTAGCTGAGGCCATGCCTGAAGCGCGTTGAATATCGCCCTCAGTTCCAGAATGTTTATCGGGAGAAGAGCTTCTTCCCGAGACCATAAGCCCTGAGCTTTCAGGGAGTCCCAGACTGCACCCCAGCCCAACAGACTGGCGTTGGTCGTTACGATGATCCACTCTGGTCTGCGGAAACACATTCCCTGAGACAGGTGATCCTGAGACAACCACCAGAGAAGAGAATCTCTGGTCCCCTGGTCCAACTGTATTTGAGGAGACAAATCTGCATAATCCCCATTCCACTGTTTGAGCATGCATAGTTGCAGTGGTCTGAGGTGTATACGTGCAAAGGGGACTATGTCCATTGCCGCTACCATTAGTCCGATTGTCTCCATTCACTGAGCTACAGATGGCCGAGGAATGGAATGAAGAGCTCGGAAAGTAGTTAAGAGTTTTAACTTTCTGACCTCCGTCAGAAATATTTTCATTTCCACCGAGTCTATTAGGGTTCCTAGGAAGGAAACTCTTGTGAGGGGGGGGAAGAGAGAACTCTTTTTGATGTTCACCTTCCACCCGTGAGACCTCAGAAAGGCCAATACAATTTCCGTGTGAGACTTGGCTCTTTGGAAAGTCGACGCCTGAATTAAGATGTCGTCTAGATAAGGCGCCACTGCTATGCCCCGCGGTCTTAGAACCGCCAGGAGGGACCCTAGCACCTTTGTGAAAATTCTGGGAGCAGTGGCCAACCCGAAAGGAAGAGCCACAAACTGATAATGCTTGTCCAGAAAGGTGAACCTGAGAAACTGGTGATGATCTTTGTGGATAGGAATGTGCAGATACGCATCCTTTAGATCCACGGTAGTCATATATTGACCCTCCTGGATCATTGTAAGATTGTTCGAATGGTCTCCATCTTGAATGATGGGACTCTGAGGAATTTGTTTAGAATTTTGAGATCCAGGATTGGTCTGAAAGTTCCTTCTTTCTTGGGAACCACAAACAGGTTTTAATAAAAACCCAGCCCTTGTTCCGCTATTGGAACTGGGTGGATCACTCCCATTGTATGTAGGTCTTCTACACAGCGTAAGAACGCCTCTTTCTTTGTCATGTCTGTAGACAGACGAGAAATGTGGAACCTTCCCCTTGGAGGGGAGTCCTTGAATTCTAGAAGATATCCCTGGGATACAATCTCTAAGGCCCACGGATCGTGTACGTCTCTTGCCCAGGCCTGAGCGGAGAGAGAGAGTCTGCCCCCTACTAGATCCGGTCCCGGATCTGGGGCTACCCCATCATGCTTTCTTGGAGGCAGCTGCAGGCTTCTTGGCCTGTTTACCCTTGTTCCAGCCCTGGTAAGGTTTCCAGGCTTAACTGGGTTGCGAAGCGTTACCCTCTTGCTTTGTAGAAGGGGAGGATGAAGCGAGACCGCTCCTGAAATTCCGAAAGGAACGAAAATTATTTTGTTTGTTCTTTATCTTAAAGGGCTTGTCCTGAGGGAGAGCATGGCCTTTTCCCCCAGTGATTTCTGAAATAATCTCTTTCAATTCAGGCCCGAAGAGGGTCTTTCCTTTTAAAGCAATGTTCAATAGTTTGGATTTTGACGACACATCGGCCGACCAGTACTTTAGCCATAGCGCCCTGCGCGCTAAAATGGCGAAACCTGAATTCTTTGCCGCTAACTTAGCTAGTTGGAAAGCGGCATCTGTGATAAAAGAATTAGCCAGCTTAAGAGCCTTAATTCTGTCCATAATGTCCTCATATGAGGTCTCCGTCTGGAGCGCATCTTCCAGCGCCTCGAACCGGAAAGCAGCTGCAGTAGTTACAGGAACAATGCACGCAATAGGTTGGAGAAGAAAACCTTGTTGAACAAAAATTTTCTTAACCCCTTAATGACCACAATGTACCCTGTATGTCACTGGTCGTTAAGGGTTTTTTCAGGACATAATAGCACAAGTCTAGAAAGAACACGCTATTATTGCCCTCCCTCCAGCATGCTTTGTGGAATAGAGCAGTCTCAACGCTGCTGGCAAGACCGCGCTATAAAACAATCAAGTCCCAAAAAAAGGCCAGTGACATACAGGGTACGTCGCTGGTCCTTAAGGGGTTAAGTAAACCCTCTAATTTTTTATCCATAGGGATAACTGTCTTCAATTGGTATGGTTGTGCGTTTAGCAAGTGAAGAAATAGACCCCTCCACCTTAGGGACCATCTGCCACGAGTCCCGCATGGGGTCAGATATGGGGAACATTTTCTTAAAAACAGGAGGGGGAACAAAGGGAATACCTGGTCTATCCCACTCCCTAGTAACAATATCCGCAATCCTCTTAGGGACCGGAAACACATCAGTGTAAACAGTCACTTCTAGGTACTTGTCCATTTTACACAATTTCTCTGGAACCACCATAGGGTCGCAGTCATCCAGAGTAACTAATACCTCCCTGAGCAATAAGCGGAGGTGTTCTAGTTAAAATTTAAAAGCCAACGTATCTGAATCCGTCTGAGGAGCAACCTTTACCGAATCAGAAATTTCTCCCTCAGACAGCACATCCCTCGCTCCCACTTCAGAGCGTTGTGAGGGTATATCGTTTACGGCTACTAAAGCGTCAGAATGCTCAGAATCTGTTCTTAAAACAGAGCTATCACGCTTTGCAGGTAACACGGGCAGTTTAGATAAAAACACTGAGAGAGTATTATTCATAACTGCCGCCAAGTCTTGCAAGGTAAAAGAGTTAGACGCACTAAAGGTGCTAGGCGTTGCTTGAGCGGGTGTAACTGGTTGTGACACTTGGGGAGAGGTTAACGGGCTAACCTCATTACCTTCTGTCTGAGAATCATCTTGAGCCACATTTTAAGTGCAACAATATGTTCTTTAAAGTGTATAGACATATCAGTACAAGTGGGACAGATTCTGAGAGAGGGTTCCACCATGGCTTCTAAACACATTGAACAAGGATTTTCCTTGGTGTCAGACATGTTTAACAGACTAGTAGTAAGACAAACAGGCTTGGAAAACACTTTAATCAAATAAAAACACACTTTGAAAAAAACCTTACTGTGCCTTTAAGAGATAAAAAAGGCACACAATTTTGCAAAACAGTGAAAAATGCAGCAAACTTTTCGAAATTTTTACAGCATGTACCTAAAGCATTAGTAAGATTGCACCACTAGCAATAAAAACTATTAACCCCTTAATGCCCAAACCGGATAGACAGTAAACCAGAAAACCAGTTAAAAAACGTTCAGCACCCTGCCACAGCTCTGCTGTGGCCCTACCTGCCCTTAGGAACCAGATTTGTGGGGAAAAAACTTCTTATAGGCTCTCAAACTGCAGCAGGACCCTCCATGTGAAACAGCCTGAACTTCTAGTCAAATATAACTGCGCATCTGAGGCGCAAAATTAGGCCCCTCCCAGCTCACTCCGGTGCTTGTGAAGCCTAAAAAAACACTCCCAAGTGTTTTAATAATAGCCATGTGGGTAACAACCCCTGAAAGAAACCCAAAGGAACCTTCAAAGTGTCTAAAAAAAAAAACAATTTTCAATAAAAACCGTTTGTCATGAAAGCAGTTTCAACCAGCATAAACTAGCCCTGTTATGTAAGCTTGAAATTCCATACTTGGTCTCTGAATACAGCTTACCCTTCCCTCATGGGGATATTATCAGTCTTTTCTAGCATTATCACAGTCTTGTCTAGAAATAAATGACTGAACATACCTTATTGCAGCCTAACCTGCAAACCGTTCCCCCCAACTGAAGTTTTCTTGCACTCCTCAGTCCTTTGTGGAAACAGCAGTGGATTTTAGTTACAACATGCTAAAATCATCTTCCTCCCGGCAGAAATCTTCATCTCCTTTCTGCTAGAGAGTAAATAGTACACACCGGTACCATTTAAAATAACAAACTTTTGCTTGTAGAAAATAAAAACTACATATCTAACACCACATTCACTTTACCCTTCCGATTGCTTAGAGCCGGCAAAGAGAATGACTGGGGGGTGGAGCTAGAGGGGGAGCTATATGGACAGCTCTGCTGTGTGCTCTCTTTGCCACTTCCTGTTGGGAAGGAGAATATCCCACAAGTAAAGGATGAATCCGTGGACTCGATACATCTTACAAGAGAAAACAGAATTTATGTTTACCTGATAAATTACTTTCTCCAACGGTGTGTCCGGTCCACGGCGTCATCCTTACTTGTGGGATATTCTCCTCCCCAACAGGAAATGGCAAAGAGCCCAGCAAAGCTGGTCACATGATCCCTCCTAGGCTCCGCCTTCCACAGTCATTCGACCGACGTAAAGGAGGAATATTTGCATAGGAGAAATCATATGATACCATGGTGACTGTAGTTAAAGAAAATAAATTGTCAGACCTGATTAAAAAACCAGGGCGGGCCGTGGACCGGACACACCGTTGGAGAAAGTAATTTATCAGGTAAACATAAATTCTGTTTTCTCCAACATTGGTGTGTCCGGTCCACGGCGTCATCCTTACTTGTGGGAACCAATACCAAAGCTTTAGGACACGGATGAAGGGAGGGAGCAAATCAGGTCACCTAGATGGAAGGCACCACGGCTTGCAAAACCTTTCTCCCAAAAATAGCCTCAGAAGAAGCAAAAGTATCAAATTTGTAAAATTTAGTAAAAGTGTGCAGTGAAGACCAAGTTGCTGCCTTACATATCTGATCAACAGAAGCCTCGTTCTTGAAGGCCCATGTGGAAGCCACAGCCCTAGTGGAATGAGCTGTGATTCTTTCAGGAGGCTGCCGTCCGGCAGTCTCGTAAGCCAATCTGATGATGCTTTTAATCCAAAAAGAGAGAGAAGTAGAAGTTGCTTTTTGACCTCTCCTTTTACCAGAATAAACAACAAACAAAGAAGATGTTTGTCTAAAATCCTTTGTAGCATCTAAATAGAATTTTAGAGCACGAACTACATCCAAATTGTGCAACAAACGTTCCTTCTTTGAAACTGGATTCGGACACAAAGAAGGCACTACTATCTCCTGGTTAATGTTTTTGTTAGAAACAACTTTCGGAAGAAAACCAGGTTTAGTACGTAAAACCACCTTATCTGCATGGAACACCAGATAAGGGGGAGAACACTGCAGAGCAGATAATTCTGAAACTCTTCTAGCAGAAGAAATTGCAACCAGAAACAAAACTTTCCAAGATAATAACTTAATATCAACGGAATGTAAGGGTTCAAACGGAACCCCCTGAAGAACTGAAAGAACTAAATTGAGACTCCAAGGAGGAGTCAAAGGTTTGTAAACAGGCTTGATTCTAACCAGAGCCTGAACAAAGGCTTGAATATCTGGCACAGCTGCCAGCTTTTTGTGAAGTAACACAGACAAGGCAGAAATCTGTCCCTTCAAAGAACTTGCAGATAATCCTTTCTCCAAACCTTCTTGAAGAAAGGATAGAATCTTAGGAATTGTTACCTTGTCCCAAGGGAATCCTTTAGATTCACACCAACAGATATATTTTTTCCATATTTTGTGGTAGATTTTTCTAGTTACAGGCTTTCTGGCCTGAACAAGAGTATCAATGACAGAATCTGAGAACCCTCGCTTTGATAAGATCAAGCGTTCAATCTCCAAGCAGTCAGTTGGAGTGAGACCAGATTCGGATGTTCGAACGGACCTTGAACAAGAAGGTCTCGTCTCAAAAGGTAGCTTCCATGGTGGAGCCGATGACATATTCACCAGGTCTGCATACCAAGTCCTGCGTGGCCACGCAGGAGCTATCAAGATCACCGATGCCCTCTCCTGATTGATCCTGGCTACCAGCCTGGGGATGAGAGGAAACGGCAGGAATACATAAGCTAGTTTGAAGGTCCAAGGTGCTACTAGTGCATCTACTAGAGTCGCCTTGGGATCCCTGGATCTGGACCCGTAGCAAGGAACCTTGAAGTTCTGACGAGAGGCCATCAGATCCATGTCTGGAATGCCCCACAATTGAGTAATTTGGGCAAAGATTTCCGGATGGAGTTCCCACTCCCCCGGATGAAATGTCTGACGACTCAGAAAATCCGCTTCCCAATTTTCCACTCCTGGGATGTGGATTGCAGACAAGTGGCAGGAGTGAGTCTCCGCCCATTGGATGATTTTGGTCACTTCTTCCATCGCCAGGGAACTCCTTGTTCCCCCCTGATGGTTGATGTACGCAACAGTCGTCATGTTGTCTGATTGAAACTGTATGAACTTGGCCTTTGCTAGCTGAGGCCAAGCCTTGAGAGCATTGAATATCGCTCTCAGATCCAGAATATTTATCGGGAGAAGAGATTCTTCCCGAGACCAAAGACCCTGAGCTTTCAGGGGTCCCCAGACCGCGCCCCAGCCCACCAGACTGGCGTCGGTCGTGACAATGACCCACTCTGGTCTGCGGAAGCTCATCCCCTGTGACAGGTTGTCCAGGGACAGCCACCAACGGAGTGAATCTCTGGTCCTCTGATCTACTTGTATCGTCGGAGACAAGTCTGTATAGTCCCCATTCCACTGACTGAGCATGCACAGTTGTAATGGTCTTAGATGAATTCGCGCAAAAGGAACTATGTCCATTGCCGCTACCATCAAACCTATTACTTCCATGCACTGCGCTATGGAAGGAAGAGGAACAGAATGAAGTATTTGACAAGAGTTTAGAAGTTTTGATTTTCTGGCCTCTGTCAGAAAAATCCTCATTTCTAAGGAGTCTATTATTGTTCCCAAGAAGGGAACCCTTGTTGACGGAGATAGCGAACTTTTTTCTACGTTCACTTTCCACCCGTGAGATCTGAGAAAGGCCAGGACAATGTCCGTGTGAGCCTTTGCTTGTGGAAGGGACGACGCTTGAATCAGAATGTCGTCCAAGTAAGGTACTACTGCAATGCCCCTTGGTCTTAGCACCGCTAGAAGGGACCCTAGTACCTTTGTGAAAATTCTTGGAGCAGTGGCTAATCCGAACGGAAGTGCCACAAACTGGTAATGCTTGTCCAGGAATGCGAACCTTAGGAACCGATGATGTTCCTTGTGGATAGGAATATGTAGATACGCATCCTTTAAATCCACCGTGGTCATGAATTGACCTTCCTGGATGGAAGGAAGAATTGTTCGAATGGTTTCCATTTTGAACGATGGAACCTTGAGAAACTTGTTTAGGATCTTGAGATCTAAGATTGGTCTGAATGTTCCCTCTTTTTTGGGAACTACGAACAGATTGGAGTATAACCCCATCCCTTGTTCTCCTAATGGAACAGGATGAATCACTCCCATTTTTAACAGGTCTTCTACACAATGTAAGAATGCCTGTTTTTTTATGTGGTCTGAAGACAATTGAGACCTGTGGAACCTCCCCCTTGGGGGAAGCCCCTTGAATTCCAGAAGATAACCTTGGGAGACTATTTCTACTGCCCAAGGATCCAGAACATCTCTTGCCCAAGCCTGAGCGAAGAGAGAGAGTCTGCCCCCCACCAGATCCGGTCCCGGATCGGGGGCCAACATCTCATGCTGTCTTGGTAGCAGTGGCAGGTTTCTTGGCCTGCTTTCCTTTGTTCCAGCCTTGCATTGGCCTCCAGGCTGGCTTGGCTTGAGAAGTAATACCCTCTTGCTTAGAGGACGTAGCACTTGGGGCTGGTCCGTTTCTGCGAAAGGGACGAAAATTAGGTTTATTTTTGGCTTTGAAAGACCTATCCTGAGGAAGGGCGTGGCCCTTGCCCCCAGTGATATCAGAGATAATCTCTTTCAAGTCAGGGCCAAACAGCGTTTTCCCCTTGAAAGGAATGTTAAGCAATTTGTTCTTGGAAGACGCATCCGCTGACCAAGATTTTAGCCAAAGCGCTCTGCGCGCCACAATAGCAAAACCAGAATTTTTCGCCGCTAACCTAGCCAATTGCAAAGTGGCGTCTAGGGTGAAAGAATTAGCCAATTTGAGAGCATGAATTCTGTCCATAATCTCCTCATAAGAAGAAGAATTATTATTGAGCGCCTTTTCTAGTTCATCGAACCAGAAACACGCTGCTGTAGTAACAGGAACAATGCATGAAATTGGTTGTAGAAGGTAACCTTGCTGAACAAACATCTTTTTAAGCAAACCTAATTTTTTATCCATAGGATCTTTGAAAGCACAACTATCTTCTATGGGTATAGTGGTGCGTTTGTTTAGAGTAGAAACCGCCCCCTCGACCTTGGGGACTGTCTGCCATTTCTGGGGTCGACCATAGGAAACAATTTTTTAAATATGGGGGGAGGGACGAAAGGTATACCGGGCCTTTCCCATTCTTTATTTACAATGTCCGCCACCCGCTTGGGTATAGAAAAAGCTTCGGGGGGCCGCGGGACCTCTAGGAACTTGTCCATTTTACATAATTTCTCTGGAATGACCAAATTCTCACAATCATCCAGAGTAGATAACACCTCCTTAAGCAGAGCGCGGAGATGTTCCAATTTAAATGTAATCACATCAGGTTCAGCTTGTTGAGAAATTTTCCCTGAATCTGAAATTTCTCCCTCAGACAAAACCTCCCTGGCCCCCTCAGACTGGTGTAGGGGCACTTCAGAACCAATATCATCAGCGTCCTCATGCTCTTCAGTATTTTCTAAAACAGAGCAGTCGCGCTTTCGCTGATAAGTGGGCATTTTGGCTAAAATGTTTTTGATAGAATTATCCATTACAGCCGTTAATTGTTGCATAGTAAGGAGTATTGGCGCACTAGATGTACTAGGGGCCTCCTGTGTGGGCAAGACTGGCGTAGACGAAGGAGGGGATGATGCAGTACCATGCTTACTCCCCTCACTTGAGGAATCATCTTGGGCATCATTTTCTCTAAATTTTGTGTCACATAAATCACATCTATTTAAATGAGAAGGAACCTTGGCTTCCCCACATACAGAACACAGTCTATCTGGTAGTTCAGACATGTTAAACAGGCATAAACTTGATAACAAAGTACAAAAAACGTTTTAAAATAAAACCGTTACTGTCACTTTAAATTTTAAACTGAACACACTTTATTACTGCAAATGTGAAAAAGTATGAAGGAATTGTTCAAAATTCACCAAAATTTCACCACCGTGTCTTAAAGCCTTAAGAGTATTGCACACCAAATTTGGAAACTTTAACCCTTAAAATAACGGAACCGGAGCCGTTTTTATATTTAACCCCTTTACAGTCCCTGGTATCTGCTTTGCTGAGACCCAACCAAGCCCAAAGGGGAATACGATACCAAATGACGCCTTCAGAAAGTCTTTTCTATGTATCAGAGCTCCTCACACATGCATCTGCATGTCATGCTTCCCAAAAACAAGTGCGCAATAGAGGCGCGAAAATGAGACTCTGCCTATGATTAGGGAAAGCCCCTAGAGAATAAGGTGTCCAATACAGTGCCTGCCGGTTATTTTACATAGTTCCCAAGATTAAAATAATTCCTCAAGGCTATGGGGTATAAAATATGCTTATATATAAATCGTTTTAGCCCAGAAAATGTCTACAGTCTTAAAAGCCCTTGTGAAGCCCTTTTTTTCTTTATGTAATAAAAAATGGCTTACCGGATCCCATAGGGAAAATGACAGCTTCCAGCATTACATCGTCTTGTTAGAAATGTGTCATACCTCAAGCAGCAAAAGTCTGCTCACTGTTTCCCCCAACTGAAGTTAATTCCTCTCAACAGTCCTGTGTGGAAACAGCCATCGATTTTAGTAACGGTTGCTAAAATCATTTTCCTCTTACAAACAGAAATCTTCATCTCTTTTCTGTTTCAGAGTAAATAGTACATACCAGCACTATTTTAAAATAACAAACTCTTGATTGAATAATAAAAACTACAGTTAAACACTAAAAAACTCTAAGCCATCTCCGTGGAGATGTTGCCTGTACAACGGCAAAGAGAATGACTGGGGAAGGCGGAGCCTAGGAGGGATCATGTGACCAGCTTTGCTGGGCTCTTTGCCATTTCCTGTTGGGGAGGAGAATATCCCACAAGTAAGGATGACGCCGTGGACCGGACACACCTATGTTGGAGAAATACTATTAACATTTAAAATGTATATCATCACCACCCTGGTTTTATTTGTATTTTTCTTGGGGATAAAAGGAATGGTAACTCTATTGTGGTTCTTTGAGCATATATGCACAAAAGGTGGGATAGGGGACTTTATATTTGTCAGCTGAGCTGGTAATGATAGAATGGTGTCACATTAAAATAAAATGAATGTATACATTTGCTTTGCACAAGAATATTCTATATAGGTCTATCTATATTTTGCCTGATAGGATTAGCTTTTTAAAGGACATCTTTTTTCTTTACATTGATTTTATGTGTGAATTTTCCATACCCTATTTGGGTGATAAGTTATGGAATAAATAAAGCCTGAGTGAAATACTGGATGTGCATCTGCATCTATATAATAACACCCAGCTCTATACAAAGACACAGTAGTGACACTGGCACATGTGTATAGCCAGAGGAGGGCTGGTTATAGGATCAGTGGTACCTGTATTAGTATAATAACACCAGCACTATATAATGACACAGTAGTGACACTGGCACATGAGTATAGCCAGAGGAGGGCTGGTTATAGGGTCAGTGGTATCTGCATCAGTATAATAACACCAAGCACTATATAATGACACAGTAGTGACACTGACACATGGGTATAGCCAGAGGAGGGCTGGTTATAGGATCAGTGGTATCTGCATTAGTATAATAACACCCAGCACTATATAATGACACAGTAGTAACACTGGCTCATGGTTATAGCCAGAGGAGGGCTGGTTATAGAATCAGTGGTATCTGCATCAGTATAATAACACCCAGCACTATATAATGACACAGTAGTAACACTGGCACATGCGTATAGCCAGAGGAGGGCTGGTTATAGGGTCAGTAGTATCTGCATCAGTATAATAACACCCAGCACTATATAATGACACAGTAGTGACACTGGATCATGGGTATAGCCAGAGGAGGGCTGGTTATAGGGTCAGTGGTATCTGCATCCATATAATAACACTCAGCACTATATAATGACACAGTAGTGACACTGGCACATGGGTATAGCCAGAGGAGGGCTGGTTATAGGGTCAGTGGTATCTGCATCAGTATAATAACACCCAGCACTATATAATGACACAGTAGTGACACTGGCTCATGGGTATAGCCAGAGGAGGGCTGGTTATAGGGTCAGTGGTATCTGCATCAGTATAATAACACTCAGCACTATATAATGACACAGTAGTGACACTGGCACATGGGTATAGCCAGAGGAGGGCTGGTTATAGGGTCAGTGGTATCTGCATCAGTATAATAACACCCAGCACTATATAATGACACAGTAGTGACACTGGCTCATGGGTATAGCCAGAGGAGGGCTGGTTATAGGGTCAGTGGTATCTGCATCAGTATAATAACACTCAGCACTATATAATGACACAGTAGTGACTCTGGCACATGGTTGCTACATGTGAAGGTTTTTTTTGTTTTTAAGTCACATGTAAAATTTGTGAGGCAGCTGCTACATGTAAGTGTTTTTTACCATCCATGTTTAATATAAGTTGTAGATTTCTGATGTTACATTACAGATTTTAAAGTTTACATTTTTGAAAAAAAAAACAACCTGTTTGTTGATTTTGCTCTAAATAAATATTGTTTATGAACAATTTAAAACTGATTTCTATTTCAAAATGACCTGCAGAAAATGTTTAACTTAAAAAAAAAAACTCATCGCAGAAATTGAAGAAAAAGGTTCTGCTTCTGGGCCCACAAGCTGAAATGCCTATGATCTCCTCTGGGCTTCGCAGAGAAGGTGTGTGCAGCCATTAGAGCTCCCAAAACACGTGGCTGCCCGGCAACTCTCAGAGCAAAAATAATTAACTTTGTAAAAGCGAACCCTCACCTGAATGCGCATGCATGCTGCGTCATACATTCCTGCCCGCACGCATCAGGGATTCATTGTTAAATTCCTGGGCTGTGTTTAACACGGATGCACAAATTTTTTTTTTTAAACAATTTCTATACAGCACGCCGCTACACCGGGGCACTTCAGAATCAACTTGTTTTTTTTTCTGATTGGGATGTGAAGGGTGGACCTCTGGGATTAGTGAAACGATCCCTTCTGCTTGGTTTAACAATGGCATTTCCTAAGTTACATACAAGATACATGGCATTGTCCATGGTTTTTATCAAGTGGTGCTTCATTCAAAATAAGCAATAATAATACCACTCCGTTAATTAAGTCAGTATGAATGAGGAGTGTCATATTTTTGCACAAATTGATTGAGGGGTGTCAATATGGTTTCTAAAAAAAATTATTGAAGTGTATTATACTACCTTAATAATTAATGCGGTGTCATATTTGTTGCAAAAAGTGGAAGGGTGCCATAAAGAACTTAAAAAGGGTGTCATATTGTTTGCTAAAAGAAAATCAATGAGGGGGTGCCATACTGAATTAAATGAATTAGGGGTTCCATACTGATTTAAGAAATGAATTAGGGGTTCCATACTGACTTACGAAATGAATGAGGGGTTCCATTCTGACTTAAGAAATGAATGAGGGGTGTCATACTGACTTAAGAAATGAACGAGGGGTTCCATACTGACTTAAGAAATGAATGAGGGGTTCCATTCTGACTTAAGAAATGAATGAGGGGTTCCATTCTGACTTAAGAAATGAATGAGGGGTGTCATACTGACTTAAGAAATGAATGAGGGGTTCCATTCTGACTTAAGAAATGAATGAGGGGTTCTATACTGACTTAAGAAATGAATGAGGGGTTCCATACTGACTTAAGAAATGAATGAGGGGTGCCATACTGACTTAAGAAATGAATGAGGGGTTCCATACTGACTTAAGAAATTAATGAGGGGTGTCATACTGACTTAAGAAATGAATGAGGGGTGTCATACGGACTTAAGAAATGAATGAGGGGTGCCATACTGACTTAAGAAATGAATGAGGGATGCCATACTGACTTAAGAAATGAATGAGGGGTGCCATACTGACTTAAGAAATGAATGAGGGGTGCCATACTGACTTAAGAAATGAATGAGGGGTGCCATACTGACTTAAGAAATGAACGAGGGGTGCCACACTGACTTAAGAAATGAACGAGGGGTGCCACACTGACTTAAGAAATGAACGAGGGGTGCCACACTGACTTAAGAAATGAACGAGGGGTGCCACACTGACTTAAGAAATGAATGAGGGGTGTCACACTGACTTAAGAAATGAACGAGGGGTTCCATACGGACTTAAGAAATTAATGAGGGGTGCCATACTGACTTAAATGAATGAGTGGTGTCACACTGACTTAAGAAATGAACGAGGGGTTCCATACGGACTTAAGAAATGAATGAGGGGTGTCATACTGACTTAAATGAATGAGTGGTGTCAATGAGGGGTGTCATACTGACTTAAATGAATGAGTGGTGTCACACTGAATTAAATAACTGAGTGGTATTATATTTAAAGTGAAAGCCAATCATAGCGTTATACAAACGCTAGGATTGACTATTGAAACTATTGTAAAACCAAGCAGAAGGGCTCGTTTCACTAAGTCCAGAAGTCCATCCTTTGCATCCCAATCAGAAAAAAGTAAAAAAAAGTTGCTTGATAGAAATCTTTAGGAATAAATCGCATGCGTGCTAAACACGGACCAGGAAGTTGACATTGAAGCCCTGACGCGTGCAGGCAGGAATGTATGAAGCGGCACACATGCACATTCAGATGCGAAATGTTTAAAAAGCTGGAAGCTACGCGATTTGATGTTTTGTCAGGTTCGCATGATCTAATTTTTCTATCACAAGATCTAGTATGGATATCACAGCCCAACACTTATAAATAGACAGTAAACTACATGAGAGCAGTAACAGTGTGTACAGCCCCAGTGCTTATAAACCAGACAGTAAACTACATGAGAGCAGTAAGTAACTGTGTGCACAGCCCCAGCACTTATAAACCAGACAGTAAACTACATGAGAGAGAAGTAAGTAACTGTGTGCACAGCCCCAGCACTTATAAACCAGACAGTAAACTACATGAGAGCGCAGTAACTGTGTGCACAGCCCCAGCACTTATAAACCAGACAGTAAACTACATGAGAGCAGTAAGTAACTGTGTGCACAGCCCCAGCACTTATAAACCAGACAGTAAACTACATGAGAGAGAAGTAAGTAACTGTGTGCACAGCCCCAGCACTTATAAACCAGACAGTAAACTACATGAGAGCGCAGTAACTGTGTGCACAGCCCCAGCACTTATAAACCAGACCGTAAACTACATGAGAGCAGTAACTGTGTGCACAACCCCAGCACTTATAAACCAGACAGTAAACTACATAAGAGAGCAGTAAGTAACTGTGTGCACAGCCCCAGCACTTATAAACCAGACAGTAAACTACATGAGAGCGCAGTAACTGTGTGCACAGCCCCAGCACTTATAAACCAGACCGTAAACTACATGAGAGCAGTAACTGTGTGCACAACCCCAGCACTTATAAACCAGACAGTAAACTACATAAGAGAGCAGTAAGTAACTGTGTGCACATCCCCAGCACTTATAAACCAGACAGTAAACTACATAAGAGAGCAGTAAGTAACTGTGTGCACAGCCCCAGCACTTATAAACCAGACAATAAACTACATGAGAGAGCAGTAAGTAACTGTGTGCACAGCCCCAGCACTTATAAACCAGACAGTAAACTACATGAGAGCAGTAAGTAACTGTGTGCACAGCCCCAGCACTTATAAACCAGACAGTAAACTACATGAGAGCAGTAACTGTGTGCACAGCCCGAGCACTTATAAACCAGACAGTAAACTACATGAGAGCAGTAAGTAACTGTGTGCACAGCTCCAGCACTTATAAACCAGACAGTAAACTACATGAGAGCAGTAACTGTGTGCACAGCCCCAGCACTTATAAACCAGACAGTAAACTACATGAGAGCAGTAAGTAACTGTGTGCACAGCCCCAGCACTTATAAACCAGACAGTAACCTACATGAGAGAGCAGTAAGTAACTGTGTGCACAGCCCCAGCGCTTATAAACCAGACAGTAAACTACATGAGAGCAGTAAGTAACTGTATGCACAGCCTCAGCACTTATAACCCAGACAGTAAACTACATGAGAGAGCAGTAAGTAACTGTGTGCACAGCCCCAACACTTATAAACCAGACAGTAAACTACATGAGAGAGCAGTAAGTAACTGTGTGCACAGCCCCAGCACTTATAAACCAGACAGTAAACTACATGAGAGCAGTAGGTAACTGTGTGCACAGCCCCAGCACTTATAAACCAGACAGTAAACTACACGAGAGAGCAGTAAGTAACTGTGTGCACAGCCCCAGCACTTATAAACCAGACAGTAAACTGCATGAAAGAGCAGTAAATGTGTGCACAGCACAAGCACTTAAAAACCAGACAGTAAACTACATGAGAGAGCAGTAAGTAACTGTGTGCACAGCCCCAGCACTTATAAACCAGACAGTAAACTACATGACAGAGCAGTAAGTAACTGTGTGCACAGCCCCAGCACTAATAAACCAGACAGTAAACTGCATGAAAGAGCAGTAAATGTGTGCACAGCACAAGCACTTATAAACCAGACAGTAAACTACATGGGCTTGATCCGATATAAATCGTCGCCCGCAAAAGCCAGCGACGCCAAAATCTGCGCGGGTTTGGTATCCTATATACGGCGTAACCTAGAAGTTACGCTCGTATATTTCTGCCGTCGCCCGTAGTTTTTTGGGCCACATACAGGTATACCAAACCCACGCAGTTTGGTATCCAATATACAGCGTAAGGACTTACATGACAAAAATGGAGAAATCTTACTCCATTTTCACCTTGCCACAAAAAGCATCCGTAAGAAGCCTTACGCTGACTATTGGAGCCCCGTAACTACCTAAACTACCTGCAAAATAAAACCTAACACCTAACGCATGTGCAATGTCTATCTACCTGTCAACCGTGATCCCCCGCCGCAATCCCTAATAAAGTATTTAACCCCTAAACCGCCGCTCCCGGACCCCGTCGCCATCTACATAAACTAACCCCCTACTGTGAGCCCCTAAAACCGCCACCATCTAACTGATCTATCCCCTAATGTGAACCCCTAAAACCGCCACCATCTAACTGATCTATCCCCTAATGTGAACCCCTAAAACCGCCACCATCTAACTGATCTATCCCCTAATGCAGTGCTTTCCAAACTGTGTGTCGGGACACACTAGTGTGTCGGCAGCAGTGTGTAGGTGTGTCCCTGCTTCAGCCCTAACTTTTTACAATTTAAATTTTTTAAACATTTTTTTTCATGGTTGACACGTGATTGATACCTAGGGGGTCACAGATAATCTTAACCTATTGGCGCAGATCAGTGGGAACTGAAACTATTGCCATTGGTGGCTTTGGCGGCACATTGGCTCCTGACTGCATGTGTAGTCAGTGAGTGGGACAGCAGTGTGGGCAGTAGTCAATCGGACTCACCAAGCTCTGAGGGCGGCAGCTTAAACGCTGAGCTGAAGTCAGTGGGGTTTTTTTTGCAACTAGCTCCCAGTAGTGCATTGCTGCTCCTGCTCTTGATATAGGGATAGGAAGGGGAAGCTTAAAAATGCTTAATGATGAAATGCGAGTGTCTTTATCTAATATTCCACCAAATATTCAGAAATTGTGTCCATCCTATCAATCTTATACATCCTATTAAAATAGTAAGTAGCTTTTACTTGTAAATACATTTTGTTATTATATAATTTATGTATGTGTCCGTATCTCTTAAAACAAGTTAGTTTAACCTCCTGTTTGCCAGTACAACTGAATTACTGTGTCGCGAAATGATGTAGGTCTAAAAAGTGTGTCACCAACATGAAAAGTTTGGAAAGCTCTGCCCTAATGTGAACCCCTAAAACCGCCACCATCTAACTGATCTATCCCCTAATGTGAACCCTTAAAACCGCCGCCATCTACCTTACCTATCCCCTAATGTGAACCCCTTACACCGCCGCCATCTACCTGATCTATCCCCTAATCTGACCCCTTACACCGCCGCCACCTATATAAAAATTATTAACCCCTAATCCGCCGCCAGCTATATTAATATTATTAACCCCTAATCTAATATCCCTAAAGTAATAAGCTCTATTACCAGCCCTTAAAAGGGCCTTTTGCGGGGCTTTGCCCCAAAGTAAACAGCTCTTTTGCCCTATAACCTGCCCTCCCTACACCGCCGCCACCTATATTAATAGTATTAACCCCTAATGTAAGCCCCTTACACCGCCGCCATCTATATTAAAATTATTAACCCCTAATTTAATCTACCTACCCCGCCGCCAGCTATATTATCTATATTAACCCTAAGTATATTATAGTTAATATAGTTATTACATTATATATATTAACTATATTAACCCTAATTATATTAGGGTTAATATAGTTACTATAGTATTTATATTAACTATATTAACTCTATCTAACCCTAACACCCCTAACTAAATTCTTATTAAATAAATCTAATTCATATTATAAACTAAAATATTCCTATTTAAATCTAAATACTTACCTATAAAATAAACCCTAAGATAGCTACAATATAATTAATAATTACATTGTAGCTATGTTAGGGTTTATATTTATTTTACAGGTAAATTGTTAATTATTTTAACTAGGTATAATAGCTATTAAATCGTTATTAACTATTTAATAGCTACCTAGTTAAAATAATTACCCAATTATCTGTAAAATAAATCCTAACCTAAGTTACAAATACAGCTACACTATCAATAAATTAAATAAACTACAAATATCTATCTAAAAATACAATTAAATAAACTAAACTACAAAAAAAACAAACACTAAATTACAAAAAAAAAAAAAAAAAAAAAGATTACAGCAATTTTAAGCTAATTACACCTATTCTAAGCCCCCTAATAAAATAATAAAGCCCCCCAAAATAATAAATTCCCTACCCTATTCTAAATTATAAAATACCCAGCTCTGTACCAGCCCTTAATAGGGCTTTTTGCGGGGTATTTACCCCAAGTTAACAGCTCTTTTGCCTGTAAAAAAAAAGAACACAACACCCCCCCCCCCAACATTACAAACCACCACCCACATACCCCTATTCTAAACCCACCCAAACCCCCCTTAAAAAAACCTAACACTACCCCCCTGAAGATCTCCCTACCTTGTCTTCACCCAACCGGGCCGAACTCCTCATCCGGTCCGGGCGATGTCTTTATCCAAGCGGCAAAGAAGAAGTCTTCATCCCGGCGATGTCTTTATCCAAGCGGCAGCAGAGTCTTCTTCCATCCGGCAGCATCTTCCATCAAGCGGCATCTTCAATCTTCTTTCTTCGCTCCTCCGACGCGGAGCATCCATCCCAGCCGACGACTGAACGACGAATGAGGTACCTTTAAATAACTTCATCCAAGATGGCGTCCGTCGAATTCCGATTGGCTGATAGGATTCTATCAGCCAATTGGAATTAAGGTAGGAAAAATCAGATTCAAGTTCAATCCGATTGGCTGATAGAATCCAATCGGAATTCGACGGACGCCATCTTGGATGACGTCATTTAAAGGTACCTCATTCGTCGTTCAGTGGTCGGCCGGGATGGATGCTCCGCGTCGGAGGAGCGAAGAAAGAAGATTAAAGATGCCGCTTGATGGAAGAAGACTTTGCTGCCGCTTGGATAAAGACATCGCCCGGATCAGATGAGGAGTTCGGCCCGGTTGGGTGAAGACAAGGTAGGGAGATCTTAAGGGGGTAGTGTTAGGTTTATTTAAGGGGGGTTTGGGTTAGATTAGGGGTATGTGGGTGGTGGGTTGTAATGTTGGGGGTGGTATTGTGTTTTTTTTTCAGGCAAAAGAGCAGTTTTCTTTGGGGCATGCCCCGCAAAAGGCCCTTTTAAGGGCTGGTAAGGTAAAAGAGCTTTGAACTTTTTTAATTTAGAAAAGGGTAGGGAATTTTTTTTATTTTGGGGGGCTTTATTATTTTATTAGGGGGCTTAGAATAGGTGTAATTAGCTTAAAAATATTGTAATCTTTTTTTTATTTTTTGTAATTTAGTGTTTTTTTTTTTTTGTAATTTAGTTTAGTTTATTTAATTGTATTTTAGTTTAGATATTTGTAGTTTATTTAATTTATTGATAGTGTAGGTGTATTTGTAACTTAGGTTAGGATTTATTTTACAGGTAAATTGGTAATTATTTTAACTAGGTAGCTATTAAATAGTTCTTAACTATTTAATAGCTATTGTACCTAGTTAAAATAAATACCAAGTTACCTGTAAAATAAATATAAACCCTAAAATAGCTACAATGTAATTATTAATTACATTGTAGCTATCTTAGGGTTTATTTTATAGGTAAGTATTTAGATTTAAATAGGAATATTTTAATTAATAATAACATAATTTATGCTTACCTGATAAATTCCTTTCTCCTGTAGTGTAGTCAGTCCACGGGTCATCCATTACTTATGGGATATTAACTCCTCCCCAACAGGAAGTGCAAGAGGATCACCCAAGCAGAGCTGCTATATAGCTCCTCCCCTCTACGTCACACCCAGTCATTCGACCGAAAACCAAACGAGAAACGAGAAACTATAGGGTGCAGTGGTGACTGGAGTATAATTTAAAATTTAGACCTGCCATAAAAAACAGGGCGGGCCGTGGACTGACTACACTACAGGAGAAAGGAATTTATCAGGTAAGCATAAATTATGTTTTCTCCTGTTAAGTGTAGTCAGTCCACGGGTCATCCATTACTTATGGGATACCAATACCAAAGCTAAAGTACACGGATGACGGGAGGGACAGGCAGGATCTTTATACGGAAGGAACCACTGCCTGAAGAACCTTTCTCCCAAAAACAGCCTCCGAAGAAGCAAAAGTGTCAAATTTGTAAAATTTGGAAAAAGTATGAAGAGAAGACCAAGTTGCAGCCTTGCAAATCTGTTCAACAGAGGCCTCATTCTTAAAGGCCCAAGTGGAAGCCACAGCTCTAGTAGAATGAGCTGTAATCCTTTCAGGAGGTTGCTGTCCAGCAGTCTCATAGGCTAAACGTATTATGCTACGAAGCCAAAAAGACAGAGAAGTAGCAGATGCTTTTTGACCTCTCCTCTGTCCAGAATAAACGACAAACAGGGAAGAAGTTTGGCGAAAATCTTTAGTTGCCTGTAAATAAAATTTCAGGGCACGGACTACGTCTAGGATTGTGCAGAAGTCGTTCCTTCTTTGAAGAAGGGTTAGGGCACAATGATGGAACAACAATCTCTTGATTGATATTCTTGTTAGTGACTACCTTAGGTAAGAACCCAGGTTTAGTACGCAGAACTACCTTATCTGAATGAAAAATCAGATAAGGAGAATCACAATGTAAGGCTGATAACTCAGAGACTCTACGAGCCGAGGAAATAGCCATTAAAAACAGAACTTTCCAAGATAACAGCTTGATATCAATGGAATGAAGGGGTTCAAACGAAACCCCCTGTAAAACGTTAAGAACTAAGTTTAAACTCCACGGTGGAGCTACAGTCTTAAACACAGGCTTAATCCTAGCCAAAGCCTGACAAAAAGCCTGAACGTCTGGAACTTCTGACAGACATTTGTGTAAAAGGATGGACAGAGCTGAGATCTGTCCCTTTAAGGAACTTGCAGATAAACCCTTTTCTAAACCTTCTTGTAGAAAAGACAATATCCTAGGAATCCTAACCTTACTCCATGAGTAACTCTTGGATTCGCACCAGTGTAAGTATTTACGCCATATCTTATGGTAAATCTTCCTGGTAACAGGTTTCCTAGCCTGTATTAAGGTATCAATTACTGACTCCGAAAATCCACGCTTTGATAAAATCAAGCGTTCAATTTCCATGCAGTCAGCTTCAGAGAAATTAGATTTTGATGCTTGAAAGGACCCTGAATTAGAAGGTCCTGTCTCAGAGGCAGAGACCAAGGTGGACAGGATGACATGTCCACTAGATCTGCATACCAGGTCCTGCGTGGCCATGCAGGCGCTATTAGAATCACCGATGCTTTCTCCTGTTTGATCCTGGCAATCAAACGAGGAAGCATCGGGAAGGGTGGAAACACATAAGCCATCCTGAAGGTCCAAGGTGCTGTCAAAGCATCTATCAGGACCGCTCCCGGGTCCCTGGACCTGGACCCGTAACAAGGAAGCTTGGCGTTCTGGCGAGACGCCATGAGATCCATATCTGGTTTGCCCCAACGACGAAGTATTTGGGCAAAGACCTCCGGATGAAGTTCCCACTCCCCGGGATGAAAAGTCTGGGGACTTAGGAAATCCGCCTCCCAGTTCTCCACTCCTGGGATGTGGATCGCTGACAGGTGGCAAGAGTGAGACTCTGCCCAGCGAATTATCTTTGATACTTCCATCATCGCTAGGGAACTCCTTGTCCCTCCCTGATGGTTGATGTAAGCCACAGTCGTGATGTTGTCCGACTGAAACCTGATGAACCTCAGAGTTGCTAACTGAGGCCAAGCCAGAAGGGCATTGAGAACTGCTCTCAATTCCAGAATGTTTATCGGAAGGAGACTCTCCTCTTGAGTCCACGATCCCTGAGCCTTCAGGGAATTCCAGACAGCGCCCCAACCTAGTAGGCTGGCGTCTGTTGTTACAATTGTCCAGTCTGGCCTGCTGAAGGGC